>NC_056748.1:433621678-434256678 GCF_019279795.1 Protopterus annectens | reverse complement strand
GAGGAAAAGATGGGGTTCTCTTCCCATCTTCCCAAGGCTATATTAGCTAAGGTAGGGGCTATAGCAGCTCCCATAGCTATCCCCCTTGTTTGTATTTGTATGTGTATGTATATGTATATGTGTATATATATATATATATATATATATATATATATATATATATATATATATATATATATATATATATATATATATATATATATATATATATATATATATATATATATATATATATATATATTTATGGATCTACCTGACAACACCGACACACCACAACACCGACAACGAAATCACCGACACCACATAACCGAAAGTTCACAAACACGAAACCGCACATGCCCGACACACCACAATCCCGACAATCAACAAACAAAACAAATCCCCTGTCCAAAAAGCAGACACACAACACAAGCACACCACAATCCTTACAAACCCACACTAACCTGACATACACAACTATCTACAACCTTAACCCAAACCCTAACCCTAAGGTCCGTCACTATCGCACACTCACCTAACACGCGCCCTAACCCTAACTCACTTAACCCGCCCCTAACCCTAAAGACTGTCACTATCACACACTCACCTGACCTGCGCCCTAACCCTAACTCACTTAACCTGCCCCTAACCCTAAAGACTGTCACTATCGCACACTCACCTGACCCGCACCCTAACCTTAACTCACTTAACCCACCCCTGTCCCTAGAGTCCATCAATTTCACACACTTACCTTACTTGCACCCTAACCCTAACGTCCATCACTACCGAATACTTACACAGCCTTTTCACATGTCGGTGTTCTCAGCGTCGGGGTTTTCATCCATCAGTCATTCCGGTTTTCGATCTTCTGGTGTCGGTCTTCTCATCGTCGGCGTTATCAGCTTTCAGCGTTGTCAGGTAGACCCATATATATATATATATATATATATATATATATATATATATATATATATATATGTGTGTGTGTGTGTGTGTGTGTGTGTGTGTGTGTGTGTGTGTGTGTGTGTAAGTATTTACACATGCAATTTATATACATTTTGGTTTGTCTTGACTCTGTCCTTTTGTGTGGTCTATCTCTGGCCCTTTTCCTTTCCCCTTCACTATGAGTTCTGAGCCTTGGCAGTTTCATAGACACACACCTTCACACTTGTTTTTTTCTTTTAGCTTGTCTTGGTATGAACTCCATGTTTTTTTTTATTCTCTTTTCTCAAATATTTCCTACATTCACACACAGTTGCTAAGTCCTGGTTCTTCCTTAAGGAAATTGTTTACTATCCTTAAGGCAGAAAAACTACATTTCTTTGGTACCGGGTTACTTTGTCTGTCTAGATATATATTTATACAGGTCTACTTCAAAACATCTAAAACCCATAACATCGAATTTCATAATATCAAAAATGTGCATCAGAATATCGAACTCTACAAATCACATAAAAATAACATCCCCTCTACCTATAACAACACCAAACTACCAAACACACTTTTTACTATGTTTCTGCAGGGGGGCAAGCCCCCCTGCATCCTCCATGTGGAGGACTCCGCCCCCACACTCCCCTGTAAATTAAATATACCAACTCCGAGATCACACTACATTGGGAAAAAGTTAATTTCCTAACCCCACTGTATCACAATCACCATAAAGAATGTACACATAATGCCTATATCACTTACCTGCATGACCTAAAAAAAGCACATACAGAATGGCAAAATAAACACTATATAAAGAGTAAAAAACAAGCAAAGTCCATTTCCACAACTGATAAAAGATGAAATTCCAAATCCAATGTATTAAAAAAGTTATATAAAGAGTATTAGTTCTTACACTAATAAATAATAACTATAGAAATGAAAACTACAACATCTCATAGTGATACCACAAGATTAACAGATTAAACTATAACATTTACATATGTGCTAATAAACTATTACATATTATAGGGTCTATATTATATCCTCGAATGCTTAAAAAAGCGAACGCTGATTGATCTAACTTATTTTCGCGAAACTGCAAAATATCGAAGCAGCAGAAACTCAAATTTTTTCCTAGGGAAAGAATTTGGTTGTCCATTTCTGTTGCTTCGGTATTTTCAGTGTTATGGTGGAAAGTTACCGGTCGGATTCAGGTAAGTGTGCGATTGTGTGGATGTGAGTGTTAGGGTGATTTAGGTGAGTTAGGGTTAGGGCTCGGGTTAGGTGTGTGTGCGATTGAGTGGACATGAGGGTTAGGGCGGATTTAAGTGAGTTAGGGTGAGGGAGCGGGTGAGGTGAGTGTGCGATAATGACGGACCTTAGGGTTAGGGTTTGGGTTAAGGTAAGTGGGTACTTAGTGGTGTGTGCATAGTTTAGTGTAGGGTTAGGTATCAGAGTTTAGGTGTATGCATGTGGATTTCTGTTTGTTTGGTGTGCTTGTGTTGTGTGCATGTGTTTTGGATCAGCGATTTTTTTCCCTGGGAAAAAAATCGCTGATCTGACAGTTCGAGATTGTAAGCTTTCACTTAAATTAGGTCAATCAATCAGCGTTCGCTTTTTTAAGCATTCGATGATATAATATAGACCCCATATTATACATTTTAGATGGTTAAAATTCGATGTTATGAGTTTTAGATGTTATGGGTTTTAGATGTTTTGAAGGGGACCCATTTACACACACACACACACACACACATGCACACACATAAATCATACAACAGAATCTAAGGTATGTGATACATATATATATATATATATATATATATATATATATATATATATATATATATCTATATATAAATATAGATAGATAGCACTAAAGAAAATTAGAGCTAAACTTCTCAAAAAATAGCACTATAGTAAATATGAATAAAAGTAGTAAAAAAAAACAGTGCGATTGTAACACCTATGCGCTGGCCCAGTAATCAAGGAGCCTCAATCCTCACCATTAATACCAGTGAGGGGCATCCACACTGGGAAGGATAGCAAATACATACACAGTAAAGTACAATTTCCCTTAAGAGCACACAGAGATCACAGTCAGTCTGGGGCTGGTTTCTCCCTTCCACTCCAGATCCCCAATAAGACTCCTCACTGGCACAGCTATAAAATGGGGTCCTTAGCCAGGGTCCTAAGCCAAGTCCTCCTAGCACTCTTTCTGTCCAACCAGTGCTTTGTGTCCCTGCCCCAAGTAGTTGACACACACACACATATACTTTGAGATGTGATTTATATACAACCACATAGACACTCCTGGGGAAGGCTGGCATAGGTTCACTAGCTGTGCCCCTTCTGTCCAGGCTATAAGGTAGTAATCACTGCCACCAGGACCCTTACTTATCAGCTACTAAAAAGGCCCTTACCAAAGGGTGTCCAATTATTACTGTGCAATATTATTATCCAAATGATAAGTGTGACTGAGCAGCAAGGATTATTTGGAGTGACTTTGTACAGTATCACTACATACATACAATGTACTCTAGAGCTTAAATTATCTCTACACAAAACAGCCACAGTTGAAAGGTTTAAAAATATTTAATAATAAATAATAAAAACACAAGACAATACTTCTTACTACACAGTGCCATTCAAGAGTTCAGAGATCACAGGAAAATGCTTAAAATAATACAGTAGAATAGTTCTGACATCAATACAGAAAACAGCTCATAGGTTCATAAGCAGACTCATAGGTCTAAGAATGCCTAGCCAACAAGGTTCCCTGGCTTACACCACCCAAGAAAGTTATTTTCCTGTGCCACTGTCAAGCAGAGCCACAGAAGTAATCCCCGGGGTATATTTCCTATTTCCCTTCTGCTTATCAAGATTTTTAGGTAGGTAGATAGGTAGGTACTAGGCTATCGGCCCAAGCACTTGAATAAACTTACTATTTTCAGTCTATTCCTTAAGAGAAACACTAAAGTATAAGATCATACTTACATACAGACAGAGCAAAGCAAGTGCTGGTGAGTGGTCAGTTCTGAAGACAAATGCAAAATGCTCTTTCTCTCTGTTCTCTGGGAATGTCCTTTAAACTGATAATACATCCTGCTGACTCATTTTAGATTACATCATTCTTAACAATTCTCTGGTTTCCCTGGCTAACAGAAACTCTACTTTAACATTTCTTAGTAAGCTTGTACCTGGTTAGGAAACTACAGCATTAAAGACATTATATCTGTAAAATTAACTATAGTCTCAAAACAATAGAAAGAATCTGCTGGTTCAGACATCATGGCTCCAAGCCCTGAGATCAAAACAGTCATAAAGTGCTTGATTTATCAGCTTTCTTACACCAGAATACACTGTTGTTACATTTTTGCAGTTCAACATCCAATACAGTCTTTTCACATTTAAGAGAACAAGCCTGTGGCTTATATTTATAATTACAATGACAGAATTATCTACAAAATTCCATCTAGCTAGGCTGGCAACCTTCAGATATCATCACAGGGATTACTACTGCAAATCTCACAAAATAACATTTTAATAAAATAAATAAATGAAACAGATGAGTGCTTTTGATTTGTTTATACCCTTCTTCAGATCTGCTAATAAAATGGTAAAAACTCAATTTAAAGTTCTTATTGGCCAATAAGAAATGTTATTTTGGCATAAGTCTATAGTAATGGCTCGTTCATTTCAGTTAAAGAAGTTGTACCTAATCATCACTCGTGAATTTAATAAAGGTCTTAGACAATTGATATGGCCAAGATATAATTTATTACAATAAATCGCCATTCAGTGCTGAGCTTCTCCTATGCCATGGTAATTGCACTGCTTTTTTACTACTATATCTATCTATGTGTGTATATATATATATATATATATATATATATATATATATATATATATATATATATATATACACACACACACACACACACACACACACACACACACACACACACACACACACACACACTCACACACAGTTAGCTTACCCATACACTGCTTCATCATCTCTTTTGAATGCATGAGACAAGCGACATGGTGCCAGAATGGGATCCGAAGTTGAAGCAATACACAAGCCATGAGGCACGCAGTTAAGTGGCATGCAGTTAAAAGTGGAGGAATATACCGGAGTGAATTCGAAGACAGGTCAGTGGTTATTCAAAGATAACAAAACTCATTTAAATGATTTTTCAGTCACCAAATGTGTGGTGAAGCATTCAAAATGTTCAAAATAATTACTGAGCTAAACAAAATGTCCAAAATAGCGACATACTGATAAAAGTATTCAGAATAAATACAAAAGTGTTTGAAATAATTTGTGAAGTGTTAAAATGTATGGAAAGGCTAAAACAACTACATTTCTTCCCAATGTACTACTTTTTTGCATTAATTAAAGCTATTTGAAGTGCCCAAAGCTTCTGGAATGTTTGCAGTGTTTGCAGTGGCAAAGTGAAGCCTTTTCAAAGAGACTGTTGTGTGCATTTGAGCATAATTACAAGTACCTGGTCTATGCTTATGTTTAAGTGTATTTTGTTGTTATGGCAGAGGGATTTCGCAGACCTGAACCACTTGTGTTTGATAACAATATTGCTGAGAACTGGCAAGTGTTTGAACAAGAATATGATATTTTCATACAGGCTGCTTTTTCTGATAAAGATGCATGTACAAAAGCCTTCATACTTCTTAATTTAGCAGGCTCAAAAGCCATTGAGAGGGAACGCTCATTTGTATATCCAGAGGAGGGGGAGAACCACCATATTATGATACAGGCTAAAACGCAGGAAGAACATGAGTGCTTAAAATGTAAATTTAGAGAAATGTGTAACCCTCAAATGAATATTACAATGGAAAGGCACATATTTTACACAAGAAATCAAAAGCCTGGTGAAACTATAGCAGCATATATTACTTGAGAAATAAAGCTAAAACGTGCACATTTGGTGATTTGCGAGATGAGTTAATAAAGGATAGATTTATGTGTGGTGTTAATAATGATGCAGTTAGAAAGATTTTGCTTCAAGATAGTGATTTAACATTAAGCAAAACCACAGAGATTTGTCAAATTTATGAGCTCACAGAGAAGCACAAGAATATGCTTACGAATGAGGAAAGCATGCACACAGTGTCTACCAGTGCGAATGTTGATACTGTACAACAGAAAGCTAAGATAAAAAAGAGATATAAGCTGAGCGGGGCAGCTTCTAACCCTAACCATAAACCATATGGGGCTGCTACAAACAACTTTATTGTTAACTATTGTAATTGTGGAGGTAACCATGAACCTAAATGAGAAAAGTGCTTAGCTTTTGGTCAGCAATGTCACAAATGTAAAAAGTGGAATCATTTCAAAAGGCATTGCAACTCTAAAGTGGCACATACTTCTATTAAAAGAGAGCATCCAAAGAAGCAAGTAGATCAGATAGAAAGCCATGAGCAAACTGTCTATGTTGATGATGTCTCTGTGACTGATGAAACTGTTAATGCAATAGATTATCAGTTGGCAGCAAAGGGTGAAATATTTTGTACTGTACAGATTAATGGAAAACCTATAGAGCTTAAAGTGGACACTGGGTCCAAGTGTAATGTTATATCAGCACAAATGTTTGCCAAAGTAAATGCTGGTGAGAAACTTGATTCAGCAAAGTGTGCGAAACTTGTTACTTATGGTGGTGAAGACATTCAAATCGATGGTGCAGTACTTCTCACATGCTATTCTGCTGGGAACAGCTATGACTTGCAGTTTTACATAGTCAAAAGACACATGCCATCACTGTTAGGCCTCAAAGACAGTTTGAGAATGGGACTGATTTCATTTAATAAGGAGGTCCACCATATTAGTCTGAACAACCACGATAGTTATACACAACATTTTTCATGAATATGCTGACATTTTCAAAGATGTGTTTGGCAAACTACCATCACATATTCCATGAAGTTAAACCATGAAGTAAGCCCTGTTGTCAGACCAGCCAAGAATGTTCTGGTAGCAATGCAGAGAAAATGAAGACAGCGGTAGACATAATGGTGAATTTAGGTGTCATAACTCCAGTAAAAGAACCAAATGAATGGGTATCCTCCATAGTCATATCTCATAAAACAAGCTCAGCTGATATTACAATCGTATTGATCCTAGAGATTTAAACAACGTGCTTAAATGTCCTCATCATCAAATGCACACAGTAGAAGAAGTATCGGCTCTTATGCTGAATGCCACTGTTTTTTCTGTCTTCGATGCAAAAGTTCATTTTGAAAATTTTGCTAGATCACAAATCTTCATTGTTAACTACTTTCAGTACACCATTTGGAAGATACAGATTATTAAGAGTGCCATTTGTGATAAATTCTGCCAATTAAGTATTTCAACGTGTGATGGAGCAAATCGTTTCAGGTTATCAATGTGCTATCATAGTATATGACATTATTGTAAGGGGCAATGGTAAAGAATTGCAGCTATGATAGAAACATCAGGAAAGTTCTAGACCATGCATGTGAAGTCAATCTTAGGCTGAATCCTCAGAAGTGTAAATTCAAGCTGAGAGAAGTTACTTATGTGGGTCATTTGTTTACCAGGTCTGGCTTACAACCAGATCTGTCTAAGCAAGCAGCAATCCTTGAGATGCCAGTTCCAGATAATGTCACATCTTTGCATCATTTTCTAGGTATGGTCAATTATTTAGCAAAGTTCATCCCAGACCTGAGTGAGCTTTCAGCACCGTTATGTGAGCTGACATGCAAAAGGTAAATTGGTCTTGGTTAGAACAACAACAAAGAGCATTTGATGTTCTTAAACGAAAATTACCAGTCCACCCACATTGAGATATTATGATGTTCACAAACCAGTAACTCTTTCATGTGATGCTTCTAAGTATGGTCTTGGTGCAGCTTGATTCAAGAAGGTATACCAGTAGCCTATGCACCCAGAACATTAACCCAAACTGAGATACAGTATGCGGAAATTGAAAAAGAGCTTTTGGCAGTTGTGTTCTCATGTTTGAAGTTTCATGATTATATTTATGGCAAACCTGTTGAAATAAAGACTGATCACCAACCTCTAGTGACTATTTTGAAAAAGCCAATACATTCAATCCCAGCACACTTGCAGTGCATGATGTTAAAATTGCAAAAGTACAATTTCAATATTGTTTATACAAAAGGCAAATGTCTCTACCTTGTAGATGCTTTATCAAGAGCACCTAGGCAAAAAACAGAACAGCATGACATTGAGAAAGCAGACCTTAAAGTCATGGAAGTCACACATTTTTCCTCTTCACATCTTGATGAACTCAGAAATCACATAGCTTTAGACCCTGTTCTTCAGAAGCTGAAACATTTTATCAGACAAGGATGGCCAGTGAGACAAATTAGTTTACCACTTGACATACAAAAATATTTTCCTTACCGAGACAAGCTCATGATGGAAGATGGAATCATCATGAAAGGTCCTAAAGTGGTTATTCCTTCAGCATTACAACAGGAATTTAACCAGATCTTGCATCATGGTCACCTGGGTACTGATTCAACCAAGAGAAGGGCAAGAGGCATTATAGTATTTTGGCCTTCAATATCAAAAGATATAGAGAAGTAAATGGTAGCATGTTCAATTTGCAACAGTATTAAACCACACCAACAAAAAGAACCACTTCACCTAAACCAGATTCCTGAATTACCAAGGTCGACAGTTGCTACTGATATTTTCAAATGGAATTGTCAGCATTACTTAGTGTTAGTAGACTCTTAGTCGAATTGGTTTGGAATTGACCTTCTTCTTAATCTAATGTCCAGCGCTGTTATTACAAAATTGAAGAGACATTTTTCTGTGCGTAGCATTCTGCACAAAGTTGTATCTGACAATGGTACACAGTTTAAAGTCTGAAGAAGTCTGGTGATGCTCACCAGACGAAAGTGCTTACTTGTATGTAATAAATTATCTTTGGGTGCTATTTTCCTGGTTTTCAGCCTCATGTGCTTATTTTTGGACTATTACATCTCAAAAGTAAAAGGAAACACCAAAGGGCTTTGGCTGACTAGGTTTGAAATGACTGCAAGCTAAGAGCAATTATTGAATCCCCAGATGACTTAACCATCACGCAGGAAGGTTTGTCCCAAACAATAACTGGCACCAGAATCATGAATTGAAACTAAACTAAAAAAAAAAAATACATTATCATATGTTTTGGGAAGTCATCTACTCCAGGGAATTGTCAAACTGACAATACCCCCTGAAAACTGACCCAGATGTTTAGCATTTGGGAACTTGTGTATACAGTGACCTAAGGTTTGACCAACATGTGCCCAGAGTCATAAAGCCTTTCGATATTGCGCAGCTTATAAACAAACTGATTGCAACTAGATCTAGAGATATTATTGTCCCCCTTTGCAAAGCCCTCATTAGGATAACCATTTTTTATAATGCCAACTTTGGCATGTATCTGTCGAGAGCCATGCAACAATTGGAATACCTACACAGATACCTTACTAAAGGGATACAAGTTTTAAACAATAGGTCTTGCATGGACCACCTCAAAGATTTATCACCTCAAAGATTTATCACTATACTCAGTATCCTACAGAGTGCTTAGAGGTGACCTCTGTCTGGCATACAAGGCATCCTCCCACCCAGTACCGATGGACCTACTGAACATCAGTAAGTCAAATGGCATCAGAAATACTCAGTCCCGGCATCTAAACTGAATGTTGTGGAGAGATGGATATACATCACAGAAGCTACCACTGTTCCAGAATAGACTATCCATTGAAGTAAAACAAAGCTAAACCCCATCCATATTCAAAAGCAACTTGGATCTAAGGATGGGTAATAGAAACTGTACTCTAGGATTGCCCGTCATGCCACTAATGGATAGAGGCAGTTCCTAAATGCTGTATCCCTTACATGGCTTTCCTCAAATTATTTATGGTATGATCACAGCTATTCTCACTAGGGCTAATATACAATTATCAGCCATGGGATAGGTAAGACCAATCAGGAAATGTTAATTAAAGCACCAAAAGGGAAATTGGCTAAGCTTAAAATGTCCTCCAAGTGAACTATATTGTGGTAGTAAATAGTTTCAAAAAATGTCCCTTTTTAGATCACCAAGTGACCCTCTCACCCTCCACCCCTGCAGCCTTCAACATCTTCCAGCACCTCTGGTGTAGGGCACCAAGGTGGTAACCAGGCATATTGTCAGAATGTGACAACAAAAGCCCTCTGAAATGCTGGATTTACTAGCTGTGTTTAAGAGGCCTTATTTTGTTTCCCAGAAGACAATCCTCAATAAAAAAAAAAATCATAGACTTTCAATAAGGTAATTTGGTACAAAATATGCTCATCCTGTCCCAGTGGAATGTGCCTCTCCTGAGACATTATATTACCTTTGAAGGAATCACAGAAATGTAATGGCCATATTGCCCTTTAACAGATACTACCTTCCTCCCAAAAATATATCAAGTGATCCTACAACTATCATTTGCTTTCATACATCATGTCACCCCAAAATTATACTCACATTCTGTATACTTCTAATGTTTCTCTGGGAAGAAAACAAAATCATAGCCAAAATACAATATTTCAACTTCCTGTTGTTATTAGACACTATGTTTTTATTTGATAGTTTTTATGTGATGACCCTGTTTTCATATGCAACATGCCTTCATACCTCTTCCTCATAAAGACATCCACTTCTATATACACCTTTGAAGTCTGATTGTGTGGAAAGTAAAAAAAGAAAGAAAATTAGATCAATAATTTATTTAAACTCCACACTCTGAAACACATACACATGCTGGTTCATTGGTTTAAGGTTACATGTATACATGTTCCCGGTGTGGGCTACTTGTGAGTATGTATAAATCCTTTGCATACTTTGTCTTTATAAATGGCTTCCCTATCTCTCAGAAGGTTTTGTCAAGTCAATAGTGAGGGCATTATTTATATATTGATATGCAATTGTAATTTGTTTTATGTGGGGGAGACGAAAAGGATCTTTAAGGTAAGATTGCAGGAACACTTAAGAGATATCAAGAATAAAAAAATGGAGAGCCCTTTGGCTGTTCATTTTAATTATATCATGGTGGGGATGGTAGGTGTTTAAAAGGTGCTAGTTTAGAAAAGGTTAAATTATGGTATGGATTTAAAAAATAAATTGCTTTATAAGGAAGTAGTTTTTATTCTAAAATATGGTACATTGACCCCTACTGGTTTGAATGGTGAATGCAATTGGAAATTATTATTGTAATTAAATGTGTGATTTTATTGGATGTTACTTAATTGTGTTAATTAATGTTTTATGGTTGCTAGTAATTAAGTGAATTTGGTAGAATGATGAGATAATTTACTATCCACTAACTTCCCTTCTACCTCTATTCTCAGCTTCTTCTGATTTCCCCAGTTTGCTGCCATTACCACCGTCTTATCTGTGCTTAATTTCATCCCATGTGCCTTCAGATTTGCATTCCATTCTCCTATCCTCTGCTGAAGTTCTAGCTCAGAGTCTGAGTACTGCCCATCAACTGTAAACAACAGCCTTGTTGATCTGTCCCTTCCAACCTGTTTGTAGTCCATTACCAGTTGAACAGCAGTGGGCTCAGAGGTGAACACTGGTGTACACCCATTCCCACTGGGAACCCCTTTGTGAGACCGAACAGTGTTCGTACTTAAGTCACTGGGTCCTTGTACATAGCCTGCACTAATTCTACCAGTGTTTCTGGGACTTCAAACTACTGCAGTACTGCCCAGATCAGCTTTCTTGGGACCTTGAAATATGCTTTCTCCAAGTCTACTTCTCATCTCTAGCTTCTTCTCAAATATCTGTCTCAATGCAAACATTGGGTCAGTTGTGCTGCATCCTGATCTAAATCTGAACTGCTCATCTCCCATCTTACATTCTACTACTTGGTGTATCCATTTATCAATCACCCTCTCCAGAACTTTCATGCAATGTGGTAGGAGTTTGAGGCCTCTGTACTGCCCAAAGTTGTGGATGTCACCTTTGTTCTTGTACACTGGCATGAGTATGCTTATTCTCCAGTCATCTGGGATATGCCTTTCTCTCCACCCTGCTATTAGTACAATCAGGAGCCATTTCTCCCCTATCTCACCCAGCATCTTTATCATATCTGCTGTGACCTCATCTGAGCCTGCTGCTTTCCCTGACTTCATCTTCCTTAATGCTGTTCTTACTTCTTCTAAGGTGGGCTCCTCTTCTTCTCTCAACATAGGCTTTTTCTAGGGCAGTACAACTTCTGTGGGGTTTTCTTCATTCAGAAGCTGCTGGAAATACTCCTTCCATCTGCCTTTGATGTCCTGTGGACTGGTGAGCAGGTTGTTGCTGGCATCCCTAATGAAGGGTGTCTATCTTTTTATCTTTCTGTCTTTGCCTTGCAACCTGATATAGTTTCTTTGTGCCCCTTACTGAGTCACTTTCCAGAAGTTAGTAGAGTGCCTCTGATGCCCTATTTTTTGCTATTGCAACTTCTTCCTTAACTTCTTTTGCACCCAACCAGTAGTCCTTCCTAGCCTGGTCAGTCTTTTCTATCCCCCACTTCTTCCTGCACTCCTTCTTTCTTTTGATGACTTTCTGGATGTCTGCATTCCTTATGTATCTTATTGCCATACCTGGCTCGGCCACATATCTTTTCTGTAGTCCTAACACATGCTGTTTTTAGGGGCTGCCACTCTTCTTCAGCTCCATCTATTTCCTCCTCTTCTTGGGGTGGTAGAGCCCTGAGTAATTCCTTGAACTGCTGTACTTTCTGTCCAGTCAACTTCCAGGTCTTCAGCCTGGTCTCTGTTGACCTTAGAGCTTTCACTGACCACTGCTTGCAGCTGATTGTGGCAACTAATAGTTTATGCTGTGAGCCAACTGTTTCACTAGGGAAGACTTTGCAATCTTGTGACTGTCTCTCTTTCTGAACCATGTGCTGGTTACTATCAAGCCATTTGCCAGATTGAAGTCTAAAATGGCTTCTCCTTCTTTATTCCTGTTGCCTCACCCATGTGGACCCAGGCAGTCCTGATATCCTGTTCTGTCTGTCCCGATATGTGCATTCAGGTCACCCATTATCAACACCAATTCAAGTTGTCCAGCTTTATCTAGTAGGTCCTGTAACTGCTTTCTGAATGCACTCTTTTCCTCACTATCACAACCCTGCTGTGGGGCATAGGCTGAGATTATGAATACTGCCCTATCATTACACTGGAGTCTGATTGCCATGAGTCTGTTATTAATTCTGATGATATCCTTCACTGCCTTCTGAAGCCTCTCTCTCACCACAATTCCCACTCCATTTCTTGCCTGTCCCCCACCTGAGTAGTAGAGTCTGGATCCCAAGCCAAGTGACTTTGCTGCACTGCCCTTCCATCTCATCTCTTGGATACATAGGATGTCCAGCGTCCTCCGTATCATCATCATGTCACCCACTTCCAAGCTGCGTCCTGTCAGCGAACCTACATTAAGCGTAGCAATTCTCAGTTCATGTTTAGCAGGTTGGTTGGTTTTACATCCAGCTTTCGCTCAACAGAGCTGTCCCAAGTAACCCAGGCTGGGCAACTAGACACTGGCCAGCCAGTAGGTTACTGACCCAGGGCTGCTGGGCTTTATGGCGGGCACACAACTAGCCAATAGGGGGACATATACTCCTCCCACCATTAGCAAGGGTCCCTGGTGTGGGTCAGAGTAGGGCGGGTCCTCAATCCACTTATCACTGGTAATTACCCATGCCCATTTTTGGTGACATTAGTCAACATGACCGAATCACCTAGAGCCATATTTTACACCATCGAGTGGCTATCCCTGCCACAGTGTGCAGTCTGTGATTTGTGTTCTCCTATCTGGAGGATATTGTGCACCACAGTAGATGCCCAAAGCGGCTGGTCTGTACAACTCTCCCCCCTATAGTGCACCATGTAGAGTCTGTGCTGCTGCCCGCAGCTCCATTCATTGGTGAGTTTGAGATGGAAACACTCAGCATGGCACATGACAGAAACCCCACAGAGACACAGGGAGAACATGCAAACTCCAAACAGGCATTGGTCGGAGGTCAGGATCGAACCTTGTACCTTGTGCATGGGAGGTGAAGACCTTAACCATTAAGCCATCTGGTTTCATCTGGTCAGCAGTATGACACACAAAAAATGCTAAGAAAAAAATAGGTTTATTTTCTTACCTGTTATAAGTATAAGACATCAATAAGGCAAGCTGCAGATCTACTGTTTTTTTTCCAAACATAAGATGAGTGAACAACATTTTTTGACAGAGTCTCCTTCTTTCACACCTCTCAATGTTTTTGTTTAAGAATTCTGAGTGAAGCCAAAATAATGAGGGGACAAAGAACCCACAATCAGGGACAATTTTTAAATCCAATTCTAATTAACTTAAAAATAAAGATACTGGTTAAGACAGAAGAGAGAAATGGCTCCTGAGGGTACTCATATCAGTGTGGAGAGAAAGACATATCCCAGATGACTGGCAAATAAGCATACCTGTGCCAGTGTACAAGAACAACTCACCGACTCAAGAACTCTAGACATGGCAAAAAACAATGAGGGGACAAAATCAAGAGCAATTTTAAATATTACTCAAGTCATTTAAAACATTAATAGAACATGTCTCAAATGAATGTGCAGTTTCTGAACAGTAAGGAGTATGATGCTCTAAAATCTAACATTACTGACTTGCCTAAAATCCTTAGTGATTTACCATAAAATAAAAATGTTATGAGGAACAAGGAGAAAAGTCATGCATGTTCAGAAGGAAAGTACAAATACACACACTTATCTGGACATGCACGGCCACATACCCGCACTAATGCACACTCATGTACACTCAAAGTCTGTCTCTCTCTGATGCATGCATGCATGCACGTGCGTGCGCGCGCACAAACACACACACACACACACACACACACACACACACACACACACACACACACACACACACTGAAATCAGTACATACATCTAGTCAGAAAAATAAAACAAGTGAACTGCAAAAATAGAGTGCTTGTGCCTCCTGAAACCCAGTAACAACATGCAGTTATCGATCAGCAAGAAGTAAGAAACTCTGAGTGGCAGCCAGTACTGACTCATTGTAATTCTCAGTGAATCAAAACATTTACAGAGAACAAGAGAAAAATAGGAGACAAAATCAGGCACATCCAGGAAAGTAAGTTGAGAGGTACGTCTTCTTCTTTTTGATCTGTTCAACCAGTCAACGTACCTGCATTGTATCTGTGTCTATCAAGCCAGCAAATAAGATGCAGATGCAGGTTGGGCCAGTGGTGCAAGTTTTTACTGTAGCAGAACATTAAGAAACAAGCTTGTTTTATTGAAATTAAGCTCTTTTTGTAATTTTCTGCTATACTGTAGTTGAAAAAGTGTATTTTTTTCAGCTGAAGAATCAGATGAGGGCACAGTTCAGGAAACTGCAGGAGGGATGCCCCACTCACTTTATTGTTCTGGTGCCCACCCCTCGCCTTATTATTCTGTTGTACTTGCAAGTCTACCCAGTTTGGAGAAGTTCACAAATAGTGTTGAACAGAAGTTAAATCCACACAGTTTTAATCACAGTTAGTCAACTGCTTTCATCTTAGATAAACTTCATCAGTACCTAAAAATACAAAAAAAAAAAAATCAGTTCATTATATATGTGTAAAAGTCATATGATCTAACTCTCTTCTATAGCTTACCATGAAGCTATTTTTTTAAAGGCCACACACACACACACACACACACACACACACACACACATTTGAGTATTTTATAACTAAATAAAACTTCAAAAATACATATTTTTTTAAAAAATCCAATATTGTGTACATTGTAAATGGCTGGTATGGAAATTTATGAAGAGTGCTGCACTATAGAACTCTTTGTTGTAAGATCTACATAATCTAAAGTTTTCAGACAATTAACAGTGAGATAACAGTTGACTTAGAAGAGTCTCTCAGAGTTTTGGTTGAATAATCTCCTGGAGTGAATATATGGATTTGAGATGAAGTCAGTGACATGTTTGTCACTAAATACTTCAAAGAGTTTGCAATTTCTAATAATTTAAATCTGTTTTACCAAAGATAGAGAATGACCATTCTGTTCTTCTTCAGCCATGTTTCTACAAAATAGCACACGCTTGATTTTACTACTATTTAAAAGAAGGTCATAAGTAAAAAGCTATGATTATAGGATAAAAAAATCTGATGATTAAGTTTAACATCAGAATGAGAGTCTGCAGGACAAATAAGTACTGAGCTGCTCACTTACTGAACAAATTGTGTCTATGTTACATCTCCATAATTCAATGACAAAGGCAAAAAAAGAAAGGAGCTGGGCAGGCTCCTTCTGGGACATTATACTTCACATGGGGTGGTCTGGTCAGCATCTCATTTGATAGCCTCTGATGTTGGACAAGTAACTGCTGAATCAGTCTTTGCCATCTTAATCCAGACCCAGGATGGACAATTATAGTAATAAATACCACAAGAGCATTGCTTCAGTGGACATAGTGCTCAATGCTGATGTCTAACACTGTTTGGCTGAGACTGGAAGACCAAGCAGTAGCCTACTGACAAGGTTTTTATAGGTTTATAGGTTCATACTAGGCTATCTGCCCTAGGGCATTTATAAGCCTAGCCAGAGTGTGTTTGGCTTTCGCCACCCATTTTAAATTAATTTTGCTATGCCCTTTTTCAAGGTTAGTATACTGTGCCTCTGTCTAACAGTGACACAGAAGTGATACCCGGGGTAAACCTACAATCCCCCATCCACTCATCAAGATTCTTCTTGAAGAGAGTCAATGAGGGACTCTGCCTAACCTAGACTGGGATTTTATTCCAGAGTGAAGGGAGCCTCTGGGTTATGAATCTGTCCCTCCAGCATGTCCTATTTATTTCAGTGCTGAGGTTCAAGTCTCTCGATCGCGTAGCTTGATGGGATTTGGATTTTCTGAGGTGCAGCATGTCCATTAATTCTGGGTTGGACATGGCTTTATGCGTCAGGCACAGATCACCTCTGAGCAGGCTGTATGCCACTGAGTAGAGCTGGAGTTTCTTTAACCGGGCAGCATATAGCATCTGTTTGAGCCCTTTGATCTTCTTGGTGAGGTACTTTTGGGGTCTTTCCAGTTGCTGCAGGTGTCTGGTAAGGTACATCCCAAAAGGGGCATTATACTCAATTATGCACCTGATGAGGGATGAGTAAAGAGGCACGATGACCTCCCCTGATCTAGATGTGAATCCCTTCATGATTAGGTGGGCTATATAAAATGTTTTTCTAACCACTTTGGCTACGTGGTTGTCAAATGAGAGATTGCTATCAACTTGGGTCCCCAGGTCCCTAATTACTTCTTCTGTACTTAATGGATTACCACCTATGTGGTAATTTGTGGGCACTTTGTTTTTGCCAAAGGGGATGACTATACACTTTTTGGCGTTTAGCTTGAGGCCATGGCTCTGGCACCAGTTGTCTGTTTCTATGAGGCCCTTTTGGAGGATGCTTGTGTTGGCTGAAGTGTCGATTATGGCGCCCAGTTTGCAGTCATCTGCAAACTTGGTCAGCCACAGTCCTTCCATGTTGGCCTGTACCTCCGAGAAATATATACCAAACAAGAGAGGTCCCAGGACTGAGCCTTGTGGGACGCCACTTGTAACTGGTTTGGAGTTTGACATGGCTCCAGCAATTCTAACCATGTGGGTTCTGTCCTTGAGCCAGTTTGCAACCCATCTAGTGACATAGGGGTTTATATTTAAGCTGGTGAGCTTATCTATAATGCCCGAGTGGGGTATTGCATCAAAGGCTTTTGTGAGGTCCAGGTAGGCTGTGTGGACCACCTTCCCCTCGTCAATGGCCTTGGTGACTGTTTCAAAGAAATTGACCAGGTTTAAGAGGCAGGATCTGCCCTTAACAAAGCCGAACTGGGTAGGATCCAGTGTCTGTAGGTCCCCAATATCTTTATTTATAAGGTCCATGATGATCCTTTCCATAGCTTTGCAGACCAAGCTAGTCAGGCTTATGGGGCGATAGCTTCCAGGATCCGTTGAGGCACCACCTTTGTGGAGAGGGACCACCATTGCTGTACACCACTCTTTGGGTACATATCCTGTAGTAAGGCTGAGATTGAACAGTAGTTTTATGTTTGGGTTTAGCTCTTCTTGGAGTTCATGTAGGATGCAGCCCGGGACACCGTCTGGTCCCATTGATGCTGTGTTTTTTGCTTTGGAGAGGGCGGCTCTTACCTGAGCATCTGAGATGTCAGAGGGGCAGCACTCTGCTGGGATAGATATTTGCCCTTTTGGTGGGGGGGGCGGGATTTGCGCTGAACCTGTCAGCTAGGATGTTGGCAATGTCTGTGGGTTCGGTGTATTTTTTGTCATTTTGGACTAATTCTGAGCATATCTGGGAATTCCCACCCAGGTTCCTAACATAACTAAAGAAAGCCTTGTGATTATCCTTAGTGTCCTGTGCAATTTTTCTCTCAAAGCTGGCCTTAGACGATTTTATGAGTGCCCGTAGTTTTTTGCTAATACTGATCAGGGATGCCTTCCCTTTTTGGGATTTTGCTCTATCATGTAGTAGCTTCCTCCTTC
This sequence comes from Protopterus annectens, assembly GCF_019279795.1. NCBI lineage: Eukaryota > Metazoa > Chordata > Ceratodontiformes > Protopteridae > Protopterus > Protopterus annectens. The sequence goes on along the minus strand of NC_056748.1, from coordinate 434,238,182 downwards.
TATTGTATAGTTTGTTTATGGCTGGGATCCACCAGACAGGACGTCTGCCTTTGGAGGATTGGGTCTTGGTTTTATTTGGGATTGCATGATCCATGCATTCCTGAAGGTGTTCATAGAATGCGTTTATAAAGGATTCTGCGGTCTGGGCCATATTTTCCACAGGCCCGGGGGCTTTGAAGGATTCCACCTCAGTTTTCAGGAGTGTGAAACTTGCTTTAGAGAAGTTTTTCACTGTGGTTTTCTGGGCAGGGGGTGGGGTCAGGATGTGAATATCCAGTGAGATTAGTTTATGGTCTGATCTTACCAGTGAGGGATACACTTCTGGTCTGGAGCATAGAGTCCCCATGTTGGTGATGATCAGGTCCAGCATATTTTTCCCTCTTGTGGGAGTGGTAACAAGTTGTTCCATAGCATTTGAGTTTATAAATTCTAGGAACCTTTGGGCTAGGGTGTTGGAGCTAGAGTAATGCTCTCAGTCTATGTTTGGGTAGTTGAAGTTGCCCAATATAATGGTGTTTGGAGAGACCTTCATATTTTCCAGTGTTCTCAGGAAGGCCGAGTTGAGTTCCTGGGTTTGGGAGGGTGGTCTGTAGCAGGCTATAAACTGGAAGGCAGTTTTACCCACTGTTAGTTGCACATGGATAGTCTCTGATGCTTCGTACTGTGCCACTAACCTGGAGGTGTGGGTATCTTTGACGAATATTGATACTCCCCCTCCTTTTGTGGCTCGGACCATGGGGTCATTATATTTCATTGGGATGCATTTCATCATATGGTTTGTTTGTGAAGTATTCTCTATTGAAGGTCCTTTACCAGAATGTATATAGTCAATTACGATGTTTTCAGCTGCATCATTATTTTGCAGTAGTAGAGAAAGTACATATAGGTTAGTGGGTGTGGGAGGCAAATACTATGTACTGTTGCTGTTATTTACATTATTTTGATTTTTTTATATATATTGTAGATGTTTTGGTCTTTCTATTGTCAAAAAAGACTATTTTTTATTACTAAATTAAGCTGTGTCAATTTTGCACCTCATTGTTTACATATCATCTCATTTTTACATGGGATAAACCTGTCTCACCCCCCAACCTTATCCCAGTTTCACTTCCTATACCACAGGTTAATGCAATGAACTCTGAGGTCTACCAAGCCCAGTCCTTGCATAGTTACATGCTATCAGTACCACATTTGTATAAAAAAAGAGTTGTGGTTATAGAAAGAGAGAGAGAGAGACATTGCTTAAACTGGTAGGTCACTGTGTGTGAGTGATGACCTTGTAGTGTCTCATAAAGCACCTTTAAATAATTCTGGTTAACGGGGAGAGTAGTAGTGTTGGTTAGCTAAGTGGAACTTCCTGCATGTGGAAGGGTATCACCATGAGTTTTTTTTTTTTTATATAGAGGCTACCCACCATTTCATGAAACTTATGTTCAGAAAAAGTATAACAGGCCTACAGAAGTTGTTTGCTGCCGTTTGCAAATTCAGGTAAAATGTTATCTCCTACCAAAGACCCAGAAGGATAAAGACTTGTTCATAAATGTCTCACTTGGTTTTGTGTAACATTTCTGAGCCGAAGGGCCATTACAATATTGTAGTATTTGGCTGCATCACTGACTGCTCCATGAGGAATATCCTTTGGACCAGGAGTTTCAGAGTGGACTTGGATTTGTATTTTATTTATTTATTATTTTTTATGTATGGCTATTGATATACTAGTTTTAGTTCTTCCAGGTAAATCCTTTTACAAATAGTCATTTATTTCTTTTTCCAGGTAAATCCATGTACAAATAGTCATTAATATTCACTATTACCAGTTCCATATTTAAACATTATTAGAAAATTGCTACACTCTCTTCTCTTCATAACTTAGTCCTTTTCAAGAGCAAAAGACTATTACTGGAAAGTTTATCATTTATTCCAGGGCTGCAGATTGCATTCAAAAGAATTTGCAAATGCAGTTCCTTAGATTCTAGATAAGCCTTCCAGTTGCCACTCCTGGAAAATCATGGTACCTTTTCTAAAACAAAAAAGACAATGTTCTTATATCCAGAACAGTTGCCAAATGCCTGTGCAGGGCATCTATGGAATCACTCCTTTTTATAAGATAATAACAATGATATTCTTCCTTAACCATTGTTTGGTCTTACCTATATAAAATGCAGGCTATGATAAACACTGTACCACGTAAACAGCCCCCTTAGTACCACAATCAGACTTATCATTTGGAGCTATAACTCTGGGGTAACCACTGATAGTAATATTCCCTGTATTGTAAATACATCTGTGCTGTGTTCAGGCTCCAGATTTTACCATACCCCTTGTTGTCATTTGCTGTTTATTATGGTAATTTTGCCCTATTTCAAAATAAAATTTCAGTTTTTTTCTTTTTTAAAAATAAATTGTGGTTCCCATACCAATTTCTACAACAAACCAAAAGATTCAAGTATGCCTACTTAATTGTTGGTAAGTATGCTTCCACTTAAATATTCAGTGACCTCATAGTTTGTAAATCTACTAAAAATGAAAAAGTATTAAATATTATATGTCTGACTATATATGGGAGCTCAATAAAAAATGTCACTTAAGCAATGGTGTTTCCCCATTCCTGCTAAACTACTCTTCTTTTTCTCTTTTTGTGTATGCTTTTTGAGTTACGCCTCCCTTTTACTGCAACCCACACCCTCATGTAATTACCTCCTAGGAAGGGTGCTGTTGGTTTGGCTGGTGCATTCTGGTTTGCAATAATAAGATATTCTGGCATGTTTATGTAGCATAGCTATTCATTTTTAGATATATCTTGACCTTCCTGCATATTACTGTTTATGCACACATGCTTGGGGATGGTGATGCATTGTCTTTACATTGCAAGCCTCATTTATTCCCATCCTGCACATATACAATTGATACAAGCTTTTTTACTTGAACACAGCATGTTACTTCACTGCAAGTTATCTGTAGCCTTATGACATTGCTAGTTTTTTTGTGAAAGGCACTGTTAGTACAATTTTTCGATGTGCCTAATTTGGCATGGGATGTCAATATCTGTGTAATGGATGCAAAGATGAGACTGTATGTTATGCAACCACATGCATGCAGTTTATTTTATATATTTATATTTGTTAACTGGGTTAGAGCACTGATCCGTTTAGACCCATTTTAGGCTCATCTTGAGTGCCTGAAGAATATCAATGAATTCCTGCGCTCACCACTGAAAAGCCTTAACCAAGCTGTTTAGCTGGCTAGAATGTTTAAACCGTCTGAAGAGTATCCAGCTAACAATATCTAACAGGCTGTTATTTCTCCAATAATTCTGCATCATTATCCAAGAGACTGAGTTAATACACCTCAATCTCGACTAGCTCCATACACCAGCACCTCCTTAGTACTAGTCAAAGCATCTACTGATAATCAAGGAGATTCAATCTATAGTGTCCACATAGCAAAACAATGGGTTAAATGGTGTTGCCATACTATACCAACCAGACATAACTTGTGTGTCTAGATTCTATTTAATTTTATTTATTTATTTATTTATCCTTGTTTACTGGGAAAGTCTGACCGCATAATACCCATTTTCAGTGGAAGCCTGGGGAGAAAAGCTCCATTTGCTTACATTGCATTATACTATGTTGCAGTCAAACACAGAGTAGTTACATTTCTATTTACATTTATACATAAACAGTAGTTACATTTATACATATACATTTTAAGATTTCACAGAGGTGTAAGTTACTTAAATGAATGCACACATTCAACTTAGTGGATTGTACAGGCAATAGCTGTGTATAAAAATTGTTTTATCATTTCAGTAAGAGGTTGAGAATATTATGTTTAAGGAGAGTATTTAGATAGTATTGTACAGTGAAAAGGTTTTAACCCTGTGATGAGCATGTACAAGACCAGGATTGGTTAAGATGTTTAAGCAGTGGTTTAAGTGGTTTAACACTACTGAGATTGTTGTGCAGTTTTATTTGCATGGGGATACTATTCTACAGTTTAGAAATGCATTGGGAATAGAGCAAGTTTCCTCAACATTATTTGACTTATAAGTAATAAGAATTTGCTACTAGAATGGAGGTCCCTGGCAGTAATAAGTTTTGTAGCGCAGGGCATTTTTCTGGATGATGAATGAGCTTGTGTGCTGTAGTCAGTTGTAAATAGTCAGTTAAGAATAAAAGAACTATAGACACAACAGCAATTTGGTGAAGTGAACCAATGCTGCAAAAAACGTGGGCCCAAGTTCATGAACACCTACACTGACTGTACATTGTGTACACTGTCTGTATTCAAGAACATCTCTACCACATTTTTTGTGCTGTCTATTTATCAGAAAGATTAGACTAAGTATAGACACAGTCTACACTTTGTGGTAACCTTCATGAATGCCCCTCAATATTTAGGGTTGCAAGAAAATCAGTAGGAAAACTAAAATTAGCAGGAAGAAGGTGGAAGTTATGCTTGTGTTGTCTATTCACTCAGAATAGTGTACACTTTGTGTAGAGGTTCCTGAATCTGGCCCTTGGTTTTATTTATCAGTGAGAAGGAATTTAAGATTGCACAAAAGGGCTAAAAGTACTTGGCAAATGCTTTCTTTAAGGAAGGTAGGACAACCCATTTGAACGGTAGCTTTCCATTAAAGAATATTTCATGGCCTTTTTGAGATGGAAGGTAAGGATACAATCATTTTGAAGACCTTTTATACAGAATTAAAACTTATCTTTTTGTCAAAAAAAAAATATTACCTGGGTGAAGCCCGTAGTGGTACAACTGTGGGATGCCTTACTCTTTCCATAACCTTTTCAGTAATAAAGATAAAAGACCACTAGATTCGCATTTTAGCTATATTTGAAAAAAATAAAAATAATGACAAACAAAAGAAAAATACACAGAAAGGGTTCTTCTTGTCTGAATAATGGTCAGATTCTTTACTTCAGGTGATAAAGGCTTTCACTCTATAAGAGGATTTCATCAGATCTATGTTCAGCCACAGAACTTCACTGTATTTATATGTTCTTAAAAAGAATGGTTAAGAGTGGTCTAGATATTTAAAGTATAGCTACTGGTTGGTTGAAAAACAGCAAGATCTTAATGAGTTTATGGGGAAATGAATTGGTCAATAGTGTTATGAATTAAGAGGGGCAGATTACTGGCTAGTGGGCCTAAGTTATTGAGCATTGATAGGTAGAAAAAAACTCTCTCTAATTGGCTGGGGGGGGGTCTGCAAGGTGTAATGTGATTGGGTGGGATTAAGGTTTTTTTATCACTGAGTCTATGTCTCTGCAGCAACAAAAAAAATATATATATTTCTAATCATCTTAATAACAAAACATTTGAGTAGGTAAATACAATAACTGCTAAGAGGTGACCTGTATGTGGCATACAAGGCATTGTCTAACCTATTACTGGTAGATTTATTGCATATTAGCAATTCAAAAGGCTTCAGAATACTTTGTCTCGGTATCTGAACCTTTTCTGCAACACCAACAGAATGGTTTGGAGGGACAGGTATATTTCATATAAGATACTGCTGCTGTGGAACAGATTTCCCATTCTCATAAAACAAAGTTCATCCCGGTCCATTTTCAAATGCAACTTAGATGTATGGATGGGAAACAGAATATTTATCCGAGGACTGCCTTCTGTACTACTAATGGACAGATGCAGTTTCTAAATGCTTTATCCTATGCATGGCTCCCCTCAAATTATCTATGGTATAATCCCAGTTATTTTCATTAGGAATTAATATATAATTATCAACCATGAGATGGGTAAGGCCAATTATAAACAAATGGGATAGGTTATTTCAAGCAAAAAACGGAAATTGGCTAGGCTTAAAATGGCCTACAAAGGCAGCTAGCCTAGTACTTACCTATGAACCTAATAGCTCCAGTGGCATAGAAAGCTGAATACTTGGGTTGTCTAAGGGAGAGTTGTACAAGTCATATGGGGCTCCATAGGACACAGTTAGGATGTGTCAATTGTGCTTTCACCTTTATTGGCTTATTCGGATAATGTCAGGGGAAGTTAAAAAAACAGATATGGAAAGAGAAATAACAGTAAGAATTGGAGTATAAAAGAGGATGAGATGGGAACCTAAGCAGATGTCATGGGGTAATTATGGAAACCTAAGAGCAAAATTAAAGATATATGAAGACGTTAGGTGAGTGGGGGTTACAGGAAATGATTAAATACTATAGAAAGCCAAGAATCACTGTGTGCTATAAAACCTAAGACATCTACTGTAGTGACTAGCAAATACTGCTGATGAAGACTTTGTTGCTGGTTTTCAGCCAACCCATGGTTTTACGATAAATATCAAGGCTATTCCTGACCACTGTCATTGTCCTAGACCAACACTCTCCCATGTTTAGTTTCCTTTTCATTATTTTGAAGAACATATTAAAACAGTGACATTCTGAGGTTGAACTTAGATCTGATGAAGCACTCTTATAGGGTGAAAGCACTAAAGCACTCATCAATTGAAAAAACAACTCTCAATTATTTGGATAAGAAGAAGAAGAGTTTTCCTTTTAATTTTTTTTTTCATTATTTTTAGTATCATACCTTTCAAATATGGCTATAATAACATTCTGGTAGCCTTTTACCCTCATTATTGAAATGGTTATGGAGAGAGCTGAGGAATCTCAAAGTTGTTCCACTACAGGTTTTTCCTGAATTTTTCATTGATTACTCTCTGATCAAACAGTTGTTAACTTCAGATCAGAGGTGGAAATCCAGTAAACATCAGCTATGAGATCATGGCTTGAACCTTTTTATTAGGAGGTTATTTACAGGCTCAAAAATTAGATGTCAGTGCATATGGCTTCATTTCATTACTGCAACCATGGACAGGATTATTAATGGGAGACAATTCTTAAATAAGGACTGTCAGGTTTACACAGTGTGAAGTTCAGAACTTAGTATTCAATTGTTTGGTCAAACCCAGCACTTCATGGCATCAAGGACTTTAGCATGCCAAGGTATTGCAGTGCTTGTTTTGAGGGTGAAGGTGAAGTATATCAGGAAGCAAGTGATGCATCAGCTTATAATGAAGTCAAAATGGGTTTTACTGGACCAGTCTGTTTATCAAGCTAATAAATAAAATGTAAATGCATGCATTTAATAGGAATGGTACTTAGTTTTTTTTTCTGAAATAATACTACACCTACATAAACTTCTCATGTAAGGCAAAATTGTCAAATATGTATGATATTACTTATATTACATGTAATTACACACGTAACAGTTATTTGCTGACCAGTATGATTTACCTTTGCCACAAAAAATTCCTGTTAATGTAATAAACTAACCTCTGCACTAAGTTTCATAATGGCCATCAGGTCTCACCCAACCATGAAAAGATATTTTAAGTGTGAGGTTACTCAATGTAACTAAATAATCACATGCCACTCCCATAATAAATAGTCCAGTCACCCCAAATCCCTGAACACTGACACTCCAGCCATAACCAAGGAATTGTATGATCTACTAAATCACTGTACAGAGAAAACTGTCTCTTTCCATTATAAGTTTAACAATAAATACATCAAATGCAATATGGTGGAATAATAGAATCAACAAATTAGATAAGAAGAAATGAAACCTCCTAGACTTATATAAATCATGCCCCCATCTAGTTCTTAAATCAAAATGTAACCAAATTAGTAAGGAACTCAAGAATACTATGAGATTTACCATGCCTGCTTATAAGCACAAGATAGCTAGAATATAAAAACCTACTCACTACTTTTTAGCTATGTACATAAAATCTGCAATAATATCCTGACATCCTCTAAATTCATTGCAAAAGACACTACCCACACTAACCCAGACTCCATAGCTAACATCTTGGCTAATAGAGTAATCTCTAATTTCACTCCATATAAATATTCAGCTAAAAGTTCACTCCACATACCATATTCAACTATAATTCCATTCTACATACTATACCCTCAATCTCCCATATCAACTCAGGTAAATCCCCCCCCCCCCGTCATCAATATTGTCTAAATATTAACCTCCCTCTTCAAAACAAAAAGTAACACCTTCACAGGGACATACATCCTATATGGTCTAGATAGTCAGCTTAAAGCATAACCCAGCCAAACCTCTCCTAAACATCTTCAGTAAAAATTCTCTCCACAAGATATATACCTAAAGAATGGAGAAATGCCAAAGTCATCTTGTTCCATAAATGTGATCCCACCACTGACAAAGGTAACTATAGGTCCATAAGTCTCACTAACCTAATCTGCAAAGCCATGGAACAAATTATCATAGCTCTAATGAAAAAGGACAGTAACATCAGTTGTGCAACAGGTCACACACTTGTGTTTAGTGTAGAAGGCTGTAGGTTCTATTCCCACACCAGCTGAATTTATTGATGGCAGTGTAGTGCAGAATAAATGGGGGTTGCAATCCTGAGTGTGCAAACCTTTGGATGAGATGTTAGCATGAGGCCCCATCTGCTTGAGCTGGTGATAGCTCAGGTGGATGTAAAGGATTCCATAGTACCTCTCAAAAAGAGTGGGGGTCCTTTATTTATGTACAAAATAACTCTTATTTACAAATATTTACATATTTACAAATGTACAACTACATATATATATATATATATATATATATATATATATATATATACACACACACACACACACACACACACATATATATATATATATATATAATATATATATATATATATATATATATATATATATATATATATATATATATATACACACACACACTCACACAAATCTATTTATATATAATCATAATTCCCTTTACAATTATACTAAATTTTCATCCCTAATAGACCCCCCACTCACTTTCCCATAACCATCTGAATTTACTTAATATTGTTGCTAAACTCCATTTACCATTAAACATAATTTCATTTATTCTTTCATTCCATATAACCTATATAACATAAAATAACTTTTTGTCTATCCTTTTAACATATTTTACTTCTATTCTTATATCTGTATTTAATCATATCCATACTGATTTTATCCACTTCTTTCATAGCTTCAAAAAATCTTCTTTATATAATTTTCCCCATAACCTTTTACTCTTTTACATTTCAAAAACACATATTCCATAGTTTGTTCTTCTTGGCAATGTAAACATTTTCTATCACTTTTCTTTTTATGTGGTATATTTCCTTTTACTGGCAATTTATCTATTACCAATCTCCACAAAAATCTTGACATTCTTCTTTCTGATTATACCATTGGCTTCTTGTTTTTATAGCTTTTTTTCATTTGTTAGTTTTTCCTATGGTTTTACATAGTAATGTTTTATCACTACATTATTATACCATACTTTTCTACCTTTTTCTATATCATCAATTTTTATTTTCCACAAAAATATTTTAATTGGCAATATTTTATTTCTACATTTATACACTCTTTTTCTCATTTACTCTTTTTTACCATAATGCAGAATTTATCATATTCATATTTATACAGTTTTACTACTAATCTGTCATCTTTTTCATTTATCCACTTTAACACATTCTACAAATTTAATGAAGCAGCATATACCACTGGGTTAATTAACTGTAAACTTACTTCTTTATTTACATACATTATCTGCAATAATTCCTTTTCAAATACTGTTGGCAACATAAACATACTTAAAATAAGACAATACTGTGCTATCTTCTCTCCCAACAGATGAGGAAACACAGTATGTGACGGCCACTGAGACGTTTATTGAAAACAATAATGCATATAAAAACTTGATACAAAGTAATCGTATGAGTTAAGCGCTTTCACCTATAAGTCATAGGCTTCTTCAGAACTCATTCATTTGATTGGTACGCCATTTTAAATAAACTTTATGGCGCAAATCTTTTCTGACAAAACTTTTAAATTTAAAATGACAAGATGCATATTTGTTTATGTAATTAAAAATAATGATAAAAATAATAAAAAATAGAAAATAAAAACTTAACAAACATATTCAACTATACCTCCTCCAAACACATGCTAAGTACATTAATAACAAAATAAAGTTTGATTTGTGTAAACCATATGCAACATAGATGCTTCGTTTAAGATACATATCCCTAAAGCTAATAAATTCCTTTAAATAAAACCAAAACTAAATAAGTTGTTGCTGAACTGTGTAAATGTGCTTATAAATCAATAGTTTAAATATTAGATATATATTGATTGTGGTTGTTGTAAAAAATGTTAGAACTAGATATTAAGTGTGTAAGCAAAAGTGATATATTGTGGGGAAATAATGTGCAAACTTATGTGTAAATGAATTAGCTGCTGTTATAAAACCTAAATAACTATTATGTAATTTTAAAATCTATTGACTTAACAATATTTGATTATGTATAAATTAATATCAGTGTTATGTATTTAATATAATATTCATAAAATGTGTATTGAATATGTTTAAATAAAATGATTAAATGTATACAAAAATATATGTTGTATAATAAATATATTAAAAATATTAAAAACTGTATGTTTGACAAACTGTATGTTAAAAAGCTAATAATAAATTTGATGAGACTTTATATGTCACTTCATCTAGTCAACAAAGGTTTATCTAGTCAACAAAGGTTTGATGGCTATAGTGTCATTTAGTCCTGGTAATGTGGCAGCATCTGTATATAGCTGCCACCAAATCTCTTTGTAACTTAATACTTCCTTAATGTTACCCCCCCTTGAAATCAGATTTAATGTGTTCAATAATAGCAAATTTAAATCTATGTTGGTCACCATTGCTTTCGATATGCCTATACAAAGCATTGTTACGATCTTTCTTTCTGATACAATATGAATGGTCGTAAATTCTTTTTTTGAAAGCCCTCTCAGTTTTCCCAACATAGTAGGCAGGACACACTTCACATTTGGCAATATAAACGACATTCGTCGTATTGCAATTCCCTTTCACTAATCTAATTGCTGTCTTATTACTATTGCCTAAAACTATTTCTGTTTGACACATAATAAATCTGCATTGGTTACAATTGCCACATTTTTTGGTGGATGTAAGTATTCCACTTCCTCCACCCTTGGAATTAGTGGTATTCCCAATTTCTAAAATTCTTTTCAAATTATGTGACATTCTGTAAACAATAAGAGGTTTTTCACCTAATATACGTGATAACTCAGGATTCACTGAGAAAATTCCCCAATGTTTGAACAAAATTTCACAAAACAAAAATCTTCTTTATATAATTTTCCCCATAACCTTTTACTCTTTTGCATTTCAAAAACACATATTCCATAGTTTGTTCTTCTTGGCAATGTAAACATTTTCTATCACTTTTCTTTTTATGTGGTATATTTCCTTTTACTGGCAATTTATCTATTACCAATCTCCACAAAAATCTTGACATTCTTCTTTCTGATTATACCATTGGCTTCTTGTTTTTATAGCTTTTTTCATTTGTTAGTTTTTCCTATGGTTTTACATAGTAATGTTTTATCACTACATTATTATACCATACTTTTCTACCTTTTTCTATATCATCAATTTTTATTTTCCACAAAAATATTTTAATTGGCAATATTTTATTTCTACATTTATACACTCTTTTTCTCATTTACTCTTTTTTACCATAATGCAGAATTTATCATATTCATATTTATACAGTTTTACTACTAATCTGTCATCTTTTTCATTTATCCACTTTAACACATTCTACAAATTTAATGAAGCAGCATATACCACTGGGTTAATTAACTGTAAACTTACTTCTTTATTTACATACATTATCTGCAATAATTCCTTTTCAAATACTGTTGGCAACATAAACATACTTGCTAAGTGTTATATTTTTCCATAAATATTACATTTATCAAATAAACCCTTTTTTAAGAATGATGACTTATATGTTTGCCAGAAAAGGCAGGTTTGCTTTATTTCATCTATTTTCCCCCGTTGAATTCTATTACATATTTGTTTCAAAATTTTATATCTAGCACTGAAACCTCATTCATTGTAAAATATATACCTCCCCTATTTTTACATCACATAAACCTTTACTTTTCTCTTTATTTAAAGCCACCCTAATCATCCTTTAGACACTGATTTGTGCAAATTACTTTTTCTTTTATCCAAATTTACTTTTTTCCAATTATTATAATGTCATCTGCATATTTTAACAGAACTGGAATTCTTAACCCTTCAAGTGTTATGCACCCCACCTCCTTCATTTTTATAATTTATTTTACATACTATCACTTTCATAACTAATGCAAAGAATATACAAATCATTGGACATCCCTGTCTTACACGACTCTTCATATGTTCCTCTAGATTTAGCCAGCTATTTACAAGTATTTTTACTTTATTATTACTATATACTGGCATACATAATTTCCTAACTTTCCCACTTATATTATATTCTTTCATTATTACCTATGAGATTTCAGGTGCAGTTGTGTCAAATGCCTTATTAAGGTCTGCTATCATGATTTTTGCTTCTTCTTTTCTATTTATAATATCATCCACAACTTCTCTAACTATCATTAGTAATTCTTGACAACCCTTCCCCTTTATACTAAATATACTATCTTTCATAATATTTTCCATTTTAGTTTATATCTTTTTGTAACATTTTTTATAAACATTATAATCATTGTTATTCAATACTATTGGCTCCAGTTTTTAATTATCTTCCTTCTTCCATATGCATTTAAGTATTCTACTAAATAATACTTTATACATAAAACCTTCATTTAAACATTCATTCAAAATATTTAAAAATATATATGTTTGCCAGTCTCTTAAATGTATAAACATTCCATACCCTTTTCCATCTGTCCTGCAGCTGAATCTATATTACTTGTCCTAATACTTTATTTAGCTCATTTAAAGAAATCTCATTTTCCATCTCTTTAGTCCCATTTTCTGATAACTTTTTTACTCTCCAAGTTTATTTCTTTCATATAATCTTTCTTAGTCAAAGTACTTTCTATCATTATGTTCTAAATCTTCCAATGCATTGTTTTATGTTCTTTTATATTTTCTTTCCCTATTTTTCTCACATCATATTGCCACTGTAAAAAAAGTTTTATATTTTTTCTTTAAATATCATCCACCATTCAAAGCATTTTTTATAAAATGGTCTCAAAGTAATATGATATTTCCATAACTGTATTACTGCTCTCTTTTCTTCTTCATTCCACGCTTTCTCATTTTTCCCTTTTATTTCTTTCCCTATTTTTATATATTCCTTGTTTTCCTTTATCTATTACAAGATGTTCAGAAAATCCTGTTTCAACTACGTCTCCTTCTCCTAAAACTAAGGCTTCTGACACTATAATATATAATATATTTCAGTTCTATGCATAACCCCTTTTGTAAGCCCATGAAATTTTGTCCCAAAGTTTTAACTTATCACACCTTTTAACTTCTGACATTTTCTTATATCATGTCCTTTCTTTTTACACTTGCCTATTAAATCACAATTAAAGTCTCCTATTATTATAATATTCATATTTATCATTACATAGTCTAAAATCTGATGACATAAGCTTTCCCTTTCTTTAAAATTAGTATAAGAATATAATATTATAATTCAATATACTTGTTCTTTCCATTTTAAGTTACATCTAATATCTTTACTGTATTTCTACAGAATATGGCTATTACAGGACATCTCTCATTTCCCAAATTCCAGATAATTTTTTCTGCCCATAGTTTCTTTGTTTGTAATCTTTCTTCATTTGTTAAAAATCTTCTGTCTTCTAATATAAATACATCTGTATCACATGTATCACACCACTACAAAATCACTATTCTTCTTACTGTATTCTTAATACTATTCACATTCATAGAAATAACTCTAAAATTTTTATTTTCCATTTTCCTTAGATTCATGGTTTCATAAGTTCATAGCTAATTACTAGCCTAGCTTTCTCAACAGACCATTCTAAGCCTACCCGATTTTCCTTCCAAAGGTGAGAATCAAACACTGTACCTTGTGTCTGGTGAGTCAGATACCTTAATCACTGTACCACCACCAATCATTAGCTTATATATTCTTTTTCATCCATTTCCTTTCTTTTTTCTTTTGTACTTATCCCATTAAAATTTCTTTTTCAATGTTTTACCCTTTTACCAAGATAATTATTTTCATTCTTTTACTATCTCCCAATTTATGTATTCTTCACTGCTTATTTCAGAATCTTCTTCGATGTCCATTTTACCGTTTTATTATCTAATTTTTCTTCTATTTCTACTACTTCTAAAATGTTTTTCTCTTTGTTCATTTTCTTCTCGTTCTTTTTCTTTTTTCTTATTCTTATTTTCATTTTTTAACAATGCATCCATAAATGTCCATTTTTTACATTTACAACATTTGATTTCACATTTTTGCATAATGTCAGATTTCCCCACAAATGCAACATTTTCTTTTGTCACAGTTACTTATCAAATGTCCTTCTTTTCCACAAAAAAACATGTTTATGTTGCCCCCAGTATTTTGTGACACCCCTATTCCCTTCCACATTTATCATGCTTGATATGAATAATTTTTATCTTTCTATTTTTAACACAATATTATAATCTCAGCCACCAGTTTATAAACTCCTTTTGTCAAAAACTTTTGCAGTGTCCAGTACTTCTTTACATAAAGTTTTCAAATGCCCTTTCAAAGTCTCTCTTTCTACCTCTGTTTGAAATTGTACATTAATTTTCTTTTTTGTTTCCGTTAAATGTTTTTATCACATAAAGATTCCATGAATTACAGTCTTTCTTTTTTTCATATTTTCCTGAAAAACAATTCTATTTAAAAATAGTCTCAAATATAATGTCACAAAATGTCTCTGTTAATAAGAGTAAATGCTTTGAATGTGCTTTTACAAACAAAGGAACTATTAAACTGTCCCACATTTCATACTTGCCCATTTCTTTTTCTTCTTTGCTTTGAATCCTTACCACATACTTCAGTTTTTCATTTTCTCCTGCCTTATTTTATGCTACCCCCACTTATGCCTTCTTTTAATTTCTCTGCATATGTTTTATTTTCCATATCACTTCTATTCTTCAGGATTGTATCTGCAGCCTCCTTTTGTATTTTTTCCATGCTGTCCCTCCAGGAAACATCTCCTTCATTTTCTGGCTCACTCTGTCCCACCATTTCTTTAAATAAATCATCTCACAACCCTCCCAACTGGATGGCTGCAATTATACATCCACAATTTGCTGGCTCATCTCCATCAAACAGATTTCTTTGAAATATTTCCTCAGAATCCTGCACACATTCTCTGATGTTGATATTTGCTTTATCTTCCATTTCTTTCATCACTCCATCATCTCCTTCTCTCTCCATCTGCCTCCCTGTTCCATTTTTTTACAACTTCATTATCTATATCTCTGTCTATCTGCCTCCCTGTTTCTCCAGGCTGCCTCCATGCCTTTAATGGAAACAGGAATTGCTCCTCTAAAATCGGTCCCATTCACAACAATGATGAGCTGGGGAAGTTCCCTGATCCCCAAACAAAATTTCTTGTTGTAGTATAACGACCACCTCAGGCCTCCCCTGAAAAGAAGCTACTAGGTTAGTTGTACTTTGATCAACAAAGAATAAATAAAAGTACAGATTCTAGACCCTTAGCAGTTTGGCTTTGTCAAGGGTAGCTCATGCCTTTTTAATCTTATTAGCTTCTTCAAAAAAAGTCACCAAAGGTCTAGGTGAAGGACTTAGCTCAAAGTATAAGCAAATGTTAATAACTTTTGGCTGCTCACATACCTAAGTTTTCAAATATTGTGAGGATAGCATGCACCCTTCCACAAGGACACATCAGCCTTTTGCACTGCATTGTATTACTGATGCTGGACTTCATGCCCACAATGCTTTTCTGGACATCACTTCTGGTCCGAGGTGTTGTGAATATTACTGTCTACAGTGTTTTCTCATTCACTTTCCTCATTCATGTCATCTGATCAGCATTGCTGGGCATCAGTAGCCTGCATTCACGCTGTAGTATATTCTTATATACACTACAGATAATTATGTCAGTTAGCTCTTTCATGCAATAAAGTTGATGCATATACAGAATTTGTCTGTGTATCACACACACACACACACACACACACACATATATATATATATATATATATATATATATATACATATATATATATATATACATATATATATATGTGTGTATATATATATATATATATATATATATATATATATATATATATATATATATATATATTTCTGTTACACATGTGGTCTGATGCTACAATATTTTGTGTTTCTCATGTGCTTTTTCCGTATGTTCATGTATCTGCATGTCATCAATATTCTGTGCTTTGCATATAACATTATCTTTCCTTCTCCAGGTAAAGGTATGTAAAAGTATTTGTTGTATGCCTCCATATCTTGTTTATTATCTTACCTGTCTTGTTTGTGCCTTTTATATAGCAGAGACTGTTGCCTTATTCAACAGTTGAGGCAGACTGGCTGGAATGCTGTTGGTGCTTTGGTAAGTTTCCTTCTCACACTTTGTCAGTACCTTGCATTATTTACCAATGTACTATCATTCTTTGGGGGACTGTACTTCCATTTTATGGCATAGTGACTACTTTTATCATACAGAGCAAATGTATCCCACAGCTTTATCTCATGGCTGCCTTCTCTGTCTGTCAGCTTTCTTTTGTTTATGATTATACTTCTACCGTATTACATGTTCAGCATCACTTGCAGTGTAGTATGGAGCAGTATCCTTGGAATTTCAAAGTTTAGTGCTTAGTGAGCATTTCTGAATCTATAACATGAATAAAGCTGCATATAGTAGTCTACATAGAACAGCTACATGTAGTTGTCACTGATTCAACATTGTGCTGATTGATATAGTGTCACTGTTATCACATCAAGTGCTTTTGCATGACATGATGATTACTGCAATACAAAACCAATGGTTCCTCAGGTAATGTTACAGAAGAACCTGGGATGCAATGAGATTTCCAAAGGGTACTTAACCAAAGATCTGTTCAATGACATATTTAAAGCGTAACAGAGTAAGAGGCTGTGCTCAACACGAGAACTGTGCAAGATTTGCCATAGATGAATATTATATTTCTCAACCTCTTAGCACAAGAACTCTGGACAAAGCCCCAAAAATAGGGACATATTTTAAATACTGCTCTTATAAACTTAGAAAGTTGCTAGAATAACATGGTTTGTTTAAACATGCAAGTATTGGAATCTGAAACTCAAATGTATGTTGTTATTTAGTGACTTCAGTCCTCAGATCATCCCAGTGATTTGCCAAAAAACACAAATTTTATGAGGAACAGACATAAAATATGAACCAAAAAATCTGGACATTCTGTTAAAATCTGGACAGGTGAGAGGTATTTTGAACATAGTGTTATGCCATGATTCCATAGCATCCTTATGAGATCCCATCCCCATTCCTCAATATTCTTTCCACTTTGTTGTCAGTGAGGCAATGCAGAATGTGCTCTTTAGCTATTTGCCCATTACAACCTTCAGAGTATGTTTAACTGTAGCAAGTGGAGTCCAGCAAAGTCTGCATGTGCCAGTGCCATTGCATAGCGGGATAAGACCTTGACTACAAATTAAACAACATGGTTTGATTTCCATGGTGGAGCCTAGGGAAACAGTCATGAGGTGCTGCCCGCAAGTAGGTTAGGCATTCTTCTAATGTGTGAAGGTTGTCCAACACTGATGTCCATTGCACGTCCTAAACCTAGGGTGTTACTGAGCACATTTAAAACTGGCAAAAATAAGATAAAAAATACAGCAGCACATTATCACTATCCCAGGATACCTCTGTCTGCTTGCTGATCCCAATCCCACTGGGAGTTTATTGGGTAAATGGAGGGATATTTAGATCCAGTGAACTAGGAGAAATACTGTGGGGCAACTGATGGTCAACTATGTGTTAGCAACTTTAAAAAAGTCTGTATGCATTACTTAAAATTTCCTAGCCATATTTATTAGCTCATATGTAGCTTCAGTGACTGTAATAATCTGACTTACTTGCTTCTACAGAAGTTGTTATTCTTTTTGTAACTAGGCATAAAGTCGCTTGACTGTTGGACCTGGCAGCACTCAAAGATAAACATGCATCTTGTGTATAGGCAATGATTTCATTATAAGTTTAACAATAAATACATCAAATGCAATATGGTGGAATAATGGAATCAACAAATTAGATAAGAAGAAATGAAACCTCCTAGACTTATATAAATCATGCCCCCATCTAGTTCATAAATCAAAATGTAACCAAATTAGTAAGAAACTCAAGAATACTATGAGATTTACCATGCCTGCTTATAAGCACAAGATAGCTAGAATATAAAAACCTACTCACTACTTTTTAGCTATGTACATAAAATCTGCAATAATATCCTGACATCCTCTAAATTCATTGCAAAAGATACTACCCACACTAACCCAGACTCACTCCATAGCTAACATCTTGGCTAAAAGAGTAATCTCTAATTTCACTCCATATAAATATTCAGCTAAAAGTTCACTCCACATACCATATTCAACTATAATTCCATTCCACATACTATACCCTCAATCCCCCATATCAACTCAGGTAACCCCCCCCCCCGTCATCAATATTGTCTAAATATTAACCTCCCTCTACAAAACAAAAAGTAACACCTTCACAGGGACATACATCCTATATGGTCTATATAGTCATCTTAAAGCATAACCCAGCCAAACCTCTCCTAAACATCTTCAGTAAAAAGTCTCTCCACAAGATATATACCTGAAGAATGGAAAAATGCCAAAGTCATCTTGTTCCATAAATGTGATCCCACCACTGACAAAGGTAACTATAGGTCCATAAGTCTCACTAACTTAGTCTGCAAAGCCATGGAACAAATTATCATAGCTCTAATGAATAAGGACAGTAACATCAGTTGTGCAACAGGTTGCACACTTGTGTTTAGTGTAGAAGGCTGTAGGTTCTATTCCCACACCAGCCAAATTTATTGATGACAGTGTAGTGCAGAATAAATGGGGGTTGCAATCCTGAGTGTGCAAACCTTTGGATGAGATGTTAGCATGAGGCCCCATCTGCTTGAGCTGGTGATAGCTCAGGTGGATGTAAAGGATTCCATGGTACCTCTCAAAAAGAGCTGGGGTCCTTTATTTATGTACAAAATAACTCTTATTTACAAATATTTACATATTTACAAATGTACAACTATATATATATATATATATATATATATATATATAGATATAGATATATATATATATATATATATATATATATACACACACACACACACGCACACACGCACACACGCACACACGCACACACACACACACACATATATATATATATATATATATATATATATATATATATACATACACACACACGCACACACAAATCTATTTATATATAATCATAATTCCCTTTACAATTATACTATTCATCCCTAATAGACCCCCACTCACTTTCCCATAACCACCATCTGAATTTACTTAATACTGTTGCTAAACTCCATTTACCATTAAACATAATTTCATTTATTCTTTCATTCCATATAACGTATATAACATAAAATAACATTTTGTCTATCCTTTTAACATATTTTTACTTCTATTCTTATATCTGTATTTAAACATATCCATATTGATTTTATCCACTTCTTTCATATCTTCAAAAAATCTTCTTTATATAATTTTCCCCATAACCTTTTACTCTTTTACATTTCAAAAACACATATTCCATAGTTTGTTCTTCTTGGCAATGTAAACATTTTCTATCACTTTTCTTTTTATGTGGTAAATTTCCTTTTACTGGAAACTTATCTATTACCAATCTCCACAAAAATCTTGACATTCTACATTCTGATTATACCATTGGCTTCTTGTTTTTATAGCTTTTTTTTCATTTGTTAGAATTTCCCATGGTTTTACATAGTAATATTTTATCACTACATTCTTATACTATACTTTTCTACCTTTTTCTATATCATCAATTTTTATTTTCCACAAAAATATTTTTCTTGGCAATATTTTATTTCTACATTTATACACTCTTTTTCTCATTTACTCTTTCTTTACCATACTGCAAAATTTATCATACTCATATTTATACAGTTTTACTACTAATCTGTCATCTTTTTCATTTATCCACTTTAACACATTCTACAAATTTAATGAAGCAGCATATACCACTGGGTTAATTAACTGTAAACTTACTTCTTTATTTACATACATTATCTGCAATAATTCCTTTTCAAATACTGTTGGCAACATAAACATACTTGCTAAGTATTATATTTTTCCATAAATATTCAATTTATCAAATAAGCCCTTTTTTAAGAATGATGATTTATATGTTTGCCAGAAAAGGCAGGTTTGCTTTATTTCATCTATTCCCCCCCATTAAATTCTATTACATCTTTGTTCCAAAATTTTATATCTAACATTGAAACTTCATTCATTGTAAAATATATACCCTCCCTATTTTTACATCACATAAACCTTTACTTTTCTCTTTATTAAAAGCCACCCTAATCATCCTCTAGACACTGATTTGTGCAAATTACTTCTTCTTTTATCCAAATTTAGTTTTTTTCCAGTTATTATAATGTCATCTGTATATTTTAACAGAACTGGAATTCTTAACCCTTCAGGTGTTATACACCCCAACTCCTTCATTTTATAATTTATTTTACATACTATCACTTTCATAACTAATGCAAAGAATATACAAGTCATTGGACATCCCTGTCTTACACGACTCTTCATATGTTCCTCTAGATTTAACCAGCTATTTACAAGTATGTTTACTTTATTATTATTATATACTGGCATACATAATTTCCTAACTTTCCCACTTATATTATATTCTTTCATTATTACCTATGAGATTTCAGGTGCAATTGTGTCAAATGCCTTATTAAGGTCTGCTATCATGATTTTTGCTTCTTCTTTTCTATTTATAATATCATCCACAACTTCTCTAACTATCATTAGTAATTCTTGACAACCCTTCCCCTTTATACTAAATATACTATCTTCCATAATATTTTCCATTTAGTTTATATCTTTTGTCACATTTTTATAAACATTATAATCATTATTATTCAATACTATTGGCTCCAGTTTTTAATTATCTTCCTTCTTCCATATGCATTTAAGTATTCTACTACATAATACTTTATACATAAAACCTTCATTTAAACATTCATTCAAAATATTTAAAAATATATATTTTTGCCAGTCTCTTAAATTTATAAACATTCCATACCCTTTTCCATCTGTCCTGCAGCTGAATCTATATTTACTTGTCCTAATACTTTATTTAGCTCATTTAAAGAAATCTCCTTTTCAAACTCTTTATTCCCTTTTTCTGATAACTTTTTTACTCTCCAAGTTTTATTTCTTTCATATAATCTTTCTTAGTCAAAGTACTTTTTATCATTATGTTCTAAATCTTCCAATGCATTGTTTTATGTTCTTTTATATTTTCTTTCTCTATTTTTCTCACATCATATTGCCACTGTAAAAAAGTTTTATATTTTTTCTTTAAATATCATCCACCATTCAAAGCAATTTTTATAAAATGGTCTCAAAGTAATATGATATTTCCATAACTGTATTACTGATCTCTTTTCTTCTTCATTCCACGCTTTCTCATTTTTCCCTTTTATTTATTTCCCTATTTTTATATATTCCTTCTTTTCCTTTATCTGTTGCAAGATGTTCAGAAAATCCTGTTTCAACTACCTCTCCTTCTCCTAAAACTAAGCCTTCTGACACTATAATATATAATATATTTCCGTTCTATGCATAACCCCTTTTGTAAGCCCATGAAATTTTGTCCCAAAGTTTTAACTTATCACACCTTTTAACTTCTGACATTTTCTTATATCATGTCCTTTCTTTTTACACTTGCCTATTAAATCACAATTAAAGTCTCCTATTATTATAATATTCATATTTATCATTACATAGTCTAAAATCTGATGACATAAGCTTTCCCTTTCTTTAAAATTAGTATAAGAATATAATATTATAATTCAATATACTTGTTCTTTCCATTTTAAGTTACATCTAATATCTTTACTGTATTTCTACAGAATATGGCTATTACAGGACATCTCTCATTTCCCAAATTCCAGATAATTTTTTCTGCCCATAGTTTCTTTGTTTGTAATCTTTCTTCATTTGTTAAAATCTTCTGTCTTCTAATATAAATACATCTGTATCACATGTATCACACCACTACAAAATCACTATTCTTCTTACTGTATTCTTAATACTATTCACATTCATAGAAATAACTCTAAAATTTTTATTTTCCATTTTCCTTAGATTCATGGTTTCATAAGTTCATAGCTAATTACTAGCCTAGCTTTCTCAACAGACCATTCTAAGCCTACCCGATTTTCCTTCCAAAGGTGAGAATCAAACACTGTACCTTGTGTCTGGTGAGTCAGATACCTTAATCACTGTACCACCACCAATCATTAGCTTATATATTCTTTTTCATCCATTTCCTTTCTTTTTTCTTTTGTACTTATACCATTAAAATTTCTTTTTCAATGTTTTACCCTTTTACCAAGATAATTATTTTCATTCTTTTACTAACTCCCAATTTATGTATTATTCACTGCTTATTTCAGAATCTTCTTCTATGTCCATTTTACTGTTTTTATTATCTAATTTTTCTTCTATTTCTACTACTTCTAAAATGTTTTTCTCTTTGTTCATTTTCTTCTCGTTCTTTTTCTTTTTTCTTATTCTTATTTTCATTTTAACAATCCATCCATAAATGTCCATTTTTTACATTTACAACATTTGATTTCACATTTTTGCATAATGTCAGATTTCTCCACAAATGCAACATTTTCTTTTGTCACAGTTACTTGTCAAATGTCCTTCTTTTCCACAAAAAACATGTTTATGTTGCCCCCAGTATTTTGTGACACCCCTATTCCCTTCCACATTTATCATGCTTGGTATGAATAATTTTTATCTTTCTATTTTTAATACAATATTATAATCTCAGCCACCAGTTTATAAACTCCTTTTGTCAAAAACTTTTGCAGTGTCCAGTACTTCTTTACATAAAGTTTTCAAATGCTCTTTCAAAGTCTCTCTTTCTACCTCTGTTTGAAATTGTACATGAATTTTCTTTTTTGTTTCCCTGTTAAATGTTTTTATCACATAAAGATTCCATGAGTTAAAGTCTTTCTTTTGTTCATATTTTCCTGAAAAACAATTCTATTTAAAAATAATCTCAAATATAATGTCACAAAATGTCTCTGTTAATAAGAGTAAATGCTTTGAATGTGCTTTTACAAACAAAGGAACAATTAAACTGTCCCACATTTCATACTTGCCCATTTCTTTTTCTTCTTTACTTTGAATCCTTACCACATACTTCAGTTTTTCATTTTCTTCTGCCTTATTTTATGCTACCCCCACTTATGCCTTCTTTTAATTTCTCTGCATATGTTTTCTTTTCCATATCACTTCTATTCTTCAGGATTGTATCTGCAGCCTCCTTTTGTATTTTTTCCATGCTGTCCCTCCAGGAAACATCTCCTTCATTTTCTGGCTCACTCTGTCCCACCATTTCTTTAAATAAATCATCTCACAACCCTCCCAACTGGATGGCTGCAATTATACATCCACCATTTGCTGGCTCATCTCCATCAAACAGATTTCTTTGAAATATTTCCTCAGAATCCTGCACACATTCTCTGATGTTGATATTTGCTTTATCTTCCATTTCTTTCACCACTCCATCATCTCCTTCTCTCTCCATCTGCCTCCCTGTTACATTTTTTTACAACTTCATTATCTATATCTCTGTCTATCTGTCTCCCTGTTTCTCCAGGCTGCCTCCATGCCTTTAATGGAAACAGGAATTGCTCCTCCAAAATTGGTCCCATTCACAACAATGATGAGCTGGGGAAGTTCCCTGATCCCCAAACAAAATTTCTTGTTGTAGTATAACAACCACCTCAGGCCTCCCCTGAAAAGAATTTACTAGGTTAGTTGTACTTTGATCAACAAAGAATAAATAAAAGTACATATTCTAGACCCTTAGCAGTTTGGCTTTGTCAAGGGTAGCTCGTGCCTTCTTAATCTTATTAGCTTCTTCAAAAAAAGTCACCAAAGGTCTAGGTGAAGGACTTAGCTCAAAGTATAAGCAAATGTTAATAATTTTGGCTGCTCACATACCTAAGTTTTCAAATATTGTGAGGATAGCATGCTCCCCTCCACAAGGACACATCAGCCTTTTGCACTGCATTGTATTACTGATGCTGGACTTCATGCCCACAATGCTTATCTGGACATCACTTCTGGTCCGAGGTGTTGTGAATATTACTGTCTACAGTGTTTTCTCATTCACTTTCCTCATTCATGTCATCTGATCAGCATTGCTGGGCATCGGTAGCCTGCATTCACGCTGTAGTATATTTTTATATACACTATAGATAATTATGTCAGTTAGCTCTTTCATGCAATAAAGATGATGCATATACAGAATTTGTCTGTGTATCACACACACACACACACATATATATATATATATATACATACATATATATATATATATATATATATATATATATATATATGTGTATATATATATATATATATATATATATATATATATATATATATATATTTCTGTTACACATGTGGTCTGATGCTACAATATTTTGTGTTTCTCATGTGCTTTTTCCATATGTTCATGTATCTGCATGTCATCAATATTCTGTGCTTTGCATATAACATTATCTTTCCTTCTCCAGGTAAAGGCATGTAAAAGTATTTGTTGTATGCCTCCATATCTTGTTTATTATCTTACCTGTCTTGTTTGTGCCTTTTATATAGCAGAGACTGTTGCCTTATTCAACAGTTGAGGCAGACTGGTTGGAATGCTGTTGGTGCTTTGGAAAGTTTCCTTCTCACACTTTGTCAGTACCTTGCATTATTCACCAATGTACTATCATTCTTTGGGGGACTGTACTTCCATTTTATGGCATAGTGACTACTTTTATCATACAGAGCAAATGTATCCCACAGCTTTATCTCATGGCTGCCTTCTCTGTCTGTCAGCTTTCTTTTGTTTATGATTATACTTCTACCGTATTACATGTTCAGCATCACTTGCAGTGTAGTATGGAGCAGTATCCTTGGAATTTCAAAGTTTAGTGCTTAGTGAGCATTTCTGAATCTATAACATGAATAAAGCTGCATATAGTAGTCTACATAGAACAGCTACATGTAGTTGTCACTGATTCAACATTGTGCTGATTGATATAGTGTCACTGTTATCACATCAAGTGCTTTTGCATGACATGATGATTACTGCAATACAAAACCAATGGTTCCTCAGGTAATGTTACAGAAGAACCAGGGATGCAATGAGATTTCCAAAGGGTACTTAACCAAAGATCTGTTCAATGACATATTTAAAGCGTAACAGAGTAAGAGGCTGTGCTCAACACGAGAACTGTGCAAGATTTGCCATAGATGAATATTATATTTCTCAACCTCTTAGCACAAGAACTCTGGACAAAGCCCCAAAAATAGGGACATATTTTAAATACTGCTCTTATAAACTTAGAAAGTTGCTAGAATAACATGGTTTGTTTAAACATGCAAGTATTGGAATCTGAAACTCAAATGTATGTTGTTATTTAGTGACTTCAGTCCTCAGATCATCCCAGTGATTTGCCAAAAAACAGAAATTTTATGAGGAACAGACGTAAAATATGAACCAAAAAATCTGGACATTCTGTTAAAATCTGGACAGGTGAGAGGTATTTTGAACATAGTGTTATGCCATGATTCCATAGCATCCTTATGAGATCCCATCCCCATTCCTCAATATTCTTTCCACTTTGTTGTCAGTGAGGCAATGCAGAATGTGCTCTTTAGCTATTTGCCCATTACAACCTTCAGAGTATGTTTAACTGTAGCAAGTGGAGTCCAGCAAAGTCTGCATGTGCCAGTGCCATTGCATAGCGGGACAAGACCTTGACTACAAATTAAACAACATGGTTTGATTTAATGGTGGAGCCTAGGGAAACAGTCATGATGTGCTGCCCGCAAGTAGGTTAGGCATTCTTCTAATGTGTGAGGGTTGTCCAACACTGATGTCCATTGCACGTCCTAAACCTAGGGTGTTACTGAGCACATTTAAAACTGGCAAAAATAAGATAAAAAATACAGCAGCACATTATCACTATCCCAGGATACCTCTGTCTGCTTGCTGATCCCAATCCCACTGGGAGTTTATTGGGTAAATGGAGGGATATTTAGATCCAGTGAACTAGGAGAAATACTGTGGGGCAACTGATGGTCAACTATGTGTTAGCAACTTTAAAAAAGTCTGCATGCATTACTTACAATTTCCTAGCCATATTTATTAGCTCATATTTAGCTTCAGTGACTGTAATAATTTGACTTACTTGCTTCAGTGGTTACTTACCATGGGAAACCTGTCGGCTATGTGGTCATTCATTTAATTGAAGTTTTGGAGTTCTCATCTCATTCTTTTCATCTTCGGTTATGTGCAATTTTGTGCTTATGAAGTAATGAAGTAGACCCATATATATATATATATATATATATATATATATATATATATATATATATATATATATATATATAGACACACACACACACACACACACACACACACACACACACATATATATATATATATATATATATATATATACACACACACACACACACACACACACACACACACACACACACACACATATCTATATATATATATATATATATATATATATATATATATATATATATATATATATATATATAGGCCTATATTATGTTGCTGAAATGGCAAAAACAGCAAATGCCATTTCAGTGACACATAAACACCACTAACCCGAACGGCCAGGTCACTGTTTTTTTCCTAGAAAAAAAAATCGGCAGACCAACCAGACATGACACACCATCTAAATCCTTACGAAGTGGGGGGCTTTGCCTCCCACACCCCTACTAACTAAATATACCAACTCCAAGATTGCACTACAGTGGGGTAAAGGGCAATTTCACGGCGATGGCCAAGCAATTTTTTTCCCTATGAAAAAAATCAGTGACCTGGCCTTGGCATTTCGGCAACATAATATAGACCCATGTATATATATATATATATATATATATATATATATATATATATATATACACACACACACACACACACACACACACACACACACACACACACACACACACATATATACATATATATATATATATATATATATATATATATATATATATATATATATATATATTTATATGGATTCACTTTAGAAGCTCGAATTCCCAAAAACCCGAACTTCATATGGTCGAGACCATAAGTTCGATTTTCGGAAACTCGAACTCCTAAATGAAACGTAAAAAAAAAAAAGTCAAACATCGCTTATAGTCTCGACCATATGCAATGCGAGCTTTCAGTAATTCGAGCATGTAAAGTGCTCCCATATATATATATATATATATATATATATATATATATATATATATATATTTTGGAGGCTTTTTATTTAATATATATGCATATTGAACATGAACTACTGCTGTGTGAAATCAAGTAACATAATTTTAATGATTTGTTGCTGTTGTAGACACTTTGTTAGGAAAAGATGAAAACAAGAATATATTGAGAAGAAAGTTATTATGTCCTGCCCCTTATTTTCTCCTATTCTTTTCAGTTTATCCTTAGTTACTGGTCCAAAATCTGCTCCTTGTCCTGTACCTCTCCCTTTTCTTCATTCTAGCTATCCTAAAACATTCTCTCTCACTCATAATACTAATCCTCCATTTTCTCCTTTTCTCTCCTTCTGCCAAGTTCATTTCCGAATATGTATCAAAGCTCATTAAATTTTATTGCTATTAATTAATGATACTATTTAAATTTTGTATATGTATTTATTCGTTGTATACCTTTGTTTATTATGCTAGTTATGTAATGTTGTAATTTTTCAGAAGCTTTTCACTCCTGGCATCTGCTGAAAAGGGGTAGCTTTCTACCCAGCTGGACGCGTCTAGATCACATTATCGTACGATGTAAATAGCGAATGCTATTTCATTGTACAGATAATATCGACACAACAAAATATGTAACAAACGGAACAGCAAATTTTTTTCCCAGCGAAAAAATTTGCTGCTCCATAAAAAATAAATAAACTTAAACACAAATTTAAGTGGGGGGGCTTCACACCACACCCACCCTACTTAAAAATACCAACTCCGAGATCGCACCACAATGGAGGAAATGGCAAAGTCCAGAAGACAGCCCACTGAATTTTTTCCCTGGGAAAAAATTAGATGTTCCGTGACTTCGCTATTTTGCCATTTCAACAGTATCGGACCGACTAAATAGCATTCACTATTTAGTCCATTCGATAGCGTCATATAGACCCAGTTGGACTACCCTGGTAAACAAATGCAATAAATAAATAAATAAGCATTATTTATTCATTTCATTATGCTAACTAAATGAGCAAGAGATTCCTTTACAAGGCAGTCCTAGAGAAAAAATAACTCAGCAATAGAAACATAAAAAAGATCACAGCAATCAGATTAAGCAGCTCATGTATCAGAAAAGAGAGGAAACCAGAGAAGGCATAAAAGACCCACGCATATACAATGGGTATACCCAGACAGGCTCTAGGACTGACTCGTGGATGCTAAAAGCTACGTCAAAGGCTGCAGTAGTAAGCATTTTACTGCTATGCTGCAGGTTTTCCTTGTTAATGCCAGGGTAATTATTTCTGTTGTATTTGTTAAGGCTTGTAAACTGGTTCAGCATTTAGCATTGTTACATCATGCTGCTTCCTTCTCTGATTCAGTCCACATCCTTCTGTGGGGAAGATGCATGTCCTCCCTGCATCCACATTTTTCACTCAGTGCTATCATGTTGCTCCACATACTAAAGACAAGTAGGTAGGTGAATTGACAAACTTCCAAATTGCCCAAAGGTTTGAGTGTGTGTGTGTGTGTGTGTGTGTGTGTGTGTGTGTGTGTGTGTGTGTGTGTGTGTGTGTGTGTGTGTGTGTGTGTGTGTGCGTGTGTGTGTGTGTGTGTGTGTGTGTGTGTGTGTGTGTGTGTGTGTGTGTGTGTGTGTGTGTGTGTGTGTGTGTGTGTATATGTAAGTGCCCATCCTGCAATGGACTGGCATCCCATCCAGAAGTAATTATCTGCCATACACCCATCAAACGTGAGGATATTTTCTCATTTCCATGCAGTCCTGAATAGGATAAAGGTATCCAAAATGACTTGATTGTTTTTTTTTTCTTTTGAAATTCTCTCCAAAGAAGCATATTTGCCTATAGCTACTTCAACGAAAGTGGGCATCCTCACATTTCCTTTTGGAGACCTTTTCCAGAATGACTTCTCATCACTATTTATTTTTCTATGACAGCATAGGCTTGCTTCAACAATATTAACTAGACAGATCTTGTCTGAAATCTGCACACTGTGTGGGAAGCAAAAACAAGTTTTCTGTCTGTTTTGCAGTTTCAAGTAAACCACAGGTAGAAATAAGGTGCTGGTGCGAGTATAATGCAGTTTTGAACTTTTGAGACCCATACTTTTCTGCTGTTTGAAGCAATTTGAAGCAAGTTTTATAAATAGCTTCACTATTATTCATTAACAGAGTACTTGCATTAAGTAATTTTCAAACACGTCAACTTTCCTTTAATAAACACTTTACATGTTTAAAACTTGTCATTACTCTGACTTTAATGCAATGGTAATGTGGCAGATGAACCACAATACTTCCTCATTAATGTTAGATACATTATCAGTAAATAACGTAAATGGTTACGATAAAAGGCTTCTGGCTCCTTGAAAGGTAAAATACATTTTCATACAGAACCTTAAGCTTAATGCATAGCTTCTAGCATACTAAAAGTCACAAAAAAGATGTTTTTTATTTTTATTTAAAATTTGTTTACCAGGAAAGTCTGACTTGAAACGAAGACAATTTTCAAAGTAGGCCCAGGGAGAAATGCTCCAGATGCTTGTCTTTGTAATGTGGCAGGAAAATGGAGCACCCAAAGGAAACCCAAATGAATGCAGAGAGGAGATGCAGACTCCACCCAGAAAGCACCCCAGCCGAGAATCAAACTGGAGAACTTCTTGCTGTGAGGCGACAATGCAACCGCTGCACCACTGTGTGTTGTTTAATTTCACAATTTCTAAGAGTTTTTTTGGACCTCCTAATGATCAGATATGAAGTCTTCATGTTTAAAACTTCATACCAAATGTTAGGAAGTAGCAGTGACACAAAGTAGTAAAGCAAACATTTGGTAAGTTAGGACAATTCCATCTCAGTTAAAGTGTAAAACAAAACATCTAACTTTAATTAATTTCTAGCATACTGGAAGTCACTAAAATTAGCTGTGTGTTTCAAATAATTAAATGTTTTTCTGATGACAACTCTCTAGAACTCCTTCCCCCAATAATAAGACAATTAGTGCCCACTAAAGCTTTCTATATTTATGATACACCTGTGCCATCTTTCTCCTTCTGCTCACTACCTTATGTCTACTCTTACCAAGTTGTTGAACCTGGTCCATAATGGCACTGTTTATTAACTACTTAACTTTGTTCATTTTCTGTATCTTATACTTAGTATTTTTCTCTTACTCGTAATCTGTTATTGTAGATGCACTTCCTAATCATCACAAGTCGTTAGCTATCCCCTGTGATCATCATATTGGCCCATACTAAAGTCATTAATTTGTTCTCCCCATTCCCCTAGTAATTCAGGGGCAGCTCATGCTATTGGACTGCAGGAATGCAGACCCCCCAGTTGTAAAATAAAAACAGAAAAGTAGCTGCAAGTCCTGCGCATGTGTGCTTTTCCCTATGTGTTTTCCAGACTGCCGTCTAACCAGTCTGGATTACAAAAACAAGGAATTCATTGTAGATCCCCAGAAGTCTGTGCAGTTTGTAACCGCATAGACTGCAAGGAGAATGGACTGCAATTTCTGCAGTCTGGCTCTTCAGTACTTGCACTCCTGACTTTACAAACTGATTGGCTCTGCACTCCTGGCTCATATCTCATTGGCTGGATCTTCCCACTCCCAGCTCGCACACACTCTTGGACTGAGTGCTATTTGCAAGGTAGTAATGGCAGCAGACTGAGTGCTACTAATGGCAGCGTTCTTAGACATTCACATTCATTCGGACTCACTCTGCCGAAAGCAAGCTAAACCAACCGCAAGCATGGTAGGAATATTAATGCAGAAAGTCTCGTTCAGACTCTCTCTGCAGAAAGCAAGCACAGTAGAAAGTGTGTGTGTGTGTGTGTGTGTGTGTGTGTGTGTGTGTGTGTGTGTGTGTGTGTGTGTGTGTGTAAAATGCTCCCAATCCAATTTTCTTGGTGGCTAGAGTTATCCAGGCTGATGTTCAAACCCTCTACTTTGGATACAGGTAGCAACAGCTAGAATTCCCTACCCACCCACCATCATTGCAGATTTTTGCCTCATATGTTTCTTTTGAATGTGATGACACAGGCATTTGAATTTCAGACTTCATATTCTTCAGAAAATACATTGGTAACACTACACAAAACAAAACATTTTGTTCTAGCAATTTTCTAAGCTTATAACATCAATATTTGAAAAATGTCCCTATTGTTAGGGCTGTATTCCCCCATTATTGGCTTTGTCCTGTTTTTTTGTGCTAAGAGGTTGAGAGCTATGGTGAGAACTGAGAATTGAATTCCCTGAATATGTTTAAGGTCTGTATTCCCCCAATATTGGCTATGTCCAAGTGTTGTGTGCTAAGAGATTGAGAGCTATGGTGAGAACTGAATTCATTAAATGATAGCCATTTAAGTTTCAGTCTTCATTTCTTTTTAGAAACAGCTTATATGGCATAGTGATATGTTGCTCTGACTGTAGTGCATAGGGTCCTGCGTTCAAGACTTGGCAGTGAAAAGCATAGTGGTAACATAACATTTTATTCTAGCAACTTTCCAACATTACAAGCAGTGTTTGTTTAAAATGTGTCTCTGGTTTTTGGACTTTTGTCTCCCTCTCCCTCCCAATACATTTTGGCTTTTTCCAGATTTCTTGTGCTGCAAAGTTGAGAGATACAATTAAGTGATGAATGGATTTTACAAGGTAATGAGAGCTTGAAGAGAAGTTTAGTGCTGCTTATGCTGAGTTTACTTGAATTGTTAATAGCACAAACTGTAGTGCATAGGGTCCTGCGTTCAAGACTTGACAGTAACATGCATGGTGGTAAAATAACATTTTATTCTAGCAACTTTCCAAGATTATACAAGTAGTGTTTAAAATGTGTTTCTGGTTTTGGGGCTTTTGTCTCCCTCTCCCTCCCAATAAATTTTGGCTTTTTTTCAGATTTCTTGTGCTGCAAAGTTGAGAGATACAGTTGAGTGTTGAGTGGATTTTACAAGGATCTGAGAGCTTGAAGAGAAGTTTAGTACTGCATATGCTGAGTTTACTTGCATTGTTAATAGCACAACAGGTAGTGTACTGCTTTCGATGCAAAAGGCTGTGGGTTCTACTCCCACAGTATGTAGATGCATTCCTGATAATGTACTGTGTTGTACTTTTAAAGGGGGTGGATGCTGCAGTCCTGAGAATATCCGCTTTGACGGAGGTACCTAGTATGAACCTGTTATCAGTTTGCCATCCATTCCCTATTGCAATACTACTAGCTTATCCTTTTTTTAATGTAAGTTACATAACCTAGGCAATTTATTCCTGAAGGGCAACAGGCACTTTATTTGTAGAGAAACAATGAAATATAAAGTTGTTTGCTAGCAGCAACCTCTCCATTAGTTACAGATCTCTTTAATGTGGAATTACTTAGATGATTTTTACTTCTGCAGAGATTGTGCATATTTACTGATACTGGTGGATTGTATAAGTTTGAGTAGACTTTTATGATGAAATGTTCTGAATTTTGCAGTTTTGTCATTATTGGTGCATGCATTTTGTTTCATTGTTTACTGGAAAAATGTTCAAAACAGTAAATGTAAAACGCCCTCTAACAACTGTACTGTATTATACAAGGAATATAATTTAATACAAATCAGGAAGGTGTTTATTGATTATCTGATCAACTCAGGTACGCCCCCTCCCATTTCTTGGTTGGATGTGTTCGATTAGGAACCAGTTAAATCAACTGTCTAGAAGTACAAACTTTTTTGTTGTTGAATATTTTCACTGAGTCTGAATGTGATGGAAGTGATGGAGCCAGATTGAAGCAATCACTTCTCTTAGATCTTCGTTTTTTTTTTTGGGGGGGGGTTCTTATTATCCACACCTAGGGAGCTAAGTCCGCCATGTAGGATTTCTGCCGCACAATTCTCCCGGCTGAACTATACCTCTCAACTGTCCAGATTTTCACAGAATTAATAGATTTTTGTTTCTTATTTTTGGTTTGTTCCTCATAAAATTTGTGGTTTTCTCGAAAATCATTTAGGACTGAAGTCACTTAATAATGACAGACATTGAGTTTCAGAATTCATACCCTTCAGAAAAATGCATGCTAAAGCAAGACCTGTTATTCTACCAACTGTCTAAGTTTATACAAGAGCAACTTTTAGTACTGTTTGTTTGTTCCCCCAATATATTTGGCCTTGTCCAGATTTCCTCCATTAAGAGGTTGAGAGGTATGTGCAAATAAATCGTTCTATAGAATTAGGTATATCCAAACCTCTCAACTATCCCTGATTTTGGATCAAAATGTTGCTCTCCCCCTAATAATCCCTCCGCAAAATGGCAATTTTGGAAGAAAAGTGGAGGGTTTACAATTAATAAATAATTGTAATGATCAGTTACAGATTACTTTTATTTTAGAAATGCATGTAGATTCTCTTATTTTGTCAGCTGCTAAACTTTATAGTACTAATATTAAAAATGTGTTCCTTTTTTGACAGGTTCCCAGCTGTATTGTGTGGCTATTTTATATTTTTGCATCACATTTTTGGTCTGTTTTTCATAAAATTGTGGTTTTCTGGCAAATTAGTGGCAAATCATTAAAGATTGAAGTTAGGAATAATGACAGACACTTGAGTTTCAGATTTCATACCCTTCAGAAAATTCATACTATTGCAAGACTTACTATTCTATTATCTTTTTTAAGTTTATAAGAGCAATATTTAAAAATTGCCCTTATTTTTGGGCCTTTGTCCCACTTCTGTTTAGGGCTTTTTCCAGATTTCTTGCTCTGAGGTTGAGAGGTATGGCAAATATGTCAGGGCCATCACCATCACCCAGAGAAATTTCAAATTGTGACATACTTGTTGTATCCCACTCCCCCATGCAGTGACTCTGGATGTGTCCAAGCAAGGCAAGGAGCAGTTATGCATTGTAAATGTGCAAAGTATCCCCCCATCCAAGGTAGACACAAGTACTACAGTGGCTTTTCATCTGTCCTTGATTTTGCAGAATGTTCTGGTTTTCTGTCATATTTTTATACTGTTGATTTATGCTTCTTATTATTCAGAAAATGCATGTTGTTGCAGTACATGTTGCTCTGTGTTTAAGTAGCAATGCTCTAATGACCATCAGGTAAGCTTGTCTGAGACTGTAAGATGCACGTAAGCTTTAATAAGCATACTGTTAAATAATTATCAACATTGAAAGTAATTTTGGTGTTGCCATGCAGAGAATATTTACATAGCTAGATAAGGTATAAGCCTTAGGTATTGAAATGCATATGGCAATATTTGTAATAAAGGACAGGATTACAGTATTTTCAGAGTCTCATTACATTTGTTGGAGACTTGCAGTCATTTTTGCTGGCTTTACCTGTAAACTAAACAGAATGCCAATCTAACATGTGTGGTCCATAACCTGTGCAGTAATCCTTTAAGCAATTTATCTTGAGCTTGTTTCTTGTTTGCTGTTCATTTTTTCCTTTGATCATGTTTTCTCCATGAAACAAGTAGATAGTTGTTGTCAGGCAGCAGGTCTTTTTTGGATAAGAAACATTTTTATAAGTGGGGTTAATCTGTATCACAGAGATTGCTACTTTCAACATGTTACTTGGCATGTTTATAAAGCTGAATATAAATTATAATTAGAACTGCAGTGCAAGGAGAAGTGGTTTGAGTTGAGTGCTGCTTGTTTTTTATACTTCATTTCGACTAACATTCCAGTAATGTATTAAAAAGTAATTTATTTTTTCATGCCTCACAACCTTTTTGGTTCCATGTAAATATTAAGTAAGTTGTCATGCAGCCAATGCACTGAAATACATTTTTTTCTTCTCCACTTCATTTTGTCTTGATTGCACTCTCATAATGACAGCTTGGCACCGAGGGCAGGGTATTTAATTAAAGTCCTGGTTTTGAGCATAGCTCTGTCCCTTTCTAGTTGGCCACACCCCTTCCCATTGGCCCCACCCATTCAGCTGTCTCCTGCAGTCCCCCTTTGATTTGAAGTCACCAACCGCCACTGCCTAGTATGTTAACTTCCCTTCGGGCTCAGTTCACCACCTCCACTGTTTGATTTATCAATAATCTTACCTTTTACAT
The DNA here is from genome assembly GCF_019279795.1 of Protopterus annectens. NCBI lineage: Eukaryota > Metazoa > Chordata > Ceratodontiformes > Protopteridae > Protopterus > Protopterus annectens. The sequence continues at coordinate 434,202,645 of NC_056748.1, read as the reverse complement.
CACATTTGTACAAATACTCATTGTGACAACCCATCACTGTACAAGTAATCAAGGAGCCTCAATCCTCACCACTAGCACCTGTGTTTATTGGGAGGATAACAGGTACACACACAGTATTGCCAGATGCAGTTCTCTGCATCAAGTGCATTTTCCCTTAAGAGCACACAGAGACCACAGTCAGTCCAGAGCTGGCTTCTCCCTCTTTCTCCAGATCCCCAATAAGACTCCCCACTGCCACAGCTACAGAGTTGAGATCTCAGCTGAGGAATAAAAACCAAAAAATACAACCAAATACTTGATACCACGGAGCTCCAATAAGTGATCTAACTCCTTGGTTAGCTAATAGATGACTACCACATCCAGGCACACAAAATTTTTTCAATGGCTAGTACCAAAGGAGTATAACTGCACTAGTTACTCATTTTGTTACCTCCTCTGATAAAAATACAAACAGCTGTCCTTACTGTTGAACGAAACAATTCCTTTCACAAACTTCCACCAAACACCCTCGAATTGATCTTGCTTCGTTGAGCGTGACAGCCAATATATATTTGTACCCCAAGGCACAAAGATGTAAATCCTACTAAACGCTCAAATGTACTGTGGAACAAAAAGGACTAAAATCTCCTCTCGCAAAAAATTGCAACCAGCTGTCTTTACTTCTGGACTAAACAGTTCCTTTCAAAGACTTCCAGCAACCACAATCGGCTTAAACTTGTTTTATTGAGCAGAACAGTCAATAAAATGCTTATTCCTCCAAGGCACACGGAGGTTAAGCCTACAAAACGTTAAAGCGTACTGTTGAACGTAAAAATAAAAAACTAATAAAACCAATTAATGCGCTGAAGGAAACCAGCGTATACTGTGCATCTAATACAACAATTTGTGATGCGCTAACTCAGTTAGTTGTCCGTAAAAATAACCTGGAGTTCAACTGATAATCCAATAACTTCGGTTAAGCGCTTTCACTCAAAAAATCTTGAGCTTCCTCAGAACATCTCTATGTAAAATCCTCCATCTTTTAAAACTTTTTTGGCGCCAATTCAAACAATCCAGGTCAAAATTTAAAGCTACAATATATTTTTCAGAAATCAATAACAGTTCTACAATAACCATTCCTATAATCATGTAAATACATGTAAAAAATGAATGTATTGCCAATACAAATATATGTATTTGATTGACTATACTACACAATAATATAATGAAATATAATGAAATATAAAATATAATATAATATGTTAATTAAATATGTGTAAAAATACATTCCCACTTGTAATAAATATTACATACCCTAATGTTTAATAACTTGTAATTCCATAAAAATACATTGATTTCGTCACCCAAACTGTCATGGTTGAATACCATATCATAATAAATAATAAAACACTCTTCAACATCTATACATATGTAAATATTTGAACATATTTGTACGATATGTTGACTTCTAATATAGCTTTTAGAGAGATGTTATCGTTTAGACCTGGTGGGGTGGTAGCATCTACAAATATTTGCCACCATGCTTCTCGATAACTTAATACTTTCTTATTATCTCCACCCCTGGGATCATGTCTAACACTATCTAACAACCCAAATTTAAAATGATGTTCCTCACCTCTAGATTCTATATGTTTATACAATGCACTTCTATTGTCCTTTTTCTTTATACAGTATATATGTTCATAAATACGCTTTTTTAAACTTCTCTCTGTTTTTCCCACGTAATAATTAAAACATATTTGACATATTGCAATATATATTACCATCCTAGTGTTACAATTGCCCTTAATAAATCTAATATTAGATCTCATACCATTGTTTAACACTAGTTCTTTGTTCTCAATAATATAACTGCATTGACTACACGCCCCACACTTAATAGTGTGTTGAATAATATGTGTGGATGTCTCCTTATTGTATAAAGTTCCCTTTTCCATTAATCTTTTGATATTAGCACCCATCTTAAATACAAAACCTATTTTTTCTCCTATTACATTCTTAATTGTCTCATCATTGAACATAATATGCCAATAATTCTTAATACTTTGTATAATGTTATTGGCATGTGGACTGTACATTAAGATGAGAGCTCTACTTTTGTTTTCATTCTTGTTACTGAGTTTGCCCGTTACTTCCCGATTAGGAATAATATTGTTGTTTCCTAATCCTAATAATGGTTTGTAGGTAGTATTCCAAAGACTCTTAACATATGTGTCAACGTCATTCAATAACCTTTGTGGATATCCCCTGTCTAAAAACAACTTATGTATAAATTTAATTTCCTCTTCTAAAATGTTGAATGCAGTAGTCATTCTTATAGCCCTTATACACTGGCCTTTGTATATATTCCTTTTTAGTTTTTCGGGATGGCAACTTACATATGATAGATAATCATTGGAAAAGGTATCTTTTCTATAGATTTTAGAATGCAATTCACCCCATCCTTGTATACTAACGTATCAAGGTAAGCTAAACCAGTCTTGTTATAGGAATATGTAAACTTCAAAAAATCACTGCTTTGATTGAGATACCAAATGAACTCTAATAATTCCTTTTCACCTGATTTCCATATGATGTAAATGTCATCTAGAAATCAGACATAATGTACAATATATTTAAAATATGGACTGGTAAAAAGGTTGGTATCTTCCCAATCAAGCATGACCAGGTTGGCATATATGGGAGCACAAGCTGCTCCCATAGCTACCCCCCTGGTCTGCCGATAATACTCTCTCTCAAAATAAATAAAATTGTTGTCCAAAATAATGTCCAACATTTCAATTATCAAGCTCACTTCATCCCACTCAATTCCAGCATATTTCCTGATGCAATTAGCAAAAGCCTCTAAACCTTTGGTTTTTGGTATACAGGAGAAGAGGTCAATGACGTCAACGGTGACAAACATATGATCATCATTCCATTTTTGTATGGGGAAATTCCTTAGAAAATCCCAGGAATCTTTTGCTAAGTGGGGTACGTAATTGTAAATATGTTTCAACTTGATATCTATGTATTTTCCCATAAAGTACGTTTTTGATTTACTCCCGGAGACTATAGGTCGGAAGGGCGGGTCTAATATATTTTTATGAATTTTCGGTATACCCACAATGGTGGCCAATCTAGGACACTTTACCTTTATAAACTTGTAAATGTCGTTGTCTATTCTGCCATCGATTAAAAATTCTTCTATGTAGCTATCTACCCTCTGATACGCTATGTTGATTTCATTTAAAGATGTAGTAGCATAATTTCCCGAATTATGTAATATTTGATGTATCTTGTTGCTGTATTCCAAATGGTCGTAAAGTACGACCCCCCCTCCCTTGTCCGGTTTCATAACCCTTAAATTGTTGTTAATCTGTATCTCCTTGAGTAAATTCCTTTCTTCTAGCGTTAAATTGTTCTCCTGGGCAACTTTCTTCTGAAGATTGTATAACCTATATATATCCTTAGATACAATTCTTTCGTATACATCTACAGTAGGGTGCTGTATTGGCATAAATGTACTGGGAACTTTGAATTCAGTTTGTTCATATTGTTTGATGAAATTGTTGGGTGATTTGCTAAAGAAAATAGCTAAATTTAATTTTCTAGTAAATTTCTTTAGTTCCATGATGTTATCTACTAATTGAAATTTAGGGGTAGGTACAAATTTCATTCCTTTTGAAAATAAAGTGAAATGTAATTTAGTGATTTCAATGTTAGCATAATTGTATATATTGAAGCCATTCCATGTATAGATAAACCCATTGTTGACCACTTCATTGCATAAAATTCTTTCTCTATCTCTCCCCTCAATCACCTTTGATTCCTGAAGTGATATCTGTCTGACTGCTGATTTCTTCCTTTCTGATTCCAATAATGATCTCCCTGGGGATTGTAGTCCCTCTGAAAATGTTTTTTTCTTTTGTGATTCTATCACATCTACTTGATGAATTGAAATTTGACTGTCCTGATTCTTCCCTTTCCTCTACCCTTTGATTTTTCATCCCCCAATGATATACTTTCTTATTCTCATAATGCTCCAAATCTCTCTGGATTTTCTTATGCTTTAGCCCAACTCATACAAGAAACAGAAAATTTGAATCAAAAAATTACTACTGATTTACTCTTTGATGAGTGGGAGAGGATGTATAATAATCAGTATGTTCTAGCTGAGAAACATATACATACCTTGGGTGAGACAAAGCATAAGAAAATCCAGAGAGATTTGGAGCATTATGAGAATAAGAAAGTATATCATTGGGGGATGAAAAATCAAAGGGTAGAAGAAAGGGAAGAATCAGGACAGTCAAATTTCAATTCATCACGTAGATGTGATAGAATCACAAAAGAAAAAAACGATTTTCAGAGGGACTACAATCCCCAGGGAGATCATTATTGAAATCAGAAAGGAAGAAATCAGCAGTCAGACAGATATCACTTCAGGAATAAAAGGTGATTGAGGGGAGAGATAGAGAAAGAATTTTATGCAATGAAGTGGTCAACAATGGTTTTATCTATACATGGAATGGCTTCAATATATACAATTATGCTAACATTGAAATCACTAAATTACATTTCACTTTATTTTCAAAAGGAATGAAATTTGTACCTACCCCTAAATTTCAATTAGTAGATAACATCATGGAACTAAAGAAATTTACTAGAAAATTAAATTTAGCTATTTTCTTTAGCAAATCACCCAACAATTTCATCAAACAATATGAACAAACTGAATTCAAAGTTCCCAGTACATTTATGCCAATACAGCACCCTACTGTAGATGTATACGAAAGAATTGTATCTAAGGATATATATAGGTTATACAATCTTCAGAAGAAAGTTGCCCAGGAGAACAATTTAACGCTAGAAGAAAGGAATTTACTCAAGGAGATACAGATTAACAACAATTTAAGGGTTATGAAACCGGACAAGGGGGGGGGGTCGTACTTTACGACCATTTGGAATACAGCAACAAGATACATCAAATATTGCATAATTCGGGAAATTATGCTACTACATCTTTAAATTAAATCAACATAGCGTATCAGAAGGTAGATAGCTACATAGAAGAATTTTTAATCGATGGCAGAATAGACAACGACATTTACAAGTTTATAAAGGTAAAGAGTCCTAGATTGGCCACCATTGTGGGTATACCGAAAATTCATAAAAATATATTAGACCCGCCCCTCCGACCTATAATCTCCGGGAGTAAATCAAAAACGTACTTTATGGGAAAATACATAGATATCAAGTTGAAACATATTTACAATTACGTACCCCACTTAGCAAAAGATTCCTGGGATTTTCTAAGGAATTTCCCCATACAAAAATGGAATGATGATCATATGTTTGTCACCGTTGACGTCATTGACCTCTTCTCCTGTATACCAAAAACCAAAGGTTTAGAAGCTTTTGCTAATTGCATCAGGAAATATGCTGGAATTGAGTGGGATGAAGTGAGCTTGATAATTGAAATGTTGGACATTATTTTGGACAACAATTTTATTTATTTTGAGGGAGAGTATTATCGGCAGACCAGGGGGGTAGCTATGGGAGCAGCTTGTGCTCCCATATATGCCAACCTGGTCATGCTTGATTGGGAAGATACCAACCTTTTTACCAGTCCATATTTTAAATATATTGTACATTATGTCCGATTTTTAGATGACATTTACATCATATGGAAATCAGGTGAAGAGGAATTATTAGAGTTCATTCGGTATCTCAATCAAAGCAGTGATTTTTTGAAGTTTACATATTCCTATAACAAGACTGGTTTAGCTTACCTTGATACGTTAGTATACAAGGATGGGGGTGAATTGCATTCTAAAATCTATAGAAAAGATACCTTTTCCAATGATTATCTATCATATATAAGCTGCCATCCCGAAAAACTAAAAAGGAATATATACAAAAGCCAATGTATAAGGGCTATAAGACTGACTACTCCATTCAACATTTTAGAAGAGGAAATTAAATTTATACATAAGTTGTTTTTAGACAGGGGATATCCACAAAGGTTATTGAATGACGTTGACACATATGTTAAGAGTCTTTGGAATACTACCTATAAACCATTATTAGGATTAGGAAACAACAATATTATTCCTAATCGGGAAGTAACGGGCAAACTCAGTAACAAGAATGAAAACAAAAGTAGAGCTCTCATCTTAATGTACAGTCCACATGCCAATAACATTATACAAAGTATTAAGAATTATTGGCATATTATGTTCAATGATGAGACAATTAAGAATGTAATAGGAGAAAAAACAGGTTTTGTATTTAAGATGGGTGCTAATATCAAAAGATTAATGGAAAAGGGAACTTTATACAGAAAGGAGACATCCACACATATTATTCAACACACTATTAAGTGTGGGGCGTGTAGTCAATGCAGTTATATTATTGAGAACAAAGAACTAGTGTTAAACAATGCTATGAGATCTAATATTAGATTTATTAAGGGCAATTGTAACACTAGGATGGTAATATATATTGCAATATGTCAAATATGTTTTAATTATTACGTGGGAAAAACAGAGAGAAGTTTAAAAAAGCGTATTTATGAACATATATACTGTATAAAGAAAAAGGACAATAGAAGTGCATTGTATAAACATATAGAATCTAGAGGTGAGGAACATCATTTTAAATTTGGGTTGTTAGATAGTGTTAGACATGATCCCAGGGGTGGAGATAATAAGAAAGTATTAAGTTATCGAGAAGCATGGTGGCAAATATTTGTAGATACTACCACCCCACCAGGTCTAAACGATAACATCTCTCTAAAAGCTATATTAGAAGTCAACATATAGTACAAATATGTTCAAATATTTACATATGTATAGATGTTGAAGAGTGTTTTATTATTTATTATGATATGGTATTCAACCATGACAGTTTGGGTGACAAAATCAATGTATTTTTATGGAATTACAAGTTATTAAACATTAGGGTATGTAATATTTATTACAAGTGGGAATGTATTTTTACACATATTTAATTAACATATATTATATTTTATATTTCATTATATTTCATTATATTATTGTGTAGTATAGTCATTCAAATACATATATTTGTATTGGCAATACATTCATTTTTTACATGTATTTACATGATTATAGGAATGGTTATTGTAGAACTGTTATTGATTTCTGAAAAATATATTGTAGCTTTAAATTTTGACCTGGATTGTTTGAATTGGCACCAAAAAAGTTTTAAAAGATGGAGGATTTTACATAGAGACGTTCTGAGGAAGCTCAAGATTTTTTGAGTGAAAGCGCTTAACTGAAGTTATTGGATTATCAGTTGAACTCCAGGTTATTTTTATGGGCAACTAACTGAGTTAGCGCATCACAAATTGTTGTATTAGATGCACAGTATACGCTGGTTTCCTTCAGCGCATTAATTGGTTTTATTAGTTTTTTATTTTTACGTTCAACAGTACGCTTTAACGTTTTGTAGGCTTAACCTCTGTGTGCCTTGGAGGAATAAGCATTTTATTGACTGTTCTGCTCAATAAAACAAGTTTAAGCTGATTGTGGTTGCTGGAAGTCTTTGAAAGGAACTGTTTAGTCCAGAAGTAAAGACAGCTGGTCGCATTTTTTTGCGAGAGGAGATTTTAGTCCTTTTTGTTTAACAGTACGTTTGAGCGTTTAGTAGGATTTACATCTTTGTGCCTTGGGGTACAAATATATATTGGCTGTCACGCTCAACGAAGCAAGATCAATTCGAGGGTGTTTGGTGGAAGTTTGTGAAAGGAATTGTTTTGTTCAACAGTAAGGACAGCTGTTTGTATTTTTATCAGAGGAGGTAACAAAACGAGTGACTAGTGCAGTTATACTCCTTTGGTACTAGCCATTGAAAAAATTTTGTGTGCCTGGATGTGGTAGTCATCTATTAGCTAACCAAGGAGTTAGATCACTTATTGGAGCTCCGTGGTATCAAGTATCTCAGCTGAGGAAGCAAGCCAAGACCTCCAGCACCTTCTCTTTCTAACCAGTGCTTCGTATCCCTGTCTAAGTAGCTCACACACACACACACACACACACACACACACACACACACACACACACACACACACACACACACACACACACACACACACACACACTCTTTGAGGTTTGATTTAAACACACACACACCTGGGAAAGGCTGGCACAGGTTTACTAGATATGCCCCCTTCTGCCCAGACCATAAGGTAGTTTCCACTGCCACCAGTAACTCCTTATCAGCTACTTTAGGGCCCTTAACAGAGGGTGTCCAATATTACTGTGTAATATTAATACTAATACAAATGGTAGTTTGACCAAGAGCAAGACTATTGGGAGTAACCCACACAGTGTCACCAAATAAATATGCAAGTACTGTCAAAACTTAAATATCTCTACACAGATCAGTCACAATGAAATGTTTAAATATATTTAATAATAAATAAAAGAACAAGACAATACTAAATATATATTCACAGTGACATCAGAGTTCCACAGGAATTTTTTTAAATAGCACTGCAGTACAGGTTCACACAAATAAAGAAAAACAAAATCTAAACTATGTTTTGCTATATTCTTGACTGTATCTAAGAGATTTACTGTATCCTAATAACTTACAGCAAGGCAGATGATGTGGTGAATGGTACTTGTTGTCAGGTCCAAGACAGAATGCAGAATGTTTTGTCTCAATAGGAGACTTCTCAAAATAATATCTAAAATATTACTGCTGGGATAGCTTCCAGAATGACATAATTTCTGCTCATCTGACTTCTAGTTCCCAGTCAGAACCCCCATTGCTGAAGCTGGCAGTATTTAGCATTTGCCTGTAAAAATACTCATAAAAGGTCTTTTGCTCAGATCTTTGGCAGATGCTGGAAGTCACAAAACAATTGCATTCCTTCATGTTTTCAAGTAACAATTAGTTCACCCTAAAGACAATACAGAAAGCTACATAGTACAGATATTGTGTCTCTAGTTGCATTGAAGATAGTATCTTTATGTCCTAAAGTAATTTAAATTCAAATATTTTTTCTAAAGTTTGCTGGACTGAGGTTAACTCTCCAGTTTCCTCTCTTATCATATACGTTTAAACAGTTACAATAGTGCAGGTACATGTCTGTTCTCTTCCAGCAGGGCACACTGTGGATACATTTTAAGCACACACACTTTACAAATACCTTTTCAACACAAACATCTGAACAAAGCAGTTTGATAACCACTACCAGCTCTTCAATGCATTTGTCAAGTTTTTTGCATCTTTTTTTTTTTTTTTTTTTTTTTTTTTTCATAATTCTTTTTTTTTTTTTTTTTTTATTTTTTTTTTTTTTTGTTCTTTTTTTTTTTTTTTTTTTTTTTTTTTTTTTTTTTTTTTTTTTTTTCTCGGGGGGGGGGGGGGGGGGGGGGGGGGGGGGGGGGGGGGGGGGGGGGGGGGGGGGGGGGGGGGGGGGGGGGGGGGTTTTGGAAGGGGTTGAAGGTTTTTAAGTTATTTTTTTTTCAAGGGAAAAGCCCCAAGTGGGGTTGCCCCCCCTCAATTCCCAAGCCCCCCCTTAAATAAAATTGGGGGGAAGTCCAAAAATTTTTTTTTGGGTTTTTAACTTTTTTTTTTGGAAACCAGGGTTTCCCCCCGTTTATTCAAAAAGCTAATTTTTAAAATTAAAATTTGGTTTTTTTTTAAATGCCCAAATTTTTTCCATTTAAAAAAGGGGAATTTTGGGGTTAAACCCTTAAAAAAAAAATTTTTTTCTTTTTAAAATTAATTTTTTCCCTTAAAAAAAACCTTTTTTCCAATTTTTTTTAAACCCTTCTTCATTGGGGGAAAAGGCCAAAATTGTTTTTAAATATTTTGTAATTTTGATAAATTTTTTTAACCCCCTTTTATTTAACCAAATTGGGTTAAAAATTTACAAAACCAACCCCCCCCCCCCAAAATTTATTTGCTGACCAGGGGGATGAATTTACCTTTGCCAAAAAAAAAATTTCCCTTGTTTTAATGTTTTTAATAAACCCCAACCTTTTTGCACTTAAGGTTTTCAAAAAAAAAAAATGGCCCAAAAACAAAAAGGTTTTTTCCCCCCAAAAAAAAAAACCAAAAAGGGAAAAGGAAAAAAAAAAAATTTTTAAAAGTTTTTTTTTTGAAAAAAAAGGGTTTTTTCTCCCAAAGTTTTTAAAAAAAAATTTTTTAAATAATTCCAACAAAAGGCCCACTCCCCCCCTAAAAATTTTTTTAAATAAGTTTTTCCCGTCCCAAAAAAAACCCCCACAATCCCTGAACACTGACACTCCAGCCATAACCAAGGAATTGTATGATCTACTAAATCACTGTACAGAGAAAACTGTCTCTTTCCATTATAAGTTTAACAATAAATACATCAAATGCAATATGGTGGAATAATGGAATCAACAAATTAGATAAGAAGAAATGAAACCTCCTAGACTTATATAAATCATGCCCCCATCTAGTTCATAAATCAAAATATAACCAAATTAGTAAGGAACTCAAGAATACTATGAGATTTACCATGCCTGCTTATAAGCACAAGATAGCTAGAATATAAAAACCTACTCACTACTTTTTAGCTATGTACATAAAATCTGCAATAATATCCTGACATCCTCTAAATTCATTGCAAAAGATACTACCCACACTAACCCAGACTCCATAGCTAACATCTTGGCTAAAAGAGTAATCTCTAATTTCACTCCATATAAATATTCAGCTAAAAGTTCACTCCACATACCATATTCAAGTATAATTCCATTCTACATACTATACCCTCAATCCCCCATCTCAACTCAGGTAAATCCCCGTCATCAATATTGTCTAAATATTAACCTCCCTCTTCAAAACAAAAAGTAACACCTTCACAGGGACATACATCCTATATGGTCTATATAGTCAGCTTAAAGCATAACCCAGCCAAACCTCGCCTAAACATCTTCAGTAAAAAGTCTCTCCACAAGATATATACCTGAAGCATGGAAAAATGCCAAAGTCATCTTGTTCCATAAATGTGATCCCACCACTGACAAAGGTAACTATAGGTCCATAAGTCTCACTAACTTAGTCTGCAAAGCCATGGAACAAATTATCATAGCTCTAATGAATAAGGACAGTAACATCAGTTGTGCAACAGGTCGCACACTTGTGTTTAGTGTAGAAGGCTGTAGGTTCTATTCCCACACCAGCCAAATTTATTGATGACAGTGTAGTGCAGAATAAATGGGGGTTGCAATCCTGAGTGTGCAAACCTTTGGATGAGATGTTAGCATGAGGCCCCATCTGCTTGAGCTGGTGATAGCTCAGGTGGATGTAAAGGATTCCATGGTACCTCTCAAAAAGATCTGGGGTCCTTTATTTATGTACAAATAACACTTATTTACAAATATTTACATATTTACAAATGTACAACTATATATATATATATATATATATATATATATATATACATATATACACACACACACACACACACACACACACACACACACACACACACATATATATATATATATACATATACATACACACACACAAACACACACACACACACACACACACACACACAAATCTATTTATATATAATCATAATTCCCTTTACAATTATACTATTCATCCCTAATAGACCCCCCACTCACTTTCCCATAACCACCATCTGAATTTACTTAATATTGTTGCTAAACTCCATTTACCATTAAACATAATTTCATTTATTCTTTCATTCCATATAACCTATATAACATAAAATAACTTTTTGTCTATCCTTTTAACATATTTTACTTCTATTCTTATATCTGTATTTAAACATATCCATATTGATTTTATCCACTTCTTTCATATCTTCAAAAAATCTTCTTTATATAATTTTCCCCATAACCTTTTACTCTTTTACATTTCAAAAACACATATTCCATAGTTTGTTCTTCTTGGCAATGTAAACATTTTCTATCACTTTTCTTTTAATGTGGTAAACTTCCTTTTACTGGCAACTTATCTATTACCAATCTCCACAAAAATCTTGACATTCTACATTCTGATTATACCATTGGCTTCTTGTTTTTATAGCTTTTTTTTCATTTGTTAGAATTTCCCATGGTTTTACATAGTAATGTTTTATCACTACAGTCTTATACTATACTTTTCTACCTTTTTCTATATCATCAATTTTTATTTTCCACAAACATATTTTTCTTGGTAATATTTTATTTCTACATTTATACACTCTTTTTCTCATTTACTCTTTTTTGCCATACTGCAGAATTTATCATACTCATATTTATACAGTTTTACTACTAATCTGTCATCTTTTTCATTTATCCACTTTAACACATTCTACAAATTTAATGAAGCAGCATATACCACTGGGTTAATTAACTGTAAACTTACTTCTTTATTTACATACATTATCTGCAATAATTCCTTTTCAAATACTGTTGGCAACCTAAACATACTTGCTAAGTATTATATTTTTCCATAAATATTCAATTTATCAAATAAGCCCTTTTATAAGAATGATGATTTATATGTTTGCCAGAAAAGGCAGGTTTGTTTTATTTCATCTATTTCCCCCCACTGAATTCTATTACATCTTTGTTCCAAAATTTTATACCTAACATTGAAACTTCATTCATTGTAAAATATATACCCTCCCTATTTTTACATCACATAAACCTTTACTTTTCTCTTTATTAAAAGCCACCCTAATCATCCTCTAGACACTGATTTGTGCAAATTACTTCTTCTTTTATCCAAATTTAGTTTTTTTTTTCCAATTATTATAATGTCATCTGCATACTTTAACAGAACTGGAATTCTTAACCCTTCAGGTGTTATACACCCCAACTCCTTCATTTTATAATTTATTTTACATACTATCACTTTCATAACTAATGCAAAGAATATACAAGTCATTGGACATCCCTGTCTTACACGACTCTTCATATGTTCCTCTAGATTTAACCAGCTATTTACAAGTATGTTTACTTTATTATTATTATATACTGGCATACATAATTTCCTAACTTTCACACTTATATTATATTCTTTCATTATTACCTATGAGATTTCAGGTGCAATTGTGTCAAATGCCTTATTAAGGTCTGCTATCATGATTTTTGCTTCTTCTTTTCTATTTATAATATCATCCACAACTTCTCTAACTATCATTAGTAATTCTTGAAAACCCTTCCCCTTTATACTAAATATACTATCTTCCATAATATTTTCCATTTAGTTTATATCTTTTGTCACATTTTTATAAACATTATAATCATTATTATTCAATACTATTGGCTCCAGTTTTTAATTATCTTCCTTCTTCCATATGCATTTAAGTATTCTACTACATAATACTTTATACATAAAACATTCATTTAAACATTCCTTCAAAATATTTAAAAATATATACTTTTGCCAGTCTCTTAAATTTATAAACATTCCATACCCTTTCATACCTTTTTCCATCTGTTCTGCAGCTAAATCTGTATTTACTTGTACTAATACTTTATCTAGCTCATTTAAAAAAATCTCCTTTTCAAACTCTTTATTCCCTTTTTCTGATAACTTTTTTAGTCTCCCAGTTTTATTTCTTTCATATAATCTTTCGTAGTCAAAGTACTTTCTATCATTATGTTCTAAATCTTTCAATGCATTGTTTTATGTTCTTTTATATTTTCTTTCTCTATTTTTCTCACATCATATTGCTGCTGTAAAACATTTTTTTATATTTTTTCTTTAAATATCATCCACCATTCAAAGCAATTTTTATAAAATGGTCTTAAAGTAATATGATATTTCCATAACTTTATTGCTTATCTCTTTTCTTCTTCATGCCACACTTTCTCATTTTTCCCTTTTATTTATTTCCCTATTTTATATATTCCTTCTTTTCCTTTATCTGTTGCAAGATGTTCAGAAAATCCTGTTTCAACTACCTCTCCTTCTCCTAAAATTAAGCCTTCTGACACTATAAAATAATATATTTCAGTTCTATGCATAACCCCTTTTGTAAGCCCATGAAATTTTGTCCCAGAGTTTTAACTTATCACACCTTTTAACTTCTGACATTTTCTTATATCATGTCCTTTCTTTTTACACTTGCCTATTACATCACAATTAAAGTCTCCTATTATTATAATATTCATATTTATCATTACATAGTCTAAAATCTGATGACATAAGCTTTCCCTTTCTTTAAAATTAGTATAAGCATATAATATTATAATTCTATATACTTGTTCTTTCCATTTTAAATCTACAATGGTTAACCTTTCCATTTTTGCAAAAGTTACATCTAATATCGTTACTGTATTTCTACAGAATATGACTATTCCAGAACATCTCTCATTTCCCAAATTCCAGATTATCTTTCCTGCCAATAGTTTCTTTGTTTGTAATCTTTGGGAAAGCCCATCCTAGGTGATGTGGGATACAGACATGCTCAGGATACATCACAGTTTGATTTCCATGGTGGAGCCTAGGGAAACAGTCATGAGGTGCTGCCCGCAAGTAGGTAGGGCATCCTGCTAATGTGTGAGGGTTGTCCAACACTGATGTCCATTGCACGTCCCAAACCTAGGGTGTTACTGAGCACATTTAGAACTGGCAAAAATAACATAAAAAATACAGCAGCACTTTATCACTATCCCAGGATACCTCTATCTCCTTGCTGATCCCAATCCCACTGGGAGTTTATTGGATAACTGGAGGGATATTTAGATCCAGTGAACTAGGAGAAATACTGTGGGGCAGCTGATGGCCAACTATGTGTTAGCAACTTTAAAAATGTCTGTATGCATTACTTACAATTTCCTAGCCATATTTATTAGCTCACATTTAGTTTCAGTGACTGTAATAATTTGACTTACTTGCTTCTACAGAAGTTGTTATTCTTTTTGTAACTAGGCATAAAGTCGCTTGACTGTTGGACCTGGCAGCACTCAAAGATAAACATGCATCTTGTGTATAGGCAATGATTTCATTTTATTTCAGTAGATTGTAAGCTAAATTTGTTTGACTTTTATAATATTCTCCAATGTAGGTAGTTGCTATTGTCAACACCCAAGATTTTGATAAATGACCCAGACTGCTGTTTAAAGTGCTTTTTTCCCATTTAGAGTACTGCCTTTCCTTCCATGTTTGTGGTCTTTATTAATTTGTATGGTGATCGCTCAGTAAGAGATAAAATTTTGTCTGGACAGCTGCCATAGATATATATATATATATATATATATATATATATATATATATATATATATATATATATATATATATATATACATGGGTCTACTTTACAAGAATGAAATCGTACTTAACTGAAGACTGAAGACCAAATGCCCAGATGCCCAAGATGAGAACTCCAAAAATTCAGTTTCATGACCAACCACATCAACCACATAGCCGACAAGTTTCCCATGGGCCAACAAGGGGAAACTTATCCTTTTCCCCATTTAGTGAAATCCTGGAGATGGTATATTTAGTTAGGGGGGTGCAGTTGTGCGGTGCATTGTCCGTTAGTTGTTGGACCAGTGGTTACTTACCATGGGAAACCTGTCGGCTATGTGGTCATTCATTTAATTGACGTTTTGGAGTTCTCATCTCGTTCTTTTCATCTTTGGTTATGTGCGATTTTGTGCTTATGAAGTAGACCCATATATATATATATATATATATATATATATATATATATATATATATATATATTATGTTGCTGAAATGGCAAAACAGCAAATGCCATTTCAGTGACACATAAACACCACTAAGCCGAGCGGCCAGGTCACTGTTTTTTTTTTCCTAGAGAAAAAAATCGGCAGACCAACCAGACATGACACACCATCTAAATCCTTACAAAGTGGGGGACTTTACCTCCCACACCCTTACTAACTAAATATACCAACTCCAAGATTGCACTACAGTGGGGTAAAGGGCAATTTCACGGCGATGGCCAAGCAATTTTTTTTCCCTAGGAAAAAAATCGGTGACCTGGCCTTGCCATTTCGGCAACATAATATAGACCCACACACACACACATACACACACACGTATACATATATCTATATCTATATACATATATATATATATATATACACACACACACACACACACACACACACACACACACACACACACATATATATATGTATATATATATATATATATATATATATATACACACACATATATATATATATATATATATATATACACACACATATATATATATACATATATATATATATATATATATATATTTATTTATAAGGATTCACTTTAGAATCTCAAATTCCCAAAAACCCAAACTTCATATGGTTGAGACCATAAGTTCAATTTTCGGAAACTCGAACTCCTAAAAGGAAACGTAAACAAAAAAAAAAAGTTAAACATCGCTTATAGTCTCGACCATATTCAATTTGAGCTTTAAGTAATTCGAGCATGTAAAGTGCTCCTATATATATATATATATGCTGTAGTTGCTGCTGTAGACACTTTGTTAGGAAAAGATGAAAACAAGAATATATTGAGAAGAAAGTTATTATGTCCTGCTCCTTATTTTCTCCTATTCTTTTCAAACAGTTTATCCTTAGTTATTGGTCCAAAATCTGCTCCTTGTCCTGTACCTCTACCTTTTCTTCATTCTAGCTATCCTAAAACATTTTCTCCTTTTCTCTCCTTCAGCCAAGTTCATGTCCAAATATGTATCATAGCTCATTAAATTCTATTGGTATTAATAAATGATACTATTTAAATTTTGTATATGTATTTATTAGTTGTATCCCTCTGTTTATTATGCTAGTTATGTAATGTTGTAATAATTCAGAAGCTTTTCTCTCCTGGCATCTGCTGAAAAGGGATAGCTTTCTACCCAGCTGGATGCATCTATATCATATTATCGTACGATGTAAATAGCAAACGCTATTTCATTGTACCGATAATATCGAAACAACAAAATATCGAACAAATGGAACAGCAAATTTTTTTCCCAGGGAAAAAATTTACTGCTCCATTAAAAAATAAATAAACTTAAACACAAATTTAAGTGGCTTCGCCCCACACCCCCCCTACTTAAATATACCAACTCCGAGATCGCACCACAATGGAGGAAATGGCAAAGTCCCGAAGATAGCCCACTGAATTTTTTCCCTAGGAAAAAATTAGATGTTCCGTGACTTTGCTATTTTGCCATTTCGACAGTATCGGACTGACTAAATAGCATTCACTATTTAATCCATTCGATAGCGTCATATAGACCCAGTTGGACTACCCTGCTAAACAAATGCAATAAATAAATAAATAAGCATTATTTATTCATTTCATTATGCTAACTAAATGAGAAAGAGATTCCTTTACAAGGCAGTCCTAGAGAAAAAATAACTCAGCAATAGAAACATAAAAAAGATCACAGCAATCAGATTAAGCAGCTCATGTATCAGAAAAGAGAGGAAAGCATAAAAGACCCATGTATATACAATGGGTATACCCAGACAGGCTCTAGGACTGATTCGTGGATGCCAAAAGCTACGTCAAAGGCTGCAGTAGTAAGCATTTTACTGCTATGCTGCAGGTTTTCCTTGTTAATGCCAGGGTAATTATTTCTGTTGTATTTGTTAAGGCTTGTAAACTGGTTCAGCATTTAGCATTGTTACATCATGCTGCTTCCTTCTCTGATTCAGTCCACATCCTTCTGTGGGGAAGATGCATGTCCTCCCTGCATCCACATTTTTCACTCAGTGCTATCATGTTGCTCCACATCCTAAAGACAAGTAGGTAGGTGAATTGACAAACTTTCAAATTGCCCAAAGGTTTGAGTGTGTGTGTGTGTGTGTGTGTGTGTGTGTGTGTGTGTGTGTGTGTGTGTGTGTGTGTGTGTGTGTGTGTGTGTGTGTGTGTGTGTGTGTGTGTGTGTGTGTGTGTGTGTGTGTGTGTGTGTGTGTGTGTGTGTGTGTGTGTATATGTAAGTGCCCATCCTGCAATGGACTGGCATCCCATCCAGAAGTAATTCTCTGGCATACACCCATCAAACATGAGGATATTTTCTCATTATCATGCAGTCCTGAATAGGATAAAGGTATCCAAAATGACTTGATTGTTTTTTTTTTCTTTTGAAATTCTCTCCGAAGAAGCATATTTGTCTATAGCTACTTCAATGAAAGTGGGCATCCTCACATTGCCTTTTGGAGACCTTTTCCAGAATGACTTCTCATCACTATTTATTTTTCTATGACAGCATAGGCTTGCTTCAACAATATTAACTAGACAGATCTTGTCTGAAATCTGCACACTGTGTGGGAAGCAAAATAAATTTTTCTATCTGTTTTGCAGTTTCAAGTAAACCACAGGTAGAAATAAGGTGCTGGTGCAAGTATAATGCAGTTTTTAACTTTTGAGACCCATACTTTTCCGCTGTTTGAAGCAATTTGAAGCAAGTTTTATAAATAGCTTCACTATTATTCATTAACAAAGTACTTGCATTAAGTAATTTTCAAACACGTCAACTTTCCTTTAATAAACACTTTACATGTTTAAAACTTGTCATTACTCTGACTTTAATGCAATGGTAATGTGGCAGATGAACCACAATACTTCATCATTAATGTTAGATACATTATCAGTAAATAAAGTAAATGGTTACAATAAAAGGCTTCTGGATCCTTGAAAGGTAAAATAAATTTTCATACAGAACCTTAAGCTTAATGCATAGCTTCTAGCATACTAAAAGTAACAAAAAAGATGTTTTTTTATTTTTATTTAAAATTTGTTTACCAGGAAAGTCTGGCTTGAAATGAAGACAATTTTCAGAGAGATGCTTGTCTTTGTAATGTGGCAGGAAAATGGAGCACCCAAAGGAAACCCATATGAATGCAGAGAGGAGATGCAGACCCCACCCAGAAGGCACCCCAGCTGAGAATCAAACTGGAGAACTTCTTGCTGTGAGGCGACAATGCAATTGCTGCACCACTGTGTGTTGTTTAATTTCACAATTTCTAAGAGTTTTTTTGGACCTCCTAATGATCAGATATGAAGTCTTCATGCTTAAAACTTTGTTCCAAATGTTAGGAAGTAGCAGTGACACAAAGTAGTAAAGTAAACATTTGGTAAGTTAGGACAATTCCATCTCAGTTAAAGTGTAAAACAAACATCTAACTTTAATTAATTTCTAGCATACTGGAAGTCACTAGAATTAGCTGTGTGTTTTAAATATTTATGTTTTTTCTGATGACAACTCCTTCCCCCAATAATAAGACAATTAGTGTCCACTAAAGCTTTCTATGTTTATGATACTCCTGTGCCATCTTTCTCCTTCTGCTCATTATCTTACGTCTACTCTTACCAAGTTGTTGAACCTGGTCCATAATGGCACTGTTTATTAACTACTTAACTTTGTTCATTTTCTGTATCTTATACTTAGTATTTTTCTCTTACCCGTAATCTGTTTATGTAGATGCACTTCCTAATCATCAGAAGTTGTTAGCTATCCCCTGTGATCATCACATTGGCCCATACTAAAGTCATTAATTTGTTCTCCCAATTCCCCTAGTAATTCAGGGGCAACTCGTGCTATTGGACTGCAGGACTGCAGCCCCCCCCCCCCCAGTTGTAAAATAAAAACAGAAAAGTAGCTGCAAGTCCTGCGCATGTGTGCTTTTCCCTTTGTGTTTTCTGGACTGCCATCTAACCAGTCTGGATTATAAAAACAAGGAATTCATTGTAGATCCCCAGAGGTCTATGCAGTTTGTAACCACACAGACTGCAAGGAGAACGGACTGCAATATCTGCAGTCTGGCTCTCCAGCACCCGCACTCCTGACTTTACAAACTAATTGGCTCTGCACTCCTGGCTCATATCACATTGGCTGGATCCCACTCCCGACTCACACACACTCTTGGACTGAGTGCTATTTGCATGGTAGTAATGGCAGCGGACTGAGTGCTACTAATGGCAGCGTTCTTAGACATTCTCATTCATTCAGACTCACTCTGCCAAAAGCAAGCAAAACCAACCACAAGCATGGTGGGAATATTAATGCAGAAGTTCTCGTTCAGACTCTCACTGCAGAAAGCAAGCACAGTAGGAATAGTGTGTGTGTGTGTGTGTGTGTGTGTGTGTGTGTGTGTGTGTGTGTGTGTGTGTGTGTGTGTGTGTGTGTGTGTGTGTGTATGTAAAATGCTCCCAATCCAATTTTCCTGGTGACTAGAGTTGATGCTCAAACTCTCTACTTTGGATATAGGTAGCAACAGCCAGAATTCCCTACCCACCCACCACCATTGCAGATTTTTGCCTCATATGTTTCTTCTGAATGTGATGACACAGGCATTTGAATTTCAGACTTCATATTCTTCAGAAAATACATTGGTAACACTACACAAAACAAAACCTTTTGTTCTAGCAATTTTCTAAGCTTATAACATCAATATTTGAAAAATGTCCCTATTTTTGGGGCTGTATTCCCCCATTATTGGCTTTGTCCTGGTTTTTTGTGCTAAGAGGTTGAGAGCTATGGTGAGAACTGAGAATTGAATTCCCTGAATATGTTTGAGGGCTGTATTCCCCCATTATTGGCTTTGTCCAAGTTGTTTTGTGCTAAGAGGTTGAGAGCTATTGTGAGAACTGAATTAATTAAATGATAGCCATTTAAGTTTCAGTTTTCATTTCTTTTTAGAAACAGCTTGTATGGCATAATGATATGTTGCTCTGACTGTAGTGCATAGGGTCCTGCGTTCAAGACTTGGCAGTGAAAAGCATAGTGGTAACATAACATTTTATTCTAGCAACTTTCCAAGATTAGACAAGCAGTGTTTGTTTAAAATGTGTCTCTGTTTTTTGGGCTTTTGTCTCTCTCTCTCTCCCTCCCAATACATTTTGGCTTTTTTCCAGATTTCTTGTGCTGCAAAGTTGAAAGATGCAGTTAAGTGCTGAGTGGATTTTACAAGGATCTGAGAGCTTGAAGAGAAGTTTAGTGCTGCTTATGCTGAGTTTACTTGAATTGTTAATAACACAAACTGTAGTGCATAGGGTCCTGTGTTCAAGACTTGGCAGTAACATGGATGGTGGTAAAATAACATTTTATTCTAGCAACTTTCCAAGATTATACAAGCAGTGTTTAAAATGTGTTTCTGTTTTTTGGGCTTTTGTCTCCCTCTCCCTCCCAATAAATTTTGGCTTTTTTTCAGATTTCTTGTGCTTCAAAGTTGAGAGATACAGTTGAGTGTTGAGTGGATTTTACAAGGATCTGAGAGCTTGAAGAGAAGTTTAGTACTGCATATGCTGAGTTTACTTGCATTGCTAATAGCACAACAGGTAGTGTAATTGCTTTCGATGCAGAAGGCTGTGGGTTCTACTCCCACAGTATGTAGATGCATTCCTGATAATGTACTGTTGTACTTTTAAAGGGGGTGGATGCTGCAGTCCTGAGAATATCCTCTTTGATGGAGGTACCTAGTAAGTATGAACCTGTTATCAGTTTGCCATACATTCCCTATTGTAATACTACTAGCTTATCCTTTTTTTAATGTAAGTTACATAACCTAGGCAATTTATTCCTGAAGGGCAACAAGCACTTTATTTGTAGATGAAACAATGAAATATAAAGGTGTTTGCTAGCAGCAACCTCTCCATTAGTTACAGATCTCTTTAATGTGGAATTACTTAGAAGATTTTTACTTCTGCAGAGATTGTGCATATTTACTGATACTGGTGGATTGTAGAAGTTTGAGTAGACTTTTATGATGGAAATGTTCTGAATTTTACAGTTTTGTCATTACTGGTGCATGCATTTTGTTTCATTGTTTACTGGAAAAATGTTCAAAACAGTAAATGTAAAATGCCTTCTAACAACTGTACTGTATTATACAAGGAATATAATTTAATACAAATCAGGAAGGTGTTTATTGATTATCTGATCAACTCAGGTACGCCCCCTCCCAGTTCTTGGTTGGATGTGTTCGATTAGGAACCAGTTAAATCAACTGTCTAGAAGCACAAACTTTTTTGTTGTTGAATATTTTCACTGAGTCTGAATGTGATGGAAGTGATGGAGCCAGATT
Source organism: Protopterus annectens (assembly GCF_019279795.1). NCBI lineage: Eukaryota > Metazoa > Chordata > Ceratodontiformes > Protopteridae > Protopterus > Protopterus annectens. The sequence goes on along the minus strand of NC_056748.1, from coordinate 434,180,623 downwards.
GAAGCAATCACTTCTCTTAGATCTTCGTTTTTTTTTTTTGGGGGGGGGGTTCTTATTATCCACACCTAGGGAGCCAAGTCTGCTGTGTAGGATTTCTGCCACACAATTCTCCCGGCTGAACTATACCTCTCAACTGTCCAGATTTTCACAGAATGAATAGATTTTTGTTTCTTATTTTTGGTTTGTTCCTCATAAAATTTGTGGTTTTCTGGAAAATCATTTAGGACTGAAGTCACTTAATAATGACAGACATTGAGTTTCAGACTTCATACCCTTCAGAAAAATGCATGCTAAAGCAAGACCTGTTATTCTATCAACTGTCTAAGTTTATACAAGAGCAACTTTTAGTACTGTTTGTTTGTTCCCCCAATATATTTGGCCTTGTCCAGATTTCCTGCATTAAGAGGTTGAGAGGTATGTGCAAATAAATCATTTTATAGAATTAGGTATATACAAACCTCTCAACTATCCCTGATTTTGGATCAAAATATTGCTCTCCCCCTAATAATCCCTCCACAAAATGGCAGTTTTGAAAGAAAAGTGGAGGGTTTACAATTAATAAATAATTGTAATGATCAGTTACAGATTACTTTTATTTTAGAAATTCATGTAGATTCTCTCGTCAGCTGATAAACTTTACAGTACTAATATTAAAAATGTGTTCCTTTTTTGACAGGTTCCCAGCTGTATTGTGTGGCTATTTTATATTTTTGCATCACATTTTTGGTCTGTTTTTTCATAAAATTATGCTTTTCTGGCAAATTAGTGGCAAATCATTAAAGAGTGAAGTTAGGAATAATGACAGACATTTGAGTTTCAGATTTCATACCCTTCAGAAAATTCATACTATTGCAAGACTTACTATTCTATTATCTTTTTAAGTTTATAAGAGCAATATTTAAAAATTGCCCTTATTTTTGGGCCTTTGTCCCACTTTTGTTTATGGCTTTTTCCAGATTTCTTGCTCTGAGGTTGAGAAGTATGACAAATATGTCAGGGCCCTCACCATCAGCCAGAGAAATTTTAAATTGTGACATACTTGTTGTACCCCACTCCCCCATGCAGTGACTCTGGATGTGTCCAAGCAAGGCAAGGAGCAGTTATGCAGTGTAAGTGTGCAAAGTGTCCCCCCATCCAAGGTAGACACAAGTACTACAGTGGCTTTTCATCTGTCCTTGATTTTGCAGAATGTTCTGGTTTTCTGTCATATTTTTATACTATTGATTTATGCTTCTTATTATTCAGAAAATGCATGTTGTTGCAGTACATGTTGCTCTGTGTTTAAGTAGCAATGCTCTAATGACCATCAGGTAAGCTTGTCTGAGACTGTAAGATGCAAGTAAGCTTTAATAAGCATGCTGTTCAATAATTATCAACACTGAAAGTCATTTTGGTGCTGCCATGCAGATAATATTTACATAGGTAGATAACGTATAAGCCTTAGGTATTGAAATGCATATGACAATATTTGCAATAAAGGACAGGATTACAGTATTTTCAGAGTCTCATTACATTTGTTGGAGACTTGCAGTCATTTTTGCTGGCTTTTCCTGTAAACTAAACAGAATGCCAATCTAACATGTGCGGTCCATAACCTGTGCAGTAATCCTTTAAGCAATTTATCTTGAGCTTGTTTCTTGTTTGCTGTTCATTTTTTACTTTGAGCATGTTTTCTCCATGAAATAAGTAGATAGTTGTTGTCAGGCAGCAGGTCTTTTTTGGATAAGAAACATTTTTATAAGTGGGGTTAATCTGTATCACAAAGATTGCTACTTTCAGCATGTTACTTGGTATGTTTATAAAGCTGAATATAAATTATAATTAGAACTGCAGTGCAAGGAGAAGTGGTTTGAGTTGAGTGCTGCTTGTTTTTTATACTTCATTTTGACTGACATTCCAGTAATGTATTAAAAAGTAATTTATTTTTTCATGTCTCACAACCTTTTTGTTTCCATGTAAATATTAAGTAAGCTGTCATGTAGCCAATGCACTGAAATATATGTTTTCTTCCCCACTTCATTTTGTCTTGATTGTACTCTCATAATGATAGATTGGCACCCAGGGCAGCGTATTTAATTAAAGTCCTGGTTTTCAGCATAGCTCTGCCCCTTTCTAGTTGGCCACTCCCTTTCCCATTGGCCCCACCCATTCAGTTGTCTCCTGCAGTCCCCCTTTGATTTGAAGTCACCAGCCGCCACTGCCTAGTATGTTAACTTCCCCTCGGGCTCAGTTCACCACCTCCACTGTTTGCTTTATCAATAATCTTACCTTTTACATCACATTTGTACAAATGCTCATTGTGACAACCCATCACTGGACAAGTAATCAAGGAGCCTCAATCCTCATCACTAGCACCTTTGTCCATTGGGAGGATAACAGGTACATACACAGTATTGCCATATGCAGTTCTCTGCATCAAGTGCATTTTCCCTTAAGAGCACACAGAGACCACAGTCAGTCCAGAGCTGGCTTCTCCCTCTTTCTCCAAATCCCCAATAAGACTCCCCACTGGCACAGCTACAGAGTTGAGATCTCAGCTGAGGAACCAAGCCAAGACCTCCAGCACCTTCTCTGTCTAATCAGTGTTTCATATCCCTGTCTAAGTAGCTCACACGCATGCACGCGCGTGCACACACACACACACACACACACACACACACACACACACACACACACACACACACACACACACACACACACACACACACACACACACACACTCTTTGAGGTTTGATTTACACACACACACACACACACACACACAGACACACACATGCACACACACACACACACACATGCACACACACACACACACACACACACACACACACACACACACACACACACACACACACACACACACACACACTCTTTGAGGTTTGATTTACACACACACACACACACACACACACACACACACACACACACACACACACACACACTCGTTGAGGTTTGATTTACAGACACACACACCTGGAAAAGGCTGGCACAGGTTTATTAGATATGCCCCCTTCTGCCCAGACCATAAGGTAGTTTCCACTGCCACCAGTAACTCCTTATCAGCTACTTTAGGGCCTTTAGCAGAGGGTGTCCAATCTTACTGTGTAATATTAATACTAATACAAATGGTAGTTTGATCAAGAGCAAGGCTATTAGGAGTGGCCCACACAGTGTCACCAAATAAATATGCAAGTACTGTCAAAACTTAAATATCTCTACACAGATAAGTCACAATGAAATGTTTAAATATATTTAATAATACATAAAAGAGCAAGACAATACTAAATATATATTCACAGTGACATCAGAGTTCTACAGGAAATTTTTTAAATAGCACTGCAGTACAGGTTCACACAAATAAAGAAAAACAAAATCTAAACTAAGTTTTGCTATATTCTTGACTGTATCTAAGAGATTTACTGTATCCTAATAACTTACAGCAAGGCAGATGATGTGGTGAATGGTACTTGTTGTTGTCAGGTCCAAGACAGAATGCAGAATGCTTTGTCTCAATAGGAGACTTCTCAAAATAATATCTAAAATATTACTGCTGAGATAGCTTCCAGAATGATATAATTTCTGCTCATCTGACTTCTAGTTCCCAGTCAGAACCCCCATTGCTGAAGCTGGCAGTATTTAGCATCTGCCTGTAAAAATACTCATACAAGGTCTTTTGTTCAGATCTTTGGCAGATGCTGGAAGTAACAAAACAATTGCATTCCTTCATGTTTTCAAGTAGCAATTAGTTCACCATAAAGCAAATACAGAAAGTTACATAGTGCAGATATTGTGTCTCTAGTTGCGATGAAGATATTATCTTTATGTCCTAGCCTAGAAAGTAATTTAAATTCAAATATTTTTTCTAAAGTTTGCTGGACTGAGGTTAACTCTCCAGTTTCCTCTCTTATCATATACGTTTAAACAGTTACAATAGTGCAGGTACATGTCTGTTCTCTTCCAGCAGGGCACACTGTGGATACATTTTAAGCACAAGCACTTTACAAATACCTTTTCAACACAAACATCTGAACAAAGCAGTTTGATATACACACATGACATACAGTTCTAATGCATTTGTAACACCAGCATCTTATATGACATACAGTTCTAACACATTTGTAACACCAGCATCTTGTATAAATTAGTTTGCTATTCACAAATGACATATAATTATTTACAAAATTCCAGCTAGCTGTGCTGACAGTACCTCCTTTTGTCACACTTCTTTCCCCCTTCGAAGACTCAAGCTAGTTTTTCAAGTGACCCTTGGGAAATGTTGCCTGAGAGGGATGAGCCTATCTGGGAATACATTACCCCATCCCCTGTCTTGAGATCCCAGCTGCCTTGACATTGCTGGCCCCAGTATAGTGCTGCACTGTCATATGCTATGCCTGCAACCCTAGGCGCCACCATAGTAATTTGGAATTTGGCTGGCTGGCTTCCTGTAGCCATTGATCTCCCTCAGACTCCTCCTGCCTTCTACTGCAAATACTTAGCACCTGGGCCTCCTACTATGGTAATGTTTCATGGTGTTAACATGGTACAATTTGTGCCCCTGCCTCCTGCCTAGCAATTCTACCATGTAGGTGACATCAATGCCCTTCCTTACCACTTTGAAGGGTACCTCCCATGCTGCCTGAAGCTTGTTGTGTCTGACAGGAATGAGAACCATAACCTACTGCCCCACAGCATACTCTCTGGCTCTAGCAATCCTGTCATACCAGACCTTTTTCTGCTGTTGGGCTTCTGCCAGGTTCTCCTGGGCCAAGCTCATGAGTTCTCTGAGTCTTGTCTTAAGGTTTAGAACATATGCCACAACAGACTCTTTGTGGGATTCACACACCGTCTCACTCATCACGAATCAAATCTAGAGGTCCCCTCACCTAATGCCCATACAGCAACTCAAAAGGTGAGAAACCTGTGGATTCCTGGGGCACCTCTCTGTAAGAAAACAACAGATGGGGCACATATTTGTCACACACTCTCTTAAAATGGTCTGCAAATGCATGTAGCATGGTCTTTATTGTAGAGTTTAACCTCTCCACCAGACCATTAGTCGGGGGATGGTAGGGGGTGGTCTTTAGGTGTTTCACCCCACAGTGCTTCCACAGACAAGCCAGTAGGTCTGACATGAAATTGTCACCTCTGTCAGTCAGTATTTCCTTTGGGAAACCTACCCTGCTGAAAATCTCTAACAAGGCATTTACCACCTTTTCTACCTCCATGCAGGACAGGGCCACTGCCTCAGGATATGTGGTAGCATAATCTACTACTGCTAGGATATACTTCTTCCCTGTGGAATTTGGGGTGCTCAGAGGCCACACAATATCCATAGCTACCCACTGAAATGGCTCCAAAATCACTGGCAAAAGCACCAAAGGAGCTTTGAACTTGACTCCTGCCTTGCCTACTTTTTGGAACTGCTCACAGGTCCTGCAGTACCCTGTTACATCCCTGAAAATCCCAGACCAACAAACATTCTGCATAATATGTCTCTTGGTAATCTTTATGCCATTATGACCTGCAAAGGGAATGTCATGTGCTATGGCTAGAAGTGCCAGACAGTAGGCTCTGGGTATTACCAACTGCTGTATTCTCTCACCCTCTAGCCCTCCTTCAGGGGTCCACTCTCTGTACAGTAACCTTTTGTCCCAGTATACAGATTCCGCTTTTCCTTGAGGATCAGGCACCTCCCTAGCTACTTCCCTCAAGCCTTATAATGTAGGGTCTGAGAACAGAGCTTGTCACAACTATCTCTTTGTAACCCTTCCCAGCTCCCCTTCCACAGGAAGTCTGGTATCCTCTGACAGCGGTGCCTCACTGTCAGCCTGGGTACTAGTACTCACTTCTGCCCTTGCAGTCTCTCTGTCCAAGGGAACATTGGTACCCACCAGCAGCTGTGCCTCACCTTCAGTCTCACTGCTACAGGGTAGCTCCCTCTCTGCAGTAACCACCTCACCAGTCCTGGCTTCAAGTGTGCAGTCTGTCTGGGTCCCCCCAGACTACCAGATCCACATGTTTGTCTCCAAGCCTGACTGTGTGTAACTGCATGCACACATGGTACTGCATTATCAAAATCATTCCATATCAGGGCATCTCAGGGATATCAACAAACACACCTACTTGCTTGCTTCTTTTTCCACCCTCCCAGTTAAGGTGAACTCTAACCAAAGGTATCTGTAATGGGGTCCCTCCTAAAGCTCTGACTGCAGTAGACTGCCCAAGCAAGTAGTGCTCCTCTTTAACCATTGCAGGCTTTACAATGGTTAGGTCAGAGGCTGTGTCTCTCTTGGCAGTGGCCTGCTTCCCATCTACTAAGACAGGATATAATCTCTTGTGGTAGTTTGGTACCCTTGTTGTCTCCAGACAACTTACTGCTGACATTCTGTCATTCCCACTTGCTGGTTCCCCCACCTTTTGTTCCACATCTTGCTTCTGTGGACATCTCTATGCTACACGGCTCCACTGGTTACATTAAAAATATGTAACCCTTGATCCTGGCAGTGTACCTGAACTAGTGGCTTCCCCTGTTACTGGTGGACTCTGTTGGGGTGGTTTAGGCTGCCCACCATGGGTTCCCTTATACCCATGTGCAGTACTGGGTATCCCTTTTCTATGCAGTGATGCCCTGCTTGCTGGATATAGATTTCCCTTTTTCCCCAATTCATCTGCTGTGTTGCATTCTCTATCTGCCAACCAGATTCTCATGTCCTCAGGCAACATTCTAAGGGCTTGTTCCCTCACCACAATGTCTGCCACCCCTTCAAAAGTGGTGACCTGACAACCACTCACCCACCCACCTATGAAAATAAGTGCTTAACTCAGCAAAATAATCACATGCACTTTCATCTATCTTGCATATATGCTTACAAAACTTTTTTTCTGTAAGCTTCAGGTGTTAACTTAAAACACTCTAATAAACAAATTTTAACTATATTATAATTTAAGCAATCAGTATCAGACAATTTAGAAACAGCAGTTACAGTGTTACCATGTAGTAAGAGGGTCAGGAACTGTACCCAGAGCCCTTGGTCAACATTATACTGTTTATATATCCTATCAAACATATGAATACAACTATTAAAAATATCACTCTCTGTAAATTGTGGAAGAAATTTACTGACCTTTATTGCTTCTGAGGTTCAGTTATTCCCTTCCCCATTACCTCTATGACCCGGGTGAAGAGTCAACATCTCATTTTCAAGCTGCTTCTGCCTCTCATTTTCTTTGGCTTCCAGACATTTCAGTCTCTCTGCTGATTCTAATCCAAATGCCACAGTCCCAGTACTGATTCTGTTTCAACCTCCAAATGCCGCAATCTCTCTGCTGATTCTAGTTCAAAATGTTTGGCCTCCAGTTCAAGTCTCTTTAACTCCAGATGTTTTTTTTAAGTTCTCTGAGGAAAAGTTGAATTGTCCATTTTCTGAGAACTGCACATCCCCAAGGCTAATCTGGTTGTCTTTCTGGTTCCTGGTCTGTGCTGCAGCTGTGGTTAAGACTGCAATAATTTCCATTTAGTCAGGTTGGCATGCACCAGTCCTTTGGCTTGGCACATCTCAGCCAACTGGCTCCTTGTCAGCTTACCATAATCCTCTACTGACATCATTGCCTGCTCTCCCTGACTAACTAAGCTAACAAAAAGTAAATAAAACTATTATGATATGAAACTCTGAATGTCTACATTATGGCTGTTTGAGAGTACAAACACCTTCTTTAGTGACCAATGTTTCCAGGCTACAGGAGTTCAATATCCACACCACTGAATTCCAGTATGTGATGTGGTGATCCCAGCACTGTCAGCCAATTAATAAGTCATGACCCATCACTGGACCAGTAATCAAGGAGCCTCAATCTGCATTACTGGCACCTGTGCGGGGGACGTTCACTGGAAGGATAATATGTACACACAGTTTTACCAGATGCAGATCTCTGCATCAAATGCAATTTCCCTTAAGAGTACACAGAGACCACAGTCAGTCTGGGGCTGGTTTCTCCCTCTTTCTCCAGATCCCCAGTAAGACTCCCCACTGGCACAGCTATAGAGTTGAGATCTCAGCTGAGTGACCAAGCCAAGGCCTCCAGCACTCTCTCTGTCCAACCAGTGCTTCACGTCCTTGCCCAAGTAGCTGACACACACATTCTTTGACGTTTGATTTACACACACACAACTGGGAAAGGCTGACACAGATTTACTAGCTATGCTCCCTCCTGTCCTAACTATAAGGTCATTTCCAATGCCACCAGTCACTCCTTATCAGCTACTTTAGAGCCCTTAAAGGGTGTCCAATCTTACTGTGTAATATTAAATCATTACACCCGTGTGCCTCCAGGCATTTCTGCAGTTACCTCCTACTGCACCTCTAGGCATCAAATATTGCTTGTTCATATTTGCATTAATACTTCCAAAACCATGCTAAATACAAGGTGTCACAATATGTTATCTTGAAGCATACATGATGGCAAACCCAACTCTATTGATATTTGACCTCTGTCAATGAGTATTCGTTAGAACTGCAAGGTGATAACTTCATTTTTTAAAGGCTCAAGACATACCCAGTGGGAGCTAAAGGTACATACTCAAAAGAGCTGTAATGGAGGGAATGAATTAATACTAATACAAATGTTAGTTTGGCCAAGAGCAAGGCTATTAGGAGTGGCCCACACAGTGTCACCAAATAAATAGCAAGTACTCTCAGAACTTAAATATCTCTACACAGATCAGCCACAATGAAAGGTTTAAATTTATTTAATAATAAATAATAAAAGAAGAAGACAACAGTGACATCAGAGTTCAAAACCACAGGAAATATTTAAAATAACATTGCAGTACAGGTTCACACAACTAAAGAAAAACAAAATCTAAACTAAGATTCGTTATATTCTTGTCTGTATCTAAGAGAGTTACTGTACCTTAATATCTTACTTAGAGCAAGGCAGATAATCTGGTGAATGGTTCTTGTTGTTGTTGTCAGGTCCAAGACAGAATGCAGAATGCTCTGTCTCACTAAGAGACTTCTCAAAATAATATCTAAAATATTATTCCTGGGATAGCTTATAGAATTACATAATTCTGGTCATCTAACTTCTAGTTTCCAGGCAACCCCCCATTGCTGAAGCTGGCAGTATTTAGCATCTACCTGTAAAAATACTCATACAAGGGCTTTTGCTCAGATCTTTGGCAGATGCTGGAAGTCATAAAACAATTGCATTCCTTCATGATTTCAGAGTAGCAATTAGTTCACCCTAAAGAAAATGCAGAAAGCTTCCTAGTACATACTTTGTTCCTCTAGCTGCATTGAAACCTGAGAGATAGCCTCTTTATGGCCTAACCTATAAAGTAATTTAGTTTTAAATATGTTTTAAAGTTTGCTGGACTGAGGTTAACTCTCCAGTTTCCTCTGTTAACATATACAGTTAAACAGTTACAATGGTGCATTTCTGCTCTCTTCCAGTAGGGGACACTGTGGATACATTGTAAGCACATGCACTTTACAAATACCCTTTCAATACTAACATCTGTACAAAGCAGTTTGATATACACATGACATACAGTTCTAATACATTTGTAACACCAGCATCTTATATGACATACAGTCTGATTACATTTGTAACACCAGCATCTTGTATAAATTAGTTTGATATTCACAAGTTACATATAATTATTTACAAAATTCCAGCTAGCTGAGCTGGCAGTATCTCCTTTTGTCACACTCATCATCAGGTTGAACCTCAAACTCATCAGATTTCATTATCCTAAATTGGCCTACAGCTGTTGTTTTTTAGCATACACTCCAAGGAAGCAGCCAGCAAAATCTGACAATGGCATGGTCTAATATGTCATTTTCACTAATAGTCATTGACTTGACCTAGTTCAGTAAACCTTCTCCAGTTTGAAAGAAATCAAAGCTACTTCCGTAATCTGTACTTCGTTTGAATTTCTCTCTTAAAGATATCTAAAATTGAGTCCTGTCCAGGTGTTCCCATACTACCTACCTCAAAGTTGCATGAAGAGGTATCGCATTATCTCTTGATTCACATATTTGTCCTCTGAAACTTTTAAGAAAATCTCTTACCACCTCATCTGTTTTTGTGGTATACATATTCCAAATAAAATGTTTACACAGTCCTATCTGCAATATTTTATCTGAAATACTGTTTGTTTTATCCATACTGGTTTCCATTGGATTTTTATATCTTTTGAGTGGTTGGTCATTGTGTTACAGGTTTTGCAAATGTGTAGCAGATCATACAAAGCTGTATCATTTGAGGCCTTGTAGGTAGGCAGAGGTGAACCCTTAAGAGTCTTTGAGAGAGTAGAGAAGTGAGATAAATGCTTTAAGGCAATCTGTGTAACTCAAGGAAAACATGCCCTTGATTCTTTAGGTGAGAAAGTGCTGTTTTTTTTTTTGGGGGGGGTGGGGTTTGGTTTGTTTTTTTCCCAAGTTGGGTTGTGTATTTGAGAAGATATGTACCAAAGGGATCATTATATTCCAATTATGGATATAAAGAGAGTAGAGTGGATGATAACGCCCTTTGAGCTAGAATATATATCTTTGATGATCTGCTAAGTAGAAGGACTTTCTAACAACAGTAGATATGTGGTCATCACAGGATAATTTATTGACTATAAAAGTGTCCAGGTGTTTAATGATCATGTCAGTTTGGGGGGGAGGGTATCATTTATGTGGTATAGGTATGGGTCCTTCTGTTTCTCAAAGGACAAATTACTACACCTTTTAGCACTTAGCTTTAGGTTATGGTTCTGGCATGATAGTTTTTTGTGTTAGGCCTTCTTGAAGGATCTTACAGTACTCTTTAGAGTCAGTGGTAGCTCTAAATTTGCAATTATCTTGAAAACTGGCCAGCCACAGAACCTTAACCCAGCTTTAACCTTAGAGAAGTAAATACCTAATAGAAGCAGCCTGAGCACGGATCCCTTGGGAACCCTATTATTAAAAAGCTTTTAGAGAATAGCACTCCCCTAGTCCTGATTGATAGGGTTCTGTCAGTAAGCCAGTTCACTGTCTAGAGGGTTACATTAAGGGTTTAAACTTAGTTTGATTAGTTTAGTCAATAATGCCAGACTGTGGAATGGTACCAAATGCCTTTACCATGTCAAGGTAAGCAGTGTGTACCAATTTGTCCCAAACAATGCTTTAGTGATTTTTTCAAAGAAGTCCACATTTAGTAGGCTGGATCTAGCTGTTAAAAATCCAAACTGGTTTACGTCCAGGGATTGTTGTCAATATCTTTGTTTGAGTTTCATTTTGATACATTCCAGTAATTTTTAAATAATGATGGTACAGTTTAGCAGTTTGTATTTATTAGGATCAATGGTGGATGCACCCTCTTGGAAGGGGGATAAGTCATCACCCTTCCACAAGTGTGCATCCACCACTGATCAGATGACATCAGTCATTCTCCACAATTCTGACCCAAAGCCAGTTTCACAACTTTAACTTTCTTATTAACTTACATAAACAGCCATATAGTTCTTTAAACATTTGAAGTGTACAAGTATCACCATTAATTTCTCCAAACATTATGCCTTTTTCACAGTTATTTATAGAACAAAAAAGGAATAAATAGTCCCCCAATTGTGTTATAAAAAAGACACTCACCCTTTGGCTTAATGAAACAACAGAGTCAAGTATCAGAAAACAAGATTTTAGTTACCTACCAAACTGCATGCTATTCTCTCTTAATCTATCTCTCCGTACACCTGAGTACACTTGCCAGGGATAAAGTACAGTTGCATAAAATCTTACTATAACAGTTGATGTCCTTCTGTTCACTGTTGCAGTATCCTAAACATGAGGGATCTCCCGCCCAAGGCAGTCCAATGCTTGGACAGTATACAAAAGCCTACTGATCTTCTATGTGCCATATGTTACATTTATGCTCCCCTCACAAACCATAGAGCATAAAAGGGACATATTGACACAACTAGCCAGAACTGAATTGTCCCAGAAGAGAACAGTCTCCATAGAACAAAGGAGTTCATGCACACCCAGAAGGAAAAAATGCAGCAGAAAAACTGGAAATGCTCAGCCAGAAGGGAATCTAAAACAAAAAAGGAGAACAAACAAGAGGCGGTTGAAAGGAGGGAATGAATACTGCAACAGTGAAGATAAGGACATCTACTGTTATGGTAAGATTTTACAAAACTATATTATTGTTCTTCTATATCACTGTTGCAGGATCCTAAACAGAAGGGAGAGTAAAAATGCTCAAGAAACAGAATGGGAGGTGGAAGGCTGAGATGAGTCCTCAACAAACCCACATAAAATGTTTTCAGCAAAACCTGTTCTAGCCCTAGAAACCATATTCAACTTATAATATTTAGTAAAGGTATGCACTGAAGACCAAGTAGCAGCTTCAGGGATGGAACTGGTGTCCAACCCCTTGAGGAAGGTGCCAGAAGAGGCAAAAGCCGTAGTCGAATGAGCTCTAACAAGTAGATCCAGATTTGCCACTAAAAATATAACAAAATGAAATGGCCTTAGATATCCAGGAGGAGATGGTTTGCCTAGATACAGCCAAACCCAATGTTCTGGCATGAAATGAAACAAAAATCTGATCAGATTTATGAATGGCCTTAGTTTTATTCAAATAGTACCTGAGCTGCCTGTGCAAATCCAATGCATGCAGGACCCTTTCACTAGCAGACTGAGGAAAAGGGAAAAAGGAAGGAAGCTGTACTGACTGATTCAAGGACAATTCATTTACTACCTTGAGCATAAAAGAAGGATTGGTATCAAGGAACACCCTGTCCCTGTGAAAAACCCAAAAATGAGGAATGGCGATAAGGGCCTGGAGCTCAGAAACCCTCCAAGCAGAAGTAAGAGCCAGCAACAAAATAGTCTTCCACGTACAATGCTGCAAAGAAGCAGAATCTGCAGACTCATAAAGAGCCTGAATCAATTTTTCCAAAACAAAATTAAAGTCCAAAGGAAGAGGACTAGGTTTCCTTGTAGGCCTAATATACAGGATCCCTTTAAGAAATTGTTTGACTTCAAAACAAGAAGCCAAAGGAGTATTCAAGGGTACACAAGCAGAAATGGCTGAAAAGTGGGCCTTCACAGAAGAATAGGCCAAGCCACACTGGAGCAACTCACACAAATAAGAGATTTCCAGAGGGAGTCCCACTGAAAAAGGGTCCTGGTTAAGAGCATGGCACAGACAGAAAATCTTTTCCATTTGGACATATAAGATTTTCTGGTTGAGGGCTTCCTTTCCTCCTGTAAAACCCTGACCACATCCTCAGAAAAGAGGTGCTTGAAAGGGATCAAATCCCTATCACCCCCAGTGTCAGCTGAAGAGTGAACAGGTGAGGATGAATGATAGACTCCTTGTCCTGTGTGAGGAGATCCAACCAGTGAGGTAACTTGTGGAGATTGCCCCTGGCCAGATGCATTAAAGGGGGAACCAGTGCTGTCTCAGCCAAAAAGGAATTGCTAGCAAGATTTTTAGAGAGTCCACCTGAATTTTCTGCAGGACTTTTACAAGTAGAGGGAAAGGAGAGAAAGCATTATGAAACATTCATCTTTCATGCCAGATGGCATGGCCTTCTGGAATAGGAGAGGAGGCTGCCTGTTCAGAGAGGAGGCAAAAAGATCTACCTGAAGAATACCCCACCAATGGATAATGTCCAGAAATATGTCTCTTTGAAGAATCCTTTCATGAGCTTGTGTTTTGGACCTGCTCAGAAAGTCTGCCACTATATTGTGCTCTCAAGGCGTGTATACTGTCTGACGAGTTAACTGATAACTGAGAGCCACATCCCAAGCCTGAAGCACCATCCTGCAGAGGAGGTAAGATTTTATGCCTCCCTGCTTGTTGACATACCACATCACTGTAGTGTTGTCTGTATACACCTTCAAGGGACCAGGAGAGAACATGGGGTGAAAAGCTTGAAGGGCCAGAATCAGAGCTTTCATTTCTTTGATGTTGATATGACCTGACTTCTGATAAGGAGGCCAGAGACCCTGAACTTTTAGGTGACCAAAAGAAGTCTTCCACTCCATATCTGAGGTATCAGTGAGCAGTTCTTGAGAAGGGACTGGAGGCTGAAAGGGCCAAACTGGGTTGAGAGCAAACTGTTGAATCCACCACTCAAATTCCTTCTTTAGACATGGAAGGAGAGGCACGCTGAAATCCAGAGGGTGACAATGCTGCAGCTAAACTGACTTGAGGTACCCGTGAAGCTTCTACATATGCAGTTTGGCAAGAGAAAGCATCGGAATAGAAGAGGCCATGGTCTGTATGACAGTCAGAGAAAGAAGAGACTGAAAAAAGGCTGCCAATGAGGTGGAAGAGAGGCCAATACTGGCACTGTCTGAATCCTGCATTCCAGATACACATAATCCTGAGAAGGAGACAGCATGGATTTTTGGAAGTTGAGAGTGAACCATAGACTTTGAATAAGAGAGATAGTGATCCCCAGATTCTGTGACAGGTGACTGGGAGAAGGTGCCTGAAGCAACAGGTCATCTAGATAAGAAAAAATTTGAATGTCTTGAAGCCTGCAGAAAACAATCACGGCAGCTAGGCATTTTGTGAATACCCTTGGGGCAGTAGAAAGACCAAAGGGCAAAGCAGAGAATTGAAAATGAGATGAAGACACAGAGAAACATAAAAACTTCCTTTAAAGATGGTGAATGGGGATATGAATGTAAGCATCTTTCATATCCAAGCACACCAGAAAAAGCCAGGGGTAACAAATAAGGATAGAGGGTTGAAGAGTAAGCATCTTATAAGAAGGAACCTTGAGAAAAGTGTTGAGCTGGGAGAGATCCAGAATACTTCTACAAGTGCCCTCCTTTTGAGGAATCATGAACATCCTGAAATCAAACACCGTTTCCCATTTGGGAATGGGTGGCAGGTTGAATAGTTCCTTTGTTCATCAGGGACCCCAGAACCTCTGGGAAATGAGGAAGTTGTTCTAGAGGAGGTTGAGGAATCCCTGAAAAAGGAGGGAGAGAATTCCATACCATGAAGTAACCCTGACAGATAATAGAAAGAAGCCCGCCTACCACCCTTCATTCCCATGGAGGCCTGTTGGGGTTGCATATGAACAAAAGCAAATCTAGGAGGATAATTCCTCTGGAACTTAGGGATAAGAGAGACAAAAATATGTTTAAGGTTCTGCAAGGCTTTGCCTTTCTCTTGAAGAGATTTAAATGTATCAGCAGCAGCAGCAGTCCCAAAATAGTTTTCTTGCTGAGCATTTACTCCGCTGGGGCTGGATTTTAGTCCCAAAAATATGTTTATTATCCAAAGGAGCATTCAACAACTTGGCTTTAATGTCCTCGGGCAGAGACTGAAGACAAACCTGAGAATAATACCTCATGACAGACCCAAAAGCCACAGGCCTGGAAGAGGCACCAACAGCATCATAACTACATGTAATAGAGTGGTGAGGCACTTGACAAGCAGAACCTAAAAAGATAAGGCAGAGGATTTCCCTTCAGAATCAGGGAAGTCAGAAATAACATAACAAACCTAAGCAATCAAGGCTGCAGCATACCTGGTCATGTGGATCTGGTAATTAACAGCCATAAAGGCCAAAGTAGAAGCAGTGTAAACGTTCTTCCCAATCCTCTTCATTGCCCTAGTATCCTTATCAGAGGGCACAAGTCTGGAAGTGAGCAAAAGCTTAGAAGGTTTGTCAGAAGAGACTGACACCACATCAGGATCAGCAGAAGGACATTTAAATAAAAACTGAAAATCCTCAGGAACCTTATAGAACCTATGAGGTTTCTGAGGAGCAGGAGGCTGAGAGTCAGGAGACTTGGAAGTAGCAATGAAAGTATCTAACAAGGCAGCTGACATTGGAGGAACTGCCGATGGTTTAGGAGTATCCAGCTGAAGCAACTCATAATATCTTCTCTGAATATCAGACATTTGAGAAGAATCCCATTTAAAGTGTTCCATCATCCTGGCAATTGTGTTCTCAAAGGACAATTTCTCAAAAGGAGACTCAGGGCTAACAGACTTCTCTTCATCAGAACCATAAGCCAAAGGCGACGCCATCTGTGAAGAATAGGACAAAGACTATTTATCAGACACTAAATTCTCATCTGAGGCATCTGGTTCCCTAATCCATTTAGAAATGGTAGAGGTCCAAGGAGGAGCAGCTACTGAAACCACTTGAGCAGGTTTAGGGCCATCAAGGTAGAAAAGAAGCCCTGAGTAAACTCTTGCAATTCTCTTTGAGAATAATTAGGATGGACCAAAGCATGCTTCAGCTTTTGTATTTTCTTGAAGGGACATCAGCCCTAACAAATACCAGAGGTTCCAACCCTTGGCAAGATTCGATAAGAGAACCCAGAACCTCGTGCTTGAGCAATATCTGAGGAATCCCTCTAGGACCCTCTGAGATAATCAACCACAGTTCCCCCTCAAAATCCAGACAAGATGCCTGAAAAACCTCAGAGGATGTGTGGAAAGATAGATCCAAGCCAGTGTCCGGAAGGGTCACTGCAGAGGAATCCAGTGTAGATGCTCAATGATCTACAGAGCTATTACATGTTTCTGGAGGGATATCTGGTGGAGAATAGACAGCTAAAGAATCCAGCTGAGACTTCTTGGCCTTCTTCTTACCTAGCAGGAGTATTCCAGGGTTAAATGATTCTGTCATGTTACCCTGGGCTAACTATTTAAGCCATTGGTTTTCAAGATAAATGGCCAGGGAAGAGAAATGACTACCGAGTGTCTTAGGCACAAATGCCTTACAGATACTACAAGAGGTATGGTTGTGGGAAGCATCTAAACAAAAAAGACTCTATTCAGCATAATCTTTATGGGGAATCTGCCTCCCACACTGACATTTTGCCTTCTTGGATAGTATGAATTCTAGGTAGCAAAATAAAATATAAGACCAAGAAAAGTAAAAAAAATAAATAAATAAAAAATAAAAAAATAACCCCAAAGAGGCAATTATCTGGTGGCTAAGTATTCAGTATAGCAACAAAGTGTTCAGACCAACTAGCAACAATGACATTCCAACTGGTGGCAAAGTTCTGCGCAGCTGCATCTATGTGTCCCTTTTATGCCCTACATTCTGTGCAGGGAGCATAAATGTGATGAACGGTGCATACAAGATCATTAGGCTTTTGCATATTGGGTGACCCTCAGGCTGCCCTGGGTGGGAGATCCCTTCTGTTTAGGATATTGCAACAGTGATATACAAAGACATTATTTGAGGATGGAAATCAATCAAATCATAAGCTGGAACCTGAGCTCTCTATGTCAGGGGTCAGCAGTTGTTTACTTCAGCATTAGAAAGAAATCAATAAGGACACAGTCTTACAAATTGGTTTTATATCCAACTGTTTATTTATTTCACTTTGTAGCCCGGGATGTGTCCCACTGAATTAGCAACTTCTTTTCAGAGTAAACCCAGGGAAAAAAGTTTCACAGTAATCATCAAAAAGATAAAAATTACACAGTGTGAGAAAAAAACACAGGGGAACAATGCATGCACAAATCAGGTAGACGTTCGAGTGCAACACGACTTATATGTCAGAGTAGTTCAATGCACAAGGTCCACAGTGTAATCAACAAGAAACACTAATACATGGTGTAACAGGTAATCACAGTATTAGATAGCATACACACAGCAGAATAAGTTTCAGGTGTCACACTGTAATACACTGTGTCAAAGACATTCAGTGTATACTGTACAGCAAGAGCATTCTGCACTTGTATTGTGCACTGTTCTGCAGATCTGGTGCCCATTTGGTTTACTTGCATAGATAATATAATGGGTGATTTCTCCCATTTAAGAAGGGAGGACTTGCTGAAACATGATAGCTGGGGATGGAGAAGGAAAGGTGCATAATTTAGAACTTGTTAGGGAAAGGGGACTTGTTTTGGAGGAATGGATGAGGAGTGATTATGCAATATCTGACTAGATAGTCCAGTGTTTTTTCTAAAAAAAAATGTGAAAAACAGTAGTGTGCAGCAAGCACAAGATCAGAAGTTAGGCAAGGAGGAAGTATCTAGGGATTAAGTAAGTAACTCTTCATCAGCTTGGGTAAAGAGGGTCTATATCAGAAGACCAACAGCTAAAAATACCAAACACCCTTACCTCAACACTGCTTAACCAAAAGCAGGAAATGTTGAACGGCCAGAACAGTGATTTTTTTCCTAGAAGAAAATAATCACTGGGCCATTGTTGGGAGTTTGCTGTTTGCTCCACTGTAGTGCGATCTCGGAGTAGGTATATTTAAGTAGGGGGGTGTGGGGAGCACAGCCCCCCCACATTGGGGGGGAAGCCCCCCGCTTTATTTTGTGTGTTTTTTTGTTTGTTTGGTTTTTTTTGTTGTTTTGTTTTGTTTTTTTTTTTTTTTGTTGCCCCAGCCATTTTTTTCCCTGGGGAAAAAAATTGCTGCTCTGGCCATTAGACATTTCCTGCTTTCGGTTAAGCAGTGTCGAGGTAAGGGTATTCGGTGGTTTTAGCTGTCAATGTAGTGATCTAGACCAGGTAAAGATAGGTAGATGAAGAAAGCGTGGTGCTGCCTCATTAAATTACTTCAGAAGATCATGATTATGCATTTTCCATTACTTTTGTAGGCCAATTTTGATTATGTATGTGAACTGCTGAGTCTTTAGACTGCTACTAATAAAGACTGTTTAACCCTTAAACTGCTACAGAGAATGCTCCCCTCTCAAATCTGCATTACCTTCTACCCCTTTTCTGAAAAGGCAGCTGATTAACTCTAACACACAAATATCTTGCATCCCAATAAATTACAACAGAGGTCAATATGCCTTATAGTCTTACAGCAACAGCAGTGTATAATCCACATTTTATAGAAAAATACTTTTGATCCATCTTTTCGTCATGGGATTCCAAATTCTTCTACTTGTCTCTTTTTTACATCTTGCTGCAAATACAGGTCAGCACCTTTCATTCAGTTCAGCTTAATCATTCTTTCTTGCACATCCAGTTGATCAGTTCCTCTCCAGTACACTTCTGAACAAATCGTTTCTTCACACAGAGGTATTTTCACAGTCTCTGCACCTCCTTGCACTTCGGAGATAATTAGTTTCTGTGCCCAGTTGCCTTGAATACAACCTACACTACATTCCTGCTGCACTGACCTCTGGTTTTTGATTACTCTTACTGGTCTTTCTTTTACCTCATTGGTAAAGTCAAGATTACCAATATTTCTGAATGGCTTCTTCTTTGATCCCAAGACTCTGCCTTCTCCACTGACTGGTCTACTTGACAAAAATTAACCATCTCTCCTGAGGGATTAAATATGAGTCTCTTTAAAACATTACTACCAGCTTTCTAGGGGAAATGCAATTCTGCAAGACTGCATCACATCCATATAATGTCAATTTTATATTTTTCTTAATTTTTATTGTAAACCACCATGGAATAATCCTGGGGGGGGGGGGTTCTTTGATCTCTATGTCTACATGCATTTTTTTCTTTTTTTATTGTTTTTCTAACTTTCTTTCAAATAAAGCGCCTTTATTTGTATAAAGAAAACTCAGACACATCATAACACATCATCTTATCTTCAACATATATAGGATGCATCAGGCAGTTCAGTCTATAAAAACTTAGAAATACCACAGTTTGTGAAGTTAGGGCCACACTACCAGATTTTTGAAGTAGCCCCTTATGTCTTGCTTCACCAGAGTTTTCATTCAGCCTACAGTATAAATGATTGGCCATTAAATCTAAATAATTCACCTTAATTTATTATTGACTTATCATTTCTCTTGCTGGCAGCAGCTCTTTCCCGTAACAGTTTCATGTTTTGCTCTGTTGTCTCCTTTACATTAACTTAATTCCTCCGTTGTTTTCAGATATTTTTCTACATCCCCGTGTGCTACCACCACTCTCTTATTTTCAAACATAGCTTCAGAAAAAACAAATGCTGTGCCCTACTTTTCCTTCCATGTTCTAGTTGTACTGCTGAATCTCTTATTTCTGTTTCATAGTTTAATAAATGAGTTCCTGCCTTTTACCAGAAAGAGAATCAGTTTAAATTACACCCAGTTTGGATTATTTTAGGTGCCTCCACCTAACTTTGATGTCTTTTAATATTTTTACTGAAATGTTACTAGCTTACTGGCACACAAGCAGTGTGTCCATGTGTGCAGTTGGTGACTAGAGATCACCTATTGGATGAAGGAAAGAAGGTGCCTACCTACTTTCCTTAAGAAAGGCCTGGAGAGAGAATTCCACTCTGGGAATTACTCCTAGCAGAATTCATCTTCTAAAGTGTGTGCTCTCAGAACAGATCACAAGCAGGATGCCTATCAAGATGTCTTGGTAATAAGCATTCACTCCTATACCCTGTGGGGCTTCAATGCATTTCACATGCAAACTCAAGGCAAACATATATTTCCATACAATTCTGAAATTACCACCATTTACTACAGCATCTTAGAAATGTAATACCTGTCATTTTCCACTTCCATATCAAAATGCACTTTTCAAATCCTAAAAGTTGATTTCACACTGTCTTAGCAAAACTGTCTGCAACATCAGATGTTAAAGTTTTGTCTGTATACATTCAAAATGCACTTTATAAATTCTAATTAAGTTTTGGGGTAAATTTATTGCAATTAAACAAAGTTAAATTTAACACAATTAATTCAACCCTCTGTCCTTCAATGTTTTCTGTGATTTCATCAGTATTGTACAGTAGGCTGATTTTTACAATGCAGATCATGAATGTGAAAGCTGCTCAAAGTCATACCAAAGCATGTTTTATATGAAGGGAACACATTTTCTACTTCTTCTGCAAAGTCACATTCCATGCTAGATGATTTTTATTACCGGTTGCATTGATATAGTATTATCAGAAAAAAAATCTAGTCTAATATTATTGTATTACACAAATATTGTAAATCACAAGTTCTGTAAGTTAGCATTTAGTTGTTGAAGGCAACCTATTAACTGTTAATTTTCAGTACTTTTCACCAAAACTTGCATTCTCAATACCCTATAAATAACATAGGTGTCATTTTTTTACATCTACTGTAATATGTTTTTCTACCCTGAATAGAGATTTTGCATGCAATAGGAAATTGGCATTGAATGTCAGACTCAAGCATTTTCAGTACTGTACTTCAAGTGATAGGATCAAAAATATTATGTAGATATTGGCTGTCATATATACTGTACTAGAAGCCATTACAGTTATGGAATTTAATTGCGGTAATAATGTTTCCATGTTTATTTTACAATAGTTCATGGCTTTCAGTGTGAAGATGTTGGCAATATTTTTTTGCATTTCATCAAGTTCAGCCCCCCCCCCATATTTGTGGATACTGGCCAATTAAGCATTCAGAGTTCAGCAGCATGCTATTGTGCTTTCCACTTCACAAATGTTTTACAGTCACTATTTGGTACAAAAAAAGGTTTGACTTCTTGTTATTTTTTTCACAGTTAGCCTCCCAGCAGTTTGAACATTGGCTCTTGATGATTGTCACCGTCGAAGTGACACCCTAACCCCATGTGCAAAAAAGGGGAAAAGAGTTTGTGGATGTATGTATAATGAATAAAATGATTTTCATAAAAATGTGTAATATGTAGGCAGTGGGTACAGAATTCAAACTCAGATTTTTGTTTTGTCACCCACCTTTGTTCTCTACTGCTACAATTTAAGAGAGTATAAAAGCAAATAAGCAGAAACCAAATTACTAGTAAGGAAGAGCCTACTCCCTGGTTATGTACTTTGACAAAAATGAAGATTACTAGAATCATTCTTATGATTAAATTGTTCTGCATAATAACAATGATTCCCATTGTGCTAGTAATGAGATCTCTGAGCTTTCTGTTTATATTCAGAAAGTGACTGAAAGTAAGTCATCAAGCAGTATGACAGAGGGGGCTACTTACATCACCCTTTCCCCCATAAAGGCTGAACCACTACTGCAGGTGGGGTGCTTTACTGGGAATGTCAGTGACTCAGGTTCACTAGTGGACTTTGACTGTTAGTTCAGGCCAGCAGTCAATATACATATATATTATAAATCTTACCAAGGATATAACTCCTCAACAGAGGCTGAAGGTATCCTCTGTACCAATTATTAGCACATCCCACCAGGAAAAGTGTCACATGCATTTCTACATGTGTCTGTCTACATAAGAGAAATTTTGGTAAACCTCAGAATGGATCTCTTTGAAGGGAGACCTTGTCTCTTGCACATTGTCTCACGCAAACCATGGTTGGCTGACCATGGACAAAAGAGAAATGATCATTGCAAATTGGTGTTAATACAAAACATGAGATAAAAACATTGGTAATGTTGAGGAATCTGATTTCAGTAAGTCTCTAGTAGCATATCTCCTGTTTAAAATATTTATATTAATGTATGACTATATTCATATTTAACAAGTGAATTTTGATTAAGTAATGGACTTCCTGAGCCAATGTTAACCAAGTTGATTGTATTCCTTAGGTTCTTTATAATCATAACTATTGTCTACCACTATATGAGAGGTTAGGCAAAACAGACAGAATTCCATATCCAGTATAATCCGACCTTTCAAAATTTGAATTGGGGGGGGGGTTCTAATAGCATTTGTTGTAGATACATACAACATTAACAAGACTTTCTGTTCCACCGGTATTTCATTCCTATTTATATCCTATTAATGGAATTAAATTCTAAAGGTTAATAATTGCAACATACAGCTTTCATTGTCCAGTATTTTATTGGTTTTCTCAAAGAACAGATTTGTTGCACTCAGTGAGACATTTTAGCTGAAGCAATGCAGGGAGCACAGGTTTTAGACCCATTTCTTTCTGAAATATTGGGTGAAGGGTAGTAAAATGTCCTGATTTTACCTGGCTGATTTTGTCTGGCAGAAACACAAGTATGCTTTCCAGACTAGTAAGCAATTAATTTATTTTGAAACAAAGAACTTTAGCAGCAGTTTTGAAGAATCTTGAGAATTTAGACCAGCAAAATGTAAAGTGCAGAAACCAAAATAAACTATTTCTTGATAATATTTCATTCCCAGCAGGCTCCATATTACACTGTCATGATGGTGCACTATTTACAGCTCTTCAGTTTCAGCTCCAGCAGGAACACTTATTTCAATGTTGAGGCTCCCATGTTCCCCAGAGCCAACCCAGGGAATTGGGGTTCTGTTGAATGAGGGTCTAACATTGACGTCCTGGTTAAAGACCACAATACACTCTGGTTCTGGAGGGCTTGGTTCAAATTCTGGCATTTGGAAAGTCATCAGTTTGGATGCCTTTTCGAATCCTCCATAAGGTATGGCAGTTCTAGAAAGAAAGCACATTAAAAAAAAACAATAGCCAGAATGAGAACATTACCATAAAGATACTTTGTTACAGATGTCCTGATTTCGGTGATTAAATGCTAGCATTGTACAGCAAGTTACTTAAATTGCAAGTTACTTAAATTGAGTTACATCCCAATTTGCCCTGTCATCTCACTGCAGAAAAAGTTACCACAGAATACTGACTTGTGTAGCTAATCTCTACACAAGTACATCTTAAGACAGTCTCTCTCCATAATGTTCATTATAAAATCCCCTTAAAGTTGATTTACAAGGTGAGATTCTATAATTTAGTACTGAATATGTGAACCTCATTCTCTATAAAAGATGTGGAATGTAAACAATTTGAGACTGGTTTCCAAGGAATGAGCAGACAAAGGAAAATAAACTTGTCATAATAGCAGATGTTTGAATTATAACTGCTGAATTAGCTTTAACTAGATAGGTTATAGCCTACCAAGGATATAACTCCCAGACAGATTCCAAAGATTCAGGGTACCTTGCACATGCCCAAATCATCAGTCAGCTTGAGATGAGCTGACTAAAAAGTCAGGTGTGGGTGTCACATCCTTCAGATCTTTCATGCCAACAGACAGAGGGAGGCTGAACCATGAAAGGATAATGCTAGTAGCAACAAAAATATGTAGTCACTCCCTGGCATGAACAACACAAAAAAACAAAGGGGGTAAAGATAGAGATCCGCTACTGCAGCAGTGATCATTTGAGCATCTAATGTTATAAGTTTAATTATACAACTATCCTACATCTGTCATACTGATAACTGCTGCAGTAGCTTGACTCATACTGGTAGATTACCATAGCTTACTACATTTGGGAGGTGGAAGGAGAACGGTCTAACAGTCCCTGGAGAATGGTCCTAGTAAAGCATGATCTAGACCTGGAGAAGGAATCAAGCATATAGTGCTTTGTAAAAGTATGTACAGAAGACCGTGTTGCTGCTTCTAGAATACTTCTAGAATACAACCATTTCTACAAAAACATAAATGAAGCCAAAGGCCCTAGTAGAACAGGCTTTGACCCTGCCTGGAATAGTTTTGTTGTGGTGAGTATAACAATGTTAATAGCCTTAGACAACCATTTGGAAATAGTCTGTTTTGACACAGGTTGTTCCTTCTTCTTACCTTCACAAGAAATGAACAGTTGACCCTAAAATCTGAAAGATTTAGTTCTGTCAAGAGAGTACCAGAGTTGTCTGTGGATATCCAAGGTTTGGAGTATCTTTTCTCCCCCATATTTAGGTTCAGGAAAGAAAATGGATAGATGGATATTTTGGCTTAAGATAAACTTGGATACTACTTTAGGCATAAAAGAAGGATTAGTTCTCAAAGAAATCCTGTCTGTGGGGAAAATGACACAGAACTGACTCTCCACAAGCACTTGCAACTCAAATATCCTTATTCAGAGGTCAGATCAGTAAAACTGTTTCAATGTTAAGAACCTCAAGTCAGCCAGGGTAACTTGTTGTTCAAATGGAGCGAGTATTAGTTTTTCTAACACAAAATTAACATCCCAAGGAGAAGTCACTGGTTTTCTAGGAAGTCTCTTATGCAAAACCCCTTTAAAAACATTTTGACTTGAGAATGCATTGAAAGAAGAGAATCTGTGGACAGAAATTCTGAAATGACTGTTAAATGAATGGTAATGGGGGGGGGGGGGTAAGAAAGGCCATAGGATACTGACTCAAACAAATATTATAAAACCAGAGACCAATTGGCCCTGAATGGGTGCTGATTATGTTGTTGGCACAAACTAGAAAATCTTTTCCATTTGCTAATATATGATTTTCTAGTAACAGGCTTTTGTGCTTCCATAAGTACCTGCTGCACATCCTCAGTACATCTGTACCAAAAGGGAATTAAGACCCTATCATCCAGGCAGTCAGTTGAAGTTGATTAGTACTGAGGTGTATCAAATACACCTGCTCTTGTGTGAGTAGATTCAGTCTGTGAGGAAGATTGTGATAATTGCCCCTGGCCATTTCCAAAAGAAGGGAGAACCATGGTTGCCTGGACCAGAAGGGAGTCACAACAATGATCTTGGTGGATACCTTCTGAATCTTCAGAAGTACCCTGGATATTAGTGTAAAGGGTGGAAAGACATATGGGATCATTCTTTTCCAAGGAAAAGAAAAGGCATCAGTCTTCCAAGCATTCTTGCATAGAGTCTTGGAGCAGAATCTTGACAGCTAATTGTTCAGAGAGGGGAAACACAGGTCTATTTGAGGAACTTCCCACAGCTGGCTCAAATATTGGAAGACCCCTGATCTAGTTTCCATTCATGAGGATCTGCCCTTGCCCTGCTCAGCTTGTCTGCCACACTGTTTTGTGCTGATAGGATGTTGGATACCTGTTGAGTGAAATTGTGCTGCTAAGCTATATCTCTAGCTAACATGGCTAGTTTGCAAAGGGGATACAACCTGGTTCCCCTTTGCTTGTTGATGTACCATATGGCTGTGTTATTGTCTGTAACAACATGAAGAGCTCCCGGGGACCAAAGATAATTCAAAGAGTTGTGTGTCCTAATCACGACAAGCATCTCTTTTATATTTGTGTCCTTGCATCTGTCCTAGGTGTCTCACAAACATTTGTACTTTTATCCCTCCTGAAATTGCTCCCCAACCAAACTCCAAGGCATCTGTGGTGAATGACTGGTTTGGAACAGAAAGGGTAGAGGAGAAACTTGTATTTATGTATATTTGCTGTCCCCACCAAATGATATATCTTCTGACAAACCCAAGTACTGGGATTTGAAAGGACAAAGGTTGTTGGTGCTGAGACCAATGAGACTTCATAAACAACTGTATTTTTCTCATGAAGAGTCTTGTCAGGGGTATCATGAGAATCGAAGATGCCATGAGACCCAAATTCATGAGGTATTTCCTCACAGTGACTGAAGTCTGAGTGGAAAACCTTAGAAACAGATGTAGATATAAATCTATTTTTTCCTGTGGAAGAAAATCTCCATGAACCGAGGTGTTTAATTGACATCCAGGAACACAATCCTGTGTGAAGGAGTCAAAAAAGAATTTTGAATGTTCTCTTGGAATCTCAGCTTGTGCAAGAAATCTTTCAACCAAATAAGATATTCCTGACACTTTGAAAAAGACTCTGCAAACATAATCAAGTTGTCTATATAGAAAAATGTGGATACCTTCTAGCCTTCAATGAGCTATAATTGGAGTTAGTCAATTTGTGAACACTCTTGGTACAGTGGATAGTCCAAAGGATAAGCTAGAAAACTAATAATGTGACCCAGACACACACAACCCTGAACAAACAGCTGTTGTCTGAATTAATAGGGATGTGATGATAAGCATATTTTAAATCTAGTATTACTAGGAAACTTGAAAGAAGAAGAAGAAGTAACAGATTGTGAAGTGACGACATTTTGAACTTGGCCACTATCATAAACATGTTTATGAAAGAAAGATCCATTACTGGTCTCCAAGCATTTTCTTTCTCTGGTACCAAAAGCATCCTTTAATGAAAACCTTTCCCCACCTGGAAAGGAGGAACTGGTTCTATGCCTCCCTGGGACAGCATGTCATGAAGGACATGTGGAAATAAAAGAGTCTGATCTTGTCTGGTAGATGAGGACTTTCCACCAGAAAAGAGGAATATCCTCTCACTACCATCTGTAATCTTGATGAATGATCTTCAGAACCAATTTGTCAGAAACAATTTGTTGCTAAAAAGAAAAGTGGGAGATTCAGACTTTCTGGAAGGGAAATTGGGCTGGCGGAGGGCACATTCCCTTGAATACTCATTCAAACCTGTTGGACTGTCCTTGGATTGGGAGGTTCCTGAATTCTTTTTGCAACCCCCTTGTCATTTCTTCTTAAACAGATGTTAACCTGTATTTTGTTGAGACTGCTTATTTTGTTTTTTGCCAAAACTGGATGAAGGGTTAGAGAATCCTTGAGACATTTTGGAAAAGGAGGAGTTGAAAATGTTACAGATTCCCTGCATCAGCTAGCTTTTCCCTTTCATCACACTTTTTTATCACCTCTACAGCAGAGGAACCAAAAACTAAATCACCATCTGAAGGAGAATTTAAAATCTAATTTTAACATTCTCTTGGAAGTTCTGAGAATGCAGCCAGGCAAAAAAAAAAAAAAAAAAAAAAAACATACCAGTAGTGATAACCCTGGAAGAAGTATCACCTAGGTTATACACATGCTGTAAATGAGTTGTGACTTATAAAATTGAAGAAACTAAATTATTTAAAGAAGATTTTTCCTCAAAAGAAGAAACTGCTCACAAAACATTCCTCATACTATCACAATTAGTCAGAATAAACTTTAACATATGAACCTGACAATTCAAAATTCTGAAAATCAAAGTTACAGAAGCATGCACATTTTTCCCTATACTTCAGTAATCTTCCCCATCCTTATCAGAAAGTATAGGACTGGAATGAATTAAATATTTAGCAGCAGTAGGATTAACTAAAGCTATAGTGTGTCTTCTTCTTCTTCTTTCAGCTTTTCCTGGTTAGGGGTCACCACATTGGATCACCTGTCTGCTCATGACTGATTGTGGAGTTTTACGGTATCAAGTTGCCAGCCAACCTTCCACGGAAGGCACATGCATGCATTCATGCCTAGGGCCAATTTAGAATATCCAATCCACCTACAGCATGTCTTTGGGATGTGGGAGGAAACCAGAGCACCCAGCAGAAACCCACATGACCACAGGGAGGACATGCAGACTCCACATAGAAGGAACCCCAGCTGAGGATCGAACTGGAGAACCTCTTGCTGTGAGGTGGAAACACTAACCGCTGCACCACCGCAGCCATGCTAACTAAAGCTATAGTGTATAAAAACTTAAACTACTGATGAACTTTATATATTCTATCTGCCTTTTTAGGGGCAGCTGGCTAACTATCAGGAAAATGGCAGGCAATGGCATATACATCTTCCAAAGCTGACAGAAATTTAGGAATGGATGAAGGTTCTGGAAATTCCTTTTGGAAAACCACTCATAGTATTTTCTGAGGGACTGAAAAGCCTCAGTGTTCTCCCAGGGAAAACAATGCACATTCTGGAAATAGTTTCAGAGGAAGAGAAACCCTCACAGGAAGAACCAGAAACTGAGCACTCCTCTGAGTCTGAATCAAAAATCTTAGGAGAAAACCATTTGTCTGCCCTTTCATCTCCCTGTCCAGATTCAGAATCTTCAATCTCTTCAGGAAAAGAGCTATCCCTCTTTCTTTTACCAGAAACAACCTTATAAGAAGGATCAATATCCTGAATTAAACCCTGAGCCAGACCCAGTAAACTACTCCTGTCTAAGAGAATTTGACAAAGAGTGGATACATGTTTAGTGTTCTGTTTCTTTTTGACATGAAAAATGGGGACAACAGTGTTATTAATGACAATGGCAGCTTCCTCAGGGATGGGCACAATATTCTGACATAATAGGGAAGTCCTCCCAGTTCCCTCAACCAGCACCAACAAGAGTGGCTCTGCCTTGCCCATTAAGGTGATCTCAACAACTGCAGAGGCCTCCCGTTTAGAAGCATTGCTTAGTGAGGTAAATGATAAATTAAAATCTTATGAGCAGGACTTGATTGAAAACAAGAAGGAAAAGTTAAAAAGAAACATTCGGGACAATGGTAATGGCAAGGCATTTTTATGGAAGTTTAAATCTCGTGGGCAATCTACAACATTACGTCAAACCACAAACCAGAAAAAGCCTTTGATGGTCTCCTTTACAGAAGGGTCTGAAACACTTACAGATGGCAACAATGAAGGGGAAAATTATCCCCCCTTACCACCTACATAACAACCGGTGAGTCATGAGGAGAGATTTCGGAGGGCATCTAACCCAACTTTTCATACGGCAGACAGAAAGAGAGGAAGGAATGAACAGGGACAGTACACAGATGAAACATTTAAACAGCAACATAAGAGGGTCTATGTTAAATTAGTGAACACTTAAAATAGTGAACGCTGATTTATCAACCCTTTAAGAACAAAAGCTAACAACCTTGAAGACACGGAACAACAATTTTTTTCACAGGAGAAAAAAAAAATCACTGTTCCACAAAAAAAAAAAATGTTCAAAACCAAAAAAATCATTGTTCCATGTCTTCGGGATTGACAGCTTTTGCTATTAAAGGGTCACTAAATCAGCATTCGCTGATTTAATATGGACACACATAAAAAAGGGAGATGGCAATGATTTGGGACAGAAAATAAACATTATTAATAATAATGACTTTAACTTTGTGAATATTTCAGGGGCTGAGTTATCGGAAACTTTAAAGTCTGTGCTAAATATGGGATTAAAATTTGTGCCGAATGTTATTCCTAGGTTACACATTTTAAAATATGAAATTTTCCATTTGGAGTGAAAGTTACATCTCGCTTAATATTTTTGTAATACATCATTGGGGCATGAATCTGTTGAAAGTTTGGATATGAGCTCTAATGAAAGCTTTTTTTCTTGTATTTCTAATGATGAGGAGTGGAATGACATACAAACAAATGCTTATTTTCATTTAGATACTTTGGGGGTGAAATATGAGAGTCAGTTCATACCCTTTTTGTAAATGAATGTATTCAGCATTTTTCACTGTCATTTAATTTTTCAGTAGGACAATTGTATAATAATTTTATGAAATTTAAATATGACGTTAAATATAACCTATCTAGGGAACAGTGGCAAAGTCTGATTGATTTAGCTAACAACCAGTTAGTTATAAAACCTTCAGATAAAGGAAATAGGATTGTTGTTATGAATTATAAACAATATATACATATGTGTTATCGATTATTGAATGATTCTGAAGTATATGAGAGATGTGATATTGCTTGTTACCAAGAAGCAATTAAACAGTATGAGTAGTTATTGCAAAAAGGTTTAAGATTGGGTTATTTTGATAAAAATTATGTTGAAAAAAGGTTTTCTATTTATTGAAGTGAACTGGATTTATTCTACTGTCTACCAAAAATTCATAAGGATTTGGATAGCTTACTATGATGTGCAATAGTCTCTTTATGTAGGTATTTTCTTCACAATATGGGTTCATTTTTGCATGATTATTTATTTGTATATATTTACAAAATTTCCTCTTATATTAGAGACACCCAAGATTTTGTAGACAGACTATCTGGTTTAAAATGGAAGGAGAATATGTTTTGGTGGTGTTGAATGTTCAGTTTGTACACCAGTATCCAATACCAATATGGGATACAAACCTTGAGATTTTTCTGGGCAGAGAGTCCTCTGTCCTGTTATATTGAGGAAATTGTTCAATTTTGTTTGGAAAATGTTTTTTTTTTATGCTTAATAATGAAATATTCCATCAGATTCAAGGTACAGCCATGGGAGCACCTTTTGCCCCCATATGCAAATTTATTTATGGCTATGTTTGAAATGGAAGTTTTGTATCATAGTATTTTTTTAAATATGTACTAAAATACTTTTGTTACATAGATGATTTAATTTTTGTTTGTGAAGGAGGTTTTGAAGAAGTTTGAAATAGTCTGAAATAGTTTCAGAGGAAGAGAAACCCTCAGAGAGAACCAGAAACTGAGCTCTCCTCTATGTCTGAATCAAAAATCTTAGGAGAAAACCCTGTGTCTGTCCTTTCATCTCCCTGTCCATATTCAGAATTTTGAATCTCTTCAGGAAAAGAGCTATCCCTCTTTCTTTTACCAGAAACTACCTTATAAGAAGGATCAATATCCTGAATTAAACCCTGAGCCAGACCCAGTAAACTATTCCTGTCTAAAGGAATTTGAGAAGGAGTAGATACATGTTTAGTGTTCTGTTTCTTTTTGACAAGAAACATGGGGACAACAGTGTTATTAATGACAACGGCAGCTTCCTCAGGGATGGGCACAATATTCTGACATAATAGGGAAGTCCTCCCAGTTCCCTCAACCAGCACCAACAAGAGTGGCTCTGCCTTGCCCATTAAGGTGATCTCAACAACTGCAGAGGCCTCCCGTTTAGATGCATTGCTTAGTGAGGTAAATGATAAATTAAAATCCTATGAACAGGACCTGACTGAAAAAAGAAAGAAAAGTTAAAAAGAGACATTTGGGACTATGGTAATGGCAAGGAATTTCTATGGACATTTAAATCTCATGGGGCAATCTTCAACATTACATCAAACCAGAAACCAGGAAAAGCCGTTGGCGGTCTCCTTTTCAGAAGATTCTGAAACTCTTACTGATGGAGACAGTGAAGGGGAAAATTATCCCCCTTTATCACCTGCACAACAACCGGTGAGTCATGAGGAGAAATTTTGGGGGGTCATCTAACCAGACATTTCATGCAACAGACAGAAAGAGAGGAAGGACTGGACAGGGGCAGTCAGATGGGACATTCAAATAGCAATATAAAAAAGGGAGATGGCAATGATCTGGGACATAAAATAAATGTTATTAACAATAATGACTGTTTAAATTTGATTGTGAATACTTCAGGGGCTGAGTTATAAACGTTAAAGTCTGTGCTAAACATGGGATTAAAATTTGTGCTGACTGTTACTTCTAGGTTACACATTTTAAAATGTGAAATTTTCCATTTGTTGTGAAAGTTACATTTTGTTTAGTATTTTTGTAATACATCATTGGGGGCATGAATCTGTTGAAAGTTTGGATATGAGTTCTAATGAAAGCTTTTCTTCCTGTATTTCTAATGATGAGGAGTGGAATGACATACAAACAAATGCTTATTGTCATTTAGATACTTCAGGGGTGAAATATGACAGTCAGTTCATATCCCCTTTTATAAATGAACGTGTTCAGCATTTTTCAATGTCATTTAATTCTATAGTAGAATAATTGTGTAATAATTGTATGATATTTAAATGTGATGTTAAATATAATCTACCTAGGGAACAGTGGCAAAGTTTGACTGATTTAGGTAACAACAACCAATTAGTTGTAAAACCTTTAGATAAAGGAAATAGGATTGTAGTTATGAATTATACACAATATATACATATGTGTTATCGATTATTGAATGATTCTGAAATATATAAGAAATGCGATACTACTTGTTACCAAGAAGCACTTAAACAGTATGACCAGTTATTGCAAAAAGGTTTAAGATTGAGTTATGTTGACAAAAAGGATGTTAAAAATGTTTTCTATCCATGGAAGTGAACTGGCTTTATTATATTGTCTACCAAGAATTCATACGGTTTGGATAGCTTAGTAGGATGTCCAGTAGTCTCTTCATGTAGCTATTTTCTTCACAATATTCGTTCAGTTTTGCATGATTATTTATTTGCATATGTTAAAAAAATGACCTCATATTAGAGACACCCAAGATTTTTCAGACAGAATATCTGGTTTAAAATGGAAGGGGAATATGTTTTGGGTGGTGTTGAGTGTTCAAAGTTTGTATACCAGCATCCAACACCAACATAGGATAAAAACCTTGAGATTTTTCTTAGCAGATAGTCCTTTGTCCTGTTATAGTGAGGAAATTGATCAATTTTGTTTGGAAAATATTTTTTTAATAATGAAATATTCCATCAGATTCAAGGCTTGGCCATGGAGGCACTTTTGGCCCCCCTGTATGCAAATTTATTTATGGCTATGTTTGATGTGGAATTTTTTATCATAATAGTTTTTTTAAAAAAAAAAATACATAGTAAAATACTTTCATTACATAGATGATTTAATTTTTGTTTGTGAGGAAAGTTTTGAAGAAGTTAATACTTTTGTTTGTTCCCTATATAATAATAGATTTAAGATTTGATGGCCTACAGACAGGTCATCAGGTTAATTTTTTAGATCTTAATTTGATAGGATCTATTGAAGGGGGAATTGTTACCTCAGTCCATAGAAAACTGGGGAGAGAGAATACATTTCTACATGGCAATAGTTGCCACCCCCCACATTTTATTAATTCTTTGCCCTATGGTGAATTTTTACGATTGAGTAAATTATGTAGTCTGGATACAGATTTTGAAGTAGAAGCTCAATGTACATTGAATATGTTTTTAAATAGGGGCTATATTAGTAATACTATTATGGAATCTCCTCACAAAGTTAAACAAAAATGTAATAATTGTAATGAAGCTTTCTATAGACAGATTAGTAAGGGAGACTCTCCCGATAAGAATGTATTTCCATTTCTGGGTGGAAGAATACAGAAATACCTCTACTGTGAAAGAGTGGGGAACAGTGTAATAATCTGAAAGGTATTTATTTTGTTGTTGTTGTTTGTCTTTTGGCTTTTTCCCGGTAAGGGGTCACCACAGCGGAACTCCAGTCTGCTAATGATTGGCAGTAGATTTTTTTACGAAACGCAGAGGTGCCAGCTCAACGCCCAACTTTCAATGAAGGCACGCCCATTTACGCACTCATGTCTTCCGAATGCTACCCAACCGTGGGGAGGACATGCAGACTCTACACAGAAAGCACTCCCAAGCCAAGCCGAGAATCGAACGGGAGAACCTCTTGTTTTGTATGAGTGTATAATGTTCTTAGTGAACAAATTGTGAACATTTTAAAATATTATTGGCCTATGTTGTTAAAAGATAAGGATTTGACTAGTATAATAAGTCATAGGCCATGCATTTCTTTTAAAAAGGGTGATAGCATAGCAGATTTAATAATACATAGTAAATTTGTTATGCCTGATGTTAATATATGGAGCTCAGTTTTTTCTAAGAAAGGTACTTAACCTTGTGGTAAGTTATCAATATGCAACCAAATAGTTAATAGTTTCTCTAGGATAAATGGAATTAGTTTTAACCCCACTCAAAAATGTTCATATAATATGGCTGGTATAATTTATATTTTTAAATGCCCTCGTAATACGTTCTATGTGGGGGAAGTCAGAGAATGTTTAAAGTCAGGTTGCAAGAACAAATGAGAGATATTAGGAATGTTCGTGTGGAAATCCCCCTTGCGATGCATTTTAAGGTTTATCACCACAGTAATCCTTTGTTTTTAAAGGGATGTATTTTAGAGAAAATTAATTTAAATTTGGGTGAGTTAGTGCTTTTAAAGGACAAATTATTGTACAAGGAGTCAGTGTATATTTTGAAATATAATCCACTGACACCTAGTGTTTTGAATAGTGATTGTAATTGCAGGTATTTGGTTAATTAATTTATTATATATTTAGTGTGTAAATTGTTTAACTGTAGTAGGTATAAAACAAGGAAGTCTTCCCAGTTCCCTCAACCAGCACCAACAGGAGTGGCTCTCCCTTGTCACTAAGGTGACCTCAACAACTGCAAAGGACGTGGATAACCTCTGTTCCACGGTGTCTGTAGGAGCTATACCACAGGTATCCAGGGTTAAAAATGAGTTCTCTGAGGAGCAACTAAGCCACACCAGAGTCACCCACCTGAGGCTGATGCAAATTGTTAGCCTGCTATGATGACAAGGGCTGTTTGCTTAAAGTTTTCTTTTTGTGGCTGGAAGAAGGAGAGACCATAGTACCAAAAGTTTGCTTCATGGCCAAGCTGAAAATAATGCCTCTTCTCTGGGGAAAACAAGCAGCAACAGCCAATAAAATTAAAAGTCTTTAAAAGTATTTTTTTTTTCAGATAAAAAAGCAGTAAAACAGTTTGGCACACTTTTCTAGCCCCACAAAGTAAAATAAACACAAGTTCTCCACAGGGAAAAAATGGTTTGCAATTAGTTTAAACAACTTATAAACTCTTAGGAATTTATAAAATGCAATATAGTCTGAGGACAGACTGTTAAAACACAAACTCCTAGCTTTAAAATACTTTTCCTGAGCAGGTATTATTAAACAATTTTTTTTTTTAAATAAAAGATTTTTCCCCAAAGGGAACTTATCTGCCCAGCAAAAGAACAGCATAAGCCAACCGAAATCCTAGAAAGCCTCAAAGGTGTGTACCGTTCAGCGGCAGGAAAAGTCTAAAGGGATTGATGGCTGCACCTGTCTTTTTAGCCAGCTCAGCTTGAGCTGACTGATGGTTTGGGTGCTGGGAAGATGTCCTAAAGCTTTGGATGCTAACCAGCTTTTATATCCTTGGCAGGATATAAGCCATATAGCTAAGGCTACTGCAGCAGTAATCAATATGATGAACATCAACTAATGATATAGTTAAGAGATGAAAGCATGTTCCTGTATCTTTTACAGCTGAGACCCACTGTATCTGCTGAAAAATGTGAACTTGATAATCTGACCTCTAAAACTCAACAAAGTTTCCAAAAGAGAGACACCATTGCAAGACTTATTTTGCAGCCATGGAAAACTACATTGTGAAGGAAAAGTCCAGTTGTGTAAAATCTTATCATAAAAGCAGATGCCCTTGTCTTCACTGCTGCAGTATTCATTACTTGTCAGATTCCCTGCCATGGAAACCCTGACATGCCCAGTATACCAAAGCCTATTGTTGCTTTAAGGTACACCGAATGTCACCAGTATTCTCCTCTTGTAGCATGGGGCATAAAGGTGACATCTGGACATACCATTCTCAGAACTGATTGCCCGAGTAGGAACCACAGTCTAAGTAAACCCAGGTGATAACCAGTACATCCAGGAAGGGAAAGGACTAGAGGGAAGGAGGGAGGGAGTGAATACTGCAGCAGTGAAGGCAAACATATGGTAAGATTTTACACAACTATATTATGTCCTTACATTCACTGCTGCAGTATTTAGTACTTGTGGGACAGTGCAAAAGCTCAGGAAGAAACTTGGAAGATGTAAGTGTTACTGGAGAATGAAAACTATGTTCAAACTGGCAGAAAATGATTTTAGACATTCAAGCCAATGATCTAGAGATGCATTTGGATTGGTGACAAAGAAGCTCTAAGGATGGCACATCTGGACATCACCTTTATGCCCTATGCTACATGAGTGTATGAGTGATGTTCGGCATACCTTAAGGTAACAGTAGGCTTTGGTACACTGCTGACATTGGGGCTTCCATGGCAGGGAATCCCGTAAATAATGAATACTGCAGCAGTGAATGTAAAGACACTGATAGGTACTTGTCATCAAAGTCTGGACCTCTGAGACAGACACAGGAAGCTGGAAACTAACCAGGGCTGTCTTGGAAGAGAAAGTAATTGAGTCTAGCTAGTATAAAATCACTTATAATTGTTCTGGTACACTATCCAAAGGCATAAGATATTTTAGAATAAAATACACAAGTCCATTACAAAATAAAATAAAATAAAATAAAATAAATAATAATAAAGCTATTTAGAAAATAAGCTAGTATCTGTGATAACCTAGTTGTCCTTTACAGATTAAAGTAAATTAGTTTGTAATGTTTCTTGTAATGTTTTTTGAGCAGATGGAAAGAATGCTTTGAGGGGCTGATGAATGAAGAGAATGAGAGAGAGAGAAGGTTGGATGATATGGGGGTAGTGAATCAGGAAGTGAAACAGATTAGCAAGGAGGAAGTACAGATAGCTATGAAGAGGATGAAGAATGGAAAGGCTGTTGGTCCAGATGACATACCAGTGGAAGCATGGAGGTGCTTAGGAGAAATGGCAGTGGAGTTTTTAACCAGATTGTTTAATGAAATCTTGGAAAGTCAGAGGATGCCTGAAGAGTGGAGAAAAAGTGTTTTGGTACCTATTTTTAAGAATAAGGGTGATGTGTAGAGTTGTAGTAACTACAGAGGGATAAAACTGATCAGTCACAGCTTGAAGTTATGGGAAAGAGTAGTGGAAGCTAGGTTAAGAAGGGAGGTGATGATTAGAGATCAGCAGTATGGTTTCATGCCGGGAAAGAGCACTGCAGATGTGATGTTTGCTCTGAGAGTGTTGATGGAGAAATTTAGATTAGGTCAGAAGGAGTTGCATTGTGTCTTTGTGGACTTGGAGAAAGCATATGATAAGGTGCCTAGAGAGGAGTTGTGGTATTGTATGAGAAAGTCAGGAGTGGCAGAGAAGTATGTAAGAGTGGTACAGGATATGTACGAGGGTAGTGTGACAGTGGTGAAGTCTGCAGTGGGAGTGACAGATCCATTTAAAGTGGAGGTGGGATTACATCAATGATCAGCTCTGAGCCCTTTCTTATTTGCAATGGTGATGGACAGGTTGACAGATGAGATCAGACAGGAGGCCTCATGGACTATGATGTTTGCAGATGACACTGTGATCTGTAGTGAGAGTAGGGACCAGGTTGAGGAGACCCTGGAGAGGTGGAGATATGCTCTAGAGAGGAGTGGAATGAAGGTCAGCAGGACTAAGACAGAATATATGTGTGTGAATGAGAGGGAGGATAGAGGAATGGTGAGGATGCAGGGAATAGAGTTGGCAAAGGTGGATGAGTTTAAGTACTTGGGATCAACAGTTCTGAGTAATGGTGAGTGTGGAAGAGAGGTGAAGAAGAGAGTACAGGCATGGTGGAGTGGGTGCAGAAGAGTGTCAGGAGTGATTTGTGACAGATGGGTATCAGTAAGAGTGAAATGGAAGGTCTACAAGAGGCTAGTGAGACCAGCTATGTTGTATGGGTTGGAGACGGTGACGATGACAAAAAGGCAAGAGTCAGAGCTGAAAGTGGCAGAGTTAAAGATGTTAATATTTGCACTGGGTGTGACAAGGATGGACAGGATTAGGAATCAGTATCATTGGTTTGGACATATGCTGAGGAGGGATGATGGGTATATTGAGAAAAGGATGCTAAGGATGGAAATCCCAGGTAAGAGGAAAAGAGGATGGCCTAAGATAAGGTTTATGGATGTGGTGAGAGAGGACATGCAGGTGGTTGGTGTGACAGAGCATTAAGCAGAGGACAGGAAGAAATGGAAACAGACGATCCGTTGTGGCAACCCCTAACGGGAACAGCCGAAAGAGAATAAGAGTTTGTAATGTTTC
This sequence comes from Protopterus annectens, assembly GCF_019279795.1. Lineage (NCBI taxonomy): Eukaryota > Metazoa > Chordata > Ceratodontiformes > Protopteridae > Protopterus > Protopterus annectens. The sequence goes on along the minus strand of NC_056748.1, from coordinate 434,142,527 downwards.
TCTTTTGTGTACTGAAGAATCTCAGAAAATTTGAATAGCATTCTTAAAGGCCATGTTCTGAGACTTTATAAAAAAGGAGATCTAAGTAAACCAACCTCCTTGTTTGCACATAAGAAATTTAAAATAGTGCATGACAATATCAAGCAGCTGCAGATGAGGCTGCTGTGACAGAAAAGCAAGAAGAGAAGTAACAAAGTGGCGACTTTGCAAGAAGCTGCTAATGAAATGGCTCTCAATGTGGCATAAAAGACTTGATACATAGTACATCACAATAATCCGTATCAACGGTGACCTGTGATCTCTAACTTTTACATAATTATATATTAGTATCTGCCTTATTCTGCACTTTGCATGCATACTTTTAATCATATTTGCATTAATTTTTCTACATTACAACAAACTTACTGCACTTCATTCTACTTTTAAATCATGTTCTGTAAGGGGTAAATTAACTCTAGATCACTGCACCATGGAGAAAGAGAAAAACACTGCTGAAATAGAGCAATCTCAGACTGGTTACATGCCTTCTTCACTTTGCATATTTGTTTTCACTGTTCCAGGACCTGGAGTTATAATTCTGGGACAATCAAAACGTTTCCTTTGGAAGCACAGGGAACTATAATAGTGTCCTGGCATAACGCTTTCCTAGAGATATATCATTGATGAAGAGATACATCATTTTATGCCAGCTGTGATAGTCAGTAATTGTTCATCATGTGCTTTGATATCACAGATGTGTAACAGTGATGTTACAGAAAATACTGAGAAGCTGTCTGACAATGGTTCTTTTCTGTCATGGAGATGTAGTGTTCTGGGCTCACTCTGACATATGGTAATAATAGTAAAAATGGAAGAAGCTTGAGTCTTTCTGCGGTGTTATGACATGTCAGTATATGTGCAATGTTGTTGCCATTCTGGCCCACGAGTATTACTTAAGAGGACTATATATCTAGCATCTGTGATGGCCTTGATCAAATTTTGTGGCCTACCTGTTAATTTAATGAGATACTAAGGGCAAACACAGCATATCAACTGAGCATCAAATTGTGATATGTGGTTAATTGTTATTTCTCTGCTTACCTGTCACTCACAAAGAGTTAGCAAAAGAAAATTAAAGTACTCTTAAAGACAGCGACATGTCACAACAGCAAAATGGCAACTGGAATAATTTCAGAACTCAGAATTTTTCTAAGTACATTTTGTGCCCTTATCCCAAAATGCAGTAACCCTGGAGGTAGTATATATAGAGGTAGGGGAAGAGTGACAAAGTTTCCTTAAGAGAGGTGTAGGGGTGCAGCCCCCTCCCCCTGAAAAATAACAGCATCTTTTGTTCTCACATAGAAAAAAACAGGACTGTGCTCTCAGAACTATACTGGCAGTTCTTGTATAGGAAAGAAGTTCTGGCTTGTTAAAGAAATCCTTCCTCTTCCAAGGGTAAACAGTTTGAATCTTTCCACATTCATTTGCCTACTCTGTGACCGTGAACAAGTCACTAAACCAGACAGTGCTTTGGGGTAGTTGGAAATTTGGGCTAGGCTCATTAATGGTCTCCTGGACTGCATGCTTAGTAACTATGAAATACACTTTAACTTACTTCTTAAGCATTCATTTTGATTACTTTTATAGGAGTTATTATTTAACATTACACTGATTTTTGGGCTGCCTTTAAAACTGTAAGGGTCAATGGGTTATGAGGTATGACTAAGATGACCGCACTATACAACTGCTTCTTCCTGAGTTATACATTACTTGAGGGTTTACTTTATGCAGGATTGTCCTGAAAAAATCACATCTATAAAAGCATGTGTATTTATTCTGATGCACTATCCAGAGGCATAAGATACTTTACAATAAAAAAAAAAAACAAAAGGTAAAAAGGTCAGACAGACAACCCATTCAGTAAAAGCTGCAAGACAACCCCCTTACTTTTTAAGTCTTTATGCCTATATAGCTATATATATTTTGCTATACTTCAGAAATACAGGATATTTAATCTGAGTTGATTTCCATAAAGATTATGGTTACTCTCTTAGACTACCTATGAAGTATACTTTAGCTTACTTAGGTTAATCTTTATGAGCATCAGCTGGGTTTAAAGACCCTGCGTTTCTGAAGTATAGCCAAACTATACACTAATGCTGTGCTGACGAGGTCAATAAAAAAGGTAAAAAAATGCATGTCCACAGCTAGTGGGGTTTGGCTTTGTTGGCCTGAATGCAACTATAAATACTCAAAAAGTACAAAGACGTCATGGACATTCAGGAGCCATGCAGCTGAAACACTCAGTGTCTGTAAGGGGTCATTTGCATATATCCCAATGGCCTCCATTACAGTTGGTAAGTCCATTCCAAAAAGAAAAATAAATAAATAAACTAATATCTGTAATAAGCTAGATGAAAACACCCAGCATTATAACCATGACTTTCTTTTTCGTTATGCAGTTTTGAACATTAAAACTAATTCACCACTAAATGTTTCCTGACAGCATTGCAAACGTAATGAATATTTACAGATGCTGCAGACATCCAGTTATGCATCATGATAAGTGACTACCACCCCTCCCAAATAAACACAGACTGAGCAAATCTTTTAGATCATGGTGGGAGCTGCTGGTTTTTTCATTATTTCGTCTTCACTGCTTCCTGCTTCCACATTTTCTTGATCATATTATTAAACTACTTCTGCTGCAATCCAGCTCTGATACAACTTAACATCTGATACTGAGAACATGAAATGTTTATTTTAAACTGAATTCTCATGTTAAACATTTTGCGAGTCAAAGACATTTTTATTTTTATTTCTTTGTTTCTTTTTTCTTGGTAACTGGATAAAGGAATTCAGCCACTCCACAGGCCCATTAGATAAACACAAAATATACAGAAGAGAGAATAGAAAAGTATTAAAGTACATTAATTATATGTAACAAAAACGTTAACAAATAGCAGAAATGAGCTAATGCAATTTCAAAAGCAATAGTAAATATGCATAAACACTGGTCTAGAAAAGTTATAGATGGTAATGCAGCTGAACACATAATACGACTGGTGATACAGTATTTGTATATGTACAATTTTGAAACATGCTCAAAGTACTTGGAATCGTGGTTTCATCTAATTGAGTAATTGAAAGTGAAATAACTGCTGCTAAGGTATGAGTGGAACACGTAGAATCTGAGTAAGGTGGATTTCTATGGAGAAGTGCAGAAACATGTAGAGAATAAATTCTACTTACTTAGAGCATAGATTTCTTAACGATAACTAAGAAAAATCGAGTTATATTCATAACACAGGCATTAGTGCCTTGTAATGTCTGTGTAAACCTATATAGATGGATTATTTAAACAAATGTTAAGCTGAGTGATTTCAGCCACCTCTACCTACCTCTTAAACGCCTTTACTTTCAAACATTTCCCTCCACCTGTAAATAAATTGTACTTGAATCCCCCTACAAAGCTCTACATGCCTCCTTTCTTTATCTCCTTCCGTGAAATGTCTTGCTAGAAATTGTCCTGAGCTGCATGGCACAAACTACCCAAAGAAGTCCCTGATGCAAATAATCTCTCACTTTTTAAGAGCAAGTTTAAAGCCCATCTATGCCAAGAATATAAAAGCAATTGTTTTAAAGCTGCAGGTCAGTTATCCTAGCCTTTAGACAAATTTTTACAAGCCACCTATCCTGATAACAACTCTTGTTGAATATCCCACATTCTCCAGTTAAAAATAATCTCAGGGGTTCAGAAAGAAATCCAGTGTTTATGTTAAAGGATGTGATAAAAAGGCCCTGTTTCCATGAAGTAGCATGTTAGCAGAGGCACCCCTCACATTCACTCTGCTACACAAAATACACACACACACACACACACACTCACACACACACACACACACACACACACACATATCATGAATAATTAAGTCATTAATGTCAGACATTAAAGTTTCACACTTCATAACCTTCAGTAAATGCATGCTATTTCAAAAGCAGTTATATTAGCAACTTTCCAATCTGTAGGAGAAATAATTAAAATCTGTCCCTGACTGTGTGCCTTCCTTCTACCATTAATGCTGGTTCTGTTTAGATTTGTTGTGCTACAAGGCTGAGAGGTATGATTTATGTGCTCTGATCCTCTTCTTTGCAACTCACCAGTTGTTGCAGCCATTGACTAAAGTCTGAGATCCTTATTATATGTTAAAGAAAAACATACTGCACAACTTATCAGTTAGCACAGTGTGTTAATGCTGAGTTTTACTGTGGCAAGGGTGCAGGGTTTGAAGCCTCTGTAGATAACTTTTAGTTATGTACTCACCATAACTTCAGATGTTTGGGATCCATCTCGCCTACATTCTTTACTGATGGGTTCGGAGCCGATCCCTCAGCTCCGACTCGACACGCTTATGCTATAGAGCGAGGCCTCTTATTGGCTGAGCTATCTTTATCCCAGGATGCACCACCACTAATCCCCCAGATCTTGTTTGTCCGCATTCATGCACACATGCACAACTTGATTATATAACATTGTTAGATGTTTCAAGATAAAACAACAGGATTCGGACCTTCTGATATCCTCTGATCTCCAAGGAAGGGGGAAGGAGGGTGGGTTATTAGGAATGTAGGCGAGATGGATCTCAAACATCTGAAGTTATGGTGAGTACATAACTAAAAGATGTTATGTGATCCTATCTCGCCTACATTCTGTACTGATGGGACAGTGTCCCTAGCACCTAAATCCTGGGTGGCTCATTGGAAAACACTCCTGAGCACTGTGGAACCAAATGAAGCTCGTCCTCTAGATGCCACATCTAATTTGTAGTGGGAAATGAAGGTGTGCGGGGAAGACCATGTAGCTGCAGCACAAATGTCACTAATAGCAAGCTTAGAATGAAATGCTATCGAAGTAGCCATAGCCCTTGTAGAATGAGCCTTGACAGAGGTGGTAAGCTCTTTGTTAGAATAAAAATAAGCTTGAGTAATACAGTCCCTGATCCATTTGGCAATAGTGACCTTTGTGACAGCTTTGCCCAATTTGTTATCTGCAAAGGATACAAACAACTGATCTGTTTTCCTTGTTTGTTTGGTCCTGTCTAAATAAAAACGTAACTGTCTGTGGACATCTAGTGTGTGGAAAATGAACTCCGCTTTGTTAGAGTATTTTGGGAAATAAACTGGAAGCTCTAACGATTGTTGTAAGCAGAAACTAGAACAAATTTTAGGGACAAAGGAAGGATTTGGCCTGAGGGATACTCTGTCTTTGTGAAAAACAAAGTACGGGGGTTTTACAGACAAAGCTTGAAGCTCTGAAACTCTTCTGGCCGAAGTAATCGCCACCAGAAAGGCTGTCTTCCATGATAGGAACTTTATATCACATGTAGCTGCCGGTTCAAAAGGGTAAGAAGTCAAGGCGCGTAACACTATATCAAGATCCTATGGAGGTGCAGGGTGAGAAATCGGAGGTCTTAATAGAGCAGCACCTTTCAAGAAGGTTTTACACAATCTGTTGCTCATTAAAGGTGGGTCTATGGATTCATGAAAATTAGAGATTGCTGCCAATTGTACCTTGATGGTAGAAACTGAAGAGCCTTGATTGAAAAGAGAAGTCAAAAATTTTAGTACCTCTGCTATGGGAATAGAAATGGGGTCTAGGCCCCGGAGTTGAGCCCAAATAGCGAATCTTTTCCATTTGCTAGAATACAGTTTCTTTGTAGCAGACTTATGGGCCGAAGATAATATGTGTACAACATCTGGATCCAAAGTATGACTCCTGACTATCGTCGGAAAAGGAGGAGCCAAGCCGTCAATTTTAAGGTGTGTAGGGACTGGTGGAATAGTCCCGAATGGTGAACAAGTAGGTCTGGGATCTGATCCAGGAACCATGGACCTTCCAGAGCATGTCTCCGAAGATAGGGGAACCAAACTTGACGAGGCCAGTAAGGAGCAATTAAGATCATTTTGCTCCCCAAGAGAAATGCCTTTTGAATCACCCTGGGAAGGAGAGGAACTGGAGGGAAGGCATAAAGCAAGCCGGTGGGCCAAGGATGGACTAATGCGTCCATGGGGCTCTTCCCCGGAGCCGGGGTTAGGGAGAAGAACTCTTTGCACTTTGCATTCAGAGGAGTCGCAAAGAGATCGCAACACGGAACTCCCCATTTGCTGAAAATCTGACTTGCTACTGTTATATTCAGTGACCATTCGTGAGGAGAGAGGATGGTTCTGCTCAATCTGTCGGCTATCACATTGGACTTGCCCGGTATGTGAGTAGCCACTAGGAAACGTTTGGTCGAGACTGCCCATTCCCAAACTCTCATGGCTTCTCTGCAAAGAGGATAGGATCTGGTCCCTCCCTGTTTGTTCAGGTACCAGACAACTGACATGTTGTCTGAGTGAACAGCAATTACGCCTTGAGGAAGATAATCGTGAAGGGCTTGAAGGGACAGAAGCACTGCCCTCATTTCTAAGACGTTGATATGAAGCAAAGTCTCTTCCGAGTGCCATTTGCCTTGGACTGCCCAGGGAATGCCCCCCCCCACCCCGTCTGGGAGGCGTCCGTGGTCAAAATGGCCGCCGGAGGGGGTAGAACAAAGGGTCGTCCCTGATCCAAGTTGGAGGGCACTAGCCACCAGCGAAGGTCCCGTTTGCAAGATTCCGTGATCCATATGAGGTGACTGAGAGGGAGTTCCTGGAAGGACCACTGAGCTGAAAGAAGCCACTGAAGAATTCTCATGTGCAACTTTGCCAGAGGAACTAGAAGAACCGTGGTGGAAATGGATCCTAATAGCTGCATGACCATTCTGGCTGGGGCTTTGGATCTGGGAAGTAAGGCTCGAACTTGAGCCTGAATGGTTAGTATCCTGTCTGTAGGTAGATAGACCCGCATTTGGTTTGAGTCTATCTCTACCCCTATGAATCTTATGCGTTGAGATGGCAGCAACACAGACTTTAGCCAATTGAAGGTGATTCCAAGGGAATTGCCCAGTGATATAGTGGCTTGTAGGCTCCGCAATAATAGATGCTTGGAGGTGGCAGTTAGAAGCCAGTCGTCTAGATACGGAAACACCTGGAATCCTAGACTTCTCAGGTGAGCAGTCACGACCGCCAAACATTTGGTGAACACCCTGGGGGCTGTGGTGAGACCAAAGGGCAGCGCACGGAACTGAAAATGACTGCCTCCTAGGCTGAAGCGCAGATGTCTCCTGGACGCTTGATGTACCATGATATGGTAATAAGCGTCCTTGAGATCTATGGAGCACATCCAAACACCCTTCTCCAGTAATGGGAGAATGGTTTGTAGGGTGACCATTCGGAACTTGGACTTTCTGACTGAACGGTTTAGAATGCTGAGGTCCAAGATGGGCCTCAAGTCCCCGGTCTTTTTTGGCACCAAAAAGAATCTTGAGTAAGTCCCTAATCCGATCTGGTCTGCGGGGACCGGTTGGATGACTCCTTTTTGCAGCAGCTTTGAAACTTCTGAGGCTGCGATATCCCGTTGACTGGGTGGCGGGTCCGGGATTTTTCTGGGCTGAGGGGGGGATGAGAGAATGGGATGGAGTAACCTCCGGCTATAATCCGAAGCACCCATCGGTCCTGAGTGATACCTTCCCAGGCCTTTAGGTGCTTCGAGAAAAGACCCCCGACTGGCTCCGGAGCTGCACAGCCGGGCAATCCCTCAGGGACTATGGAAGGCTGAAGAGCCACGAAAGGACTCGCGGTCACCAGTGTTGCGAGGGCCTCTGCCACCTCTGGGACGGCGTCTTCCGGAAGAATTCCCCCCTCCTCTGCCTCTGGAAGGGGAATCCTCCTGCTGAGAGGGGTAAGGCTTCTGAGATCTACGGAACCACATTTTCCCTCCTCTTTTAGCCTTGGGATAAGGCTGAAAGGGAGTGGAAAATCATGCCCCTACGGCAGTCAGAGTCTTACCCTCCTGTTCACAGCGGGTTAGTGTGTCCTTTACCTTGGGTCCAAACAGGGAGGACCCATCAAAGGGGGCGTCGGCAAAGGAAGACTTAAAGGCCTCCACGAAATGACACAGGCGGAGCCAGGCTTGTCTCCGTAGAGCAATGCCTGTACCCACCACTCTACTCGCCCCCTCGGCTGCATAAGAAATGAGCCTCATGGACGACTTCGAAATGGACGACATTGTAGCCAGCTGAGAGCCAACCGTCTGGGCCAGCTCCTCAGGCAGGTTACCCAAGAGGGTATCGGATAGCTCCTTAATCAGATCCCTCTGAAATCTGGTAAAGTGCGTAAGGTAGTTCAAGGACCTCAGTGTAAAGGCCGCTGAACTGAGGGTGCACTTTCTGTACCAATCCATGCTCCTAGACTCCTTATTAGGAGGATGGACGGACGTTGAAGCCTCTGCTACATCTTGCTGGGTAGCAGATGCCACCACCAAAGCATCTACAGCCACACCTTTCATTAGAAACTCTTTTTCAGGGGGCGCAGAGAGGAACTTATTCGGACGAGCAGGCACTGGTTCCACAGAGTCTGGGTGTTCCCACGCCCTTCGACAGATCAAATCCAAGAGCTCATCGAAGGGCGGAGACACCCAGGAGGCGGAGGGCTGAGCCCCGAAGGCCTTCAGGAACACCGACTCATCAGCAGAGAGAGGTTTGGACTGCCAGCCGCCTCGTTGTTTTAGGGCTTCCAGGATGTCTGCAAAGGAGACATCATCCGAGGACGACTTAGGGGACCCCTCTGCATCATCGAGATCAGTGTCAGATGTCAAAGACTCATCAGGGGAGTCCACGTGCTTCCTCTTGCACGATCTTTTCCTGGGGGGTTCTTCCGAAGAGGCTTCAGAAGGACCTCCAGGAGGGGGAGAAACCCCAGCGGGGGTAACCTGAGGCCCGGGGGCTCCACTGTCTAAGGACAGGGGGACTGCCAACGACCCAGTTTCCGTATGCAGGGAAGGAGCTGGGGAAACCGTGGAGGTAGCCAAGGAAGATTTGGCTAAAGCACTCCTCATAGCCCTGAAGTCAGGACCACCAGAATCCTGGGAGGGTCCCACCTCCGTGGCCACGACAGTGGACGGCACTCCCGCCGCCGACGCATCAAGAGGGAGACTTGGGACCGAAACATCAATCCCGAAGCCTCCCCCCCAGGGCCGAAGGAAGAAGTCCGTGTACTGAACTCCGACCCAAGGGCCGGAGTTGGAGCAAGGGTCGGGCCCGACCCTAACACCTCCACAGGTTCCACCAGCACCGGCTCCAACGGTGCTGAAGCTGTTGGAGGAGGAACCACAGTAGGGGAGTGGACCATCAGCTCCGAAGCCGAATGGGCTGGAGCCGAAACTAGCTTTTGGAACACCGGAGACTGGAAGAGTCGAAGGAGCACCCTGTCGATGTCCGAATTAGACATCTTGGATGATCTAGAGGATACCGATCGGGCCCGAACCGATTTATCCATCGGCTCCGAAGGGCTTGGGGACCGGCTCCGAATGGACTCAACAGCTATCGGCTCCGAGGAAGATCTCAAGGAAATTTCCCTCGGTGCCGATAAGGACTTCGGCTCCGAGGGGGAAGAGTCTGAGCCGGTAACCCTTATCGGCTCCAATATCAGTGGAGCCGATGAGGGTGACCCGCCTCTCGATGCCCCAGACCTCGGCTCCGAAACCAGAGGGGTCGAGGCTGGAGGCATCGAGGCAGACCGTTCCGACATCGGCTCCAAAGTCCGTGGAGCCGATGGAGAAGTCTGCTTAGATTTTTTAGCGGTCGGTTCCGACTGACTGGTCGGAGACGACGCTTTCTTCTTTTTAGAAGGAGACGGAGAGGAAGATAAAGCTTCCTCGAAGGAAGGCTTGATTAATCCCTTGAGGATTAATTTGTTCTTCCTCTCCTGGAGGACTCTTGATGAGAAAGCGTGGCACACACTACACGATTCTTGTAGGTGCTTGGCACCTAAGCAATAGACGCACGAGGAGTGGTCATCCGTTATGGACATTTTAAAACCACACCTCAAGCATTTCTTAAACCCGGAGGGTTTGTGTTCTTTAGACATAACTGCTTTAGCCACAGAACCTAAAAAGTCAAAAAATACTAAACTTAGTCAAAGGGTAAAGTTAAATTTAACAAATTTAACAAATATATATATATATTTTTTTTTTTTAAAACACTATACAGTAAAACACACAGAGAAAGAGGGAAAGAGAGTCAAGACCCTCTAACTTAAACGGGTACTTGACCCAAGAAAAAGACACTAGTAGCAAAGCAACAGGGGAAGGCCCCTCTAACTAAAATGGGAAACCTTCCCTGACTAAAAAAATCATGAATTTCTCAACAGAAATTAACCAATCACACTTATATAACAATAATAGCTGTTAAAACAGCTTTTGGGTTCAAAGTAAGGAAATTTGTGACAGGAAAAAGCCTAAATAAATAGTACTTAGCCCAGCCAAGTTGAGACCACGTCTAAGCTTGTTAGCGGCAAATGAGATCTGGGGGATTAGTGGTGGTGCATCCTGGGATAAAGATAGCTCAGCCAATAAGAGGCCATCGCTCTATAGCATAAGCGTGCCGAGTCGGAGCCGAGGGATCGGCTCCGAACCCATCAGTACAGAATGTAGGCGAGATAGGATCACATAGCATCTTATTGTTTCCCAGTCTTATGTATTTTTTTACATTATATCCCTGATGTCTAGCGGTGGTGCAGAGGACTAACATCCTAGGTGAGAGGTTATAGAGTTGGAATCCTTTTTAGTGCCTTTAAGGCACCCTACTTATAGTAACCCTGGTATCTAGACATTCCAAGCTCAGAGTTTTTTTTTTATTAAGTGCTTTTCAGGTATTCTGTATAGAGTATCCATATTGTCTAGTGCCCTCCCCATCTTGTGTAAGTGTCCTTAAGGCATGATCTGTTCTCTCTGGCACCTAGTATTTTACCCACCCACATCTTGTGTAAGTGCCCTTAAGGCATGATCTGTTCTCTCTGGCACCTAGTATTTTACCCACCCACATCTTGTATAAGTGCTAGTAAGGAATAGTAGCAAAGAGTTCTTCCTGCTCTTGTGATCCCCCTCTAGCCATGTCATTAGTCATCTCCTTAGTGGCTACTGGTCCCATTGAGGGATGTATATTTTTCTCCCTGGTGGCTAGTGATCTCACTGCCCCATGTCTTTTGTTGGCTAGTAGTCCCAAAACCCACATCTTTAGTGTTCTCCTTGGTGGCTATTGTTCCCCTAATCCCATGTTTTCATAGTTATTCCTCAGTAGTTTGTGTTCCCTCAGAATCAATATTGCAGGCTTTGTTCATTAGTCTAAGGGTGTATGGAAGTATAATAGCCACCCCAAACCAATCTCCTCAACATTCCCCCATGCACACACTCACCAAACCTACTCCCTCGTGAAACTCATCACTGTGACCTCTGAAGCAGACACACACTTACACATGTAGCCCATCACATACACACACTCACACACACCCCCAATAAACTCCCCAGCAATTCTTCTACAAGGATGGATGAACATGGCATTTTGGTTATGTTCATTACTACAAGTTGCAAGAGGCAGCTGTGCTATGTTACTCAGCTGAGTGACACGTGGGTGCATAAATGCCTTATCTCAGGCAGTTTTGAGGAATAACACATGGCTAATTAACATATGCCTACCCCCTAAAAGCCTCATTAGCATATAGTACAGTGGCAAAGACAGCCCCCACTGTAGTTTTGCACATCTTTGTGTTACAGCACTGTGGTACAGCTATCTCTGAATACAAAAAAAATTGCAGCTAGGTATATACCTCATGTACACCTCGCAGTAACTTTTCAGAGCTTGGGCCCGTATTTGCATATATTATATATATATATTATATATATGCTATTCCTTTTTTCCTCTTTCTACTCTGTCTTCCTTACCACTCATGTATATGTTGCATTTTTTTCTCTTTCTTCATTGCTGTTCCACCCTAGATCTTTCTTTCTATTTTGTGCTCTTAGCTATTTCAATTTTTTTATTTGTCATTTCTGCCACTACTTCACTCATCACAGCTCATACTATTTCATCTTTCTTCTTCTTAGGTTCATAGGTTCATAGGTTCATAGGTTCATACTAGGCTATCTGCCCAAGGGCATTTATAAGCCTAGCCCATAGTTATTTGGCTTTCGCCACCCCTTTAGTTTGAATAAAACTATGCCTATTATTTTGCTGTGCCTCTGTCAAGCAGTGACACTGAAGTAATCCCTGGGGTATATCTGTGATCCCCCATCCATTGGTCAAGATTCCTCTTGAACAAGGCCAGCGAGGTGCTCTGCCTCACATGTACCGGGATTTTGTTCCACAGCATAGGGAGTCTCTGGGTGATGAATCTGTCCCTCCAGCATGTTCTATTAATAACCCTGTCAAGGTTTAAGTCTCCCGCCCTTGTGGTTCTGAGGGATCTAGATTTTTGAGGTGAAGCATATTCATCAAATCAGGGTTTGACATGGCCTTATATGTCAGGCACAGGTCACCTCTGAGCAAGCGGTATGAGACTGAATAGAGCTGGAGTTCTTTCAGTCGGGCAGCATAAGACATATTTTTGAGACCCTTTATCCTTTTGGTGAGGAACTTTTGGGGCCTTTCCAGCTGCTGCAGGTGTCTGGTCAGATACATTCCGAATGGGGCATTGTACTCAATCATAGGTCTAATGAGTGATGAGTACAGGGGCGATGACCTCCCTTGATCTAGATGTGAATCCCTTCATGATCAGGTGGGCAATGTAGAAGGTTTTCCTAACTACTTTAGCAACATGAGTGTCAAACGAAGGCTACTGTCAACCTGGGTCCCCAGATCCCTGATGACTTCTTCTGTGCTCAGTGGATTGCCACCTATATGGTAGCTAGGGGTAACCTTGTTTTTCCCGAAGGGTATGACTATGCATTTCTTGGCATTTAACTTTAGGCCATGGCTCTGGCACCAGTTATCCATTTCTGTGAGGCCCTTCTGAAGGATATCTGTGTCAGATGTGTTTTCGACTATGGCCCAGTTTGCAGTCATCTGCAAACTTTGTCAGCCATAACCCTCCTGTGTTTGCTTGTACTTCAGAAAAGTAGATGCCGAACAAGAGTGGACCCAGGACTGAGCCCTGTGGGACACCATTTGTGACAGGCTTTGAGTCTGACATGGCTCCAGCAACTCTGACCCTGTGGGTTCTGTCACTTAGCCAGTTTGCAACCCATCTTGTGATGTATGGGTTTACATTCAAGCTGATGAGTTTTTTGATGATACCTGAGTGGGGTATTGTGTCGAAGGCCTTTGCCAGGTCAAGGTAGGCTGTATCTTTCCCTCATCAATGGCCTTGGTGACTGTCTCGAAAAAGTCAACCAAGTTTAAAAGGCATGATCTGCCTTTGACAAAGCCAAACTGGGTTGGATCCAAAGTCTGCAAGTTCCCTATGTCTTTATTTATGAGTTCCATTATGATCCTCTCCATGGCTTTGCAGATAAGGCTTGTCAAGCTAATGGGATGGTAATTTCCAGGGTCGGTGGAGGCACCGCCCTTGTGAAGTGGGACCACAGTCGCCGTGCGCCACTCCTTGGGTACGTATCCTGAGGTGAGGCTAAGATTAAACAGCTGTCCTAACTGCGGGTTTAATTCCTCATTGAGTTCATGGAGCACACAGCCGGGACACCATCCGGTCCCATGGATGCTGTGTTTTTGCTTTGGAGAGAGCAGTTCTCACCTGGGCGTTGGAGATGTTTGGGGGCTACAATCCTCTGGTATAGATATCTCTCCTTTGGGGGAGAAGTTTGCACTGAACCTGTCAGCCAGTATGTTGGCAATGTGTGTAGGTTCAGTAATCTTCACATCATTTTGAACTAATTCTGAGCATATCTGGGAGTTTCCTCCTAGGTTTCTAACATAGCTAAAGAAGGCCTTATGATTGTCTTTTGAATCCTTGGCGATTTTTCTCTCAAAATTTGCCTTGGATGATTTTATGAGAGCTCAATGATCAAAGGTGTCTTACCTTTCAAGGATTTTGCTCTATCTTGTAGTAGCTTCCTCCTTTTGTTGTAGAGCTTGTTTATGGCTGGGGTCCACCAGACTGGACGCTTGCCTTTGGTACAAAGAGTCTTAGTTTTGTTTGGGATTGCCTGATCCATGCAGTCCTGTAGGTGCTGGTAGAAGGCATTTGTAAGTGATTCAGTGGTTTGAGTAATGTTTACCACTGGCTCAGGGGCCTTAAAGGAGACCACACTAGTTTTTAGAAGTGTGAAGTCGGCTTTTGAGAAGTTTTTCACTATGGTCTTTTTTGTTTCAGGTGGGGGCGGGATGAGGACCTCCAGCGAGATTAGTTTATGATCTGATCTCACCAGTGAGGGGTATACTTCCGGTGTTGAACATTGTGATCCCATGTTCGTGATGATGAGATCAAGTATGTTTTCTCCTCTTGTGGGGATGGTGACTAGTTGTTCCATGGCATTTGAGTTTATGAACTCCAGGAACCTTTGGGCTAGAGTGTTTGGGCTTGAGTAGTGTTCCCAGTCTATATTAGGGTAGTTGAAGTCACCTAGTATGATGGTGTTTGGAGATACAATTATCCCCTCCATTGTTTTCAGGAAGGCCATGTGAGGTTCCTGAGTTTGAGAGGGTGGCCTGTAACATGCTACAAATTGCAGAGCAGTCTTGCCTATGGTTAATTGCACCTGGATGGTCTCCGATGCATCGTGCATTGCCACCAACCTTGAGGTGTGGGTGTCCTTTATGAATATGGACACCCCTCCTTTCTTGGTGTTGTCCGGATTTTGGGGCGAACGCATGATATGAGGTGAAACCTGCTAGTGCTGGGGTGCTCTCAGGAGCCTTGAACCAGGTTTCTGTCACAGCACAGACATCGATGTTCTCCATACTGAGAAGGGCCTCGAGTGCGTGTATCTTGAGATTGAGACTTCTGGCATTGAGCAGCATTACCCTTAGTTTTTTTACTTTTTTGTGTTCTAGGGTGGTAGGTTTAGAATTTGAGCCTTGCCTAAAAAAGGCACTATGGGGGTGGCAAGAGCCTTTGCCAATATCCGGAAGCCTAGGGGTGACAGGTGCAAGCCGTCCCTTGCGAAGCCAATAACTTGCCTTCTAACGACATATAAACCATACATGGGAATTGATACTGACAGAGTTCTTTCGGCTTTTCCCAGTTAGGGGTCGCCACAGCAGATCACCTGTCTACTCATGATTGGCACTGTTGTTTTACGGTGATGAGTTGCCAGCCCAGCGCCCAACCTTCCACAGAAGGCACACACATGCACTCGCACACTAATTTAGAGTGTCCAATCCACCTACAGCATGTCTTTGGGATGTGGGAGGAAATCGGAGCATATTTATCAAAACCAAATGACATGCTTATATAATCTGAAAACGTTTTGACAACCTGCAGTTGTGCTTTCAGTTCCTCATCTGATAAGCTATACAGTTTTAAATGATTGACAAAGAGAAGATGAGAAGTTTTTACACTTTGTTGTTTTCTAGGAGCCAAGTTATAGCCATGGCCTAAGCTGTTAAGTAAGCAGCTTAACGGGTTAAGGGCAAAGCAGAATAGCAACAGTGATAGAAAGTCACCCTGGAATATCTCCCTTTGAATTTTTATCCCTGGGATAATAATTTGTCCTTTATCATGGCTTAATTGCAAAGTGGTATGCCACTGTTTCATGGTCACTGTAATGTAGGAATCAGGGTAGGGTGTAGCTTATACATTTTTAAGCACTCTTTTATCCATGAATGTGGGATATTATCAAATGCTTTTTTGTAGTCAATCCATTCCATACTTAGATTCTTCCCCTTTTACAGTTCTCTACTATGAAGTGATCCTTTCTTTTATTGCCCTTTTGTTCTACTGCCATAATTGAGTTTTCCTTCTAAATGACTAAAACTCTGTCAGTATCAATTCCCATGTTTAGTTTATATGTCGTTAGAAGGCAAGTTATTGGTCTTTAATTTTTAGGGTAGCTTGCAGGTTCACTCTTAAGTAGGAGCATTGTTTTTCCTGCTGTTAGCCAGGTTGGTGTCTGTTTGGGATGCGCATATGAATAGTTCTTACTCATGGCTAAAGCTTTGTACAAAGATGTTAATATGTTTAACCAAAAGTTAGGTATTGCATCTGAGCCTGGGATTTTCCACTCAGAGGCTTTTCTTAACTTTGTTTCAAGCTCTCTGGCTGTTGCTTCATCACATTTTATATCCTGTACCTTTAAACATCTTATTCTTTCTTTTATTTCTATCCATTTAGCATCTCTGTTATGTTCCACAGGATCTTCATAGATACATCTCCAAAATGCATCTATTTCTTCTTTTTTTGGCAGTCTTTGAATTCCTTTTACTTTGTTTCCCAAGCCTGTATAAAACCTTTTTGGCTCATCAATAAATTGCTTATTTTGTACTTTTCCTTTATATTTATCTGTATATCTTCTAAGTTTTTCCACCTGTGCTGAAATTTTTAGCTTATTATTTGCAATAGTGCATGATAGATCCTCGTTTGTTCTAATACTGCACATTGCTTTTACCACATCTATCTTTCTTAGTATTTTTGTTGATGAATTCCCTCTTCTATAGTCTTCTAACACTGACACTTATTGTCTTTAATTGCTTTATAGTTTTCTCTATTCAGTATTTCAATGATGGTATTCCATTTCTCCCCTTCCTTTCCCATCACTACCCTGTGTTCTTGTGGTAGAATTTTATCCGTTATTAATTTAGCTGCACAGTAATATATCCTATTTACTTCTGTTATATCACATGCATCGCTCTGAACAGTAATTACTGTATTCATTTGTTTTATCAGACTTCTGAATTTTTGGGGTTTTATTGACCTTCTGCAGTTTATTTCTTTCATTGATCTTAATATATCTATCTTCTTCTTCTTCTTTTGGCTTTTCCCGGTTAGGGGTCGCCACAGCGGATCAGCTGTCTGCTCATGATTGGCAGTAGAGTTTTACAGTATCGAGTGGCCAGACCGGCACCCAACCTTCCACAGAAGGCACACACATGTACACACTCATGCCTAGGGTCAATTTAGAGTGTCCAATCCACCTACAGCATGTCTGTGGGATGTGGGAGGAAACCGGAGCACCCGGAGGAAACCCACATGACCAAAGGGAGGACATGCAGACTCCACACAGAAGGCACCCCAGCTGAGGATCGAACCAGGGTACATCTTGCTGTGAGGTGACAATGCTAACTGCTGCACCACTGCGGCCGCCCAATCTTAATATATCCATCTATGTTCTATTAAATCAAGCAACTCTTCTCTTTGATCATTTTCTTCCAAACCGAGGGCACATCCCTTGTTTTCCATTTCCTGTGGACATTCTACAGAAAGTTCTATAGCATCTTCCTGTGGCACGTTCTCTTCAATTTCATTCTGTGCCATCATTTGCTCTGTCATATGGGAACTCACTGGCCTATCACTCCTCAACATTGACTGCATCAGTTTTTCCACAGTTTCCTTGCTGTCTAGCTGCAAGAGAACATTTATACTGGTTTCCTGCAGAAGGCTCTAAAATATCTTCATATGGTACCTGACCAATTGCTTCCTGTTCCACTGGTTTCCCCCTAATTTGGATATCTATTTCTCTATCTTGTTCTGGTGCCTTCTGAATTAGATTTTCTGCACTGAATCCTTCACTTCGCAGGTACTCCATTAACTCAATGTCTATTTCTTTAACATCTCTATTACTAATCCCCTTTCCTAATTTTCCTCTTTGTCGCCTTATTTTTTGTACTGTAAAGTTTTCCGTGTCTGGATTCCTTTGCCTGTATTTCTCTTCAAATATCTTTGGTGCTGCTCTTTTTGTATTGGTTAGCTTTGCTTTCTCCTTTGCATAAATATTACACCATATTAAATCTGTTTTTCTTTCCCATGTCCATATTTCTTCTGCAGATGGCTCCTGTTCTTCCTGCTTCTCCTTACTTTGGGGACTCACTCCATCATGTTATGATGTAACATGTATTAGACCTTCTACACCAAATCCTTCACTTTTCAGGAACTCCATAACTTCAACTTCTATTTTTTTTCAACTTTTACTTTACTAATCTTCTTTTCTACATCGCAACTTTCTGATATTATTTTTTTATTGTGAAATTTTCCATATCCAGATGCTTTTGCCTGTATTTATCTTCTAATATCTTTGGGGCTGCCTTCTTTATATTGATTAATTTGGCTTTCTCCTTAGCATAAATATTGCACCATATCAAATCTCTCTTTCTTTCCCATGTCCATATTTCTTTTTTATACTTTTCAAATATCTCTAGGTTTTCTTGTTTATATTTTCATACCGTGATTCTGCCAGCCCAGCTAGCTGAAATTTTGTAAATAATCATATGTCATTTGTAAATAGTGATATGATTCATATGTGTGTCTTACAAATGTAAGAAAACTATATGTTATGGACTGAGCTTCAAGAATTTAACCACAATGTACCCTACTGGGAAAGAACAAAAATGGATGTAAACTATATGCCTGTGCAAATGTAGGTTTTAATGGTAGAAGCTGGAACATACAGTTAACTTGCAAAGCCTCAAGAAAATAAGTAGAAAAGTAAAGTGTTTTATGATGTGCTATAGGAGGTTAGTTAATGCAGTAAGGAGACAGGATGTCTAGAGCTAGAAGTTTTTCCTATTGTCCTGAAACTGAAATAATTACTAGGTTTCAAAATTAAAGTGTTTTATTGCTCTGTGACTTCCTAGCAGTTGCACATCTGAGTATTTTTCACAGAGAAATGTTAAATTTTAATTTTCTGTTATCCTGGGAAATGAAGGCAGGTGACAAACAGTGATGTCATCCCAGCTAAGCCAGCAGTAATGTGTATTATTAATTTAAGGACTATCTCAGAGAGTGAGTCTGTGCATTTTGTATTGGTCTTTGGACCTGGAAACATCCTCTCATCAGCACTTCCCTTGCCAATAGTAAATAACCAGGATATAGTAATATGTCTTAGATAGGAATATAGTAAAGATTAGTTTAGATGCTTTCTGTAGTTATTTGAGACTGTCCTGCAATGTTGTTTTAAAACATTTCCTGTAATTCTGAACTCTGTAGTTACTGTATTGTTTGAGTATTGTCTTGTTCAATTATTATTTATTATTAAATATATTTCAACCCTTTAATTGTGGCTCGATTGTTTAGAGATATTTAAGCTCTTAGTGTACTTGCATATTTATCTGGTGACACTGTATAGGCAACTCCTTAATAGCCTTAGTCTTGGTCACAGTTACCATTTGGATAACAGTAACATTACACAGTAGGATTGGGCACCCTTTGTAAGGGCCTTTATAGCAGCTGATAAGTAAGGGTGTCTGGTGGCAGCTGTTACTACCTTATGGTCTGGGCAAAACAGGGCATAGCCAATAAACCTGTGCCAGCCTTTCCCAGGTGTGTGTATGTGTGTGTTTGTGTATAAATCAAATCTCAAAGTGTGTGTGTGTGTGTGTGTGTGTGTGTGTGTGTGTGTGTGTGTGTGTGTGTGTGTGTGTGTGTGTGTGTCAGCTACTTGGGCAGGGACACGAAGCACTGGTTGGACAGAGAGGGTGCTGGAGGTCTTAGCTTGGCCACTCAGCTGAGATCGTAACCCTATAGCTGTGCCAGTGGGGAGTCCTATTGGGGATCTGGAGAAAGAGGCAAAAACCAGCCCCAGACTGACTGTGATCTCTGTGTACTCTTAAGGGAAAATGTACTTTACTGTGTGTGTACTTGTCATCCTCCCAGTGTGTACATCCCTCACTGGTGCTAGTGGTGAGTATTGAGGCTCCATGATTACTCCGCCAGTGCAGGGGCATCACACACACTGCCTCAGATGTTTCTTTTTCCAAACAGGTCAAACTTTCTTGATCTATATACTGTTTTACACAAATCTTTTGAATTAATGAACACAAATTTTCATTTGAAGTTTCTGATAGTTTTTCCTGTGGAAGTATTTTCTTTCCTCTAATTTCTCTCTTAATCATTTTGTATATCCTGTGTCTGGAAATTCTGTGCTTTTTGCACAATAGTAACAATACATAATTTCTTTCTTTTCCTCAATAGTCCACTTTATCTTCTTTATGGCTCTTCTTTGGCCTATTAGTTTTTGTGATTTTTGTGGACTACTACTGCCTTTTACAACAGGGGGGGTATCCTCCCCCTGGTCTTGGCCTGGCTCCATTGTAGGAATGTTTCTGTATTTTGAGGATTCTACACTGTCATCTTTTTCAGTCCTGGCACTAGTGTGCCTACCAGGACTGGGCACTTTTTTATCCCGGGTCTTGTGCACCCAGCTCTCTTTTTAAATTTTTTTACCTACTTCTGTCCATGATATATGCTATATAAATACAGTCTATATATCAGTGTCATCTTGCTGGAAGTTTGTGAAAAACAGGGTCCTTCTCATGAAGGTACTCACCAAAACTTAATGATGAATTCAGTTTCAGCAATAATACTCCCCTTTACTTGTTGACTTATCATCTCTCCATTTGGACCAAATAATACTGACTATAAGGCTGTTCTGATAATAATTCATAAACCTGGACTTAGTGTAAGTACTGATCCAGAATCCCAGTGATATAGATAGATAGGTAGATAAGGAGTCACTAAGTTATAAACTGTGATGAATCTGGCAGTATCCTTTCTAATCTTTTAACTAATTCCCTCTCTCATCAAACTTACCTCTTTACTAATTTATAACTTGTAGTGGTTTTAATTTTGTATAGACTATATTTTCTTCTTTTGTCTTATCTTCCTGTACATATGTCACATTTAGATCTGGTCATGATCTATTTATATGATTAAGAACCAGGCAAAACTCAATAAATAAATCCCACCTTATATGTTAAGTCACACACTGTTCTTAATTTTCCAAGTGATAATTTGAAACAAATATTAATTTGCAAGACCCTTGGAGAGTTTAAGAAATTCTCCAGCTCTGCTTCTTCAGTATTTTCCTTCAGTATCCAACCTTTATGTAATAGTAAAATAATTTAAAAAGTTAGTTTACAAACAAATAGACTGCGGTGGTGGTGCTGCGGTAGCGTTGTCGCCTCACAGTTAGACGTTGCCCGTTCGATTCTCAGAGCGTCTTCTGTGTGTCGACATGCATGAATGGGTGTTCCTTCATTGAAGGTTGTGCGTTAGGCCTGGCAAGCCAGCACGTAAAAATTTACTGCCAATCATTAGCAGACTGGAGTTCTGCTGTGGCAACCCCTAACCGGGAAAAGACGAAAGACACAAACAAACAAAAGTTTGCAAACAAATCCTATCCAATACTGATCATTACTATATGCCGAATAATTCTCACCACAGCTTTTGACATGTGTCCAGTACCTCCACTTGCCTTATATCTGCCTATGTGTTTTTCAGTAAGGACAAAGAGTGCCTAACAGGAGCTGAACTTGTAAATTTAAAATGTGACTTTGAAATAATAAATCATTCTCTGTTACTTTTGCAGCCTCCTTAAATCATTTTGCTTATGAACTTTTATAATCATGTGAACACTATGTAACTGACTGACCTATTTATATTCATTTTGGACAAGCAATATCTGAACCCACTGACCTACAATCTAATGTACCCCTGGATTCTGATCTTTATTCCATCCCCTTTTTTTCTTTTTGTAAATAACATTCCGTCCGATTTCCAAGCCTCTACAGCTATCCTTTGTGTGAGCAGTATCCTCATTTAAAAGAAGATACAAGTAATTCACCTTATCCTTTCATAGTCAGTTTGAAGTGTCTGTTAACAAAGAACTAACTTAAATTATCTCATGAATATGCCAGTTGTTTTTTTTTCCTTCAGTCTGCTCATCAACTGATAAATGTATGCTAATGTCCATCTTAGATAATCTCTCGTTTTCCTACTCTTTGCAGTTCATAAATACTTTACTTCATTGAGCTCAGAATAAAATCTATAAATCCATATTTTTTAATCTGCAAATGCACCAGTACCACTGTAAACTTCTCACTTCCAGTGACACAGGACCCACTAATAAAATCAGCAAACTCCTTTTTGTTATAATCTATTACAAATTACTCAACAATAACTTTTTTGTCCACCCAGAGCTAGCAAACATTCTGTAAGCACAAAAATATTACCCACTCAGATTACATTTTGCAGGCTATGTTAAGCAAGCAATAATACCTGACAGGGTGTGTGTTATGTAAATAATACCCATCCGGGGATGTTCTGATGCCCAAGGCTGCAGGTGGAAGGCATTATTTCCACAATAAAACACACCCTGGAGGGCATTGTTGCACTTAAGAGAATGGGCTGTCTGTAAAAATTTTTTTGTATTTGTTTTATTTTAATTTTATATATATACATATTTATAATTCAATATGATGGCAAATCAGTGAGTGATGAAGTCACTAAATAATGAGTTACATGAGTTTCAGACTTTATCATAGCTCTCAACTAATCGAGGTAAATGTCAACAGAATCAGTTATAAATCTAGTCGTAATCAGAGACACTTTTAAAATAGTACTATTAATATGATACACTGACAGAATAAGAGAATGTGAATTAATGTGTATTTTCTGAAGTAAGAAAGTCTATAAGTCTATTTATTACCATTGTTTATTAAATGTAATTCAGCACCTTTTCTTCACAATTTACCTGTTTTAGGAGGGATTAAGGGAGGCAGAGCTAAATTTGAGTCAAAATCTGAAGTATCCCTGAAAATCAGGGACCGGTTAGAGGTCTGGACTTAATATCCTTCAGAAAATGCATGTTAATATAAATCCTGTTATTATAAGCAACTTTCTAATTTTATAAGAGCAATAATTAAAGTCTGTCCCTATTTTTGAGTCTTTGGTCCCCAATTTTTTAAACTTTATCTGGATTTCCTGAGCTAAGAGATTGAGAGGTATGAATACCTCTTAATTTTAAGAGTTACATCCACTGCTTGATCTCCCTCACACACACACACACACACACACACACACACACACACACACACACACACACACACACACATGCGTGCAAACACATGCAAACACTTCCGCTTTCATGCATGCAAGCACTCATACATTCACACACACAAACAGAAAAATAAACACACACACACACACGCACTATTCTATTTTTTTTATTATCCATTTGATTTCATTTTACACTCACTGAACAGCAAAAGTTTTGCTTATCAAGAGTAAAATAATGTGCAAATCGCTCTCACTCTTACTTTTATGCTCGCATACATTCAAGCACAGATCATAAACACATAAATACGCATACACACAAACACACACATTTTGTTTTAATTTTACGCTATAACTAAAACACAAAAGCACTGCTTAGCGAACTTAAAATAATGGCAACCATTAATTTCCTAACAGTCCAAGCTCCATGGCAGCTTGCCGTGAACAGGTGGACTCATTTATCAGCAGGCATTACTTGTACATTAACACTTTGCTGTAGAACATTTGTTCTCCAGTCAGAGTGGCAATGTATAGGTCTCCCAGTCTTTAAGTTGCAGTAACCACCTTTCTCACTAAATACATCCTTAAAAAGCCTTCTGTAAACTTTCTTCATTAGTTTGGAATTCCATTCCATCTAGTATTTAAAATATGTCTAGTCCATCCCTTTTTAGACAGGCTCTACCAGGTTGCCTGTTTAATTAACCAAAATGTAAACTGCATATCTACCTCATTCTGACTGCTTACTTTTCTGTTCCGATTTCTTCCATTCTTTCCAACATTTTATCTATTGTACCTCTATCATGCAACACAAAAATGTTACAAAACTGATTTTCCATTTTTCCAGGAAAATACTTGAAAATACCATATCTGACCATCTGAATATTGGAAAACATGAGATAATTGTCTTCTATATTCAACAACCAACCTAAAAGTTAATTAAGCCATGACAAAAAAGTCCACGCTTATCTTTATTCAAACATTACACTTCACACTTAGTGCATCAGCTACTGCCGTCTCAGAGCTCTGAAATGGCATTAGCTGAGAAGTTTAAGTATGATGTTTGAATAAAGATCTGTACGGTGCTTTATTATCACCATCATCATTAACCCCTTTTTCCATTTTTCTATATGGGGTTGGGGTATAACACCAACCGTTGCCACCTTTCTCGATTCAGCATCATTCTCCTATCTTCTTCGACAATCATGCCTGACTGTCACAGGTCTTTACTCACACAATTAATTTCATTTTTACTGTATGTCCTTAATTCCTCCTAATTTCCATCTGTCTGTCTCAAATTTTCTTCAATAAATTGTCTTCTGCCTTTGTGCACATGTGCCTGAACCACTATATTCTGTTTGTTTTGACTGTCTCTGCACTGGAGCTACTTTGGCTTCTGCACTGATATTATCATTTCTTTATCTGTCCCTCATTGTGTGTACTACCTCCCACCTCAAAAACTTCGCCTCCATCACCTCTAGCTTCCGTAACTGCTCTGCTTTCACTGCCCAGGTCTCTGTACCATATAGAAGCACTGGTTGCACTACTGGTTTATAAACTTTACTTTTCAGCATCTTTGGCATTCTTTTGTCATATGCTATCAATAGCACTCCGTAACAGTTGCTACAGCATTTTTGATTCTAGCTTTGACCTCCTCATTCAGACTTTCCTTCTCCTCATCCTTCCCTCACAGATACTTAAACTTTTTAAGCTGCTCCATTAGTTTCCTTTCTATCTTAGTTTTCAGCTTCTTCTGATTTCTGCCATTTGCTGCCATAACTATTTTGTCTGTACTCGGTTTCATCCCATGAGCCTTCAGTTTTGCATTCCATTCCCCTATCATTTTCTGAAGTTGCTGTTTTCATTCTGCTTGTAATACCACACTGTCTGCATACAGCGGCTTTGCTCATCTGTTCCCTTTGACCGGTTTACTAATGCAGTCCACTGCCAGTACAAACAACACTCAGAGCTTAACTGTCATGCACACCTACTTCCACTGTGAATTGCTCTGTGATTCCAAACATGCTACATACTTATGTGTCACTGGATCTTTGTACATTGCCTGAACTAATTCTATCAATGTTTCTGTAATTGAAATTATTGCAGGACTGCTTAAATCAGCTTTCATGGGGGTTAATTTGCTTTCTCCAAGTCTAGGAATACCCAGTTGGATTATTTCTTCATTTATATCTTCTTCACTATCTGTCTCACTGCAAGCATCATGTCAGTTGTTGTGCATCCTGAATGGAATCCAGACTACTCAACGTTTAATTTTAGTACTCTCTTTATGTGTTTATCAATCACTCTCTCCAGCACTTTCTTGCAGTGTGACAGCAGTTTGATACTTCTGTGCTGCTGACAGTTTTGAATGTCCCCTTTATTTTTAAACACTGCAATAGAATGCTTATTCTCCAGTCCTCTGGGACACACCTTTCTCTCCATACCTATATGAGTACCCTCAGGAGCCATTTCTCCATTAATTTACCCAACATCTTGATCATATGTGCCTTGACTTCATCTGACTTAATTTTCTGTAGTATTTATGGAAAGCTGGGAGTGGAATGCAGAAGACAAGAAAGTTATCAAAAGAAAGAAATACTGCAGGGAAAGTGGGAGTTAGAAAAGATGGAGCAGGCTAAGATGGAATACTGGTTGGCTGACAAAGGGGCTAAAAGAGCAGTAGCAATAGAAAAGAACAGGACACCAGGAGCACTCTACAACATCTGTAAAATGACACAAAACTGTATCATATTGAAAGGTAAAGGCAGAAAGATAAAGAAAATAGTGACCAGACGTCATTCACAAGGGGTGACAGCAGTCTGCTCGCCAATCCACAGGGCACATAATGAGGTACACTTGAGAGGTGTCTGTTGGAATTGATTGAAAGGATACAAGTAATGTACTCCAATTATGCTAGTCTATCAGTCTCATTTAAACTCTTTTATGGGAGCCAAAAAAAAGTTTGTAGAGATTCTCAGGCTATATATTCAAACACAGTGTTCTGATGTAAGATTAAAGACTGTCTGATAAATTTGATGGAGAGTATGGGAGAAATCTCACCCCAGCAGTGAGATATATTGAAAGACACAGTAAAGCAATGGATATATTGAAAGACAGAGTAAAGCAAGTGGTATCATTCATGGAGTGTTTAAGAAGCAAAACGTTTAGGTTGGAAAGGAGTGAAACAGATCATAGCATAAGAGATTTGCAACTTAAGGAGAAGCAGCTGGGGCTGGAAAAGAAAGACTGAAGACTCTTAATCAATAATTGCAAAGTGGGATGATGAAAAAGTATTAGCAAATGAGGATTGCTATCAGTATTGAAAAGTAGAGTGAACCCAAAGAGATTTACAGTAGAAGTTGAAAAACTGATATTAAAATTGTACCAGCTGATGTTCAGATCACCTCAAATGACATTTAATTGGTGGATGCTACTTGAGGTCCAGAACAGAAAAACTCCATCTATAGATCTATTGTCACCTGGGGGTATATAAGCTACAGCTGTTCACAGGGTCTTATAACTACTGAGTCTGAGAAAGGATATGAGGAGTTTGGAAGTTAACTGTGGCATAGTATTTCAGCAGGGTGAAAGTTCTAGCATGTTTGAGTGGATAATTGTCATGTTACCTCCTTTTCTATTTATGAGATTAGATTGAATAATGTTGTAACATTGCGGAAGATTCTTCATCTTGTGTACTTGGCTTTAAAAAGGTTTCAGTGATTAATAAAATATTTGGAATGTGGTGGGCTATCCAAATGTGGAGTTCTATTAGTTTGTTACAGATGCAATGGAGGTTAATAATGACTAGGTGTAGCTTTTTGCAGATATGGGATGCTTGTTGGGGTTCATTTGGAATTGTAGTAGTGGAGGTAGTAAGGGAGTACTATGATTACATAGGCCTGAATTTGGTTGTGTGTCATAACATTGTTGCATTTTTTTTATAAGAGTACTGAGGTAAGGTTTGCTTATATTCTTATTTTGATTCTGCTTTTACATTTATGTTGAATGGGTGCACTGTCCTGAATTGAAAATATGAACAATATGAATGCAGGATATATTCTCTCATCTAGGTGCTATTATGGGGGATTGTAGGTTGGAAGTCAGAAGGAATAGTGAAAAGATGCCATTAGATAACAATGATATATGATAGGAAGTGAATTTTAAGAAAGTACAGAGAGAATGAGGTAGTGAGAGTTAGATATGTAATTGTTATTTTGAGTAGCACGGAGGAATATGGACTGGTAATGTAGTCAGACTAGTTTAAGTGAGGGTTAATTGGAAAAAAGTAGTATATATATATGTGTGTGTGTGTGTGTGTGTGTGTGTGTGTGTGTGTGTGTGTGTGTGTGTGTGTGTGTGTGTGTGTGTATATCTATATATATATATATATATATATATATATATATGAAGATAGAGAGAGCAGGATAAACAGATATATAAATATATATATATGTGTATATATATATATATATATATATATATATATATATATATATATATATATATATATAGATGATTGATAAGTACTTGAGAAATGAGTGGAATGGGTAGAGTTTATGTTAGGAATCTTGGCACAGTGGACAGTAATGAATACTCCAAAAAAGAGCAGAATACGATCTTAGTAGAATGGGCTTTTTAATGTGGAGGAATATTTAGTTAGTAAAAAGTTGTAAGTGACTGGCTGAGGGAAATTGAAGCTGTTTAAAAATAGGAGCTTAGAGCAGGGAGGAGATTCTGAAACAGAGTGTATTGATTTGATTTGAAGATGGTAGGAGATAGAGGTGAGTTTAGACTGGGTTGATTAGAAGTGGGTGAAGTTAAAGAGAGTATATATGTGGTATATGAGCTGGTGGGTGGAAATTGTGGGTAGGGTAGGGGAGTGAAACATGGGTGAACAAAGTGGGTTCCAACTCTTCCAGACTACTACTCCTACCCAAAATAATCAATCAGGCACTGGTAGCTGATGCAGGGAAGTAAATGTCTACAAGGGAAAATTAAACAGAAAACAGTCAAGAAGAAAACTTCTCTAAGTACAATATGGTGCACTAGATTTTTTTTAAGAATAGAAGTCCTTGCTTTAAATAACGAACAAATACTTCCTTATTTTACTCAGGGAAGTACACAGGGTGGGAAGAAAATTAGTACTAGTGTGAAGTGTGCATGTTTTTGCAAATTGCAGCTACATTACAGCAATGGCTGGAGTGTCTTCATTCTGGGTGAGAATGGAGTGGGGGAAATAGGGGTCCTTAAGGCAAATCAGCACTTCATTTTTCTGTGATGACACCAGCTTTAATAAAATGTGAAAGAATAAGGAATAATGTGTAATTTGCCAGAAAGCCACAAATAATTAGTGGCTGAAAATGTCAATTAATTTTAATGCTGACTATAAGGTTAGAAAGAAAGTGCTAGATACAAATTTACACTGAACTGTATAAGGGAAAGAGAAGACATATAACTTTCTTTCACCAGATGGTAGGGCTCAAACTTTCAGTTTGTTCTTAGCACTCCTTAGCTCCCTACTTATATTTGGAAAATTTTCAGATTTTAATGGTAGGAAGCCTCTGCCATGCAGATCACTGCAATAAAAAAATAAGAAAAGTAAAGATAAAAACTGCACATGAAAAAGAAAAGTAAAGAAAAATACTGCACATGAAAAAGAAAAGTAAGCTCAAAGAGATTGAAAAGAATAGATTATGCATTAAAAACCACAAAAGTAAAAGTATATATGAAGCAGCTATGAAAGGAGAGAGGAAACCTGTGTAATAGAATAGCAAGAGGTGAAAACATGTAGTATTAGTCTGGGCAAGAGGGAAAAAATATATATGAGCATTTGCTGGTGGGGGAAGAAGCAAATAGGAAGGTTCACTAGGAGTAGTTCATGAAAGGGCTCCTCACTGACTTATTGCATACCTCATGGAATGATAACAGCACCACCAAGATGGGTCAAGGTCAGCAGGTTGAACATATCACCTTCTGACTTCTTCTGGTTGCTAATTTAAAGTCAGTCATTTAGTAGATAACAGGGCAGATATATTTGCTGATATTTTTAAAGGGGTCCTGTATAACATGCCCCAAGATCAGACAACAGGGAGAAAATGGAAAGCGTTATGATGAAGCCAGGAGGCACACATCATTATTAACTGCATTTTCATTTCTGTTTTCAAAGAATAACATGAAAAATGTAGTAGACAAAGATGGATGAATAAGAAATCTTTCAACATGGCCCGCCTCATAAGTAAGGGTATCTCATCCAGGGACAAAGAGGTCATAAAATCCCTGTACTCTTTCCTTATAAGACCAATTATTACATACAATGCCCCCTTCAGCTTGTACCTCGCAAAGCACATGCAGCAGCTGGAGAGACCACAGAGGTTCCTCACCAGGAGAATCCAGGGCCTCAAACACCTACCCTACAAAGATAGGCTAAAAGCCCTGTCCCTCTACTGAGTCTTATACAGACTCCTCAGAGGTGACCTTTGTCTGGCATATAAAGCAATCTCAGACTCCGCCTTGATGGGACTGCTGCATAGCCACAAGTTAAGTTCCACTCGAGCAACCCATACGCATGACCTCAACCTGGTCTGTGATATCAATAGGACTTGCTGGCAGGACAGATTTGTGTCCCAGGGACTTCCCCATCTGTGGAATAGACTCCCTCTCCATGTCAAGCAGTGGTCCCAGAGACTTCCCCATCTATGGAATAGACTCCCTCTCCATGTCAAGCAGTGTACCTCATTAGCCCTTTTCAAGCGCAACCTGGATAACTGGATGGGAAACAGAAAATACACTCCTGGGATTCCACCTGTGTCCCTGCTGAACAGGGGCTCTGGATGCTGACTTGTCTAAACATGGGCTAGGCTTATAAGTCCCTCAGAGCCAATAGCTTAGTAACAGCCTATGACCTTATGAATAGCTGGACAGATGAAGCAGTGATGGGAAGAAAGGAGAAATTATTCCACCCCTCCATTTCTCTCAATCTGCCCTTCTTTTTTCTCCACCTAGCCCACATAATACCCTAGCTATTCAGCTGTCTCTTTTTCATTTGAATTCAGTGGAGTGGTAATACTGTAATTTTGTAATTTTGGTATAACAGTTACTGCCTGTTAAGCTACTTCTGATAAAACACTTTTTCTCATCTTACTTTCATGTTGCATGCATCTGACTTAGCTTGAAGATTTGACCAAACCCCTACTATAGCACTTTTTAATCCATGTCCCTTTTTTTATGTGTTGTAAAACTTCTAATAACAATGCTTTCCATAACCTATGTTTATTGTGTGTATAGTTCATGTCCTTCTATTTGTGGTATTTAATATATTTAAATAGTTATATCTTGCTCACAATATTTATTATTCTTAGTCATTATTCATGCACATGCCCTCTGATGCAGGCCATTTCAGAAAAGTATCCTTGTAGTAGCTCACCCTAGTGTAACATACAATCTACTTAACCAGTTAATTAAGCTGAGTTTATGATGCTATGAAGTGATAAGCTAAAGGAGCTGGGTGAATTACCCCCTTATTTACTAATACAGTTGTTAAAATTAATAAATAATTTGAAAAACTGTGACTAAGATTTATAACCTTATCTTGGGTTCTTCATCTGTTTCAGAAGACTAAAAGGGTGCCAATGCACATTGTATAGCAAGGCAAAACACACACACACACACACACACACACACACACACACACACACACACACAATTACAGAAAGGACAGCTTCACTTCTCTGAGAAATGAATGGGAATAATTCCATGTAATAGACCAGGGTTGCCTTTAAAGATGGGCAACAATATGACTTCCCTCAACCAATGCCTTATTAGTCAAGTTGGAAACATTACATTAGTAAGTCCCAGTTGAGAAAGGGTAACTCATTGAATGAGATGTAGTTAAAACTCTGTTAAACCTTTAACATCATGCCACACAAAATGCTACCATGAAAGATAAGTCATGTGGAGGTGTGATCTAAGATAGTAAAGGGGACAGGGACTCTAAGCTAGTAAAGGTGATAAGGGACTTATTGACAGGTAGGAATCATAGGGAAATATTAGAAAGTTGATAGTATAATGCTATTAACAGCAAAGGTGTCAAAGAGTGGAGTGGAAAACAGAAGCAGTGTCTTTACTGATGACACTAAGCCTGCTTTTGTAGTCAGAAAAGAGGTCCCAGTCTGTGACAAGATCAAAGATCACACAAGAGCAAAGGTAGCACAGTCTACAGATAGACAGCACTTAGTATTCGGTATAAAAAAGTGCAAAGTTATGGGCCAGATTCAGTAAGGCCTATACTAAGTGTACACTAAATGCACACAGTACGTATTCAAGAAAATTCTTATCACATTTTTTATGCTTTCTAGTCACTCAGAAAGATTGCACTAAGTGTACATGTAGTCTACACTTTGTGGTAACCTTTATGAATCCTTGTCAATATTTAAAGCTGCAAGAATATCAGTAGTTGTTGTTGTTGTGTCTTTCAGCTTTTCCCGGTTAGAGGTTGCCACAGTGGAACTCCGGTCTGCTAATGATTGGCAGTAGATTTTTACGTGCCGAGTTGCCAGCTCTGACGCACAACCTTCAACGAAGGCATGCCCATTCATGCATGTCTCCACACAGAAGATGCTCTAGCTGAGAATCAAACAGAACAACGGAAAACTAAAATTAGGAAGAAGGTGTATGTTACATCTGTGTTATCTGTTCACTCAGAACAGTGAACACTTAGGGTACACTTAGTGTAGGCATCATTGAATCCTGAGGATACACTTTACTGTAACAGATCTAGGATTCAGACTAGGGAGAATGACCTGTATATAGAGACAATGAAAAATAAATGTGGCAGGGGACCTCCCCTGTAAACTCAGTCATGCAGCCCAGTGTGAGTAGGCTGTGACAAAGACCATTAGCATGTTTGGCTTCCTAGTGAAGGGAAAGCACAACTGGAAAATAGATGTCATTCATTCTCTTTCTGTATCTATACTGGCATTTTATTATTTTATTGCTTTTTTATTTGATTTTTAGGTACATATTTTATTTATTGTTACTCGTGCTTTAACTATAAAACACCTTAATAAAAATTAAGTTGAAGAACACTGAGAAAGCTACAGCTAAAATACTAAACATATTTTAAGAACCTTACAAAATGATACAAAATACAGTACTGTTAACGTAGATCATGGCTATTAAGCTAACCAAGGGCATGAGGAATGATATATTGGCTATTAGGCTATCAAAGGTCATGAGGAATGGTATATTGAGAGGGTAAAGGCACTTAGCATATATACTTTGGAGTTAAGAGGAAAATGGGACATGTGATATAAACTCTCTGAATTGTTATTGACCATTTTAGGTAGGGGATAGAAGGAGCGAATGAAGGAAAAAAGGACAGCTGAAGTCCAAAGTATAGACTTATATAACTAACTTTTACACAGATAGCTTTGTGTCCATGAAGTCACTAGCCAGAATCTGTGGTACAATATTGGTGAACAGACTGATCCAAGGGGCTTAGAAAGGTGTATAATGAGGTACAATGGGTCAGCTGTAAGAATCAAGTGAACTCAATGGACCTTTGGTTTTCTTCTACAGTCAGCTTATTCCTGTCTTCACATATATAAAAAAAAACAAATAGAACATGAAAGAAACAAAAGAAAGTAAAAAATACAGAACATATATTCAGCCAAATAAAATTAAGTGACAGAAACATCTGTTCACATACTATTAACATTCAGGAACAAGAAATATGTTTTTAGCACCCTTCTGAAATTATCTGGTAAAGTACTGAACTTTAAACAGAGCACTATATAAAAAGAAACTCAGGAGGTGTTTCACTAGATAATTTTAACCTTATCACTGCAAGCCCCATCAAATTCTTGCTGCCTGAGTAAAAACTGCACTCTGGGATACAAAAGCAACAGATATCCTACAGACAGTCAAGTGTTGTATAGTACTTCTAACTTACTTGTGGGACTAAATGAGATGGGTAAGCAGTGTGTTTTCATGATGACTGGAATGAAACAGGAAGATAGCAGATGCTCAGTAAGCATGCTGTGCACACACGTATGACCCAGACACAGATCATTGCAGTAAGCTAGTTTTTGTGTCATTAGGTCATAAATCCTCAATACTTTGTCCAGCTCATGAAATAAGTCCATTATCCTGGTGTTATCTGTAAAATAATAACAAGATACAGCCATACAGAGTATTGGACACTCATAACTCATATATGTACGTACATATCCAAGATAACACCAAATAATTACAGCTTGGGAGAGACCCTCATTTACTATCATCCTATTTCTTAGACAACTGAATGGGTCTTCCAGTGACAAACTCATCAGTCATTTGGCTCCGTCTTCAGAACCTTGATTTTGGCCCTGTTTTCCTGGGTTCAGTCTTAGCTAAGACATAGCCATATATTCCTGTATCTCATACTGGTATTCAGTGCTGATATCATTTGCATATTTCCATTTCGGAAAACAGACAGAATGTGGTACTATTTATAAAGCAAAGAAATCTAACTCCCATCTCAATCTAATGTGCCTTAATTACATATATATGATGAATTTGAGATATTCATTTTGCCTGAATCTCACTTCACTGACTTAGAAATGGCAGAACAAATTTGACTGAAAACACATTTGACTAAGAACTCATTTTGTTAAAATCACATTAGATTGAAAAACTTTATTAAATGAAACATACCTTAAATTTTTTTTTTTTTTTTTTTTTGCAAAGAGGGCACCCTCTTACTTAAATCTACGTATTCCACAGTTGTACAACAGTGGAGAAAAGAGATTAGACACAGACAGGTAATCATTGCTTTTATACAAACATACCAAAAGTGATATTCTATAGACTTCTGTAAATTTCATTCACTCTTGATTCAATCTCATGAGACTTCAATCAAATGATTTTTCAGTCATTTTGTTTTTCTTTCAGTTATGATTTAGTGAAATGGAATTCAGTCAAATTAATTCCTGTAGGTGAATTACAGTGGGGTGACAGATGAACTTGGTAAGTGCCACAGGTAGAGGGATGAAGGAGAAGAATTTCCATCCACTTACTTTTGTAAGAGGGATATAATTTGACCTTAGTATAACTGTGTCTAATAGCCCTAGACCTAGAAACTCCTCTGATTAGCCCAGTAGTGTATCAAGCTCTACCATGTAAACTACCAAGGAAAAACCTCAAAAACAATGAAGTCACTGTAGTTTTTTGTCACACTCTGCCAAAACTGAGGTAAAGATTTGTGAAGGAGACTCAGAAGTTAATTGATTTTCCAATTTAACCACATTCAGTTTTTCAACCGTCTGTACAATGAGGGGATATTTGTGATTTATATAAAGTAGCCCCATATCTGAGTAAAGTTTTTGAGGGAGGGAGTTATTAGTAAGTTATCAGTGACTTGTCAAGTCAACTGAAAAGATGCCCTCCTCCAAAGATACTTAGAAAATCATATTCAGACACTGACTCCCATATCCTCAGCATCCCAAAATAAGCTGTGTTAACCTTGTTCAAGGTTGCACTCAACATAACTGCAACTTACAGACCAGCTATGACCTTGATATGAGTTTGAAGTGCAAAAGTAGTCTGACAAGTAACAGTCAATGAACCATTCTCCTCTGCATCTGAAACCCATTTGGATTGCAAAGGGTAATGTAATCTCAAAATATTCAGTAGGTTGTGTGCTTGACACTCAAACTTATTACCCTAATGAAAGTGGTTTAACAAATGAGCAGTAAGACACGGACAGGGATGAAGACAGGGGACTAAAGAAAAACTGGAATGTATGACATAGACCCATAGTGCCCTTACAGGATCACAAGTGATACAGACCCAATAAGAACGGATGCTGAAAATTAAAGTGAAATGTGAATGACTGGTAGAATATGAAGTTCTCAGAAAAGCAAAGAAAACATTTTTTTATTTTACTGAAACAGAGTCACAACTGTGTAATCTTCTTACTGTATCAACTGTAAGTGTAATTCAGCAAATTAGAGTGAAAATGACTATGTAGCAAACCTCTCAACTGTCCCTATTTTGGAGTAATACTCCTATTTTCAGGTCTGATTTATCCCTGCACAGGATGTCCCCATTTTTGGAGGTATGTCACTATTTTCAGGCTTGATTTACTCTGTCACACAATTTTCTGACTTCCATTCATTATGTGTGATTTTTGAAAATGTCTAGTATGCTGAAAACCACACAAATTTAAAGAAACGGGAAACACTTCTTACATCTACCTTTTACTTAAGTAAAAATAAATGACCTTGTGTAGAAAAAATTTACAATACAGTTCATTAAAGTCTACAGATTTTGCAGTTTATTTGATAATGTGCTTATTTTTTTCCATTATTGTGTTACTCTGATTTTTTTAAACATGTTGTTCTGAGTAGTATCCCACATTGTCACTGGAGCCAGGAAGAGCTATGTGCTATTTAGTATTCAAATGTTATGCTAATTAAATGTCCAGATTTTTGGCTGGATGGGTAGCCTAATGGTTAAGGTGTTTGCCTTACAAACACAAGGTGCAGGGTTTGACTCTCACAAGGGATAATTGGCTAGGCTTAAAATGGCTCACAAGGACAGTTAGCCTAGTACTAATCTATGAACCTATAAGACTGGAATCGTAGGTTTGCCCCAGGGATTACTCCCGTGTCACTATTAGACAGAGGCACAGTAAACTAAACCTTAAAAAGGGCACAGTATACTCAAATCAAGGGGTGGCGTAAGCCATACAGAATCGGGCTAGGCTTAAAATTGCTCCAGGGCAGATAGCCTAGTATGAACCTATGAACCTAAACCTATGAACCTATCTTGTCAATGGCCTTTGTTGCTATTTTCATTGTCACCAGGTTGAGAAGTATGTGTGTGGCAGGGACAAAGAGTTTTGGGGAGCTGGTGGTTAAAGTAACATTGCGAGGTGGCCCCAGCTTGTTTCTACTACTTGTTCATGTGTAGCAAAACACTTCAATCTATTTCTGCCCTTTAAATATTCTTCTACTTTGATTTTTTTTGTCTGTTTATTGTCATCATCACTTATAAGCGTTTGAATTGAGACATTTAGAGGAATGTTATAAGGGATGAATAGAGGAGTTCTGTTTGATAATGCTTTTTAAGAAAAAAAAAGTTATGTATAAAGCTGATACTTGAGATTGTTTTCTCTGCACCATAAACTGTCTTTGTTAGCCACTGTTTTGACTGGACAAGCATCTATTTTTAAAATCAGACTAGTGGAAGTGCGTTGCTATGATGCCTTGTGAATCAAATTTCCCAGCATTTCTAAGCATAGACTTTCATTGTAGCCAGCGTTAGTCCACATAGATTTTCTTGAAGCCATTACAAACATAGCAGTGATATACACCAGAGTTATAAACAGGAATACATTTTAATCTTGCATTTATTTTTAGGGCAGGTTCAGGAGAGATCATTATCAGCTTACCTACAGATTCCATGTAACCCAGTCATGGAAATGCAGTGACTGAATGGTGCAAGCTATTGAAAGTTAAGCTGTCAAACTGCAGTGGATAAAAATGTAATGAAACAGAATAAGTAAAAAAAAAAAAAAAAACAAGAATTAATGCACATGCTGAGGGAGTCATACAAAGGTCATCAAATGCAGGAAGCTGCACAAAAAAGGTGCCAGGCTTTGGAATCTAAGTACCGAAGTCAGTGCCACAGCAGGATATAGAGTGATGCTCACATGACAGAAGCTCCATTGTAACTACATGATTCATCCTTCCCTCCCATAAGGAATATGCACCTTTTAATATCACATAGTCCTTACTTTGATCAACATGCTATACTAGAGAAGATGATATTAAAATATTGCCCAACTCACACACACACATATACATAAATACATAGATATATACATACACACACACACACACATATATATATATATATATATATATATATATATATATATACACATACATATATATAATATATATATATATATATATATATATATATATATATATATATATATATATATATATATATATATATATACACATATATATATATATATATATATATATATATACACATATATATATATATATATATATATATATATATATATATACACATATACATATATACACACACACACACATATATATATATATATATATATATATATATATATATATATATATATATATATATATATATATATATATATATATATAAAACAAAAAAAGTAAAACAACATACAATTTAAACTTTAAAACTTTAATTTTAATACTAAAAAATACACATGGTAAGTGCTTTCACTCTTTGTATAGTACTTCATCAGACCTAAATGCTTGTCATCACTAACACATTTAAATACTGTGCAACAAAATCACATAACCAAATAAACTACTGCATTAACGCTTTCCTTTTCAGCACAACGTTGTAATTCTTCCTATCATTCATTCCTGGAAAATCACACGCATCTAGTCTAATCTGCCCACAATATTGTTTCCAGTCCAGCTCATCTTCAGCATCCATTTTCAAACAATGATTAAAAACTTGATCCACAACAGAGAATTTAAAATCGCCATTCCTAACATTATCAGAGTGATAGTGACTAACGTGCTTTGCTAAAGTATTACTTAATTCCATTTTTTCCACTGCCTTCAAATGCTCATCAGTTCTCATACTGAATTCTCTAACTATTCTACCTATATAAAAGGCAGGACAAAGCCAACCTAGAGCAATATACAACACAAACTTGCACTTACAATTATATTTTTCCCATAATTTAATTTTGCAATTTCTTCCTGTCACCCAAACTCTGCTGCCAACTAGAATATATTTACAAAAATTACAATTCATGCATTTATACATCCCATTCCTTTGTTCTGAGATATTTTTGACATTATTATGATTTTACTTTAATTATTTCACTGGAACTATGCTTATTAAGTATAGTAAACTTGTGTTTGCATTTACTGTAGGCTGACTAGCTGTCCAGTTACTTCCTGATTCCATGTCATGTGATTTAGAACTCTAATGATATAATTGTTAAAAACAGTTTGACTGTTTGCAGTGCGTAGTTGTTTTCTGAAGTCAATAGCAGATTTCAACACATAAATGTAGCACAGTCACTCGTTCAATCAGATAATAAATGAGTAAATAAATGCAGTTATACTCTGGTAAAAGTGAATTAGAACAGAGTAAGCTTCTATGAAAAGTGTATAAGCAAGTAATAATGCCCATCAGGGCTTGTGTTAATGTGTAATTAACACCCGCCCAGGGCTGTTATGAGGCCTGCTTCCCCAGGCATCTACACCCCTGGAAGGGCTTTAATTACACATTACCACACACCCTGGAGGGCATTATTGCACTTACAGATGGACTGACTGTGAAACTGTTTTGTTTTGCTTATTTATATATATATATTTTTATTAATATATATATTTTTGGGACTTAACGTATTATCGCAACCAAATTTTCAGGGTCGCGAAATTCACATACCTCAACTGTAACGACTGCATGTAAGACTCAGAAGTGATCTTCAAAGTCTTTTCTACTGCCGGTTTATATTGGTTATGTTTCAGGAACACAGTAAGCTGCATACATACACAGGTACTTTCTATCAACACTTACACAATGTAATCATATATGAAGTAGCACAGCTGACATTACCTATTCTCACAAACAGCTTCCAAAGCTGGCAAAAATCTTCCCTTTTTTGTTTCCTTTCATGTTCACTGCCTAAATCAAACACGGTTGACCATAACCGCATAATTTACTGACATTAAGACTCGATGATGAATCGGAAATCAGTTTTGGCAAGGAACGCTTTAAAACATGATTCATACATCTGGACACTTGAGAGGTATCAGTGTGCCCAACTACATATATGTTAAAAAAAAGAAGAAAAAGTCTGGTAAATACGGAATCCAGGAAACTAGAGAAGCTCATTGTAAAGGATTTCATCCCATCTACTCTGCATTTTCCTATTAATAAAAGCCCATTTGTGAAATTTGAAACACAAAATATAGCCACATAATTTAAAACTGGCTGTTACACCTTTTTTAGAACATGGAGAAATCTGTACTTACAAATTACATTTCTCAAAACGATAGCAGCCCTGTCAAATCAACCATGCGTCTGTAATGCAAGCAAATCAGGCAGATGATTTTTTTCAATTGTTTGCCTTCCTGAAGGTAATGCAAACTTTCTCGTCACCAATAAGGACTTTGTATAATCCCTTTCTGTGTTTTATGCCCTTGGTACAGTTGAAGTATGCGAATTTCACAACCACGAAAATCTGGTTGCGATAATACGTAAGTACCATATTTTTTAGTATATTTTTGATGCAAAATAATTCCTCTGCTTAATGTTTCAAACTTGCTGTAGTATATGTTAATGGTGCTGGAGGAAGCATTTTACAGCCAAAATGCAACATTTAAAAAATAAGCAAATTATTTACTTTATTTGTGGTTCCTTATGCGTAAATTGTTTGGCTGCCATGACTGGAGATTGAAATTACTAAATAAAAAGTCTTTCAGTTTTTCCTGGTTAGGGTCGCCACAGTGAATCACTGGTCCACTCTTGATTGGCAGTGGATTTTTACGTTGTCGAGTTGTCTACCTGCATGCCTTTAAATTTCACTTGACTGCAGGAAGGACATGCAGACTCTGCACAGAAGGCACTCCAGCCGAGAATCGAACCGGAGAACCTCTTGCTGTGAGGTGACAACAATAACTGCTGGACCACCACGGCCATTGAAATTACTAAATAATGACATAGATTTGAGCTTCAGATTTTTTTCCTTCAGAAAATTCATGCTAACTTAAATCCTTTACTTTAGCAAATTGGTAATTTTATAATAGCAATAATTAAGTTTCTAATTTAGAGCCTTTGTTCCCCAAAGATTTCCTCAACTGAAAAGTGCAGAGGTTTGTAAATCTCTTTACTGCTGCTGCCAGTAGTCATCTCACACACACACACACACACACACACACATGCACACACACACCTCTGCTTCAGATAAAAAAATGCATGCTAACAAAATCTCTGTTATTCTAGCAAGTTTATAAGAGCAACATTTAAAATCTGTCCCTATTTATTTCAAGTCCTTTGTTTCCCCATTATTTATTGCTCTGTCCAGATGTCTTGTGCAGAGAGTTATGCAAGGTTCCTACATGATGCTGCCAGGGATCGCTCTTCACACACACACACACACAGACACACACACACACACACACACACACACACACACACACACACACACACACACACACACACACACACACACACACACACACACACACACACACACACACACACACACACACACTTTTTATTTTACATTTGCTAAACAGCAGAAGCGGTGCTTAGCCAGTGTAAAACAGTAGCTTAACCAATCTCTCACTAACAATCATACAGGCATACACTTTCACACACTAACACATATACACGCACTTTTATTTTATTTTACACTCTCTAAACAGCAAAAGCGCTGCTTAGAGAGCATAAAACAGAAGTTCAACCAATCTCTCTGTCACACTCACACACACATATGCTTTCACACACAAACACATACACACAGGTTTTTTTTTTAACCTTTTATTTTATTTTACACTCGCTAAACAGCAGAAGAGCTGTTTAGCAAGGATAAAATAATGGCAACCGTTCTGTTTTCTCAGTCCTAGCTCCACAGCAGTTTGACATGTTTTTCGGCAGGCATTATTTGTACAGTAATACCCTGCTGGAGAACACTCGTTCTCCAATCAGGGTACTGATGTACAGTAAGCCTATGCTCTTTATTATCCCAGTGGTAGATAACTATCAGTGTTACTTTACTGTATGTCAATCATTATACGTTTTACAATTAATCTTATTCTGTTATAGTTTGCTTTTACTTTATTTATTGTCTGACTAACTGATTGTGCAGCATTTGTATGCTGAAATCTGCTAGACTACAGAAAACATCTACTTACTACTACAGACATTCAGACTATATATCCTAACAACTGCATGGCATGGAATTAGGAAATAACTGGACAGCTGCTCGATCTACAGTAAATAACAATACAAGTTTACTATACTTAATAAGCATACTTCCACTGAAGTAACTAAAGAAAAATCTATTTATTTTCTAATTGGAAAGCCAACTTTACATGATGAGACCATAATTTCGGCAAAAAGAAAAGGTAACAAAAATCTTTGCATATGATCTAAAACTGTGAACCTTCACTTATTGGTCATGTAAAGTCAGTGTCACATAGTACGTTACATTTCTTCTGTACCTATGGAAACTGCAACAACATGTGTTCTATCTGCTTTAGTATAAATGCAGAATGCTTAACAAAGTATAAGTCTTAAAAAATATAACTTTTGATCTGTGACAAATAGTGATTACACCTAATGTGTTCAGACAGTTAGAACCTGATCAGCTGGTCCTTGTACACCTATAGGAAAACATGTTCATATGTCTGGAAGGTTTTTCACCTAACTGAGTTATTTCTATTTTCATATTTTGTCGCGGTGGTTTTCCTTTCTCTTTTTTTCTATTGTCACTGACAGTGCTTTCTTACTCTGTGCATTTGTTAGTGATCTGCTCTAAAACCTTTTGGTAAATGGTCTTAGAAAATGCTGAAACCTGACTGGACATGGAGGAAACATTTAGTTCATAAAATGCCTACAGCCTGATTTAAAAAAACAGACCAGAAAACTCTGACTGTTTATGAAGTAAAATCATTCTACCCTAATAATGTTAATGTTAACAGTAATTGGTACTGAAGATGTGGTCTGCAAAACAGCTCATAAAATCATATACAGTGTTTCTAACTGTTCATGACTGAGACAGAATGTTACTGGAGCAGACAGTCTCAGCACTGCCAAGCTATGTATAAATAATCCATTCGGAAGCATGTTACAGCTGCAGTCACAAAAAAAGAATGCGTGTGGTAGCCATGCGCGGTAGAAGTAAAACTTCTGAATTCAAGGACCGCAAGTGCTACCAATAAGCAACATGGCAGATATTGGGATGTGCTTTTTAAGGTCTCAGTCCATCAAGGTTATTATTGCAAGAACCCGACATCAGTGCTTTTGTCCTAAAAAATTGTAACCTGCTTCAGAATGCCATCAAACTAGTCATGTGTATTTTTGTGTTTTTTTAAGTATATGCAAGTTTTTGTTCTGACTCACAATGGTCTGCAGACACACACACACACACACACACACACACACACACACACACACACACATACACACATGCAGACACGAAGCAGAAGTGTGATCACTATAGTATACCTGCTTTGTGCACAGTGATGCCCCCACCTGCAATTAACAGGTGAGAGGAAGTGCAATTTGTCTTTCATTTTCTAGTTTGGAGGGATGTAATGCATTCTAATACCATATATACTGCTTTAATATTCTACTGTGTACCTCACCATGCTTTTCAACTCTGTAACAGTTAAGCATCCATCCATCCATCCATCCATCCATCCATCCACAACCCTTTTTCCCACTTTTGAACATGGGGTTGGGGGGTCACATGTGTTATAAATTACTCTTGATGTACATCATTCCGTTAGTCTTTATGCACTTTAAGCACTTGTTTTGATACTGTTAGCTTGTAGTATTACTTAGTGAATGTACAATGTCTAACTGTTGAAGTGTTAACTATTGTCCTAATTATTTTACTCTGTCTATGTGGGCTTCTTGCTACTCACTACCACTGTTGTCTCTCTCTCTTTCCCTCAAGTACCCTGATCTTCACTGTGCTGTT
This sequence comes from Protopterus annectens, assembly GCF_019279795.1. Classification (NCBI taxonomy): domain Eukaryota; kingdom Metazoa; phylum Chordata; order Ceratodontiformes; family Protopteridae; genus Protopterus; species Protopterus annectens. Next base: position 434,099,965 of record NC_056748.1, on the reverse strand, counting down.
CCAGCCTATAATTCTTCTGAGAATCTACCTACCAGCTGACAAAGGACCCATAGTTTTGTTTTGTTGCCTCTACTCCCTGCACTCTCTGTTAAGGAATTAAGAAAGTATGTTTCCATGGCCTACCTGTAAAGCATAGAACTGATCACTGTAGCTTTAGGGGTTCTAAAGTAAGCTCTGAGGACAGTCAGCCAGCAGCCTCCCTCCCCCCAAACTAGCTACCTTGTTGACCTTACTACTACATCACCTATTAGTATCCCTCTTACTATGTTTCCCCCTTTTTGTAATCTGCCATAGCCTACCTTCCTTTTGTAGCTGCTTGTACTTCTAGCTTTGCCTTGTAGGTGGCACCCCTATCCCATCCAAGATTTATTCTGCTTTTCCTTTGTTCCTCTGCTTTATCTATTTTAAACTTCTTTGACCTTAAACGACTCGGAGATTACAATATACCCTCTATTTTAACTCCCTATACTCTCCTGTGTCTCTAACAGACCTCTAACTTTTCTCTGCTCCTTCTCTCCTTAGACATACTTGACTTACCTTCTAGACTGAGCTCTACTGATTGTTTCTCCTCCAGCTGCTCCATTGTCTGTTTCTACCCGCTCCGTTTGCCCTAGGGGCTCACTCCCTCCCCTACCCTACCCCTAATTCCCACCCACCCACACTGGTCCTACACTTATACTTCACTGCCACTCCCCCTTCCTATCCCCACCTATCACATACCACATCACCAAGCCACTCCCATAACTCTCTCACCTGATTAGTACTACCAATCTGTCTTTCTTACCACTCCCTCTGTCTTCTAACCTTAACTACACTACTCTACCTCCTATCTAACTCTGTTAACTACTTACCAACTTAACTTATCACCTGCTCAACATCTTCAAACACTTTGTCTCCTTACTACAATACATACTAACACTAACTATTCCCTATTTAAATCCTCTTACCATGGCTTCTACAAATAAAACTAATTTAACCAAATTACTACTCTTAACTACCACACTAGCAATTCTTACCATACCATACTCACTTACCTCCTATGAATATCTTTCTCTATCTGAACAAAACCATCATAGCCAACAAACTTTACCATCCTCATTCACCTTCTTCCTTAACCATAGTAACATAACCTATGTTTCTAATTACTCTTTACCTAAATTCCACAAAACAACTCACATTATTCACTTCTCTACCAAGAAGACTCTTAATAGCCTTCATAAACTCTTAAAATCTCTACAATACCCCCAGCAACACCCCCTCCTAGATGGTGACATTCATCCAAACCCTGGCCCCTATACTGATGCCATAACTAACCCTACCAATGTAACAGTACCTATAACTTCTACAATTATTAAACCAACTCCCTTCTGATAGCTCACCTTAACATAAGAACTATAAACAATAAAATTTCCCACCTGCATGCACTCCTTGATGTACACTCATTTGGCATTCTATGTCTTACAGAAACTTGGCTAAAACCATCTACTCTCGAACAAGAAATTAGCCCTCCTGGCTATAACATCCTCAGAAATTACTGTAAAATGAAAAAAGGTGGGGGTATAGCCATTCTTTATAAATTGAACCTACAAATTTCCCTCATTAATGTGCTCCCATCAATAGATACCAAATCTGAAACCCTAACTATCAAACTCCAAATCAATAACTCTAAATCAATCTATATAATTTGCATGTATCTACCTCCAGGTAACAATGCAAATTCTCTAGAAAACTTGCTTAGTCATTTCTCTACCCATGTACCCCAGGAGACCATTGTACTTGGTAACGTTAATATAGACTGGTCTTCTTGTAGTTCTCTCAACCCCAACAACCATATAAACCTCTTTGGATTCTCTCAACTAATTACTACTACTACAAGAATCCATAAACCCACTAACAAGGAAAGTACTCTGGATTGGATCCTTATTAACAGATACCCTGAATCTTATACTCCAGGAACCCTCCCAGATGATATCAGTGACCACACACTTACCTACATTATTAAACAAAAAACCCACATTCCCTCCACACATAATCTCAAAACCTCCCGGTCAAAAAAAAAAGTTTTAAACCAGACAGCTTCTTAACCGAATTGCAAGCTTGTGACTGGTCACCACTAACCTATCTAGAACTAGACGAAGCAGTTACCTACTTCAACACTAAATTTCTTAATATCCTAGACTCCCATGCCCCTTATCGCTCAACTAGAATAAAAAACAAATGTGCCCCCTGGCTCACAAAACAAACCAGGCAAAAGATACACTTCAGAAATAAAATCTGGGCTAATTGAAGATCTACCAAATGTCCAACAACCCACCTCCAGTTTAAACAACTAAGAAAGTCCACCAAAAAAGATATTCTTAGAGACAAAAAAGATTACTACCTCGGCCTCCAACAAACCAATCAACAAACCCCACAAAAATTCTGGAGTGGGATAAACAAACTTCTTCAACCAGGCCACACCACCACTCCAAACCCAACCGGTTTCAATAGTAACAACTCCAACCTGATCCCTGATGCCTTTAATAACTACTTTACAGAAGCCATTCAAACCCTGGCCAATTCTTTACCTCCTCTCACTGCTTCCCAACCAAATATCTGCAATACTTCTTTACCTACCTTTCAAATACAACCTGTATCTACATCTTTCATCTGTAAGCTACTTCAAAAATTGAAGCCTTGCACCCCTTCTGATGACCAACTCCCATCTGAATACCTAAAATTAGCCACTAAAGCCGTAGACTATCCCATCTCTATCCTTATTAACAGATCTATCTCTGAGGGCAAAATCCCTGCTCTATGGAAGATATCCCATATCATCCCTCTACATAAAGGAGGACAATCTACTGAGCTTTCTAACTATTGCCCTATTGCCCTACTGTCCCCATTAGCTAAGATAATGGAAAAATGTATTCACAAACAGCTACTCAACCACTTATTACAAAATAACCTACTAGCAAACTGCCAACATGGTTTTAGGCCATTCCACAGTACATCAACTGCCCTTCTATCCTTTACTGACTCCATAAATAAAAATCGTAACAATAACTCATATTCCTCTGCATTATTTATTGACCTGTCAAAAGCCTTTGACATGGTTAACCACAACCTACTGCTAGACAAACTAACGGCTCACTCTCTAGATCCTCAAGCCATACAATGGTTTAGATCTTATCTGGAAAATAGACAGCAAGCAGTACTTTGGCATAACATCCTGTCTTCACTACTACCAGTAAAAATAGGAGTGCCCCAAGGCTCTGTCTTAGGTTCCCTACTCTTCTCCTTATTTATTAACAACTTACATACTAACATACCCCAAGCCACCTGTATTCAGTATGCAGATGACTCCACCTTAATCTGTACAGCCAAGAGTATAACCTCTCTCCACTCTCTCACCCAAACTGTTTTTAAGAAGGTTGAAGACTGGTTTATGCAACACTGCCTCCTCCTAAATCCCAAAAAAAACAAAACTACTACTCTTTACTCCTACTCATAAATCACCTGTTCCTTCCTTCTCTATAACCTCTAACAATGGTACCAACATTACCCCAGAGACTACAACCCGCCTACTAGGTGTAACTATTGATAATCAACTCAGCTATGACGTACACATTAACTCAACTATTAAGTCTATCAACAAAAAACTTGGCACCCTCTATAGAATAAAACCCTTTCTTACCCCTCCTGCAAGCAAAACAATTGCCCTGGCTCACCTCATTTCCACCCTTTTCTATGCCTCTGTTATATACACCAACCTATCCAAAAAGAACCTATCTAAACTCTCTACCTGTTATAATAGCATAACTAGATTCATCACAAGCTTCCCCTTTAAAACTCACCACTGCCTTAACCTCAAACAGCTTGGCTGGCTAGAACTTCATAACCACATACTCTATCAACAACTACTTATTACTCAAAAGATCCTATACCACCCTAATAATACCCCTATCCTCACTAATCTTATTACACCTTATATGAATCTACCTACACTACACTCTGCTAACAAACTTCTAGTCTCCTCTAATAAAGCTAACAACAAAGCTGGGGATTCACTCTTCTCAAACACTGCAGGAAAATTTTGGAATCAGCTTCCTGCTGACTTAACTTCCCTTGCTTCTACTTCTCTTTTTATAAAACATCTTAAAGAACATCTCAAAGCTCATTGGCTCTGTCCATGCACTAACCCAGATTGACATCTTTTCTCACTTCTATCCATAACCCTGTACACTACTCCTATAAACTTTACCTCCAAATTGACTTACTACTACTGACTCTTACTCAGGAATTTTAGAATAATATATATATTCTTTTCCCTTTTCTAAGACTTGCTTATACTTTCTACTGTGAGTTGTAGAATTGTTTAGTTTAATTTCCACTAAAAGTGTTTAGTTTTACAAATTTATTTTATAACTGTTCTCTCTCAGAGTGCTAACTCTGTATTGTACTTCTCATAGTTATATGCATTGTTAAATTTCCCATTTTTTTGCTTGGAGCTTTTCTCCCCGGCCCTCTACTGAAAATGGACATATATCCAGCTAGACTAGCCCGGTCAACAAATGTAAAATAAAATAAATAAAATAAAATAAATGCGAACATGATATTTCATGGATGTTTGGCTCCGGCCTTCATATCCCCAACCATAAGGAAAGGAGCATATTCATCTGAAACATTTACTACTTTATCTTCCAGCTGACTGATTATTTTACAATGTCTTTCTGAACACAGATTGTACAGTAGCTCATGGAAACTCTGCTTTTAAGTTATGGGGTAGTAATGGGCACGGCTGTAATTGCACAGCAGGAATTGTGACAAAAGAATAATGGCACGTGCCACTCAAAAGAATAATGACACATGTCACTCATCTGACATACTGCTGTTCTGAGCCCCATATGACCAAAAGCTTACCTATTGAAGCACTTGTATTTCAGTAGGTCAGGTCGTGGGCCAGGAGCCGATAGCATGAGCCTCATTGTTGCTTTTAGTTCAGCGTCATTACCCATAGCCCGTTCCCAAGGGGAGATATATGTTTTAATAATATGGATTGATGTCTTGCCTCCAGACTTGGCATCTCCTCCTTCACCACCTGCATAGTATAAACAAAAACAAAAAAGAGAGAGGATTAGGTACTTCTCTTGATATGGTTTCCATTTTCATGGTTGAAGATAGCAATATCACCTGAACAAACATATTGAATAAGCAGCATTTGCATACAGGAACACGTTAATTACTGACTTGTGCTAATGACAAATAGATATGTTATTTTTGAAAGTTTCCCTTATACTCTTGTGATAGTAACAGTTTATAAGATAATAAAGGTAAATGCATAACCTTGTACATTGATCAGTTTTCTCATACACTATTATTTAATTGTGTACATAACTAATCATAATCAAGAAAACAGCCTCAACCCAGCAAAATATTCAATCATAATAAATAAACACTAACAGAAAAAGAAGTAACTGAAGGATCTAGGAACTACATTTCTATATTTAAACTACATCAGGGCACCAATTCCTCACACCAGCATTCCCTCAACAGTCAACACTTACAAGTTCTAATGTTCCTAACACCCCTCAGCACACCTCTGTTATGAGAGACTTTAACATGATCCCTCATTTCTCAATTTCTCACTAGGAATACCTTGAAAGTTGCCTGTTAACAAATAATGTAAGAGACCAACTTAAAAGGTGTTTCTTTTTATTTTTATTATTTTTTTGGTAGGTGGTAAGCCCCTCTGTACCCCACATGGTAGGTAAAACCTACACCCCTGAATGTATATACACCAACTCTATGGTTGTACAACATGGAGGAAGAAAAAACTATCAAAAATACTGCAAAGTGTTCTTAAAGAATCAATATTTTACTTTAACTTGTGCAAAAATGGCTTTGCAAGTTCTTGCACATTGGAGACCCACAGTAAAGCTGTCCATCACATTTCTACATCTTGAAATCTGCTTACAGTACAATCAAAACTTCCTTCTACAAACTTCCTAAATGGGTCTCTTACTCATCTCATTAGTGTGTCATTGATATCACTAACAATCCCAGAGATAAGACAGAAAGCCATAGTAGCACCCTTACCTAACACTACAGCTCTTAGATGAACAGATGGCTGCAGACTAGTTATATATATAATTATATGTAATCCCAGTACTCACAGAAACACTTGAGTAAATCATACAGTATGAGTTATTTGGAATGCAGCAACAAATCTGAAATCCTAAATCAGCATGGATCCAGAGAAGGATCACTACTTCCACTGCGCTCTGTTCTGTAACCAGTGTGATCTACCTGTGTACTAAATAAGGCAAGCTAACTGAAACGATATACATTAGAAATGCATTCAACAGCATGAACCATAACATCCATTTTTACTATATCCAGAACATAGAATTAACCAAAGCAGTATATATTTTGTTGTAAAATTACATCATTAAAAGATTATCAGAGTAAATATCAACAAAACTTTCCCTTCCCAAAATGATATACATAAAGGAGTCCCTCAAGAATTAGATCCTAGGCCATTCCTTTTCTCCATGGTCAACAATACCCTAACAGCTGAGGTGGAGAGGGGAAGAGAAGGGATGAAGCTTAGCCTGATTATCTCTCCCAGTGTGTGGTAGTACAGGGTACACACAGCCAGAGCATGACAAAAAGAGGGAACCCTATTGGGAATATCATTATTCCTACTACCACTTCTAACACCCCAGAACCAAATTCATCAGTTTCCTGAGACATTTCTGTTACTCTGAAAACCTACTCTAAGAATGCAGCCAAATTTTATATGTCTCTTTTTGTTTGCACATGTCGGTGGACAATGTTTGTATTAGACAAATAATTCAAAACAACTGAAGAATCATCTCTGGTAACCAGGAGCTAAGATTATTGTTAGGTGAAGCCCCCTAAATTTATATATAAAAAGGATAAGTGTATTAAATTTATGTTAGAACAAGATAATACTAGAGTATTTTGGTACCTACAAATGTTACGAGTGTAATGTTTGTACGTTTATTAGTGAGGGGTCATTTGTTTACTTAAACCACATTTCACACACTATAGAGACTCCTTGCAGATTTAACTGTGGTACTACAGGAGTTGTGTACATTGGGTTATGCTCTGGCTGTAGTAGTTTTTATATAGGTATGACTACTAGGACTCTGAGGCAAACAATAAGGGAACATCTTTATCCAGTTAAAACCAAAGACACAAACAATGCTCTTGATAGGGATTCCATTTTTTGTGAGAATTAAAAAAAAAATACTTTTGCAGTTTTAGATAGAGTTTTAGAAAACAAGGGGTGGAGATTATAAGAATTTGGTTGAGACAAGAGAACTTGAATGACAGGTCAAGTTAAGAGCTGATGTACCCCCGGGTTTGAATGAAGCTATTAACATTAAATACCTTCTAAAAGAATGGAGGTTAAGAGTACTTTAAGAGTTTTTGTGCTTTCAATTGATTGTTTTCTTGACTGGTCTTTTCTGTTGGTTGATATTTATATATATATTTTAATGTGGACTTGAATTTTTTGATTTCTGATGAAGTTTTTTATGAAAGTTTCTTTCACTAAAACAGTTTTTGTGATTATTCTTCCAGGGCACTTTGGCAGATTTTATGTTTTTTAGTGTTTTAAGTTATAAACTGTTAGGTTGTCTTGTTTTCTTGGTTTTTATTTTTCTAAATAGCTCACAAAGAATTAAAGCTATTTTATGATTTTAGTATGTTGCAATAATTCCATCTATTGAACTGCATTATAATAAATGTATAGCTCTTAGTTCTGTAACTTGTTGCAGTATATATCAAAATAAAATAAATACATGTTTTGTGCTGAGTACCAGCAAAAAAGTTTTGACGTATTTTGTTTATGCTGTGACACACTTGTGTTCTCTGGCTTACTGCAATGTATCTTGTGTTTTTCTAGTGCAACAACTTTTTTGTTCCATTTCTGAGTGAAAGGTACCATTGAACTAGCCTACTTCCTTAGTAAATGAATGCATAAAACTATTTAAAAGTGCTGGAAAAGTAGAGCACTTTCCAATGTACAATGAGAAATGTAGCATTGGAGGTAATGGAGGGTAGTGGAAGGCAACAAGTAAGGCACATGTTAACTTTTTTCTAAAGTACACACACTTCTCAATGTAGTACGTTGGTGACTACACCCTGTAATTCTTAAACTGTATTATACTTAACAAGGCATCTTAGAAAAATATATCAGTATCAGCCGATGAATAAAATCATGATATGTGATAGGCTTGTAAGATTTAAATGTGTATCGTATTCCAAATCAAAAGTGTAGTTATCACATTCTTGTCATGTATGTCTTTCAATATATTTACACATAATGTGTGGGAAAAAATGTTATCAAAGAAGCACAAACATGCCTAGTTGTCTGCATAGATCTGAATTATGCCTCAGAAGAAAGATATGGATGCCTGGACTGTCTACTTCATGTTTTTGTTGAGTTTTCAAGTCATGTTTGCTCAATTTCTGAAATATGTGTATTTTTTATCCTTTCTTATTATAGTCTATGATAAAAATGTGGAAATACCCAGTGTCCTGCAACCAACCATAAGGAATCTAAGCTTAACTTCTGATAAAGATGCAAATAAAGGAATATGATATTATGTATGTGAAGTAATGTGATGGCACATAATATGACAATATTGTTTGATCCTGTTCTATCTGGGGAATTTCTCCAGTTTACCCAATAAAAGACTGCTACTTAGTGGATTAATCCATGTGGCTTAAACATATGGTAAATAAATATATACATAAACAAATACATACAAAACACAAATAAATGGCTACAGAGATAATGAAGTCAAAAATATATCCTACAATGGAAATCAGTGAAAATGAGATTTTCTCAAGACTATCAAGGATTCTATCTTAAATTCCCTAAATTGGGATTAGAAGTTATCAGCAGACATTTGTTTGAACATTTTCATTAGGGGTGAGATCCCCATAATCCCCATGTGCAGGGCTCTGCATTATATGCCCATTGCTACTTAACAAAATCATCACCAAGGTTACAGTTACTCAATACTTTTTTTTATTTTATGCTGTTTTGGTCCCTGAGCATTCCCACAGCTATCAAGTCATCTGACCTTTTTGTTATTCTTCATGCTTCACATTATTCTCGTACACCTGCACAGGAGTCAAACAATAGAGAACGTAAGCCATCATCTTGTGGGACAGTTAGGGAATTTTTTTTATAAATTCTGAACTAATGACATGCGTGTGCTTCCACACCTGTGCTGAAATCCACCGATGGTACTGCATGCTACCTTGCAGATCAAGTGCGTCCTCAATCACAGAATCTCTGTATTTTACACCCAAACTCAACTGGCTGTCAGTAGAGTCAGTGAACAGACCACCTCCCTCCTCCCAACGTAGGTGAGATGGTTTCATTTACTTAACTGCCATCTCTTGGCTGATCTTCCAGTCTCCAGGTCTCTAGTCAGTCATGGCTCACCTGGATCATAATCAGGGATTTATCCCTCTATGCCACAGAACTGATACAAATACTTAGCTTCTGCACAGAAAATCATGTATTTGTCTTTCCCTTTTCTTTGATAAATTCAGAGAAAAGCGTAATTTTCAAAACAAAATTGTGAAATAGCATCTTTCAAGCACTTGTGTTTTAGTAGAAGAAATAACACTAGAGGTCCCCTGATAAAGTGTTCCTTCAAAGTAAAATTCAAGCAATTAGTGGTAAAAAGAATGTTCCACACATTATCAAAATTATCGATTTAATGAAAATTTAAGGTCAGTTATATCAAATTATAGGCATAGAGCAGAATTTAGAAATGCCATAATTTTAGTACCAATCTCTTGTATGTTGGCAAGCAATGAGTTTGAAACATATTTCAGTATTTGCAAACTTTGTCATGACTGTAATTTGAGCCTCACCCTCACCAACCTACCTAATGTTGATAACTGGCATGTTACATTATCTGCATTTATTTTAAAAACTCAAATTTGTCAAAATGGTTATAATGACAGTTGTGTCATATTTAGAGCCCTGAGTTCAGTCATGATTCGTGTTAAGACACTCATTGTCATGACAATCAGTATCCCTTTCATATGACTGTTGCTACTCAAGGTTACCTATTTCCATGGAAATGGAAGGGATTTTTTGGTTTACTTGCTTTGTTTTGTATTTAGTGAAATATTTTTTAAATTACGTTAATGAATTTAACCAGATGCATCCTAAAATTATTTATTTTTGCGACAGACAAGCTCAGTATCAGTAGTGCAACAGGTAGCACACTTGCATTTGGTGCTGGAAGACTAGAAGCCTGTGTGTTCATTTCCTACTCTAGGTGATTTGTTTACTGGTATTGTAGTACAGCATTAGGGTAGTGTCGCACTCCTCAGTATGTTGTACTTTGCATGAGACATTAAACTGAGGTCCCATTTGCTTGAGTTGCTGGTGGCTCAGGTGGATATAAAAGATCCCACACACCTATCACAAAAGAGGAGGGGAAGATCCCCTAAGCCCTATTCAAAGTTTTCCTAGTAGTGGAAATACAACATCGGGTTTTTCCAGATATTAAGCCACTAGCCTAGACTAATCATCATCATCATCATCATCATCGTCATCAAAAAAAAAAAAAATTACAGAAACATTCTTACCTTAGAGGCCAGTTGGCGTAATGGTTAAAGTCTTCGCATCTCAAGCAAAAGGTACAATTTTTTATCCTGACCTCTGGAGAATGCCTGTATGGAGACTACATGTTTGTCTTGTGTCTTCCTCCCACCTCCCAAAAACATGTTGAATTTTTTACCTCAAACCCACCCAAGAATGGAGTTGTGGGTAGCAGCACAGACTCTAAATGGTGCCTATAATGCGTAGAGTTATATAGACCAACCGCTTTAGACATCATCTGGGGTGCATGGTATCCTCCTCGATAGGAGAACATGAATCAAGACTGTGAGCCCTGTCAGGGCTAGCCACTCAACAGTGTAAAATATGTCTCTAGTTGATTCTGTTCTGTTGAATAATGTTGTCAAATGGGCATGAGTATTTGCCAGTGATAAGTGGGTTAAGGAGCTGGCCATCTATGCCTTTTTCAGGAACCTGTGCTAACAGTAGGAGGGGTATATATGCCCCTAGTGGCCAGTGTGTGTGCCCACTATAAAGTCAAGCAGCCCTGGATCAATAAACTACTGGCTGGCCATTGTCCAATTGCATAGCTTGGGTTCTTGCATCTATTGAGTGAAAGCTGGATGCAAAATTAATCTGCCAAACATGAACAAGACTTGCTACACTCAGTGTGCGTTCACTGACAGGATAAAGCTTGTAAGTGGATGACAAGTTAGTAAGGAGGTGACTGGACAAGATGGAAAGTCAGTGCAGCAAAGACATTTGATTTGGGATTCAGAGTCTACTACTCTGGAGGAAGACAAGCTAAAAATGATGTGGGAATTGTGGTGAGGGAGAGGTTTTAGAAAAAAGTGGAGACAATCCAAATTTTACTAAACACACTGGTTATGGGGATTTCAATTATCCCACCATCAACTGGGAAACTTATGCTAGTCCTAACTTGCTAGAACAAAAGTTCTTTGACTTTAATTCAAGTGCCCGGGACCTGTTATTCAAGGACCCCCTGAAATTGACTTATAGGAAGGGGAAAAATATTAAGGAAATGCTGGAATATAGAAAACCAAAGCAGGGTAGGCAGAAGAAAGGCACTTTTAAGTGTGGGGCTTGCTCCCAATGCTCACATGTTATACAGGGGGAGAGTGTGTAGTTAATGGAGAGGAACATAAAGTTAGAAACCAACGCATTTTCCAACTGTGACACCATGGGGGTCATATATATCGCCGTTTGTAAACCCTGTGGAGCCTTCTATATAGGGAAGACCACTAGGATGCTTAAGAGGCGAATATACGAACATCTCTATGACATTAGTAAGCAAGATACCAATAATGCACTATTCAGACATACCATACTTTGTAAAGATGCAATTTTTGGCTTTTTTGTCATAGAAAAAATAGAACAGGACCCTCGAGGTGGTCCCTTGGAGACAACTATAGAGTACAGGGAACTATTTTGGCAGTTGAGTTTGGAGGCCAACAGCGAACCAGGCTTCAATGACTATATTTTTTTATCCCCTGTCCTCAAACTTAGATCTGCTAAACTATAATGTTTTTATTTAGCATTATTTCTTGACCAGTAGATGGCAGTGTTTTACAAGTTCATTACAGTGGTATTGTTTCAATACAATTTAAAATGTTGGTGCAATAGATCTTATTTATTTATTTCTATATTATTATATTTGATGGCCTGAATTTTATGTATTTGCATATTAATTATGTGATTCATTGTTTTTAAAATCTGTTATTAGAACCTTGTATTCCAACAAGTGACTGTTTTAGGAGTTTTATAGCAGCATTTTGAATGCACCACATTCAATTATATTAAATGTTTCAATTGGTTAATTGTTTTGTTAAAGGGAAGGGAGGGTTATTTAAGGAGATTACTAGCTTGTGTAACTATTCATTCTGATTTAATCTAAAGACGAAAATGCAAGTTATTGTTTTGTGGCATTAAATAAATCATTTTGGTTCACTGACCTGAACAGGTGTTTTGTTTGCTGGTTCTGCAATTGCTTTGGTTTGTTGCAATTTTGGTACTGTTTCTAAGCACTTTTTCCTTCTCAGTTGTGTTCATTGTTTTGTGTTCTGCATGGAGGAATTGCAGACCAGCATGGACTCTCCAATAGGACGAGCCAGCGACCTGAATGGTGTGAGCAATCGGCTCACAAGGGTGGAAGAACAGCTTTCCCAGTTACTGAGTATTCTCACACAGCATCACGTTCCTTTTACAGCCTCACCCAATCCTAGTGGGGCTTTTGACAATGACAGACCAGAGGCGTCGTTACCAGGTAACAAGGAGGCATTAACTCAGAGGGACAAAAGCAGAGTTTTAGCCTTGGATCCTTCACAGGGGATGCAGTCTTTAAAAGGTCGCAGGAGAGGGAATACAGAAGAAAATTACTCCCATGAACCTAACGGCGACTTAAGGGACAGCAGTTCCGAGACTGGACCCGAGAGTTCTAACATGTGTGAGGGAAAGGAAATAACTCACGCCTCCCACCAAGGTGACTTTTTTTTCGGCTTTCAGCCGTATTGACAATAATGCAAAACACTCTGAGTCTAAGAACTGGGGGGATGTCTTCTGTGCAGGGATGGTTAAAATCTAGGTGTAACTTTTCTGTACCTAGTGAGGACACTAACCGAAGGTTCAATTTGAACCAACGTAACAATTATAGTATGAATGTGAGCCTGCTGTATGAGTTAATGCTTAGATACAAATCTTTAAATATGGATAACTGTTACTTACAAGAGTGTTTTGGGGGGGGCATTGTGCCCAAAGGACTACGTATTTACAGGTATCCAAATAATGTTAAAGAGGGTAGTGAGTTCCATAAAGAACTCATTAAGATATTTAATCACTGTGGTTTGGATATACTGCGGGCCATCATTAAAAATAATGAAGGAGAAATGGACACATTACTCAATGATATAGAAAAAACTAATAATGAGATTACAACTGATTTACCATTTACTGTGGAAGAAGAAAGATCCAAATACTTACATGTGAAAGGAAAGATTGATGAAAAATGTACATTTTTATTTAACAGGAAATGTAAGAAGCTTGATAGGGATATAAAAGAATATAGGGAAAAACGATGTTACCCTAAACTCAAAAACAATTTTAAGCACCAGTACAGGAATCACACTGATCACATGGGTGATGATTTACAGGGAGAAGATTTGGACAACCGAGAATGGGGTCACGGAGGGGGCTACAGTAATTATCCTTTTGGGGAAGCAATAGGGGGGGTACGACTTGAATGACCCTTTGGATTTTCCCACACTGAGGAGATCCGAGAGGATAAAACAAAGAACACCAGTCAACTACTACCCCAACAGGGGGGAATATTCGAACAGAAGGAGATATTAACCCCGATTAGCCCCACTCGTAGTCTGATACAAAACAACGGTATAGTAGTCGAGTGGCATAGGCATAAGTACCACAATTTTAGTATATACAATTACAGTAGCCTGGACATCGACTGCACATACTTTAGTTTGTTTAGTAAAGGTTTGAAGTTTGTACCTAGTAACAGAAGTCAAATTATGAACGTTTTGATTGACTTAAAATGGTTTTTGAGAAAAAAGAACTTAGAATTGTTAATGCACCACAAAGGGAGGGGTGTGAATTTGATTAAGAGAAAAAGTACTCATAATCCACCCCTTCACCCCCAGTTAAAACACTTTGGAAATTCAGGTAGAAAGGGAGCTTCAACAGGGTCTAAATAAGAAAAGAAGACAATACAATTTGAACAAGGAAGAACATGCCCTCCTGGATTCTTTAAGGAACAACCTTCAAGTCAAGATTAAGAAACCCAACAAGGGGGGGTGGGATTTTCCTTATGGACAGTATTATTTATTCAGGCAAGATGTTGGATATATTAAACAACATGGACAGATATTCTAGAGTCTCACGTAACGAGATTAATATAGCCCATAGGAAGATTGATTTCATTCTTAAAGAATTGATTGATGAAGATATGATTAGTCAAGATACCTACCACTATTTAATTATGGACAAACCAACAGTACCATCTATTTTTGGTATAGCCAAGGTCCATAAGGATGTGGACAACCCACCACTCAGACCAAATGTGGCAGCCACTAGATCTAAAACGTATCCCTTGGCCAAATTTTTGGACTTAAGGTTAAAAAGGGTCTGGTCTGAGCAGACAGGTATCCTGAAGGACTCTTGGGATTTTTTGAGAAGTATAAACAATGACCTATATAGTGATGAACTCATCTTTGTTACTTTAGATATCCAGATTTATTCAACGTCATTCCTCATAAGCTAGGATTAGAATGGTTCAAAGAAGCTCTTAGAACCAAAGGAAGTTTTGATGAAAACAGTATCTTGGTGTTTATGGATTTAATGGATTTGGTACTAAGACATCATTTTCTGTATTTCGAGGGTGAGTTTTTTAGGCATTCAAGTGGAGTAGCCATGGCGGCCAGTTGTGCCCCCATGTATGCAAACTTGGTATTGTCTATTTGGGAAGAGCAGTTTATTTTTCATTCTGTATATTCTCAATATTGGAAACACTATTGAAGTTACCCGGATGATATTTGTATGTTTTAGATTGGACCTGAGGAGAAACTAATAGAATTCATCAAGTACGTCAATAGTACTACTGACTTCCTCAAATTCACCCACAGTTTTTCTAGGGAACACTTACAATACTTGGATGTGATGATTGAAAAGATACCTGAAGTCAAAATTTAAGTCCAATGTTTACAGAAAAGTGACTTTTCAAACTCCTACTTGTTTTACACTAGTGCCCACCCTTTCAAACAAAAGAAAGGAATTTTGAAAGGGCAGTTCATTAAGAGTAATAGGATGATGTCTCTGGATAGTGACTTCGATATAGAAAATAAGAAACTGAAAAATATGTTCTTGGAAAGAAACTACCCCCCTGTTTTAATAGAAAAAGTAATGAACAAAATACAAAATGAGAGGGGGGAGATTTAGTCCCATTTTAGGGATACTGGAACACACTGTAATTAATACAAAGAATAACCCAACCCCAGATGCAAATTGGAGTAGTAATTTCATCTTGAATTTTAGTAGTGACACTTACTTAGTTAAAGATATTATTTCTAGAAATTGGGGGAAGTTTAGGGAGTATTCTGACTTGAACCTGTTATTCAAGGACTCCCTGAAATTCACTTATAGGAAGGGGAAAAATATTAAGGAAATGCTGGAATATATAAAACCAAAGCAGGGTAGGCAGAAGAAAGGCACTTTTAAGTGTGGGGCTTGCTCCCAATGCTCACATGTTATACAGGGGGAGAGTGTGTATTTAATGGAGAGGAACATAAAGTTAGAAACCAACGCATTCAACAACTGTGACACCATGGGGGTCATATATATCGCCATTTGTAAACCCTGTGGAGCCTTCTATATAGGAAAGACCACTAGGAAGTTTAAGAGGCGAATATACGAACATTTCTACGACATTAGTAAGCAAGATACCAATAATGCACTGTTCAGACATACCATACTTTGTAAAGATGCAGTTTTTGGCTTTTTTGGCATAAAAAAAAATAGAACAGGACCCTCGAGGTGGTCCCTGGGAGACAACTATAGAGTACAGGGAACTATTTTGTCAGTTGAGTTTGGAGGCCAACAGTGAACTAGGCTTGAATGACTATATTTCTTTAGCCCCTGTCCTCAAACTTAGATCTGCTAAACTATAATGTTTTTATTTAGCATTATTTCTTGACCAGTAGATGGCAGTGTTCTACTAGTTCATCACAGTGGTATTGTTTCAACACGATTTAAAATTTTGGTGCAATACATCTTATTTATTCATTTCTATATTATTATATTTGATGGCCTGAATTTTATGTATTTACATATTAATTATGTGATTGATTGTTTTTAAAATCTGTTTTTAGAACCTGTTATTGCAATAAGTGACTCTTTGTTTTAGGAGTTTTTATAGCAGCATTTTGAATGCACCACATTCAATTATATTAAATGTTTCAAATGGTTAATTGTTTTGTTAATGGGAAGGGAGGGTTATTTAAGGAGATTACTAGCTTGTGTAACTATCCATTCTGATGAAGCCTAAAGATGAAAATGCAAGTTATTGTTTTGTGGCATTAAATAAATAATTTTGGTTCACTGACCTGAACAGGTGTTTTGTTTGCTGGTTCTGCAAGTGCTTTGGTTTGTTGCAATTTTGGTACTGCTTCCAAGCACTTTTTCTTTCTCAATTGTGTTCATTGTTTTGGGCTCTGCATGGAGGAATTGCAGACCAGCATGGACTCTCCAATAGGACGAGCCAGCAACCTGGATGGTGTGAGCAATCGGCTCACAAGGGTGGAAGAACAGCTTTCCCAGTTACTGGGTATTCTCACACAGCATCATGTTCTTTTTACAGCCTCACCCAATCCTAGTGGGGCTTTTAACAATGACAGACTGGAGGTGTCGTTACCAGGTAATCAGGAAAGCATTACCTCAGAGGGACAAAAGCAGAGTTTTAACCTTGGATCCTTCACAAGGGATGCAGTCCTTAAAAGGTCGCAGGAGAGGGAATACAGAAGAAAATGGCTCCCACGAACCTAACGGCGACTTAAGGGGCAGCAGTTCCCAGACTGGACCTGAGAGTTCTAACACACGTGCGGGAAAGAAAACAACTCACGCCTCCCACCAAGGTGACTTTTTTCGGCTTTCAGCCGTATTGACAATAATGCAAAACACTCTGAGTCTAAGAACTGGGGGGATGTCTTCTGTGCAGGAATGGTTAAAATCTAGGTGTAACTTTTCTGTACCTAGTGAGGACACTAACCAAAGGTTCAATTTGAACCAACATAACAATTATAGTATGAATGTGAGCCTGCTGTATGAGTTAATGCTTAGATGCAAATCTTTAAATATGGATAACTGTTACTTACAAGAGTGTTTTGGGAGGGGCATTGTGCCCAAAGGACTACGTATTTACAGGTATCCAAATAATGTTAAAGAGGGTAGTGAGTTCCATAAAGAACTCATTAAGATATTTAATCACTGTGGTTTGGATATACTGCGGGCCATCATTAAAAATAATGAAGGAGAAATGGACACATTACTCAATGATATAGAAAAAACTAATAATGAGATTACAACTGATTTACTATTTACTGTGGAAGAAGAAAGATCCAAATACTTACATGTGAAAGGAAAGATTGATGAAAAGTGTACATTTTTATTTAACAGGAAATGTAAGAAGATTGATAGGGATACAAAAGAATATAGGAAAAAACGATGTTACCCTAAACTCAAAAACAATTTTAAGCACCAGTACAGGAATCACACTGATCACATGGGTGATGATTTACAGGGAGAAGATTTGGACAACCGAGAATGGGGTCACGGAGGGGGCTACAGTAATTATCCTTTTGGGGAAGCAATAGGGGGGTACGACTTGAATGACCCTTTGGATTTTCCCACACTGAGGAGATCCGAGAGGATAAAACAAAGAACACCAGTCAACTACTACCCCAACAGGGGGGAATATTCAAACAGAAGGAGATGCTAACCCCGATTAGCCCCACTCATAGTCTGGTACAAGACAACGGTATAGTAGTCGAGGGGTATAGGCATAAGTACCACAATTTTAGTATATACAATTACAGTAGCCTGGACATCGACTGCACATACTTTAGTTTGTTTAGTAAAAGTTTGAAGTTTGTACCTAGTAACAGAAGTCAAATTATAAACATTTTGATTGACTTAAAATTGTTTTTGAGAAAAAAGAACTTAGAATTGTTAATGCACCATCGGGGGCGGGGGGGTATGAATTTGATTAAGAGAAAAAGTACTCATAATCCACCCCTTCACCCCCAGTTAAAAAACTTTGAAATTCAGGTAGAAATGGAGCTTTGACAAGGTCTAAATAAGAAAAGAAAACAATATAATTTGAACAAGGAAGAACATGCCCTCCTGGATTCGTTAAGGATCAACCATCAAGTCAGAGTTATGAAACCCGACGGGGGGGGGGGGGGATTTTCCTTATGGACAGTATTATTTATTCAGGCAAGATGTTGGATATATTAAACAACATGGACAGATATTCTAGAGTCTCACGTAACGAGATTAATATAGCCCATAGGAAGATTGGTTTCATTCAAAGAATTGATTGATGAAGATATGAGTAGTCAGGATATCTACCACTATTTAATTATGGACAAACCAATATTACCATCTATTTTTGGTATACCCAAGGTCCATAAGGATGTGGACAACCCACCACTCAGACCAAATGTGGCAGCCACTAGATCTAAAACTTATCCCTTGGCCAAATTTTTGGACTTAAGGTTAAAAGGGGTCTGGTCTGAGCAGGAAGGCATCCTGAAGGACTCTTGCGATTTTTTGAGAAGTATTAACAGTGACCTATATAGTGATGAACTCATCTTTGTTATTTTAGATATCCAGATTTATTCAATGTCATTCCTCATAAGCTAGGGTTAGAATGGTTTGAAGAAGCTCTTAGAACCAAAGGAAGTTTTGATGAAAACAGTATCTTGGTGTTTATGGATTTAATGGATTTGGTACAAAGACATAATTTTCTGTATTTTAAGGGTGAGTTTTTTAGTCATTCAAGTGGAGTCGCCATGGGGGCCAGTTGTGCCCCCATGTATGCAAACTTGGTATTGTCTATTTGGGAAGAGCAGTTTATTTTTCATTCTGTATATTCTCAATATTGGAAGCACTATCGACATTACCTGGATGATATTTGTATGTTTTGGATTGGACCTGAGGAGAAACTAATAGAATTCATCAAGTACGTCAATAGTACTACTGACTTCCTCAAATTCATCCACAGTTTTTCTAGGAAACACTTACAATACTTGGATGTGATGATTGAAAAGATACCTGAAGTCAGAAAATTTAAGTCCAATGTTTACAGAAAAGTGACTTTTTCAAACTCCTACTTGTTTTACAATAGTACCCACCTTTTCAAACAAAAGCTAGGAATTTTGAAAGGGCAGCTCATTAGGAGTAATAGGATGATGTCCCTGGATAGCGACTTCGATATAGAAAGTAAGAAACTGAAAAATATGCTCTTGGAAAGAAACTACCCCCTTGTTTTAATAGAAAAAGTAATGAACGAAATAAAAAAATGAGAGGGGGGGAGATTTAGTCCCATTCTAGGGGTACTGGAACACACTGTAATTAATACAAAGAATACCCCAACCCCAGATACAAATTGGAGTAATAATTTCATCTTGAATTTTAGTAGTGACACTTATTTGGTTAAAGATATTATTTCTAGAAATTGGGGGAAGTTTAGGGAGTATTCTGACTTGGACCTGTTATTCAAGGATCCCCTGAAATTCACTTATAGGAAGTGGAAAAATATTAAGGAAATGCTGGAATATAGAAAACGAAAGCAGGGTAGGCAGAAGAAAGGCACTTTTAAGTGTGGGCTTGCTCCCAATGCTCACATGTTATACAGGGGGAGAGTGTGTATTTAATGGAGAGGAACATAAAGTTAGAAACCAACGCATTCAACAACTGTGACATCATGCGGATCATATATATAGCCATTTGTACACCCTGTGGAGCCTTCTATATAGGGAAGACCACTAGGATGTTTAAGAAACGAATATACGAACATCTCTACGACATTAGAAAGCAAGATACCAATAATTCTCTATTCAAATGTACCATACTTTGAAAAGATGCAGTTTGTGGCTTTTTTGTCATAGAAAAAATAGAATAGGACCCTCGAGGTGGTCCCTAGGAGACAACTATAGAGTACAGGCAACTATTTTGGCAGTTGAGTTTGGAGGCCAACAGCGAACTAGGCTTGAATGACTATATTTCTTTAGCCCCTGTCCTCAAATTTAGATCTGCTAAACTATGTTTTTATTTAGCATTATTTCTTGACCAGTAGATGGCAGTGTTCTACTAGTTCATCACAGTGGCATTGTTTCAACACAATTTAATATTTTGGTGCAATACATCTTATTTATTTATTTCTATATTATTATATTTGATGGCCTGCATTTTATGTATTTACATATTAATTATGTGATTCATTGTTTTTAAAATCTGTTATTAGAACCTTGTATTCCAATAAGTGACTGTTTTAGGAGTTTTATAGCAGCATTTTGAATGCACCACATTCAATTATATTAAATGTTTAAATTGCTTAATTGTTTTGTTAATGGGAATGGAGGGTTATTTAAGGAGATTACTAGCTTGTGTAACTATTCATTCTAATGAAGTCTAAGGATGAAAACGCAAGTTATTGTTTTGTGGCGTTAAATAAATCATTTTGGTTCACCGACCTGAAGAGGCGTTTTGTTTGCTGGTTCTGCAAGTGCTTTGGTTTGTTGTGATTTTGGTACTGTTTCCAAGCACTTTTTTCTTCTCAGTTGTGTTCATTACAGAAACATTCTTACCTTAGAAGCCAGTTGAATGTCTTCGCATCTCAAGCAAAACGTACAATTTTCGATCCTGACCTCTGGCCAATGCCTGTATGGGGACTGCATGTTTGTCTTGTGTCTTCCTCCCACCTCCCAAAAACATGTTGAATTTTCCACCTCAAACCCACCCAAGAATGGAGTTGTGGGCAGCAACACAGACTCTAAATGGTGCCTATAATGCGTAGAGTTATATAGACCAACCGCTTTAGACATCATCTGTGGTGCATGGTATCCTCCTGGATAGGAGAACGTGAATCAAGACTGTGAGCTCTGTCAGGGCTAGCCACTCAACAATGTAAAATATGTCTCTAGTTGATTCTGTTCTGTTGAATAATGTTGTCAAATGGGCATGAGTATTTGCCAGTGATAAGTGGGTTGAGGATCTGGCCTTCTATGCCTTTGCCAGGAACCCGTACTAACAGTAGGAGGGGTATATATGCCCCCTAGTGGCCAGTGTGTGCCCACTATAAAGCCAGGCAGCCCTGGATCAATAAACTATTGGCTGGCCATTGTCCAATTGCATAGCTTGGGTAATTGCTCTATTGAGTGAAAGCTGGATGCAAACTCAATCTGCCAAACATGAACAAGACTTGCTACACTCAGTGTGGGTTCACTGACAGGACAAAGCTGGAAGTGGATGGCATGTTAGTAAGCAGGAGACTGGACAAGATGGAAGGTCAGTACAGCAAAGACATTTGATATGGGATCCAGAATCTACTACTCTGGAAGAAGACAAGCTAAAAATGATGTGGGAATTGTGGTGAGGGAGAGGTTTTAGAAAAAAGTGGAGACAATCCAAATTTTACTAAATACAATGGTTATGGGGGATTTCAATTATCCCACCATCAACTGGGAAACTTACGCTAGTCCTAACTTGCTAGCACAAAAGTTCTTTGACTTAATTCAAATGCCCTGGAACAAATTGTCCATACCCTGACAAGGGGAACAAACATTCTGGATCTGGTCCTCATCAACATGTCAAACAGATGCACTGCCGCAACTGTCAGACCCTCATTAGTTAAAACTGACCACCACAAATCAGTCACCTTCAAGCTGGCACTAACACCAGAGCTCACAAAGGGTTAAATCAGACTAAAAAACTTTACCAAAGCAAACTATACCCTCCTAGGTGAAGGTATAAGTGCATTCCAAGCCCCATTCCAAGCTGAAAGTGGTTACTGTGCCAAAGCTTACACTAAAGCCCTATACAATCACTTGCATAAATGTATAAACTCTGCTGTACCAGAAAGATTCAAAGCCACAGCCCCAAGTAAAAACAAGCTGCCATGGTGGACATCCAGCATCAACAAACTTTAAACACAAAAAGTTGCTGTCCAAGAAAACAAAGGCAAGGCTCCAACAATGGAAAAACACACTCATCGGCCTCAACAAGCAAATAAGGCAACTTGTCACATCCTGCAAGTGCTCCTTTGAGAAAAACTTAGCAAGTGCAGCCAAGGATAACCATAAGGCCTTTTATAGTTACGTATGTAACCTAAAGGGTAGGACCCAAGCATGTGCAGAACTAGTGGGCAATGGTATCACACACACTGACCCCACAGAGATAGCAATCCTGCTAGCAGATAGGTATGGTGACAATTTCACTCACTTATCCCCTCCTATCTTACAACAAATCTTCCCCAAACTTCCCCACCACCCTACATATCTGAAGAGCAGGTCTACAAAGTCTTGTCCAAGGCAACACAGCCTCTATGGGACCAGACGACATCCCAGGCTGTCTTCTAAATAGGCTAAAACATGAACTAGCATTACCACTAAGTACTCTTTTTGATCATAATCATAACCTAATCACAAGCTTTGTTCCTGCAGAATGGAGACCAGCCAACAGTTATTCTTCTCCACAAGAGTGGCCTTACAACAGACCCAGGGAATTACAAACGCATAAGCCTGACCAGCCTCATCTGTAAGGCCATTGAACATATCATTATGGACCTCATAAATAAATAAAGACCTAAGTGACCTCCAAACCCTGGATTCTACCCAATTTGGCTTCGTGAAGGGCAGATCCTGCCTGCTAAATCTGGTGGATTTCTTTGAAAATGTGACCAAAGCCACTGACAAGTGCAAATCTGGCAAAGGCTTTTGAAACAATCACCCATTCAGGCATTACTGATAAACTTAGCAAACTCAATGTGAACCCCTTCATTGTAAGATGGGTTGCCAACTGGCTCACAAACCAGACGGACAATATCAAAGTGGGTGACTCCACATCAACCAGCAGATCTGTTATCAGCGAGGTGCCACAGAGGTCAATACTGAGCCCCCTACTGTTTAGTATATACTTCTCAGAAGTTCAGGTCAAAACTAAGGGGGTGTGGCTGACCAAATTTGTGGATGACTGCAAAATAGGTGCAATCACTGAATCCCCAAATGATGTCAGCATACTCCAAGAGGGTCTCATGCAGACCACCAACTGGTGTATTAGTCATGGTCTCAAACTGAATGCAAAGAAATCTGTCATCACTCCCTTTGGCACAAACAATGTCCTCACCCAAGAAGAAATTAACAGCAAGTAAGAGACCTGGGATCACAAGTTGACCATGACCTTAGCTTCAAAATCCATATGTCTACTATAGTAAGGAAAGCTTTCCATGTAGTCCTCACCTCGAGAGAAAAAGAAGTTATAAGCCCCCCCATACTCAGCAAATATCTGGCTCATAATTGAGTATAATGCCCCATTTGGCATGTACCATACTAAGCACCTGCAGCAATTAGATGATAGACCTCAGAGGTTTCTAACAAAGAAGATCAAGGGGCTCCAGCACGTGCCTTACACAGACCAATGAAAGTCCCTGTCACTATATTCTGTATCATATAGACTTCTTTGGGGAGACTCATGCCTGGGTTACAAAGCAATCCAAGACCCAAACATAATGAACTTGCTGCATATCTGTAAATGGGACTAGGGCTACCGATTCCAGGGACCTAATTATGGCCTGCAACTTAAATAGGACATGCTGGAGTAAAAGTTTTATCTGCCAGTGACTTCTATGTTTTTGGAACAGGCTATCAATTCATGTGAAACAGAGCACCTCTATAACACTGTTCAAGAGGAACCTGGATGGGTATTCTTACTAGGGGATAGAGTGCACAAACCTCCTGGACATGGACAGTCATCAATAAATGCAATCTTAGGTACTGATTAGAATTTCTATGGTATTACATTGGGATGAAATGGCTAGGCTTAAAATGACCTCCGGGTCAAAAGCCTAGTAATCCCCTATGATCTTAAAACAGTGAAGGATGTCATCAGAATTAGTGACAGACTCATGGCACTCAGACTCCAGTGTAAGAATAGGGCAGTATTCATAGTCTCAGCCTATTCCCCACAACAGGGTTGTGGTGGTAAGTAAAAGAATGTATTTAGACAGCAATTGCAGGACCTACTAGATAAAGCAGGACAACATGAATTGGTGTTGATGAGTGACCTGAATTAACATATCGTAACAGACAGAATAGGATATGAGGACTAACTAGGTCCACGTAAGTGGAGTAATAGGAATAGAGAAGGAGAGGCCATTCTAGACTTCTGTCTGGCAAATGACTTGATGGTGGTCAACACATGATTCAGCAAGAGAGACAGTCACAAGATCACATACAAGAGTGGCAATCATGTAGCTCAGGTAGACTTCTTCCTAGTAAAGAAAGGGCACAGGGGTAGAATCAGTGATTGTAAAGTCATCCCCAGTGAAAACAGTCATCCCACAGCATTAACCACTGGTTGCCACAATCATCTGCAAGCAATGATCAAAGAAGTCTGTAAAGTCAACAGCGACTAGGTTGAAGACCTAGAAGTTGACAGGAGATAAAGTGCAGCAGTTCAAAGAATTACTCGCTATAGCACCTCAAGAAGAAGAGGAAATAAATGGAGTTGAAGAAGAATGACAGCATCTCAAAACAGAATGTGTGAGGGCTATAAAACAGATATGCAGCTGAGCCAGGTATGGAAGTAAGGTACACAAGGAAAGCTCGTAGTGGAGATCTGAGACATAGGACAGGGACGAAGTGATCAAGGATGCATATGATGTAATATGCATAGCCCCATTGTTTCTCGGTTAGGACAGTCTAGGAAATAAACATTTAGCATTGCACTTGGATTTAGCATGAATTGAAGCATGGTTAAGCCATCTATGTACTAGGAGTACTAAAAGTAAAGCAGAATCAAGAGATGCGAAACTGCCTTCGCCAAACGATAGTCAATCGAGTGAATTGCAGGAGTAAAAGTTCTGTGATGGACACTCATCCTATTAAAGATGCAGTGACTCAAGGTACCACTACAAAAATGGAATCACTGGCAATAGTGAAATCAATGGTTTTGGCAGATGGAGTAACTGAAGGAAATGTTTCAAGAGAGGATAACCACCTATCCATAATGATAACTTGGTGAGTGAAATAAATGAACAGCAAGCTTTAGTTATAAAGGGTAATGTAGCACAAAAATACAAGCGGCTTCAAAGACAAATTTAACAGATGTATTTGAGAACTTGAATTGTATTTGTGATACAGTAAGTTTGAAATTGTGGTAAATCAGGTGGCACAAGTATAAAAAACTTTAACTTGTGTACAAACGCAAGTTTCTAAGCAAGTAAAACAAATTAAAGATTTTGAAGGAAAATCTGCAGTTGCAACCTTTATTGTAGATAAAATGAAGAAAATACAAATACTGGAGTCATCTAATACTGAATTGTAAGAATCTTTAATAAAGCAATAATCCACAACTGGGCGTGGGTATATCAGGATTCACCCACAGTTGGTGTGGTTGAATCACAAGGAGGAAGCCTGAGTGATTAAACAAAGCCAACCATAGGTAAATCCTGATGTACCCAAAAGCAGGAGTGGATTGTTGCTTTTATACAATAACATTATTTAAGAAAGCAATTACTTACCTTTCTTAAATAATGTGATTGTATAAGGGTACTTTTGCCATCTTCCATACTGTCTTATTTATACTGATATACAATTGCATACATATGGGACTTATATTCCCACACCTGCACAGTACATCAGTGCAGGAGAGAACAGCATGTCTATTGCTGTTTGGTTAGTTTTTTTTTAGCTGTTAAAAAATAGACATTTACATGGAAAGTGCAAAAATATGAGGAAAATCAGGTATGTTCCTCTTTTAGTTTTGCAGAATGCACCTATTTCTTTTTCTCATATTTTGGTGCGTCCTCTAGTATACACCAGCAGAAAAGTCTAGCTGGTAAGTGGTACTTCATTTAGCACTGGGGTATGCTCGACATACAATGGGCACTCTTGCTGGACTTCCAAATCAGCATGCACATTTTTGAATAGTAATGAGATGTTATTGTACAATAGACTTTGAATCACATGCTAGACACAAGAACATAAGAATATTTGTTGTACCTGAAGTTTGGGATTCTCAAGGAGTCATAAAAGAATTCATTTAAAAAAATATTTCAAGTTTTGCTTAGCAGGTATTTAACTACTATGAAAGAGCTTGAGGTTGACCACATTCATTGACTTGTGGTCAAAAGAAGTGAAGTTCCAGAAAAGCAATATCCATGAACTTTTATAGCTGGATTTCTTCTTCTTTCGGCTGCTCCTGTTAGGGGTCATCACAGCAGATCAACTGTTTCCATTTCTTCCTGTCCTCTGCATCTTGCTCTGTCACACCAACCACCTGCATGTCCTCTCTCACTATATCCATAAACCTTATCTTAGGTCTTCCTCTTTTCCTGTTAGCTGGCAGCTTCATCCTTAGCATATTTTTCCCAATATACTCTGCATCAGTCCTCAGCACATGTCCAAACCAATGTAATCTTGCCTTTCTGGCTTTGTCTCCAAACCTTCCAACCTGGGCTGTCCCTCTAATATACTTATTCCTAATCTTGTCCATCCTCGTCACACCCAGTGCAAATCTTAACATCTTCAACTCTGCCACGTCAAGCTCTGACTCCTGCCTTTTTGTTCAATGCCACTGTCTCCAACCCATATAACACAGCTGGTCTCACTACCCTCTTGTAGACCTTCCCTTTCACTCTTACTGGTACTCGTCTGTCACAAATCACTCCTGACACTCTTCTCCACCCACTCCATCCTGCCTGTACTCTCTTCTTCACATCTCTTCCACACTCACCATTACTCTGAACTGTTAATCCCAAGTATTTAAACTCATCCACTTTTGCCACCTCTACTCCTGCATCCTCACCATTCCACTATCCTCCCTCTCATTCACACACATATATTCTGTCTTCGTCCTGCTGACCTCCATTCCTCTTCTCTCTAGAGCATTTCTCCACCTCCCCAGGGTCTCCTCCACCTCTTCCCTACTCTCACTACAGATCACAATGTCATCTGCAAACATCATAGTCCACGGGGACTCCTGTCTGATCTTGTCTGTCAACCTGTCCATCACCATTGCAAATATGAAAGGGCTCAGAGCTGATCCTTGATGTAATCCCACCTCCACCTTAAATGCATTCGTCACTCCCACCGCAGACCTCACCGCTGTCACACTACCCTTGTACATATCCTGTACCACTCTTACATACTTCTCTGACACTCCTGCCTTCCTCATACAATACCACAGCTCCTCTCTAGGCACCCTATCATATGCTTTCTCTAAATCCACAAAGACACAATGCAAGTCCTTCTGACCTTCTCTGTACTTCTCCATCAACACTCTCAGAGCAAACATCGCATATGTAGTGCTCTTTCCTGGCATGAAACCATACTGCTGATCACTAATCATCACCTCCCTTCTTAACCTAGCTTCCACTACTCTTTCCCATAACTTCATGCTGTGACTGATCAGTTTAATCCCTCTGTAGTTACTACAGCTCTGCACATCACCCTTATTCTTAAAAATCGGTACCAAAACACTTTTCTCCATTCCTCAGGCATCCTCTCACTTTCCAAGATTTCATTAAACAATCTAGTTAAAAACTCCACTGCCATTTCACCTAAACACCGCCATGCTTCCACAGGTATGTCATCTGGACCAACAGCCTTTCCATTCTTCATCCTCTTCATAGCTATCCTTACTTCCTCCTTGCTAATCCACTGCACTTCATGATTCACTATCCGCACATCATCCAACCTTCTCTCCCTCTCATTCTCTTCATTCATCAGCCCCTCAAAGCACTCTTTCCATCTGCTCAACACACTCTCCTCGCTTATGAGTATGTTTCCCTCATTATCCTTTATCGCCTTTACCTGCTGCACATCTTTACTAGCTCGGTCCCTCTGTCTAGCCAATTGGTACAGGTCCTTTTCTCCCTCCTTAGTGTCCAACCTTTTATACAACTCTTCATACATCTTATCCTTAGCCTTCACCACCTCTCTATTTGCCATGCACCTCATCTCCTCATACTCTTGTCTACTTTCTTCATCTCTCGGACAATCCCACTTCTTCTTCGCCAACCTCTTTCTCTGTATACTCTCCTGTACTTCTTCATTCCACCACCAGGTCTCCTTGCCCTCATTCCTCTTTCCAAATGTCACACCAAGCACCTTTCTAGCCATCTCTCTTACTAGCTCTGCTGTAGTTACCCAGCTATTCGGCAACTCTTCACTGCCACCCAGTGCCTGTCTTAACACCTCCCTGAACATCACCTCACAATTACCCTTTTTCAATTTCCACCATTTGATCCTTGACGCTGCCCTCACACTCATCCTCCTCTTCTTGGTCACCAATGTCATCCTACAAACCACCATCCTATGCTGCCTAACTACACTTTCCCCTGCCACCACTTTACAGTCTCTAATCTCCTTCAGACTGGCCCTTCTACATAAGATATAATCCACCTGTGTGCATCTTCCTCCACTCTTGTATGTCACCCTATGCTCCTGCCTCTTGTTAAAATATGTATTCATCACAGCCATGTCCATCCTTTTCGCAAAACCCACTACCATCTGACCTTCTGCATTTCTTTGCTTATCACCATACCTACCCCATCACTTCCTCATCCCCTCTGTTCCCTTCACCAACATGCCCATTGAAATCTGCTCCAATCACCAGTCTCTCACCCTTGGGTACAGTCATCACCACTTCATCCAACTCACTCCAAAATGTTTCTTTCTCATCCATCACACACCCAACTTGTGGAGCATATGCACTAACAACATTCATCATTACACCATCAATTTCCAGCTTCATAAACATCACTCTATCCGACACTCTTTTCCCCTCCAAAACACTCTTAGCATACTGTTCCTTCAGGATAATGCCTATGTCATTTCTCCTCCCATCCACACCATGATAAAACAATTTGAAACCACCTCCGATACACCTAGCCTTGCTCCCCTTCCATCTGGTCTCGGATTTAATAAAGCTAAAGACTGTGAATTGTTTTAACACCAGCTGTAATGTTGATATACAGCACAGTGGTGCAGCTGTATGCATTGTCACCTCACAGCAAGAGGCTGTCTAGGTCAATTCTCAGCTGCGGTACCTTCTGTGTACAGTCTGCATGCCCTCCCTACATTCACATGAGTTTCCTCTGGGTGCTCTGGTTTCCTCTGACATTCCAAAGACATGCATCTGGAGCCTTTCTCCTTCGACCTCTGCTAAAAATGGGCTCTGTCCCAGTCAGACTTTCTCAGTAAACAAATGTTAAATAAATAAATATAAGAAACACAAACTTTAGCTCTGAGAGTCAAAAAATATCTAATTTTGCTGATTTACCCCAAGCTATTATTAAGCAATGGAACATATTTTCAGAAATCAGAATTGAACGGTGGAGAAAGAACATGAAGTCAAGTTTTTGATTTCCTTCCAAACTAAAGATTATTTGGAAAGGGATCCCATTAGTATTTGAGAAGAAAAGTGATGTGAGGCATGAACTGACTGTCCTTGGAGATCGGTGATTGATTACTCCATCTGGATGGACTTACTTGAATGGTTTCATTGTTAATTGATAAGAGGCATTATGAACATTTTTTTTGTTCATAGCTTCATAGGCATTTATTAGGCTAATGACCACAAAGGCCTTTTTAAGCCTAGCCATGCATCCCAAATCTCTGATGAATTCTGATATCCTTGATAAGTGTAAGCATGGGTATGTTATATTTGTTATTTTTTTTTTTTTTTGGGGGGGGTAGTTGTTTCATTGATAATGAATCATAAGCAAAGTATGTACATTTCCTTTGTTCTTGTTCTCTTTTTGATGTGGAATAAACATTTATTTCTGATTAAGATAGAAATGTTGAAAGTAACTAATATTATTATAAATGGAACACATGAAATTTCTAAGATGAAAATAGTGTTGAACTATATAATAAAAAGACCTGAAAAAATATATTATTACAGTAACCATATCGGGCATATGATGAATCATCTAGTATTCTTAGTAAAAATAAATGGATTACACATTTAATTGTTAATGTCAGAAAGGAAAGGGTCTGAAAGGAAAAAGAGTGGTGCTATTATTAAAAGCAAGTGTGAATGGCAATAAGAAAATATATACTCTGGTGTAAAGGGAAGGATGATCCTAGCTTCTTTGAAATTAAATGAAGTAAAGTGGTCAGTGGATTCAATTTATGCCCCCTGTCTAGAGTATGAAATATTTTTTACATATGTCATTATTCAATATGTTGAATATTACCACATGTGGTGGTGATTTGAATGTGGTATTAGATGTGGATAAAGACAGATCATTTCCATCAAAAAGTATATCATATCAAGTTAAACACTGCGGCATTTTAAATAGTTTTCTGGATAAGAAAGATTTACATGATATTTGTAGAATTGTAAATCCAGATGTAAGATGGTTTGCACATAGTTCACACCCTTTTAAGTTAAGTTCTAGAATAAATACATTTATTGTATCTTATGATTTCATGCAGTTAATGACGTCTTACAAATTTCATTATGTATTATGGACTGATCATAGTTTATTGAGGATGGAACTTGTTCATAGCAGTTCAATTAGACAGTTTATTAAAAGGAAGAAGTATGCCTCTTGGTTTGGATCACAACAGATGGTGGAAGAGATTTGAGCTAATATTATGGAATTTGGGGAATTAAATTATGATACACCTGTTTCTTTTAATGTGAAGTGGGATGTTTTTAAAGTCTCAGTCTATAGTCATATTCTGTATAATAAGATAAAATATTATCAGATAACTAGATTAAGGTGTAATAAGCTGAAAAAAAACAAGTAGATAATTTATCTCAGTTGTTAGCAGTGAATTATTATAAATACTTACTTATATGGAGACAAAAGCTGAATTGTTTACATAGGTGTCAACAAGAACTAGATAAATTAAGTAATTAGATTTTTTTTTAAACTTACAGAAGGTTTTGACATTGCAAGTAAGAAAACTTGATATATATATATATATATATATATATATATATATATATATATATATATAGCAAACCCATAATTCTTCAAGAAATTTAATGGTACATTTTAATAAAATGTAAAGTATTCTATATAATTACATTTTTAATATTTATACAGGGAAATGGTCAGATAATATTGATGTAATGAAAGAATGGTTATAGTCCAATACCAAACTTTAAAGAAGCTGTAATTACATTCTGATAAATACATGCTGCTACTGATTTATTGAAGGTTACTAACTCTCCAGATCCAGATGGATTTATAGCAGACGTTTATAAAATGTTTAAATAAAAGTTAACTCAGTATTTATACAAATTGCCAAATCTACTGACTTTTCCTAGATGGGGGCTTCCTAATTCAATGAAAGTGGCTGAAATAATTTTGTTAAAAAAAAGAATACAAAGATTAGTTGTGTCCAAATCATTATCGTCTGATATCTATGGTGATGGATTTTAAATGTATAGCTAATGTGATTATTCAAAAATTTGGAGTTTACCTAAATAAAATACTTCTTCCTATAAAATTTGGTTTCTGCCAAAAAATGAAATTAAATGAGGCAAATGTTTTATTACAAGCTTTGATGTTTGATGCTGAGAAATCCAATGATTAATTAGATTTTATTAGGTTTGATGCTAGGAAGGCATTTGACTTGTTGCATTTTTATTTGGAAAGTTTTGGAAAAGTATGCCTTTCACTCATCTCTTATTACAATAATACAGAATCCATATGCCCAGACAGAGGCTTATTTAAGAGAAAATGATAGAATGAAACCTAAGATTGTAATATTAATGGAAGTAAGACAAGGTTGTCCCCAGCCAGCTACAATATTTCTATTACCTGAAAATCCATTACTGCATAAGAATAAAGATATATTGAGTCAGTTATAAGAAGAATTGAGCCAGTATTAGTGGAATTTGCAAATGTCTGTTTGAAAAAAATGAGACTATAATAACATTTTTTATAATGTTATCAAGTGTTTTGATCAAGTAATATAACTGGTTATGTGATACATCATAAATCAGAAAGATTTCCTTTTTATTTTTAATAATGACAAATCTGATGTGTGACATCTAATGCCAATTGTTAGTGAAATGAAGTTTCTGGGAATAATGGCTGTAAATAATTTCAAAAAAAGTCGTTTTGAAAACATGACATCTACTAGGGAAAATTAAGGTGGCACTTGATTTTTTCAGAGCTTCCCTGTACCTGGCTTAGATGCCAGTGGCTACTAGACTTGTATTGCTTCTAAAACCATCTGGACCTACAAAGCTGATATAATTATTTTTTGCACTTGCTCTAGCCATCTTGATGCTATTTAACACTTCTGTGCTGCACTTATTGATTTGGTTGAATTTATCACATTTTCAGCCTGCACTTGTTGAAGAAATGCCATTTGTTTGTTACTGTACTGTTCCTATGTTGTTTTAATGCTGTTCTGATATTTACTAATCTCCTCTGATACTGCAAAAGTTGTTCTGAGTTTGCCAAAGGATTTGTGAACTTATTTCCAAAGATTCCCGATTCTGCAGGAGTTTTGCCTTTTGTTGTAAAGCATTTGTTAGAGCACTTGAACTCAAAACCAGTTCTTTTTATACTAAGAGGATTTTTCTGTCTCTGATGGGAGCAGAGGGCTGATTCAACCCATTCAAGTTGGGAACGGCTGGTGGAAGGCTTATTGTGTGCTTATCTCATTGGCCTGAAAACTTAACTGTGTAAAAGTCTTTCATCCTGCTCGTATAAAAGCTCATTACTCATACCTTGTATATAAAATGACCTCTCTAGAGTAAAATCCTCTACAGAAAATATTCTCCATTGTCTCCCATTGTTCATAGTTGCTTGAAGAGCTGAGGGCAGCACCACTGCAGAACATCTAATGGCATACTACTAAATATTCTCGCTTAGACCTTTAAGTGACTCTCCCCTATGCCTTCCCAGCTACTTAGGATATGGTACAATGGGTAGTCACGCCCCTGTCATCTCTGTGTCTGTCCTGGTGGATATGGGCATCCTGAGGCAGTGTAGCAACTGCCTCATGTTCACTGACAACCATTTAATTTTAGAACAGATAAAACCAGTGTATGAGAGATGTAGAT
The DNA here is from genome assembly GCF_019279795.1 of Protopterus annectens. Lineage (NCBI taxonomy): Eukaryota > Metazoa > Chordata > Ceratodontiformes > Protopteridae > Protopterus > Protopterus annectens. The sequence goes on along the minus strand of NC_056748.1, from coordinate 434,066,520 downwards.
ACACAACGTCAAAGCTCTTACATACACACAGATGAAAAATGCAAACCACATTGTTAGTGTTACACCCATAACACTCACTACCAACACTAAGGAACAAACACATAGACCCATATATACAGAGGTACTCACTTGTAATCTACCCAAACAGACCTTCTAAAAGCATCTCTCAGTAGCCCTGCACACACTCAAAAAATATAGCAACTTACACAACACATAACTCTGAAAATCATAGTAGCCCCACCCCCAAACCCATAAGGCAACACACCACACAACCGAACATTCTAGTTATTGGGGTTTCTATTGTAAGACATATTGATGTCCTCCTTACCAGGCTAAACAAGGAGAAGATCACAGTGAGCTGTATGTCTGTATCCAGGATCCACCAGATCATGCATGCACTTAATGTATTTTAAACACAAGCACCAGTATGAGATGGTTATAGGCCATGTGGGTGTAAATGATCTAAGAAGTACATCACGATACAATATGAAGACAGACATGATGGAGCTCTCTGAATATGTGTCTTAGGCAGGTATGAATCTAGCGCTAAGTAGCATCCTACCTTCATCAGTGATGATGCCACAGTACCAGCAAAAATGATTGCCTTAAATGATTGACTTTGTTTCTGGTGTCAAAACAAGGGGATCCAACATCTGTCAGCCTGGGGAGACATGATGGACAAACCAAGATGCTTTGCCAGAGATGGTTTGCACTTGTCACCACTTGGCTTCTGGATACTGGCAAACACATTATCTATCCCCATATATCCTTTTTTAGGCTGTGCCAAGTTGTTAAAGCCTCCAAAATAACAAAAATCACTCACGACTACCTAAAGGTACTGCTGCTCTCCCTTGAAGCACTCCTTACCATGGAGGACCCAGACATATGTGCAGTCACAGAACTATAGAAACCACACGGCTATCAAAGGCTGCAATGCCTTTCATACATTTCAGTCCCACTTAGCTCAGGATAAAACAAAGAGAGGAGGTGTCTCAGTGTTCATAAAGAACAAGTACACTGTTAGACTGATCCAACAACATGACTCATTTGAGCTGCTCCATGTCCAACTAACCATAGTTACAGATCCCCTAACATGAGTTTGTAAAACCACACCTCCTACCTACATCTACTGGAATCTCTTAACATTCAGCATAACACCATACTTTCAGGTAACTTCAACTATTCCTGCATAAACTGGAAGACTTGTACAACCCATAATTCACTTGCTCAGAGATTTCTGGACTTCGTCAATGCAAACACCCTGGAGTAACTAGATAGCTTCCCAACTAGAGGTACAAATATCCTAGACCAAGTACTCACGAACATGGGGCAGGATGCTGCTCACTCCCATACATTAACTCCTTCTTGGTAAGATCTAACCACAAAATCATCTTGTTTAGTACTAAATTAACATAGAACCCCCATCAAACTTCAGACCTGTTAAGAACTTTGCCAAGGCCAATTACCTCAAACTAAGGGATAGCTTATTAAACTTCCAAGCCCCTCTGAACATGGATGACACTGAGGCCTACTCTGAGCTGTACACAAAAGCACTGTACAACCACATTCATAGCTGCATAGTAGAGGCAGCACTTGTCCAAGTCAAATATATGATTACTGGCAAAAATAAACCACCCTGGTGGGCCCCTAGCATAAATAGGCTCTTCAGCAAAAAGAGCAAAAGGAAATATACTCTCCAAAGCCAAGACGGAACAGGCAAAACAGTGCAAGAAGACACTCACAAGTCTAAACAAAAGAATAGAGAGCTGGTTAAATCTGTCAAAGCAAACTATGAGGCAAAGATAGCCACCAAGGTGAAAGATAACCATAAGGCTTTTTTAATTATGTTCAGAACCTCAGGGGAAATGCTTGGCAATGTGCTGTGTTAATCATGAATGGCAACATTTACAACCAGTTTGAAACTATAGCAAACCTGCTGGCTGACAAGTTCAGCTCAAACATCTCCTCCCACCTCCTACCACACCCAAAAAAATACCTGCAACCATCCCTCTATTGGTCACTATGAGGGAACAGGGCCTTAATGTTCTCCTAAAACCAAAAACACAGCCTTCATTGGTCTGGACAACATTCCAGGATACTTCTTGAATAGCTTAAAACAGACTCTATCAAGGCCTCTAGAAACCCTCTTTAACCAAAGCCTCTGGACAGGCTTTGTCCCAGAGCAATGGAGGACTGTAACAGTCATCCCTGTGCACCAGGGGGACCCATCAGCTGACCCAGGGAACCATAGATGCATAGGTTTGACCAGTCTTATCTGCAGTTCTATACACCTGATCAAAAGCGACATATGAACTTTCTAAAAACTGGAACAGACCCAATTTGGCTTTGTCAAAGAGAGGTCTTGCTAGTTCAGTCTGGTGGACTTCTTTGAGAAAATTACCAGGGCCATGGATGAGGGTAAAACCTTACACATCACTTATCTAGACCTGGCTGAATCTTTTGACACAATCCCCTACTTCAGGATCATAGAAAAACTTACTGAGTTAGGCATCATCATCAGATGGATAGCCAAATGGCTCACTAATGGGACACATGTTGTCCGGATAGGTGAATCTGCTTCTAAGAAACCTGTTATTAGCAGTGTCCCCCAGGGCTCAATGTTGGAACCTCTCCTATTTGGTATATACTTCTCTGCAGTGAAGGCCAATGTAGTGGGCCTCTGGCTCACCAACTTTGCTGACAGCTGTACGCTGGGAGCAATCATTGAATCCCCAAACAATGTTGACAGCCTACAAACAGACCTAAAAATTACAAGAGACTGGAGCCCAAACCATGGTCTGAGACCAAAAGCTAAAAAATGCATATTCATACCCTTTGGTAAATCAGACATCCCTGCAAATTATAATACTGATAGCACACCCCTGCAAATTATAATATTGATAGTGCACCCCTAAAAGTAAACCCAGTGGTGAGGGACCTAGGAACACAGATAGATAGAAACCTAAACTTTGACCACCAGATAGCTACAGTAGTGAGCAAATCCTTCTGTGAGGCTCAGCTTATAAGTAAAGGCTTGGCATCAAGATCAAAGGAAGTCACAGTGCCATTATATTTGGCCCTCAGCAGGCCTATAATCAAGTACAGTGCTTCATTCTGCATGTACCTAACCAGGCATTTACACCAACTGGAGCAGCCCCAGAGGTTTTTCACTAAAAAAATACATTGTGTAAGACGTGTTATGCAGATCGACTAAAGGCCCTATCCCTTTACTCCATCTCATATCATTTATTGAGGGGGGGACTTATGCCTGACCTACAAGGCATTCTCTGATCCATCCCTGATGAAAATGTTACATATTAACAAGAAAAACTATAAAAGGTATAACAAAGGGAGATACTACCAACACAGCTATCTGGAATTTTGTAAATAATTACATAACATGTGTGGATAACAACATGATTGATATAAGATATTTATTGCAAATGTACTAGAATTGTATGTCAGCTATATATCAAAGAAATACCTGCAACCATCCCTCTACTAGTCACTATGAGGAAACAGGTCCTTAATGCACTCACTAAAGCCAAAAACACAGCCTCCATTGGTCTGGACAAGAAGTACATGTTGAAAAGGTTTTTGCAAAGAGCTTAAAACGCAACCACAGCATGCCCTACTGGAATAGAACAGAAATGTACCTGCACTACTGTAACTGTTTAGCTGTATATATTTGAACAGTGGAAACTGGAATACATAAGGTTAACATCAGAAAAATAGCTGAAATTGAATAACTTTATTGCCAGGCCATAAGATGTTATCTTTCAGTTTCAGTGCAGTAACAAACACAATGTCTAGAACTAGGGAACTTTCTGTATTGTTATGGAAGTGTTTTATGACTTCCAGCAAGTACCAAGAGCTGATGGAAAGCCCTTGTGTATGTATTTTCACAGGTAGATGCTAAATACTGCTAGCTTTCAGTAGTGGGGGGTTTACCTGGTATAGAGTCAGATGACAAGAAATTATGTCTTTCTGCAAGCTATCCAAGCAGTAATATTTGAGATTGTAATTAAAGAACTCTCTGAGAGAGCATTCTGTATTCTGCCTTTGACTTGACAACATCAAGATCCACTCACCACATTAGGGAAACACTGAGTGTGTACCTGTCATCCCCCCAATGTACATCCCCCACTGGTGAGGACTGAGGCTCCTTGATTACTGGGACAGTAGTGTGTTGTCACAAAGGGTTACATGTTCCATGGACCTGAACCTTATTTGTGACTCTAACAGAACTTACTGGAGAGATAGATTTTTATCCCAAAGGTTCCCTCGTCTATGGAATAAACTTCTCATCTCCATAAAACAAAGCTCATCCCCTCACTGTCTTTAAAAATAATTTGGATAAATGGATAGAGAACCATAAATTTACTCCTGAGGCACTGCCCATGTCCCTTATAGATAGAGGCAGTCTGAAATATGACTCAGGGCTCCAACACCCAAAGACCCACTACCTGATACCACTCCATCCCATATCTGGGGAATTAAGATCTAATATTGTCATATCATGGGTATTACTGACTATGCTTGTAAAGGCTCTTGTGACATTAGCTTAGTAAGCACCTATGAATCTCCTATGAATGTATATAGAAGACACATTTATTTCTTTATTAGAAAAAAATTCCTTTAATAATATTTCCTTTGCAAAATAAAATAGTTTATTCTACCAATCAGTGGACATTTCAAGTTAAAAGGAAAATAAGAAAGTTCTTGTGGAGAAGAGGTTCCTGTAAAATTTTGTGGCAAGTTATGTGTACATCAAGTTTACAAGGTTTAAATTTATCAGATGTTTAAAGATATATTGCAGCATGTATGTTGTCAAGTTTTATATCTATTCAATAAGAGGTTTATAAAATTATTTTCAATAAAATATTAAATTCATAATCTCCACTTTTTTGTATCCTTATGAAAAAGTCAGATAGTTTTAAACTATTACAGCTTTATGACAAATTCACAGACCAGTTAATTGCGTTGCTACTTTATATTAAGATTTTGTGGAAAATATACAATGTAGTTGATTGTTTTCCTTTTTTGAGACATATGGTACAAATATAAATAAACTATCATGGTTAGATTATATAAAACAAGATATTTTAATCAGTGTGTATTGATAAACTATATGAGGAAATGGAAGTTTTATTTCAAGGTAATGAATCCCTGGCGGGTACTAAAATTCCTACAAATTTTAAAAAGGTGGTTGCAAGAATATACAAGTTAAATTAAGTACAAATGTGAGTATGCCTGGGAAAATGTGAATCATCTCTAAAGGTTTCTTAAATAAAGACCTTTGTTTCGAAACTTTGAATAAGATTAACTATAATCATGTAAGGAATAGAACAATACAAGATCATGTTTGCAATTCATATCACACCAAATAAATTATTTTCACACACCTATCTAACTCTGTATTATGTTGGCAGTGTAATGAGGAATTAGGTAATCTGTAGTATTGTTTGTGGATGTGTGATGATGTTAAGAAGTATTGGCATCGTACTAGATGTATTAGTAGAATTTATACAATAGATATTGACGACATCAGTTAATAGAATGTTAATTTTAATAAGTATTTGGTGCATGTTCATAATATTTAAATATTATTAGACTAAAAGAAAATTGATCTTTTTTTCTTTATTGGGGGGTACCTTTCTTATGCTATTGAGTATAAAATGTATTAATACGTAAAAAAATAAATAAAAAAGAAAGCTGGTGATGGAATGCAGAGGTCCAAGAAGCACCAAAAGAAAGTAGGAGTGCAGAAAAAAAGTGGGAGACAGAAAAAATATGGACCAGGTTAGAAAGGAATTCTGGTTGACTAACAAAGAGGCTAAGAGAGCAGTTGCAATTGCAAAGAACAAAGCATCAGTGCCATTCTACCAGCTTCTGGAAAGTGACTAAGTAGATAGCTCAAAGAAACTCTATCAGATTGCAAGGCAAAGACAGAAGGATAAAGAAGATAGACACCCTTCATAAGGGATGTCAGCAACAACCTGCTCACCAGTCCATAGGACATCAAAGGCTGATGGAAGGAGTATTTCCATCAGCTTCTGAATGAAGAAAACCCATCAGAAGCTGTACTTCCCCAGATGCAGCCAACAATAAAAGAAGATGAGGATCTCCAGAACCATCACTAAGGAAAATTAAGTCAGGGAAAGCAGCAGGCTGAGTTGAGGTCACAACAGATATTATAAAGATGTTGGGTGAGATAGGGGAGAAATGTCTCATGAGGCTGAGGGCACTCAAAGCAGTATGTTGATAAAGGCATATTGTAGATAACTGGAGAAAAAGCATACTAGAACCAGTGTTCAAAACAAAGGAGACATTCACAACTGTGGGCAGTACAGAGATATCAAACGTCTATCACACTGCATGAAAGTTCTGGAGAAGCTTATTGTTAAACTAGTAACCAGAGTAGTAGAACTAAGATGGAAATGAGCAATTCGGATCCAGATCAGGATGCAGCACAAAAGATCCAATGCTTGTAGTGAGACAGATAGTTGAAAAGAAGCTTGATATGACGAAAGAGTCCAACTGGGCATTCCTAGCCTTGGAGAAAAGATATGAAAAGTTCCAAAAAAGCTGATTTTGGCAGTTCTGTGGTAGTTTGAAGTCCCAGAAATACTGGAAGAATTAGTGCAGGCTATGTACAAGGATGCAATGTCTCAAGTATAGACAGTGTTCAGTCTCACAGAGGGATTCCCAGTGAGAGTGGGTGTGCATCACGGTTCAGCTCTGCGTCCACTGCTGTTCAAGCTGGTGATGGACCACATTAGCAAACAGGTTGGAGGGGAAAGATCAGCATAGTTGATGTATGCAAATGATGTGTCATTACATGCAGACCTTGAGCAAAGGTTAGGGGAATGGAATGCAAAACCAAAGGCACATGGGATTAAACATAGTACAGATAAGACAGTTGTAAAGACAGTAAATGGTGGGGAATCAGAAGAAGCTGAGATAGAAGAGAAACTAGTGGAACAGGTTAATAGCTTCAGGTACCTGGGAAGGGTGATTGAGGAGAAGGAGGTCTAAATGACTAGAACAAAGTTAGATTCAGAAGGGCTGCAGGCAACTGGCACAGAGTGTCGTCAGGGGTAGTATGTGACAGAAGAATGCCAAAGAAACTGAAAAGTATGATGTAAAAAAGTGGTGTGACCAGTACTATTGCATGGCATAGAAACCTGGGCAGTAAAGGCAGAGCACTGGAGGAATCTAGAGGTGATGGAAATCAAGTGACTAAGGTGGATGGTAGGGTGCACATTGTGGGAAAGACAAAGAAATGAGGACGTCAGAGAAGAAACCAAAGTAGGTCCAATTGCCCAATTGCAGAGAAAGTCAAAGACAGCAGATTATGGTGGTTCTGCCACATGTGCCAAAAGGCAGAAGGCAATCTGGTTAAGAAGATTTGGAACAGACAGGAAGAAGGAAAGAGGAATCAAGGACATTCCGCAAAGAAGTGGATGGACTGTGTGACAGACCTATAAAGTCAGGCATATATGTTGAAGAAGGTAGGAGAATAGCACTGAACTGAGAGAGATGGCAACAGTTGACCCTTCACCCCAACTCCATGTAGAAAATGGGAAAAAGGGACCTTGATGATAATTCATACCTTATCAGTTTTTCTACAAATGGATCCTCCTTGACGGCTCATAGTTTGAGTAATATTTTGCCTTCAACAAATACTTAGCATTCTTCCAGCAAAATGCTACAATCAGGAATATCTAAATGCCCAGCTGATGCTTGTTGTAATGTAACTCATCAGCTACAACAGTGTGCTTGTCTTTAGAGCCCACCAGTTCACTTCTTCTCACTACAGAACACCTACCTGTAAACTAAGAAATAGCAACACAGATTTAGCACTACATTTTTAAACAAGAGATGAGGCTGCATATATTCACATGGCCACAGATAGAAGAACCACTCATCTGCAGATGGATGGAGTGAGGATTTTCTTGCTCTATCAAAATGAATCCTCTTGTAGATAAAGTCATATTTTAAAATCGGGTCTATGTCATATAATCAAATGTTCAATTCCACAAAACTCTGTTCATCAAGACAAAAAGAGCAAACATTCAATTAAGCAAATGGCAACATCAGCAAATGTCTTAAACAGGGAATGGAATTAGTTGACCAACATTGTGACTGTCACACAAAGTGCAGTATGTCAAACATACCCAGGTGGGAGGCTGCCCCCCACCTATATATATATATATATATATATATATATATATATATATATATATATATATATATATATATATATATATATATATATACCAACTCTGAGATCACACTACAGTGGGGAAGAGGGCAAATTTCCTGATGTTGGCCAACTATTTCCATTCCCTGTTTAAAATATTTGCTAATGTGAATGTGAATTATGAAAATGTTCGCTCTTTTCGGTTTGATGAACAGAGGTTTGCGGACTTCGATTATGTAACACAGACCCATCAAAATCTATCTGTAATACCTACTGCTGAGTACCCTTCTTGATAGATCCTTGCATGAGTAGAATCTCAATTAATACCACTAATGGAGAGCACCCTAAGTCAGAGATTGTATGTCAGAGTCCCAGAAAAATGTCTCCCCCAATGTGTCCCTGCTACCTAAGCTGCAGTTGGCAGAGCAATGCTTACCAAAAGTGTGTACTACAAAACAAGTGGACACAACACAACAGAACTATTCTTTAAGGATGCACCAGAAATTGCTGCCCCTTTGCTATGAGGAGTTTTGACAGTATTACCAGCATACCTCTCAACTGTACAGATTTTTGCAGAACGTTCAGATTTTTACCTCATATTTCTGGTCCATTTTTCATTAAAAAATGTTTTTTTCTAGCAAACCACTGGCAAATCATTGAAGATTTAAGTCAAAAAATAATGACAGACATTTGTGTTAAAGACTTTGCACCCTCCAGAAACTTCATGCTAACGCAAAGCCTGTTATTCCCTCTACTTTCTAAATTTGTAAGAGCAATATTTAAAAATGTCCCTATTTTTTGGGCCTTTGTTCCCCTCCCCCCATTATTTATGGCTTTGCCCAGATTTCTTACTCTAAGAGGTTGAGAGTTATGATTGCCAGTTAAAGTCTGGCAGGGTGTTAAAAAAAAAATTACTTGGCAATCCACTCAGAAAGCATCTGATCAGCAACCATTGTGAAAAATTGCAGAAACCCTCCAATTTTATTTCCAGTAAAAATGCTGCAAATACATAAAATGTGACAAGTTGTATTAAACTTACAATTATTTTTCTTGTGAAAATAAGGTGCAGGTTTGACTTGCAAGGTGCTGTAAAATCATATACTGCTGTATTATTATTATTATTATTATTATTATTATTATTATTATTACTATTAACAAAATTGTGTCAGCACCTTAGCAAACCTCCTTCATACAAACATTATCAGAGCTTATTTCCTGTCTAAAGCCATCTTACCTTATTTTGGATCGGGCTTTCTGCTTTTCTTTGTGGAAAACGATTTGATAGTTTTATCTAGGCACTAGAATACATGTTAAATCAGCACCAAATAGACCAAGTGCAATGGATAAGGCTTTTAACTTTGCTCACAGTAAAGCAAGGTATGCTTTTTTGAAACTGAACTATGTTTATTGTCTTGGATATTTAAAAGTAAGGATTTGTTTTGTGAATATTTTAAGTGAGCGCCTGAAGATTAGGGGGAAAAGTTTAAGGAAAAATCAGACAGTGTCAGTTATGTCTCTGCAGAACTAAATACTTCCAGTAACAGATTGAAACAAAAAGATCAAACAAAAAGATTGAACTATATTTTGAAAAAAGTAAACTGAATCTAAACAAAAATAAATCAAAAGTTTATGTGTAACCATTTTTGTCTGTACTGACAAACTGTTGACTTCATCAGACTAACTTGAATGAAGGAATGACTACAAGTGCTTGCCTTGCAGCACAATTTCTCACTATCACTTGCTCTAAATGGCAAGTGCCCTAACTCCCACTAATCTGATCCTAGTTAATTACCTAGCCCTCCTACTACCAGACCCAACTGAACTGCCATCACCCTAGCAGAGCACTAACTCAAACCCTAAAATTCTTACATGGTTCCAAACCTTACCCATAAGTCTCCTCTCCCATTCCCTAACTCTAAGTCTCTGAATTGCTCCCTAAACCATAACCTAAAACTACACACTCCTCCCTAAATCTAAAGTCCCTAATCTCTCCCTAAGTTTAAAGCTCCACTCCAATTCCCTAACCAAAACTTGCTTCTATGCCCTAAACCTAAACTCCTGTATAGCCCCTAATCCTAATCTCACCTCCCCCTCCCTAAACCTAAAACTCCCCTCCCACTGCAAAAGTCGAAAGTCTCCAATCACTCTGTAACCTTACATTCTCTTCCTGCTCTCAAATCATAAAGTTCCACCCACTTTCTAAACCTAAGTCCCCTTCCCAATCACTTTCTGAAAGTCTAACCTACACCCTTACCCCTCCCTTTACCTCCCTGTGGCTGCCACACTTACCTTGCTTGAACTCAGGTAAGAGCAAACTGCAAAAAATGAAGGGAAAAAATAAATGATTTGCATCAAAAGTTAATTTCTAAGTGCTTTTGTCTCTGCTGATAAACTGGAGTCTTCATCAGAAGACCATGAATGAACACATATGTGATATTATGAACAAAAGGTAATGCATTGTACATGCTGTATGTAATTATCTTTTGTGCGGTCTCTCCTTTTTACCTTCTTTCACTGCATTTACATTATTCACAATTTTGTCCTTTCTTTTCTCTCTAGAACTACTTCTTCATCTCCTTTCCTATATCTCCTATTCCCTGCCTATTGTGTAATAGGTTTTGTACTATTTTGTTACCACTGGTTTTCTTTTTTTCTACACAGGTTTTCTTATGTTTGTAATATGCATTCTTAATAGGTAAGTTTTATGTCATTTTTGTTCATCTGGACTGAGACTGAAATGGGTTCATTTGGATCAGTGCTCTATCAAAAACTGAATGAATAAATAAATGAATAAATAAAAAGTGCTGTTATTTATTATTTAGTTATTTAACATTTGTTAACCAGGAAAGTCCGACTTGGAATGAGCCAATTTTCAACGGAGGCCCAGGGAGAAATGCTCCAGATGCATGTCTTCATAATGTGGGAGGAAACCGGAGCATCCGGAGGAAACCCATACAATTGCAAGGAGGACATGCAGACTCCAAACAAAAGGCACCCCAGCCAAGAACTGAACCGGAGAAGCTCTTGCTGTGAGGTGACAATGCTACCGCTGCACCACTGCACTGTCCAAACACTGTATATTCATATTAAAATGTTTGAATTTTAGGAGGTTGATTTTATCGGAAATGATACAAGGGGATGGTAACAGGGAATTTATGTATTTACTATTTGATAACAAGGTAGGTGATCTGCTCCAGAGACCCTTTTCATCCACAACCTGAAAGTACAGTACAGATTACAAAGGAAGTACATTCACATGTAATACCCCAGATACAAACAGTACAAATACATTAAAAGACAATACCATAAAAGTACTGTATATATACAAGCATGGTTTGTTTGACATAAATTACATAAGTGATGCAACTTGCAAAGTGTATATGGCCTTTTTCTTTAACTTGATGGTCTTTTACTTTGACTCAATGACTTCCCTAACAAGCAGTGACTACCTTCTGGCCATAATTATTTGCCTGTACATCAACAACTGAGATTTGGAACAGGCCTCCTTTAGACTCCATATCTCTGCCCTCCCCGGTACTTGTGCGACTTACTGATTGTGTGCAAAGAAAGTACATAAAAACTTGTATACATGTGAGTTGCAAAATAATGATTTATGGGCACAGTGAGAAACTGTCATCATACCAAGGAAACCAAACTCAGAAGCATCATAAGTACAGTGCATGATAAAGCTGATAACAGGCTATATGCAAGGGAAAAGAGTTAAACAGAGGAGCTCAAGAGTATGTCAGTGAGAGATGAACAAATCCCTAACCTTCAGAAGCACAGATTGAGTGGATAAAGGTGACAGACACCCCACATGCAACATATTAGGGGGCACGATCAGCAGATCTGATTGGTTAGCAGTGCAATATTCATTTCCATACCAGCATTTCTGAATGTTGACATGGAAATTAATTCCTGTACTGGTTCTGTGGTCAGGAATGAAGTCTTTGTTTTTGTGGTGCCTTGTGTGGAGTGGGGTCTAAGCAGAGAGAAGTATCATAAACATCATAAACATCAACAATACAAAAGACCTGGGAAGGAGCTCCTGATCAAAGTTTTTTTTTTCTTTTTGCTTTTCATCTTAGTGTTGAGGAGTGCCAGATGAGTGAGCAGTGCCAGGTGCCAGATGATCCAGCTATGGCTTTGCTCACCTTGAATTCCATTGCCTAACTTCATCTAAGACAAATTGGCCAAATAACTCCACAGAAGATGCTATCTCAATGGCACTTTAAGTATCCATGGCCCACTTGGAAAACAATAATTGTTATGTGCAAATGTTGTTCATAGACTTTAGCTCTGCATTCAACACCGTGATCCCCCAATATCTGATAAAGAAACTTGAACAACTGGGAATAAACACACTCCTATGCAATTTGATACTGGACTTCCTCACAGACAGACCTCAGACAGTGTGCACTGGAAATAGCACCTCCGAGAGCATCACTATGAATACGGGGGCTCCTCAGGGCTGTGTACTGAAACCTCTGTCATTCACCTTGTTGACTGCACAGCCATGTTCAACTCGAACCACCTCATCATGTTTGTAGACAACACAACTGCTGTAGGTCTCATCAGCCACAATAACAAATCAGCCTATAGAGAGGAAGTTAGTCAACTCATTGTCTGATGCAACAACGACAACCTCTCATTAAACGTGAACAAGACCAAAGAGATCATTGTCAACTTCAGAAGAAGGCATAAAACACTCTCTCCACTAACAATCCACAATGACATAGTAGAGAGAGTGGAAAGCACAAAATTATTGGGGGGGGCTACATATCACAGATGACCTAACATAGAGCATTAATACTATTGCCATTGTAAAAAAAACACAGCAATGCCTTTATTTCCTGTGAAAGATGAGAAATGCAGACCTCCCCTCTCTAATCCTTACCACCTTTTACAGAGTTACCATACAAAGTATACTAACCAACAGTCTGGCATCCTGGTACGGTAACTGTTCCACCTCGAGCAAAAAGGTCCTTCAGAAAGTGGTTAAGGTAGCAGAGAAAATCACTGGAAACATGCCCCCTGCCATCCAAGAAATACACCAGTCAAAATGTCTCAGGAGGACCAACAAGATTATCAGAGACACTGCCCATGGACTGTTCACCTATTTATCCTCTAGTAAACACTACCACAGTATGAGATGCAAAACAGCCAGATACAACAAGAGCTTTTTCCACAGGCCATCAGACTACTAAACTCATACTAACTGAACACTGTGCTGAACTCTGAACTCTGAAAAGGCTGTTGGTATCACATAGTTCTGTGCAATAACTTTGGTGCAATAATCCCACTGGGATTCTCTTAAGTCATACTCTCGTGCAGACCTAAATGTGCAATAATGATTACAGCAATCCTAAATGTGCAATAATTATTACAGCAAACCTAAATGTGCAATAATGATTACTGCAAAAAGTTCAACCCCTTTCTGTGCAATTTTTATGTATAGTTAGTTAAGAACCTAAGACAATAATGTCGGTCATATCTGTAGTAGCTGTTGTAATACAGATTGTCTATGTGTGAAAATGCCTCCACTTTGAGAAGGAGTAACAAAATTTTGTTCAGTGGTGTACAAGTTGTATAATCTGAATACCAATAAAGTTTACTTTGACTTTCACTTTGACTCCCAATAAAAGTCACATCCAACTTATGCTTGGGTTTTCAGCTATTCAAATTATTCCATCAAGTTTCCCCTTTTCCATTTGCAATGAAACTTATGATAGCACCCCAACCCCTCAACCTCAGAATCCAGAGCACAGAAGGTCCTACTTTCCAAAGTGCATCTACTAAAGTACAGAGCTCTGACTCATGTTTCTCTGAACTTGCTCTAAAACTATGGCAATCCCTTCCTCATTATCTCACTGAACATGGCGATCTCTTCCTCATTATCTCACTGAACATGGCGATCCCTTCCTCATTATCTCACTGAACATGGCGATCCCTTCCTCATTATCTCACTGAACATGGCAATCCCTTCCTCATTATCTCACTGAACATGGCGATCCCTTCCTCATTATCTCACTGAACATGGCGATCTCTTCCTCATTATCTCACTGAACATGGCGATCCTTTCCTCATTATCTCACTGAACATGGTGATCCCTTCCTCATTATCTCACTGAACATGGCGATCCCTTCCTCATTATCTCACTGAACATGGCGATCCCTTCCTCATTATCTCACTGAACATGGCGATCCCTTCCTCATTGTCTCACTGAACATGGCAATCCCTTCCTCATTATCTCACTGAACATGGCGATCCCTTCCTCATTATCTCACTGAACATGGCGATCCCTTCCTCATTATCTCACTGAACATGGCGATCCCTTCCTCATTATCTCACTGAACATGGCGATCCCTTCCTCATTGTCTCACTGAACATGGCAATCCCTTCCTCATTATCTCACTGAACATGGCGATCCCTTCCTCATTATCTCACTGAACATGGCGATCCCTTCCTCATTATCTCACTGAACATGGCGATCCCTTTCTCATTATCTCACTGAACATGGCGATCCCTTCCTCATTATCTCACTGAACATGGCGATCCCTTCCTCATTATCTCACTGAACATGGCGATCCCTTCCTCATTATCTCACTGAACATGGCGATCCCTTCCTCATTGTCTCACTGAACATGGCAATCCCTTCCTCATTATCTCACTGAACATGGCGATCCCTTCCTCATTATCTCACTGAACATGGCGATCCCTTCCTCATTATCTCACTGAACATAGCGATCCCTTCCTCATTATCTCACTGAACATGGCGATCCCTTCCTCATTATCTCACTGAACATGGCGATCCCTTCCTCATTATCTCACTAAACATGGCGATCCCTTCCTCATTATCTCACTGAACATACTTTAAGTTCAGGCCCCAACTCACACAGTATTGTTTGAACAATACAAATGCCAGAAGGCAGGACATATCACTTAATCACCACTGCTGGGTACAAGGTTAGTTTCCTAACATGTCACTAACAGCATTACTCTGCTGGTTACTGCTATGTTTCTGTTTCTTATAAACATGTACATAGCTTCTCTGTCTCCTTGCACATTGCCATCCTACAATATTTATCTTTCTCAGTTCTGCTGTCTCCTTGGACTCTGTGTCTTTGCCATTACTCATATCTTGTTTTGTCCACTAAACCCCTATGTTAATCTTTGCAATTTCTAAGACCTACTTATCACTTTTGTTATAGGTTCATGGGATCATAGGTGTTTACTAGGCTAATAACCACAAGGGTCTTTTTAAGCCTAACCATGCATCCCAAATCCCTGACAAGTTCTGGTACCTTTGATAAGTGAAGCAGGGGTTTGGGAGATGAAACATTTATAAGCTATGGCCTGGAAGATGAACCATTTACAGGCTGCCTGTGTCTATTAGGGACATAGGTGCCAAACCGGGGATGAATTTCCTGTTCCCCATCCAATTGTCCAAGTTACATTTTAATTGGGTTAAGCAGGAACTCTGCTTCATATGGATGGGGAGCCTGTTCCATTGAGGGAGTAGTCCCTGAGATACATACCTGTCTCTCCAGCCAATTCCTATTTATATCACAGGCAACATTTAAGTCTTTAGAATGGGTAATTCCGGAGCTGTTTGTTTTGTGGATATGCAGGAGGTCAATCAGAGTATGGTCTGACAATGCCTTGTATGCCAGGCACAGATCTCCCCTCAATAGCCTGTATGATACAGAATACAGAGATAGGGCCCTGAGGCGGTCTGCATAGTACATGTTACTTACACCCTGTATCCTTTTAGTAAGAAACCTCTGCGGACATTCTAGTTGTTGGATATGCCTGGTTAGGTACATACCAAAGGGGGCACTGTACTCAATGATAGGTCTGTTGAATGCCAAATACAGTGGAACAATGACTGCCTTGAACCTAGATACCATACCTTTGTTTATAAGTTGCACAACATAGAATGATTTCCTCACTACTGTAGACACGTGATGGTCAAAGGCTAGATTACTATTTATGTGTGTCCCCAAGTCCCTGACTACTGGATCAATTCTTAGGGGTATGTTGTCAATATGATAGTTACCAGAGATGGATGACTTCCTGAAGGATACTATTATGCATTTTTTGCCATTTAGTTTTCATCCATGGCTCTGCCACCAGTTGTTTGCCAGTCTCAGCCCTTTCTGGAGAACACTTGCATCAATGGGTGATTCAGTGATAGTTCCTAATATGCAATCACCTGCAAATTCAGCAAGAGACCTCTGACTTTGGCCTTGACTTCAGAGAAGTAAATGCCAAAAAGGACCAATCCCTAATCAACTCTGCTTGTGACTGCCTCTTTGTAGAAGTGGATTCCCCATTTCTAACTTAATGGGTCCTGTCTGTGAGCCAACTGGCTATCCACTGGGTGACATAAGCATTTGTACCTAATCTCATAAGTTTGTCAACAATGCCTGAGTGGGGTATTGTGTCAGATACCTTGGCTAGGTTAAGGTAGGCAGTGTGAACCATTTTGCCCTCATCCATTGCTTTAGTGACCTTCTCAAAGAAGTCCACCAGGTTCAGTAGGCATGTCCTGCCCTTGATGAAACCAAAATGGCATTGAGTCTGGTGTCTGGAGGTTCTCTATGTCATTATTGATCATTTCCATGATAATTCTTTCCATGGCTTTGCATATGAGACTAGTGAGACTTATGGGCCTGTAGTGTCCAGGATCTGTGGGTGACCCACCATTGTGCAGAGGGATGACTGTTGCTGTTCTCCATTCATGAGGAACAAAGCCTGTTTGAAGGCTACAGTTAAACAGAAATTCCAGAGGGCTTGATAGATCATGTTTCATATTTAGAAAGCATCCTGAGATATTGTCTGGGCCCACTGATGCAGCATCCTTGGCCTTAGAGAGAGCATTAAGGACCTGCTCCCTAGTGATAACAGAAGGATTTATATTTGATGGTATTTCCTTTGAGAAGGTTGATGGTGAGAAAGAGGGGTAAAGTTGGAGCTGAATTTGCCAGCTAGTAGGTTTGCTGTATCTTTTGGCTCAGTATAGGTGGCTCCATTTACAATGAGCACTGCACACAATTGTGTATTGCCTTTGTTGCTGCTGACATAGCTAAAGAATGCCTTGTGGTTGTCCTTGACCTGGGAGGCCAAATTTACCTAAAATTTGGCTTTGGTAGACTTGTTTGTTTAGTTTGATGAGAGCGGTTTTATCCTGCTGGGTCCTACAACTCCTCTTCTTACTATTCCTCTAATTATACTTTTCTACTCATAAAATTTAGGCCTTAACATGGCGTAAAGTCTGTACATAATAACTTTCTTTTTTTGGCTGGTCTGTATAATTGTTGTGTTTCTTTGTTACTTATAATTGTTATATTTCTGTTGCCAATATTCATAGGTGTATTTTTGAAGAGGTGTTAGGGACGCTATAGCTCCCCATCAGTGCTTATGTTAAGAAGTAATCAGCCAAAAAAATCATAAAAAAGTTTTAAACCATGGTTTTCCGTATTTCAGTTTTATCTGTAAATTGCACTTACAGACAAGCTGTTTTGTCATTTTTGAGCTGTTCTGAAAGCAGTCCATCTGGAAGAGTGAAATGTTGCCATTAGGGAAATTAGCAGATAATCACCTGAAAATTTTGTAATTTGCATCTCAGCAAATGAAATTCTGAAAAGTAGTCTGCACCTCCAGTTTATGATAATAAAACATGACAGTCTCCCATAGCTGTTTTTGCTTCAGCTAGTAAAATACATGATCATTTGTAGAGACTCACAGATAATGATATGTATTTACCAAATAACTGGACCCAAATAAAAAAAGTTGCACATTAAATAAACAATGTGTTAGTGCTGTTGCTTTCACATTCATCTGACGATGTAATATTCATTGGTATCTACATACCTACTTGAAATAAGAATTCAGTAAATACATAATTTACGTAATATCAATGAAATAATATTTTATTGGTTGGTAGTGTTACTCCTCAGTCATTGATATTTTTTAACATGTAGAAGTCTCAAAAGAAAGTAAATGTGCATTTATATATAAAAGTGATAGTTCATATAACAACGTTATGTGTCTCTTGACTCATTTGTGTCTCTTTGAATTTAATGCTGCAGTAAGCAGATTTACCTTATATAGTAATTATAAAACTATAATGTGCCCATCAATCTGCATAACCTCCAGCCTCAGAACTGTGATATATTAGATCATACATCAGGTATGATCACTGTGAAAAGCATGGTAGCAGGAATGGGTTCTGTATTTGGATTGCACCAACCTGTTCATCATTGTCAAAGCCTCAGATTTATATTTAGTAAAATAATAATGACATTTAAGTCTTCCTTTAGGATAAATTTCTGACCAGTTGTGCTTGGCAAGTTAGTTCCTCACCAAGTTTTAATGTGGTGAGTCATAGCGGAAGCATAAAAACCCCAAAATAAATTTTACAGATTCATAGGTGATTGCTATGCTAATGACCCCAGGTGGCCTTTTTAAGCCTAGCCATGCTTCCCAAAGGTGAGAATCAAACTCTGTATGTTGTGTTGTAAGGTAAACATCTTAACCAAGCAGAACTGAAACTTAACCTGTAGTACCAGCAAAACACAAATTATTATGACCAAGGATATATGCAGGCACATTCCTTTATTTTGATAAGTGCATTTTCCTTCTGAGCCTGTCTCAGGAACTTTGACTTACTGAGGCAAGAATACCTTCGAGTATCTAACCTTGGACCCACAACACAGACTTGTGCATATATCTTGCTCAGAAATAGGCTTGCCAGTTATAAAACTGTTATAGCTGTAGGGGGCAGCATTTGAAAATGATTATTACATTTGCAGGGCAACACAGAGTTATAACTAGCTATTCCTGCACCCACTGCCATCCCCCGATCTGGCACCCCACATCTTTAAGCTAAAAACTAAAAAAAGCTCCTTTTTTTCCCCTTCTCTCCTTTTAAACTCTAGCAAACTGTTAGCTACAATTCTAAGTGCTGGCATGCACCGAATACTGACCTGCTAACCCTTTTCACCCGTGGTGACTGCCCCTTCAGCCCACTCTAGCTATGTCTCTATTTTCTAGATGTGAGGTATACTTCTGGCAGCAGTGTAAGGCCATGTGTATAAATTTGAATTTCCTGGCATAATTTCTGTTTGTACCACTCAGTCTTTGAAAGTCAATATTGTACTATAACCAAGCAAAATAGAAAACAGCAAACAACATAAAAGGAAAGAATCCACTTACAAGGAAAGAAATTGTACTATAATCATTTGATCACCCGAAGATTAGGTGCATGCAGAAGTTATTAAAAAAAATCAGATTTTCTTTTCAGTGGGAAAATGAGGGCAAAAGTACAAAGCAAGTGATTGGGTATAAGGTGTAATGTGCTAGAAGTAACAGGAAATCAGATAATTAGTTCTAGAGTATGTAAGCAGTAGAAGGAAAAATATCTTATATTTATATAAATAAAACTAGTAAATATGACGTGCCAGTGCTAAAAGGGAGGTACATTATCTATATGGGGTTGAAAGAGGGGAGTAGGAGACAGAAACCCTGTTACTCATGCAATGTTGGCTAGAGGAAGGAGTTATTTTCTTGGCCCTTAGTAAAAGACCTACAGACAAACTATAGTTGTCAGTGTGTGATATATGGTTGATGTCTCTTATGTGCGGTTAATTAGAACTGCACATTTTTTTAATAAGCAAGGTACAAAGCATAATATACAGCTTTATTTCCATATCACATTTTAGTGCAATTTAGCTTATAGGATCACTTTATTTAGCACAGTGTTTATAGTTAGATATTTAGAACTTTTTTTTTTTTTAGTTCAGGCACATAAATATGTCTAAGTACAATGACTTTGCAAGCCATAGTTTGATGTTTATCATGGGTTGAAGTCCATACACATGCAACAAGTTGAATGACCACAGAGATGCCTTATTAAAAGGATACAAGGCCTAAACAACATGTCCTACATGGACCAACTCAAAGCCCTGTCATTATATTTGGTATCCTACAGACTGCTAACAGGTGACCTGTGTCTGGCATTCAAGGCATCTTCTGACCCATTACTGATGGATTTACTGCACATCAGCAAGTCAACTGGCATCAGAAATACTTGATCTAGGGATGTAAACCTCTTATGTAACATCAACAGAATGGTTTGGAGGGACAGGTACATTTTTCTACTGCTGTGGAATAGACTTCCCTTCCACATAAAACAAAGTTCATCCCTGTCAATTTTCAATTACAACTTAGATCTACTGATGGGAAACAGAAAATTTACCCCAGGACTGCCCCCCATACTACTAATGGACAGATGGAGCTATAAATATTTTATTCCATGCCTGGGTCTCCTCAAATTATCTATGGTATGATCCCAGTTATTGTCATTAGGGATAATATATAATGCTCAACCACAGGATGGGTAAGGCTGATCTATAACCAAATGGGATGAGTTATTTGAAGCTGGGAAATTATTTAGGCTTAAAATGTTCTGCAAAGGCAGCTAACCTAGTACTTACCTATGAACATATGAAATTCACCATGAGACAAATCAGCCTGCACTTAGCTGCATGTGGTTCGTAGAGTCACTCTGGAAAGTTCAAGTGTCTGTTCCAAACATGGGCAACCTGGAGTAAAGCACCACCCATATACTAAACGTACAGGTTTTGGTACCATGCTAGAATGAAATGAAGATAAAGGGGCTGTGACAGTTTGCAAGAAGGCAGGGTTAGCTCAGTATATACAGAAGGATGGAAATGGTAACTGGACATCAAGAAAGACAGTGCATACGATGGCACTAACCAGATTATGCATTGATGTTCTGCTATTCATAAATTGTCCAGTCACTGTTAGCTCCCCATCTGTGTGAGTGCTGGGTCCGCCACTACTATTTTTAATGCAACCTGAGCTGAGTCTGTAGCTGGTCATGCTGTGATCAGTGCTCCCCGTAACTACAAATGTAAATAAAATAAAATAAAATAAATAAATAAATGAGGAAAGTGGATTATTTTAGAGGGATGGGTAAAACAGAGTGTATGATGATAGACAACAAAGGCTGATGAAAATTACATAAAATAGGAAAAGGGTAGTTGAGGTATATGGTATAATTGTGGTTGACAGAAACATTTAACAGGGCTACTGGGGGATGCACCACTAAGGTGGATGGTCACTTGTACAGTAGGACTTTACTGGTGAATGTTAGTCAAAATATTATGTAGATTAGGGAATAGAGAAGGAAATGTGTATATTGATAGAGTCATGTAAAGAAACATTAAAGAAGGTATCTACAGGGAGTGCAGTTACATGCAAGTGTCATGCAAATCAGTAATAAGAGGAGAAGCACATGTTTGAAAATGGATGACTAAGAGCTTAGAGAAGGATAATAAACTACTTAATCTAACTCTAAAATCTGCAAACCTGGAAGATGTTAAAAGAACCCCTCAAAAAATGGCAATTCCTAGGTCATTGTGCACGTAAGATCTCATGGGCTGGCAGAGTCAAAACCAAATGCAGTGAAACAAATGCAATAGGAAAGAAAAAAACAATGGAATTTTTTTATTTTTATTTTTCTGCTGAAAAGCATTTTTGAATGTGTAACTTGTGGCTAGCAATATTATACAAAGGCAGGAAAAACAATAGAACTTAATGGGTGGCTAAGAAGGTGAAGGAAAAACCAAAATGCTGGATTACAGGAAAGACCCAGATGAAGGAGCAAAATATATACACTTGGTAATAATAGAAAATTGTTGCAGAAGGCAGGCTTAATGAACAGCATCAGAACCAACTTCTGTTTTAATTAAACTGGGAGTGAACTTGTCACACGTAAGGGATGAGGATGAAAGAGTGAAACAATGGGGGAAGGTACTGGCAAGAGACCAGAATAAGGTGAAGGGAGGATGGTGGACTGCCATGCTGTGCAATATCATGGGGAATAAGATGCCTTTGCTGTATAATAAACAATGTTTACAGCTGGTGAACTTTTTACTACTCTGTCTGTAAAAAAAAAAAATATCACTCTCCCAAGACAGAGAATACCCCCCCCCCCACCCCATTACATGAGTTCTCTCTCTCTTTCTCTCTCTCTCTCTCTCCCTCTTTGTCCTGTATTATCTTAGTCTAACTGCTCAGCTTCATTCATGTGACCTGTGAAATTTATTCATGTGTGGTACACCAATAGCTATCATGCATGAACAGATGATACTGACCAGAACATTGCACGAAGTCTGAAAAGTTGTGCAGCTCTGCAGTCTGAGCTGATTTGATTATTCCTAGAAATGTACAAACATGTTAGTGTAGCTCTGCTTTAAACTAGAATTAAAAAAATGAACAAAGTAAAGAAGAAAAATCATAATGATGAAGGATCACAGCTTTCCAGCAGTGACAGTTTTAATCTTATAGAGATGTTCCCTAATATAGCTACACATTTCCTCAGTCTGTGCACCCTTTTTCCATCCCACAATACTCTGAGGTAGAATGACCATGTTCCTAGATGTTAATGGATTGACTATTGGATGTTAGCATGGCTTTACATGCCAACAATCTCTCTGGTGCACTGCACTCTGAAGCAATTGTATGAATAGTTTATAGCTGAAACGGATACAAAGCGCATGTCAGACTGCCAACTAGTCATGGGTGGAGTCTCACAGGGTTTGGTCCTGGGTCCTCTCCTGTTTGGTATTGACTTCTCTGAAGTCTAGGCCAAAACAAAGGGACTCTAGCTGACAAAGTTTGCAGACAATTGCAAGTTGGGAGCTATTATTAACTCCCTAAGTGATGTTGACATCCTACAGAATGGCCTCACTGAGACCAACGACTGGTGTCAGAAGCATGGCCTTAAGCTCAATGCCAAAAACTGTGTTGTCATCCCCTTTAGGAAAACCCCTGTTCTCATGAATTACCGCACTGATACATACATACAAATGCTTCAAGCATGGGCATTAAAGCCCTTCTAGCTTGCCATTATACCAAAACACTTGTTTCCATAATAAATGTCCAGGCTGTTCTTAAAAATATCTAAACTAGTACTGCTTTAATGTAATTTGGTAGTCTGTTCCAAGCATCAGCTACTCTGTCAGAGAACCAATTAGTACACTTCTCATTCCTATAGAATCTTCTACATAGGTTATCTGACAATTCTCTAGTACTTTTTGATAACCCCAAACATTCCCAGAGGTAGTTGTCTCTAAATGCCTTAAATAACTGGATAAGATCTCCTCTTAAATATCTGTAAGAGACACTGTACAAGTTCAGATATTTTAGTCTTTCATAATAACTTAGATTTTCACATCCATGGATGTCCTTAGTATATTTCTGCTGTACTCTTTCCAGTTTATTCATGCTTGTTTTCCTACAAGGTTTTCATATTGTTATTCCATACTCAAGTTTGGGTCTAATGTAGCTAACAAACAATGACTTCATTATGTTTGATTTCCTAGACTTTATAAATCTTTTTATACAACCTATAGTTCTATAACTATCATTAGCCAATTGGTTGATATGATTAGAAAAACTCATAGCTGAATCTACCCATATACCCAGGTCCTTAAATGAGTCTACAGTTTCAATCACTGTGTTCTGTATTAAATATTCACCTTTCAGTTTATGTCTCCCAAATCTCATATGCTTAGTTTTTGATGTATTTATCAACATATTATTCTCCTGTGCCCAAATGGTCAATTTAGTCAAATTATTTTGCAGACATGCCTTATCTGTAACACTTGTAATCAGTTTACCCAATCTCAGGTCGTCAGCATATAGACTGTAGAACACCTCAGATGAAAAAGTAAGGTCTGAAAGATACAATCTAAATAACTAAGAGCCTAGTACGGAGCCCTGTGGGACACCTTGACTGTAACCAAGGATTTCACCTGTCCAGTTGATGTGTGATACTTGCCATGTCCTATTTGAAAGCCATGCAGCTATCCATCTTATCAGCAGTACATCAATACCTAGTTGTACTAATTTATTGATCAGTGTTTTGTGCATGACCCTGTCAAACGCTGAAGTTAAATATATATAAATCACATCATAGCACAATTTTTCATTCATAGCTGTTATTATATTGTTATAGAACATCATGTTACGGGTGGTAATAGATCTATTTTCAACATATGCATGCTGATATATGGTTTCAAGTCTCACCTTATCCAGTTCTGACAATAACTTATCCAGTATTACCTCCTCCATTATTTTTCCACAACATGAAAGTAGACTTAAGGGTCTATATGGTTTGGGGTTTGTCCTACTCCTCTTTCCCTTAAAGACAGGTTTAATTAGTGCATGTCTCCAGTCTTGAGGAATCTCCCCATATTTATATGACCTAGTGAATAATAGATGTAATGGCAGTGTAAGTTCTTGCTTAAGTGTTCTCAAATCATTGTTACTTATTCTGTCTCCTCCCTGCGCTTTGTTTGGATCCAGTTTGCACAGTTCTTTTTCAATATAATCTAATTTTATTCCAGTATCTGGGGTTACCTGGATGTCACTAGGACAATTTACCACCCCTTTTGTGGAGCCAAACTGTTTTGCATAAGATTTTGTAAATATATCTATAATCTGTTGTGTCTGAGAATAAATTTTAGAATCTGCACACAGTTTATCAATTTGTGTATCTTTATTCCTTCCACATCTTATGTATCTATAAAAAGGTTTGATGGTAGTCCACTGAACACAGAAGGTGTTATAAGAGATCTTGGAACACAGGTTGACAGCAACTTCTCTTTTGATCACCACATTGCCACTGTGGTCAGAAAGTCCTTCTATGTGGCACATCTCATTACTAAGGGTTTTGCATCCAGGAAGAAAGAGGTCATTGTCTCCCTCTACTCTTCCCTCATTAGGCCAATCATCGAGTACAATGCCCCATTTGGCATGTACCTCATTAGACACCTGCAACAACTGGAGAGGCCGCAAACATACCTCACAAATAGGATCCTAGGCCTTAGACACTTGTCCTATATGTACCGACTCAAAAAACTCCAACTATTCTCTGTCTCATATCGCCTGCTTAGAGGCAATCTCTGCTTGACTTACAAAGCCATGTCTGACCTAGCTCTGTTAGAAATGCTACATCTAAAGAAATCCCAATCCCTCCACACCACACGCTCCAGAGACCTCAACCTCATGATCACAATTAACAGAATGTGCTGGAGGGACAGGTTCATAATCCAGAGACTGCCCAAGCTATGGAATAGACTTCCCATACATGTCAAGCAAAGCACCTCGCTGACCCTCTTCAAGAGAAATCTTGATGAGTAGATGGGAAACAGAAAATTCACCCCGGGGATAACTCCAGTGGCTCTACTTGACAGAGGCACTGGGAACCAAGGTCGGGTGGCACTATGCCAGGGTAATCCTATGGCTAGGCTTGTAAAGGCCCCAGGGCCATTAGCCTAGTACATACATACCTATGAACCTATGGCATACAGTGATTGTTGGACTTTACTAATTGTTAATTAATTAATTAATGTATGCATGTATGCTTTTATTTATTTATTTTGCTTTTGTTTACCTGTTTAGTGGAGGCTCAGGGAGAAAAGTTCAAATTTATTACAAATATTACAAACATTTTTAAACAGACATTCAGTAATATACATGAACAGACACTGAGGTAATGTACATGAACAATTACACATTCATTTGCCAGTTAGATTACATTTTTATGAAATAAAAGCACCTATTACAGTATAAAAGATGTGTATGCATTAGAAGATGTTAAACATTGTTGAACATTGAGCATTTGAAGATGTATATTAGTGGGTTTGTCAAATAGGTAAAAGATAATGTGATTACTGCTTTGAAATTCAAAGAAATAGAGGTGAGGATAGGAAACAGGTAGGGCAAAAAGTATTAATGTTGCAGTTAAGACATGGGGTATAAAGCAGGTTCACAGATACATTATATATATGGTTATCATGAGGTTTATATTAGCAATAAAGTGGTGGAGTAGTGAGCAGTGTCACAAAACTATGTAAATGGCTGGGAGATGCCAGTAAAACTATTCAGGTATTGCTGAAGACTGGTTCTGGTGCAAAGGATTCTGAATTAAGAAAAATGGTTTAATGACATGGCATTTACCCTGGAGATACACAGGAGCAGATCCATTCATTTGCCAAGTTAAATTTTAGTTGTGTTTTAAATGAGTTTAGCATAGGGTTGCCACCTTCGTTCACGGCTAAAACCGGAGCCACGCCACGCCCCTCGCGTCACCAGTAACCCCGCCCACCCCACCCCCTCTCCCGCCAACCCCATTTTGTGATGTCACGACAGCATCACTCAACAGAAACGCCCTCTTTTTTCGTTCCCGCCGCCTGCTTTTGGCTGATTTGCTATGCTTTTCTGTAAGAAAAGCATAGTAAATCAGCCGATCAACGGGAACGCCCTCTTTTTTCGCTCCCGCCGCCTGCTTTTGGTTGATTTGCTATGCTTTTCTGTAAGAAAAGCATAGTAAATCAGCCGATTTACAAACTCCAATAGTCTGTTTCCTTTTTGAAACAGAATACCGGAGTTTGTACAGTGTTTTCCGGACTACCGGAGAATCAGTTTGATTTCCTGATAGTCCGGAAAAAAAACGAAGGGGTGGCAAGCCTGGTTTAGCAGGATGTGGTTCCATAGTTTAACTACACTATTTCAATATAGTCACCTGCATTATTGGATGATTTGGTTATAGTGATTAGTGACTTTTTTCTCTAGAGCATAAAATTATACTGAGGGAGTAGTGATGTATTAAGTTGTTAAGGGCTGGACAATTTTCTGGCTTATAGAGAAGTCTCTGTATTGTAATTAGTGGAGAAAGAGTTAGATGATGTGGTAGTTCTAGCCCATTTATTTCTCTGAGGGCCAGGCAGTGGTGTGATCTGTTGTTACAGTTTAAAGCAAATTTGGCTATTTTGTTATAAAATTGCTTAAATTTGGATAGTTGTGAGCCCTGAAGGTTAGTGAAGAGTGCAGCAGCATAGAAGAGTGATGTCAGTAAGAAAGCAAAGGCTATACGTCTTCTTGCTATGTCAGTGAGGTGAGCTTTTACTCTGTATAAGGTATCTAGTTTTAGATGATTTTTTTTTTTAACTATGATATATGGTGGTTGAATTTCAATTGGTAATCTGTGATGACACCCAGTAATTTTATGTGATTTACTTTGTGAATAGTGTTGCTGAAGCACCTACCAAGAGGAAAAAATGCTGAGAGAAGAAAGGAGCCACTTTTGAGATTTTAAGTATTTTCTTCTGATTTATTTCTTAGAAAAACTGCATTGCCAGCTACTTTTCGGCATTTTATTGCTTGCAAAAGTTGATATCTGTGTTAGAAACAGTATTTAGAACATACCTAGAGCCTGTTTATTGCATTTTTTGTGTTGCACTTAATTTAAAATTGTTTTTTCTTAAAATTGCATTTTACCTGCCTCTGACCTAGCACACACATGTTGGGGTCATTTATTGCACTGTTCTGACTAGTTTGCTACTTGTGTGTCTCTGCTATCCTTAAACAAAAACAAAAACAAAAAAAAATCTTGCTATTTTCCCACTTTCTATAATTTAAAAAAAGTTCAGTTACAGAGTTGCTTGAACAGTTTGTAACTTTCTTGGAGGCTAGTGCTTGCTTGGACTAAAGGGAAGTCTCTGTGTTCACCAGTGGCAGTGGTTAACACTGAGCAGCCTGCCTGTCCCTGTAGGAGTAGTTACTGCCTAGAAACTGTAGTTTTATTGGCCATTTTGGGTCAATTCCAAACTCCTTGATCTCTCTCTCTTTTAAAACCCTGCAGCCGTGTGGTTTTGGCGTCTTTCCAGACTCGATAGTTGTTGCTGAAGCACCTACCAAGAGGAAAAAACGCTGAGAGCAGAAAGGAGCCACTTTTGAGATTTTAAGTATTTTCTTCTGATTTATTTCTTAGAATAACTGCATTGCTGCCTACCTTTCGGCGTTTTCTTGCTTTCAAAAGTTGATATATGTGTTAGAAACAGTATTTAGAACATACCTAGAGCCTGTTTATTGCATTTTTTGTGTTGCACTTAATTTAAAATCGTTTTTTCTTAAAATTGCATTTTACCTGCCTCTGACCTAGCACACACATGTTGGGGTCATTTATTGCACTGTTCTGACTAGTTTGCTACTTGTGTGTCTCTGCTATCCTTAAACAAAAACAAAAAAAAACAAAAACATCTTGCTATTTCCCCACATTCTATAATTTAAATAAAAGTTCAGTTACAGAGTTGCTGTTCTGAACTGTTTGTAAGTTTCTTGGAGTGCTTACTTGGGCTAAAGGGAAGTCTCTGTGTTCACCAGTGGCAGTGGTTAACACTGAGCAGCCTGCCTGTCCCTGTAGGAGTGATTACTGCCTAGAAACTGTAGTTTTATTGGCCATTTTGGGTCAATTCCAAACTCCTTGATCTCTCTCTCTTAAAACCCTGTAAGTCTCTTTTTGCGCGGTCTTGCCCACAGAGCAGCGTTGAGCAGCACCGGTTAGCTGGGGTATACTATTCCTGGCTCCACAAAGTCTGCGCTGCAAATTTTCCCTTAGAACTAGGCAAACCTCAACTCAAGGGCTTCAGATCAACTGCTTTTATTGCAGCACTTGCATAACCCAAATCAGCACTTGTCCAAATCTCCTAGTCAGCACTATTATTTTCCAAATCTCCTAGACAGCACTATTATAATACAGCATAAGACCCTCGACTGTCCGCAAGACAAGTAAAATTTACTTTTCCAAGCATGTCCAGAGGTCAGCTTCAGGTGTACTCTCCAGTTCATCTGGTGGAATTGGGCATCCTGAGGCAATGTCACAACTGCCTCATGTATACAGACAACCCTCTCCTCTTACCTCTAGACACAAACACTTGTGGGAGATGCAAATACACAGCCAGACTGGAGGCTAAGCGCTCTCAACCCATGACTGTAACAGACAGTCAAGAGGAGAAGAGACACACTAGCATCACACCACCAGTCACACATGGATCTACAAAACAAGCACCGGCAAAACATACACATAAATACACAAAAACATTTTTGGAGGCACTAGGTACCAATCTGAAAAAGAAACAGTGCCCTCCAAAGCAGACAAGCAAGCAACCTGCACCTCCAAACACAAGCCAGAAAACACATAATTCACCTCAGCAGTGTGCCTCACGACAGCCCCTAAGGCAAAACACCATACCCAACATGCTAGTAATAGGAGACTCTATAGTAAGGCACACAGATGTTCCACTCACCAGGCTGAACAAGGAGAAGGCTACTGTCAGCTGCCTGTTGGCTGCTAGGATCCACCACATAACACAGGCACTTAGGTCATTCCAGAACAAGTACAAGTATGATGCTGTCATTGTACATGTTGGTGTGAATGATCATTCTAAGACATACCTCCCTGGACTACATGAAAAGAGACATTGAGGAGCTCTCTGATCATGTAGCCCAAGCTGGTATGACCCTGACCTTGAGTAGCATACTACCTTCACCTAGAATGATACCACAATACAAAGACAAAATGATCAATTTCAACGATTGGCTAAGCTTCTGGTGTCATTCTAAGGGGATCCAGTATCTATCTGCCTGGGATGACATGATAGACAAGCCTCACTGTTTCGCCAGAGATGGTTTGCACCTGTCACCCCTAGGCTTTCAAATACTGGCCAAGGCTCTTGCCGTCCCCATAGTGCCTTTTTTAGGCAAGGCTCAAAGGACAAACCAACCACTGTAACCAGCACAGGTATCCAAAAACAAAGGGTAATGCTACTCAACGCCAGAAGTCTCAACCTCAAAATGCACGCACTCGAGGCACTCCTCAGTATGGAGAAAATCGATGTTTGTGCAGTGACGGAAACCTGGTTCAAGGCTCCAGAGAGCACCCCAGCACTACCAGGTTACAATTCATATCATACTTTCTGGCCACAGTTACTGGATTGCAGTACAAAGGGCGGAGGTGTATCCATATTCATCAGGGATACCCACATATCCAGGTTAGTGGCAGAGCATGCTTCCCCAGAGATCATCCATGTGCAACTATCAGCAGGCAAAATCACATTTCAAGTCGTAGCCTGTTATAGATCGCCCACCATGTCCCAAAATGCTCACTCAGCATTCCTTGAGGCATTGGAAAATATTAAGGTCCTACCCAACACCATAATTTTGGGTGATTTCAACTACCCTGGTATAAACTGGGTGAACTACCAAAGTTCTAACTCCTATGCCCAGTGGTTCATAGAATTTATAAATTCAAATGCCCTTGAACAACTGGTATGTTCTCCCACTAGAGGAGACAACATATTGGATTTAGTCATCACAAATATGGGCGCCCATTGTACCACACCCATTATCACTCCCTCTCTGGTCAGAACAGACCACAAACTGATAACCCTAGACATCCTCACCCCTCCACCTCCCCCAGTCAAATAAACCTTCGTAAAAAACCTTTCCAAAGCAAACTTCAAACTACTTGCGTCAGAAGTGGAAAGCTTCACTATCCCCTTGCAGAAGGATAATGATATCCAGGATGCAGAATCCTACATCAAGGCACTTTATATACATCTTCAGGATTGCATGGACTGTGCTATCCAAAATAAAACCAAGACTCCTTCCTCAAGCAAGAAGAAACCAGTCTGGTGGACCCCGGCCATAAGCAAACTATACAATAAAAGGAGGAGACTTATACAAAAAAAGGCCAAATCTCAAGTAGAAAAATCTTCCCTGATCAGCTTTAGTAAGAAATTGAGGGCCCTCATCAAGTCAACTAAAGCCAATTTTGAAAAGATAGTTGCCAAGGATGCCAAGGTTAACTATAAGGCCTTCTATGGTTACGTCAAAAACCTAAATGGCAACGCTCAGGTCTGTTCTGAGCTAGTACAAAATGGAACAAAATACACTGACCCCACTGACATTGCCAACATCTTGGCTGACAAGTTCAGTGCAAACCCCCCCCCCCTCACCACCTACAGGGCCTATTACTATTCCAGGGGATTGTGTAACTCCAATTATTACTGATAAGTTGGTTAATAAGGCTGCATCTAAAGCTAAAAACACTGCCTCCATGGGACCAGATGGTGTCTCGGACTGTGTCATACGCGAGCTCCAAAATGAATTAACCCCGCATCTGAATACCCTGTTCAGACACAGCCTCTCGACAGGATATGTGCCCATAGAATGGCGCACAGCAACGGTGGTTCAGCTGCACAAGGGTGGGCCCACAACCGACCCTGGGAACTACCAACCAATAAGCCTGACCAGTATGATCTGTAAGGCAATGGAGTGAATCATTATGGAACTCATAAATGGAGAGATTGGGAACCTCCAAACACTTGACCCCACACAGTTCGGCTTCGTCAAGGGCAGATCATGCCTCCTGAACCTGGTGGACTTCTTTGAGACAGTTACTCAGGCTATAGATAAGGGAAAGGAGGTACACACAGCTTACCTTGACCTTGCTAAAGCATTTGACACCATTCCCCATTTGGGTATTATTGATAAATTCACCAACCTGGGCATAAAGCCTTACGTCACAAGATGGATTGCAAACTGGCTCTCAGACAGATCCCACAAAGTAAGAGTAGTGGAATCTATGTCCGAATCCCGACCAGTAACAAGCAGTGTGCCTCAGGGCTCTGTCCTGGGGCCCCTCCTGTTTGGCATATACTTCTCAAAAGTACAGGCAAGCACTGAAGGGCTGTGGCTGACCAAGTTTGTGGATGACTGCAACCTGGGTGCTATAATAGAGTGTCCTGCTGACATGGATATCCTCCAGAAGGGCCTTAATGAGACTGATGCATGGTGTCAAAGCCATAGTCTCAAGCTAAATGCTAAAAAATGCATAGTAATCCCCTTTGGAAAAAACAGAGTACCTGTGAACTACCACATAGGAGGTAACCCCCTGAAATCAGAAGTAGTAATAAGGGATCTAGGGACCCAAGTAGATAGTCAGCTTTCCTTTGATAACCATGTTGCCAAGGTGGTTAGAAAATCCTTCTATGTGACCCATCTGATCACGAAAGGGTTCACATCAAGATCTAAGAATATAGTGGTGCCCCTCTACTCTTCCCTCATCAGACCCATTATTGAGTACACTGCACCAATTGGAATGTACCTGGCTAGGCATCTCCAGCAGCTGGAGAGACCACAGAGGTACCTCACTAAGAGGATTACTGGCCTCAAACAGTTGCCCTGTGCAGCACGATTGAAAAAACTAAGGCTTTTCTCTGTTGCATACCGCTTTCTCAGAGGCGATCTCTGTCTAACATACAGAGCCATGTCCAACCCAGAACTGTTGAACATGCTCCGTCTTAGCAAAACCAAATCCATTCAAGCTACATGCTCTAGGGATATAAACCTCAGCACAACAATGAATAGAACATGCTGGAGGGATAGATTCCCTTCGCAAAGACTTCCCCTGCTATAGAACAAGGTCCTGATCTACATAAGACAGAGCCCCTCACTATCACTCTTCAAGAGGAACCTTGACGAGTGGATGGGTAACAGAAAGTTCACATCAGGGATCATACCAACAGCTCTACTAGATAGGGACCAAGGGTACTAGCTGCTAGATCAAGGGCCTAGGGAACTAACCAAAGGGGTGGTTAATACCGCACAATGTGGCTGGGCTAATATATGCCTTTGGACAGATAGCCCAGTACCTGCCTATGAACCTATGAAACTGTTGGCAGAGGCAGTCATGAGCAGTGTTGTTTTGAAAGAGATGTGTTTTGGGGTAAAGACTATGGTAAACATTAGAAGATTAAGAAGAGTGGGGTTCTACGCAGAATGTGGACTGCTGCAAGATACTGTGTTAAAGCCAGTCTGTTTAAAATATTTACAGTAAACAGAAGTGAGCATTACTAACTCACAGACCTTGGGTCTCTAGTTTGGTTGCCAGTGGGCTGTGTTCTATGCAGTTTATATGCCCTCATTATGTCTGCATGGTGTTTGTCGTAGTACCATTTTCCTCCAGTGGGGTGCATTCTATGCAGTTTATATGTCCTCATTATGTCTGCATGGTGTTTGTCGCAGTACCATTTTCCTCCAGTGGGGTGTGTTCTATTCAGTTTATATGTCCTCATTATGTCTGCATGGTGTTTGTCGCAGTACCATTTTCCTCCTGTGGTGTGAGTTCTATGCAGTTTATATGTCCTCATTATGTCTGTATGGTGCTTGTCGTAGTAGCATTTTCCTCCAGTGGGTTGCTTTCTATGCAGTTTATATGTCCTCATTATGTCTGCATGGTGTTTGTCGTAGTACCATTTTCCTCCAGTGGGGTGCATTCAATGCAGTTTATATGTCTTCATTATGTCTGCATGGTGTTTGTCGTAGTACCATTTTCCTCCAGTGGGGTGCATTCTATGCAGTTTATATGTCCTCATTATTTCTGCATGGTGTTTGTCATAGTACCATTTTCCTCCAGTGGGGTGAGTTCTATGCAGTTTATATGTCCTCATTATTTCTGCATGGTGTTTGTCGCAGTACCATTTTCCTCCAGCATACTAAAGACATGCAGGTAACTGAACAGTTGATGTTCACATTGTCCCCGGTTACAGATGAGGTTTGTGTGTGTTAATGTGCAGTTGTCTTGCAGTGGACTGGCAACCTATCCAGAAATGGTTCCTGTCGTATACCTGTTGCATGGTGGGATAGGTTCCTGCATCACATGGGGGTTAGGGGTTGGCATAATGGTTAAGATGTTTACCTCACAGACACAAGGTACATGATTTACTTCTCACCATTGAGGGAAAATTAGCTAGGCTAAAAATGGCTCACAAAGACAGCTAATCTATAAAATACTTAAGAACCTATGAACCTATGACCCTAAACTGGATAAAGTAGGGGATTGCAAATGCATATAGAGATGGATGGATAACCAAAAGTATAGGGAATAGGATTGATCAGTTTGCTGATTATATGAAAACTAATACAGTAAGGAGACCTAATAGTGTAATCTGCCCAAGGTGCTTTTCACTTGGGTTTCTGTAGCAAGTTCCTGTGTGTAGTTTCACTCCATTTGTTCAAGCTATCATTTTATATAGCCTGGTTCCTCTAATGTATTAAGATTAAATTGGCTAAAGGAGTCCTTCCTTCCCATGATATGAAGTATAATCAAGTGTGTGTCACATATACAATTATAATAAGCATAAAGTGTTCTGCCAAGTAGAGTTAATGCAGTTATTAAACCCAACATTATTATAATTACCAATATTACTTCTACCTATGTAGCTATATAAGTGAAAAAAAGCATAACAAAATGTCAACGTGTATGCACTATAATTGATAATCGATTACGAAAATAGTGTTATTTAAGCCATTACCTAGAGTAAGCCATATGTCATCAGTGCTATAGAGAAGTGAAGGTATATGCGTAGAACAGTAGAAATAACCACAGCTTGGAAATTTAATGAATATGAAAACACACATGAGGACTGGGAGTCATATACTGAACATCACCCACCATGTCCCAGGACCCCCATTCCGCATTCCTGGAAACACTGGGAAACATAAAGGTCCTACCAAACACCTTGATATTGGCTGATTTCAATTATCCAAACATTAACTGGGAGAACTATTCAAGTACGAGCTCCCTAGCCCAACATTTCCTAGAATTTATAAACTCAAATGCCCTGGATCAACTGGTTAACAGCCCCACCAGAGATGACAACATATTGGGCCTGGTCATCACCAACATGGGCAACCGGTGTTCCACATTGGAGGTCAACCCCTCACTGATTAGATCTGACCATAAACTAATCACTCTGGATATCCACATTCCGTCACCACCCCCGGTCAAAGAAACCACCATCAAAAACTTTTCCAAAGCAAACTTCACATTACTTAAGACCGATGTGGGAAGTTTCAAAGCCCCCATGCTAAAGGATAATGCTATCCAAGCTGCAAAATCCTTTACTAATGCACTCTACGGGCACCTACACGAATGCATGGCTCGTGCTATCCCAAACAAAACCAAGACTAACACCTCCAAGAAAAGGAAACCAGTCTGGTGGACCCCTGCCATAAACAAGCTATACAATAGAAGGAGGAAACTAGTACAGAAAAGAGTAAAATCCCAAGAAGGGAAGACATCCCTGATCAGTATCAGCAAGAAACTACGTTCCCTCATAAAATCATCCAAGGCTAGCTTCGAAAGAAAAATTGCCATGGACTCCAAAGATAACCACAAGGCATTCTTTAGCTATGTCAAGAATCTAAGTGGCAATTCTCATATCTGCTCGGAGTTAGTGCAGAATGGCACAAAATACACTGAACTGACCGATATAGCCAATATCCTGGCAGACAGGTTCAGTGCAAACTTCACCCCCTTCTCACCCCCAAAAGGGCCCATAACTATACCAGAAGAATGTAGTTCCCCTGAAACCACAGACACTCAGGTTAAAACAGCCCTTTCCAAAGCCAAAAACACAGCATCAATGGGACCAGACAGTGTCCCAGGCTGCTTCCTACATGAGCTCAAAGATGAACTAACCCCTCACCTAAACACACTGTTTAAATGCAGCCTCTCCACAGGCTACACGACCACAGAGTGGCGCACAGCAATGGTTATTCCACTCCACAAAGGTGGAGCCACAACGGACCCCGGGAACTATCGCCCTATAAGCCTGACTAGCTTGGTCTGCAAAGCTATGGAACGCATCATCATGGATCTCATTAACAGAGACATTGGAAACCTCCAAACACTGGACCCAACCCAGTTCGGCTTTGTTAAGGGCAGATCATGCCTCCTAAACCTGGTGGACTTCTTTGAGACAGTTACCAAGGCTATAGATGAGGAAAAGGTGGTCCACACAGCCTACCTAGACCTCGCAAAGGCCTTCGACACTATTCCCCACTCAGGTATTATAGACAAGCTCACCAGCCTGAACATAAACCCCTACATCATGAGATGAGTTGCCAACTGGCTCACGGACAGAACCCACATGGTAAGAGTTGCAGGAGCTAGGTCTGACTGTAAACCTGTTACAAGTGGCGTCCCCCAGGGCTCAGTCCTAGGACCCCTCCTGTTCAGCATATACTTCTCAGAGGTACAGGCAAGCACAGGAGGACTATGGCTCACCAAGTTTGCAGACGACTGCAAACTAGGGGCTATAATTGACTCTGTGGCTGACACAGACATCCTCTAAAAGGGTCTCACTGAGACAGATACCTGGTGTCAAAACCATGGTCTCAGGCTAAATGCCAAAAATTACATAGTCATCCCCTTTGGAAAAAACAAAGTACCCACAAACTACCACATAGGTGGTAGCCCCCTAAATATGGAAGATGTAATAAGGGATCTGGGGACCCAAGTAGATAGTAACCTCTCCTTTGATAATCACATTGCCAAAGTGGTTAGAAAATCCTTCTATGTAGCCCACCTAATCACAAAAGGGTTTGCATCCAGATCGAAAGAGGTCATTGGGCCCCTCTACACATCACTCATCAGACCCATCATAGAGTACAATGCCCCATTTGGGATGTACCTTACAAGACACCTGCAACAACTGGAAAGACCACAGAAGTATCTCACCAAGAGGATCACTGGCCTCAAGCCGATGCCCTATGCAGCTCGACTGAAGAAACTCCAGCTGTACTCGGTTGCATACTGCCTACTCAGAGGTGATCTCTGCCTGACATACAAGGCCATGTACAACCCAGAATTGATGGACATGCTCCACCTAAAGAAAACCATATCCCCTCGAGCCACATGCTCCAGGGATCTAAACCTCACCACAACAATAAATAGGACGTGCTAGAGGGATAGATTCCTGTCCCAGAGACTTCCCATGCTCTGGAACAAGATTCCAATCTACATTAGGCAGAACTCCTCGCTAACCCTCTTCAAGAGAAACCTTGATGAGTGGATGGGAAACAGAAAGTTTACCCCAGGGATCACTTCAATGGCTCTGCTGGACAGAGGCACAGGGAACTAATCTAAGGGGGCAGCGAAAGCCAACACATTCCAGCTAGGCTTATAAATGCCTTTGGGCAGATAGCCTAGTACCTACCTATGAACCTATGTAGAATTGTATTTTACAGCTACCTCAGAGTCACTCAAGAAAGAAAAATGCCACACAAATGAATCTAATTGGTGCTAAAATATACAGGAAAAAAATCAGAAAGCTTTTTCTGATGAAACCACCCCATGATCATTGTAAATGTGATTCAGAGACATGTTTACCCAAATGAAGAAACACCTCATTACTGGTTAATATACATGTCTCTGAACTGTGTGGTGTTAGTACTAGTGTTACTCAGCACTTTCCTGTGGTAATCGCCACTGGTACTCATGTAGTGTGTTGGCATAAACATCCCTCTCATCCACTTTATCAAACAGACACACACACACACACACACGCACACACACACACACACACACACACGCACACACACAAACACACACACACACACTCAGATATACCTACATACCTCTCAACTGCAACCAGTTTTATAGAAGGCCCCTGATTTTGCCTCTTACATTAGCATTGTCTCTTGTAAATCACAGGCGATTACAGTCAGTCACTAATGCCAGGCGTGATAGCCTCTTACTGCTTATTCTTCAGAAATGTTTTATGCTACAAAATCTGTTGTTCTATTAACCATTGAAGTGACATAGACTAACATTTAGCGAGTATCCTTTATGTCATGGACTCGTGAGAATTAAACTATTCCACCTCCGTCAGCAAACTCTTAAAACAAAAAATGAGCCTTCCTATCACCACTAGTCACAGTGAAAACATAGTTTCAAAGAACAGCCTACAAGGACTGCAAGGCTGTCTTTAAAATTAATAACTGTCAGTAATAAAGCAATGTGAATATAATAAAATCCTATTTTTTTACATTAACCTGCTTTACTTCTATCTGACTACAGATGTATGTATTTGACTGAAACTTTACACCCTTTTATGATGAGCTAAGGGATAGCCTCCACACTCACCTTGACCTGCTTCATCCTGACCAGCAACACCACCAGCATCACCAGCACTGCCACCAGAGCCACCGTGCTGTCCAGCTCCGCCTCCTGCAGCAGTCCTGCCTTTTTCCCCTGGTTTTTGAAGGGGCACTGGGGGATGAAGCTGTCTGCCACCAGCTGCATAATAGTCAGTTGTTGAGGTTATTAATGTTTGCCCACTACGTCCGTCCACCACACTGTATCCAGGTCCCATTCTCCCACCAGGTCCAGGAATAAATTTTGGGAGGTCATCCTTAATTAAAGAAAAAGAGAGGAAAGAAAAACAGAAATAACATGGTTAGGAATGGACTTTTTTTTCTTTCTAAGCTGATAAAAGATAACACAGCATAATTTTGAATACAGTGACCTCTTTGCTCAAAATGCAGTCAGTTGTGGTGCTTTTCTTTTGAACGATACTATAATGTCTTAAGGAATAAAATCAAGATGACTGTTAGCATATCATACAGGCAGAGGTGGGATACAGCAGCTACCTAATACTCTAGCCACAATGATAATATCTGCTATTAGCCCAAATCCCACCATGCAATGAGCAGGTTTGCTCCTCTAATCTGCATGCCATAACAGAGCTATAGAAACGCCTCCAAGGACTACTGAAAGCCACTTCATAAGCAGACATCATTAGGAAAAGGTCAAATTTATCATGCCCAATCTGATCTACTGTCGAAAAGAAAGTAGACAGTGCCATTACAAAATATATTATATTCAGAAACTTAAAGGATAATACAAAATATTATTAATCAAAATATAAACCTTATGAATTAGTAGTTGTATTTAAACTAGGTTAGTTTGTCCAGCACTATATATACTGACAAAGTTAGGTAGCATTGCTTATGTTTTGGTAAAAAATATATGCATGACTGACTTATACTGCCAGACATACTTGGAGAAATTAAACCAGGGCAAACCATATTTAAGCTGTGAAATATAAGGCACAGTTAACTGCCTTTGAACATCTAAAAGATTATCAGCCTATGTGATTTGTTTAAAATATATAAAGAATTCCAGTCATTTCTAAATAACAAATAAAAAGCTGCAAAAACAATGAGAGCACGGTACATGAACAGTTTGAAAAAGTGTTTTCCAAACTCCTTTTCAGTCACTACATTTTCTCTTACATTGATCAGAAAGTTTCTAGGCTTTGAGATACTTATGAATGTAAGATGAAAACTGAGTTAATAAGCTATAAACGGGAAAAACAAAAAAATATGCAACATGTCAGCATTCAGATTTTTACATAAACATCGGACTGGAAAAACATTTGGAAATTAGCCTGATTTTTTTTTTGCAGTGGTTAAACAGACAATATGAAATATCATAAACTGGATATAGAATATTTTTTAAAGGAATTCCTGAATAGCAAGGCCTTAAAGATGCAACAAGATGTTACTGCATGACAGAGCAGGTTGCCAACCAATGTCTGATTTCTTGTCACAAACTGTCATAAGGTGCAGCATTCAGAAGTGGGGAGGGACCTCAGGCGAGCAGCTCACAACGTGTCATTTTCAGAAACTGGCTGTGTCCTTGTCATAAGTATTTATCTATTTTTAACTGGGTAAGATAATGATCCAAATACCCTTTCTGGCCACTACTTAGGTTAAATAGACTGCTACACAATTACATAAAGTAAGCAAATTTAAACTCAAGAGTCAAGTAGCAAACGCAATGTTACATGGCAAAATGTTTACACAAATCTCTTATATAGCACTGTTTACATTATTTTTCAACCTGATGACATGACTAAAAACAGCAAATCATGAATGATTCACACTAATGATTAGCAAAGAACTAGATAAAGGTAGAGTTAGCTGGGAAGGATAGGATGAAGCAGCCACTGGTCTTCTCTCTCTCTCTCTCTTTTAAAAAGAAACATCTTTATTGAGCTATCACTTATGGCACAGGCAATCATACAATTATATAAATGAAAACAAACCATACTAACATATTTTCAGTTGCAACCATTATACATCACTTATAATATATACAAGTATTGGCAGTCAAACATTGCATAGCTCATTCAATTCCTACCTTTCCTTATACCTCATTCCTCCCCAAAACATTATTCTGCATGCACTGTTCCCATGAATCCCATTTTTGTATGTAATTTGCTCCTACCCTTTTCTAAAGATCCCACTTCCAGTTCTTTTATCTTTGTTACTATGTCCACTACTTCTAATACAGTTGGTTTGGACTTTGATTTTCATTTTCTAGTAATTGCTTTTTTGGCAGCCACCATAATTAAACTCAGCAAGGCCTTACTATGGCTAGACAATCTGATTCTGTATCACAGATAAAAAAATTATTTCTTTAGTTACACCAGTTTGCTCACTCAATATTTCTGACAGAGTAGACTGCGGGAATTTTTTAAAATCTTCCATTTCATTACACTCCTAAAAATATGTTCTCAATTTGCTTCTTTCTTCCCTCTCACACCCCCAATTCATTCCACCTGAGGAAAAATTCTTTGGAGTCTACTTGGGGTATAAAAATACCTATGCAAATATTTCCAAGAAAATATCCTAAATCCCCTAGACTTAGTTACATATTTGGGAGCCATACATATATCATCCCATTATTTATTTGTGAATTGTTTATCCTGTCTCCCTTCCCAATCCTTTCTAACCTCCTCTGATTGGTTATAGTTATCATGCAATATTGTATATGCCCTACTAACTATCTTTTTTTAATAACAGTTTATGTTCTAGATTCTACTAACAACTCTACCAATGCTGGTCTTTCACTTAGGATCCCCCTATTTCTTTCTTTTTGCCTGTATTTTGAAAGCAGTGTCGAGCTTGCAGTTTAAATGAATTCTTACCCTCTTCCCATTCTATTACCTTTCTTTCTCTAATTATTTGGTCCCAATACCTTGGTTCCTTTGCCATTTTTCTCCAGTAAATTTCAGCCCCCCCTCTTGGATATTATCTGTACTCCTAATTGTAGTCATTCCTATGTTCAAAATTTCTTTTCTTCATTCTCATGTTGGCTTATTTCTTAGAATACTGTCTGCAACTTTACAAAAAAAATATTCTATATGGTTATTATTTTCCTTAAGGATCTGCATCCAAAATTCCTTGTCTTTCCTTGTTTCTTGAGCTTCCCTCTGGTTCATCACTATCCCTTTCCACTTTGAATTATAGCTTACTGCTTGTGATCTGTATAGGAGCCTAAACGGTGTAGCTCTGAAATACACCTTCAAATCAGGTAATCCCAAACCACCTTGTTCTACTGGAAGGATCATCTTATCCTACTTGACTCCTGCCCACTTCTCCTCTAAGATAAAATCCTTCCTCTCTTTATTAATTGCTATCCACAGTATCTCTTCTGGTTGATAAAATATACCTGACCTGTCTATAAAATTAAAGGGACTAAACATTTTCACTGCTTGTATCTTACTATCCATCTCCATAAAGCAGAGCTTCAGATTTCTCAGTTTGTGTATTATCTTTTATTTAGTCTCTTCCCACGCAACCTTAGCTGCCATAACAGAAGCATTTTTAATCCATACTCCTAAGTACTTCATTTTATCATGTCCACATAAATATGGGTATTGCTGAACCAGTTCATGTGTGGGTACATAGTTTATATCTATTGCCTTTGTTTTATCTTCATTAATTTTGTATCTCAAAAAGACTTGAAACTGTCTCATAATGTTCCACAACACTGAAATGTGTTTTTCTGGTTTTATTAGATATAAAATAATATAATCTGCAAATAAAGCCAATTGTTCTTGATTACCAAGCCAAGTATATCTTTGAATTTCTGAGTCTCTTATTTTCTTTGTCAATAGTTCTAAATATAACACAAATAAAAAATGGAAAAAATGGATACCCTCCCTGGTTCATCTGTTCAAACAGAACATATCAGAGGGGAAGCCTCAACTTTAATTGTCACCCCTGATTCCTCATATATCCTAGAAATCAACTTTAGTATTTTATCAGGGAATGCAGTTGCTTCTATTGCCCTACACATAAAATTCCAGCTTACTCTGTTGAATGCTTTCTCTGTATCACAACCCACCAACAACAGTAGTATTTTCTTATATTCTGTTTTTCTCTGTATCATCATTGTTTTATTAATGTTGTCAAATGTTTGCATCCCCTTCACAAAACCACATTGATCTATATCTATCAGTTTTGGTATCTCTTTTGCCATTTGTTTATCCATAATAGACACAAACACCATATAATCAGGGTTTAGAATCAAAATGTGCCTATATGAATCTAGATCTGATGTTCTTTACCATCCTTGGGTATTACAGTCACCACCTCTTTCTTCCAGGATGTTGGTGCTTCTCCTCCTTTTAAAATAGTTAAACAAGCCCCTCCATATCCTTATCACTTTCTTCCCTCCTAGCTTCCAAACTTCCACAGAAACACCATCTATTCCTGGAGACATTCCTGTAGATTGGTTATACATCACCATTTTTATCTCATTACCTCCTATCCTCACTTTTAGTAATTGAGCTTTATCTGCCTTTAACCTTGGCATATTTAACTTTATCATAAACATTTTCATTTGTACTTTTTCTTGAGGTCCACATTTTTCTGCTTTATACAGATTTTCAAAAAATGTCTAAAAATATCTAATACCTCTATAGGATCTCTAGTCATTTTCCATGTTATATGTTCCCTAAGCTTGGCAACAACCTTTCTACTTTGTGTTGCCTGCGCCAATGTGCTAAAAGTTTTGTGCTCTGGAGTTATTATCAAAAAACAGTTGCTTCACAGCAATTTTTCCAAACTCATGCATATTATCAATGTAGTCCCTTATTTTCTCTTTAGAACTCAGCAATTGTGTCACTTCTTGTTCTGTAATATTTCCCCTATTCTGCAATATCTTAACTTTTGTAAATCTCTCTAAATAATTATTGTTACTTCGTAACCATATCTCTTTTTCTTTTACTTTCACCCTATTTTTAAACTTCACTTTAATTTTACCCCACTCTCTAGCTATATATTCAGAAGAAATTTCTATCTTCCCTAATAATCCTTGAATCATTTCCACTACCCATTCCTTAAATTCCTCTCTGTCTAACAGATAGGTGGGGAAGTGCTAGTGTCTCATTTTTATTTCATTACCCTGCATTTTTATTTTAGTTATTATTGGCAAATGATCTGAAATAGGTATAGGGTGCATATAAAAACTTTCAATTAAATGCATGTTCCTGTGAAATATAATTTCTGTCTAGCTGAGCCCACTGTTTGTACCTTGGGAATAATATGTACATTCTCTCTGAACTCCTACTGCTTATTTCCCAACTTCCTTATCAAATATTTTCAAACATTTCTTAAAAAATCTACCCTCTTTTGTTATATTTTCCCTTCTAGGTCCCCCAGATACATCTTCACTGTTGCAAATCAAATTGCAGTCCCCACTTATAAGTAATATTCCCTGCTGAAAGCTGATTATTTCTCCCAGAGTTTTCTTAAGCTCTGTTATAGCAATTTTAGGTAAAATATAAATACATGCCAGCATAATCCTCCTCCCTTGCCAGTAGTCCCTACAAATCTACCATTATTATATTTCCCCCTTCTATCACTAGTGATATTCCTCTTGCAATTAATATAAGTACTCCCCTTTTTCTTTGCCCCAGATAGTCCACTGAATAATTCTAAATTCCTTTCTTTATCAAAGTCACATGCTCAGTTCTTTCCAAATGTTTCTCCTGTAGAATAGCTATTTGCTCTCTGCATTTTTAATATAGTACACTACTCTTTCTTTTTGTATATATTGTGAGACCATTCAAATTTAAAGATAATATGGAAAGTGTTGTCATTGTGATAAGAAGTTATTATTCCCACTTGTTATGTATAATAACTTTTTGTAATATCTAGTTTCAGCTTTTGAGTTACATGCATACACCAATGTTTGGCAAGTTGATTTTTATAAAGTTGCTTCTTGTAATATCCATTTGAATCTATATATCACATCTACAAGACTTTTTGTTTTAAAGAAACCCCTAAAAAAACATGTCAGAACCCAATAACTTAATACAAACATAGAAAACTATATACATCTACAAATAATGAAGTTTAACACTCATAATAATAACAATTATCCCAGACTGACAGCCACACTCACAGGCTTGAATTGACCTGTAATGAAGGTTATGCATGTTAAGATGCATGGTACAGCCTGTGCTTTTGCATACATTAAGTGCTGTCTGATTTGGTTTTATCTTTATTTCTCTCCCAGATGAAGAAAACAGCTGGAATGCTTTCAGAAAACAATATCTCCTAGCTATTGAAAGAAAGAAGTATTCTATTTTGAGTGCCCCTTTATCAAATTGTCTTCACAGAAATGTGACAGCCCAATACACAGTTGCTTTCTGCTACAAACTTCTCATGTTGCACTGTGAATATTTATTTGCTAGATGAGTGTTTTTCTTTATATTCAGTGTTCTTTTATTTACTGTTTTCCCTTAATACTTATTAGATCAAGCCAACAGCCATAATCCAGTCATCCCCCTAAGCAAAAGCAAGAAAAAGTCTATCAATTTTGCTTATATCATGCTCTTTTGCCAGGCTTCCTTCTCTTTTTAAATTGTATTGCCTACACTTCTTAAAACTAAACAAGAAGAAAAAATAAGGAAAAAAGGGGTACCTGTTTTCATTAGTATCCTTATTACACATGAAAACAATTGAAAAAGCTTTACTTTATAGCATGCATGTTTTATAAAATTACTGATAAGAACAAAAATTGTTTTACTTACAGTTACACCTTTCCTCTTCCTTCCCTGTATCCTCGCCTTAATGTTCTTCCAA
This sequence comes from Protopterus annectens, assembly GCF_019279795.1. Taxonomy (NCBI): domain Eukaryota; kingdom Metazoa; phylum Chordata; order Ceratodontiformes; family Protopteridae; genus Protopterus; species Protopterus annectens. Next base: position 434,021,642 of record NC_056748.1, on the reverse strand, counting down.
ACATTAATGACATGAAGTAGAGCATATGCTCTGGAGTCCCTACAAGTTTAACAAACTAAAAGAAGTCCAATATTTCCAAGTCTACATTTTCCATCATATTTCTCAAATGTAATTGATGCTTTGTAATCCCATATTTATTCATTCATTTTTGAATTGCTGTTGACTGCCCATCTTCCAAATCCAGTGTCTGGTTCATTTCCAATGTACTTCTGGTTCATCAAGCTAACTTCTGTGTTTTTTTTTCTGTCTCTCATATGCTTTTCTTTGGAACACTGGAAGAGGTTTCACTGGCATAACCTCTCTATGAACTTTATAACCAGAAAATTAAGAAGCAGAATCTCTTCTTTAATAGCTCACTTTTTTGGACAAACTTTTGTATTTTTCTCCTTAGCAAGTTCTGCATCAAAAATGACTTTGACTCTCCAGGAAAAACATTCTGAAGATAGCTAGATACAATAGCTTGAATCTCATACCTGCTTCTTGACATTCCCTGATTGTTTGAATAATTTTACTTCTCTTCTGCCTGGTGTACAGTTTCCACTAAACACACTACTGTCTCCAACTTTTAGGACTTTGTCCTTTTGCCACAGTTTTGCCAGAATCAGCTCTTTCTGCTGATATAATTGTATCTTTACTATTTTTGAAATCATTTGAAATCATAGAAATCATAGAAATCATAGATTAGTACTAGGCTAACTGCCCTTGCGAGCCATTTTAAGCCTAGCCAATTATCCCTTATGAGACTCAAACCCCCCACCTGCCTTGTGTACAGACAAAACCCTTAACCAACCTCCCAACCCCCCTCCCAACTAAACGGCAGAAGCCAAGCTAATAGCTAATCATCCTTTGTGAGACTCAATCCCTGCACTGTGTGTTTGTAAGGCAAACACCTTAACCATTAGGCCACCCTCCCAAGGTCTTGGCTGTTTTCCCAAGGTTTGGAGCACATGCACAGTGTGCCCTTTCAAGTAACAGTTCCTACTGTGGAATACCAGTCCAGTTGCTTATTTGTGGTTTCATAAAATTAATACAGTCTTTTCCTTCTAGTTTCTGTGGTACAGCAGAAAATCTCAGGTTTTCCCTATGTGCTGTATCCTCTAATTCTACAATTTTTTGAAACATCTTTTCTTGAGTAGTGTCACACTCAGCCAGGCTTCTCTATTTGGACCGCTGATTTTTGCAGTTTTGTCAGCACATCTGAATATACGTTTAAATATTCTTACATTTTTTCCAGCCTTTTGTTACTTGAATTGATATACTTCTTCAGTGTTTCATTTATTTTAATTAGCTCTGAGCACATTTTACTTATTTTTTGGCTAAATTACTAGAAGTCATGTCTTGCATGCACCACGTACATTGACATTATTATCGAAGATGCTGCCATAACTAGAGATCTTGATGGATTGCTGCATTAATGATGGCTTCTGGTTCCTTGCCCATAATTCCTATAACCTTTCTTGCTTCCCAGGCTGTAAACATTGTTTACCAGGAAGTAGATATCTCAAGGTGTCAGATGATTCAGCCAGTGATGAGTCACATTTGGGAATGTCAGAAAAGGAACAACTGGGGGATTTAAGGAATAGGCAGAAGAGGAAACTGGGGAGCAACCAGAGGACAAGCCTGGGATGGGTAGAGAGAGGGGCAGGGAAAAAGAAAAGAAATAGGATGTGGGAATACCCTTGAAGGATTGCCTGTTTCCTCGTTTATTTATTCATTCATTTAATTAATTTTATTAATTCATGTTTAATAACCATTTTCATCTATGATCCTGGCAATAAGTACTTAAGTTACAAATACATTATATTTGTTTATTTGTCTTTGTTAAGTGACTTATTAGACTGGTCTTAGGACCATTTTTAGTCACAAGCCAGCACTGAGACAAGCACAGCCATGTATAGCAGATTCATATAATAAAGGCCTAATATAATCAAATTCCATATAATAAAGGCTTAAAATAATCAAACAGATGCATTCAAATGGATACAGCAATGTGATAGCATGACGTATAAAAGGCTTGTACATACTTGTGATGAAAAATAAAGATCAGCTTAGGGCTCCTAATTTGTATGATATAAGTTGAAATGTTAAATCACTACCTTTACTTATGAACAAATATAGTTTTACCATATTGTTGCTTCTATATAACAGGTACTCTTCAACTTATATACACTTCAATTGACATTGTAACAGGAGGACATTACCATGTGCTAAGCAATGACTGGCATTTACAGTTTAACGATGTATGCACCTGTTTACAAGTATTGTGTTTCAAATGATGATAAAGATATGTCTGTTACAATTTGATGATTATTAAAGATTTTTATGGGTATTGTAGGTGTGTTTTTGTCTAGAGAGTAGGTTTAGGTGTATTTTAGGTATCTTACGAGTTTTGCTCTAAATAGCTGCTATCTTTTTTGATATCTGCAGAGAGAAATGGTTTCAATTGGCTGGAGCTATTTCAGAAAAGCTCTTCTTTCCAACTGCAAGACAGAAGGTGTAGTCTCTATAGAGCAAGTATGTTTCAGCTTGTGTGCTAAGGTAGTATGTAGAGACTTTAACAGTTTATTAAGAACAAAAGGTCAGTATTTATTGCTCAGTATCTTAAAGATAAGTGGACATGATTAGTGTGGCTCTTACTGGATGTGGAACCAGTTTTGCTTTTTTAAGGACATCACAGTGGTGTTCATTTCTTGGAGCTAGTTTGATAAATACACAGTTAACTGTTTGCCCTTTTTGTAAGAACTTAGTATTATAGGATTCATTAAGGGTTATGATCAGGAGCTGTGTTTGAGACACAGGATAAGTACTTGAATAGTTTGTGCACACCACGATCAAAAGGTGTAGTGGTTAAAAGTACAGTAACAGATTGTAGTTGTTTGTTCAATTTTTTTGTAAATAGCTCAGAATAGAATTTAACTGAAAGAATACAATACATCACGAGGTGCAGGTATTTATTGTGGAATACCAAGCTGCCATTTAGGATTGATGTTGTTAAGGGGCTACTTTTGATTGTTTGTTAGATGCTTCGAAAAATGCAGTAGCAGTTCTAGCAGTACTAAGTGTCATGTGGTTGTGAGAAAACTAACAAAAAAGTAGACTGGAAATTTTTTATAGCTGTTTTGGAATTTACACTGTAGAGGTTCCTGATATATGAGGAAGAATGTCATCTGCATACAGCTTAATGAATGACAGGAGGAATACAACCAATAATATGTCATTTGCATATACTGTAATAGATGGCAGAAGGAATAATGCCAGAAATATCATTTATGATTAAAGAAAAAAAAAGAATAGGATAATGCATTGATCTTTAGAATATGGCTGTTGAGAAGACACCTTCATTGAAAGCTGGTTACCTGTCTGTACTTTGAAGGTTCTTTGATTTAAGGTGGTCCTAAAATCAATTTAACTTTTCAAAAACAATTAACCCTATTTATAATGTGCTACTGAGACTGAGACTGATAAAAGTACTTTCAGAAAGGCAGTACTTTTCCTCTGAAATGTAATTTTTTATTGCTTATAGTGTACATGGTAGCCAGTCTCCTGGTCTGCTAGGCATTGGTTAAAAGACCATCTTTGCTGATGTTACCAAAAGCTGATTGTAAATTGCTTTTTCAAATATTTTTGTGATTAGACATTGTATGTCACAGGGAGGAAGGAATTTTTAATAATGGAGATAATTAAAGAATACTTAAACTGAGGAGACTATTCCCTTTGTCAATGTAAGGTTGAATATTTGTGTCTGAGTTTTATCTATGGATGAAATGGTTATCCTGAAGACATTGTTGATTCCATTTTGGTTTGAGTTTGTTATCATATATATTTTCTTAAGTTGCCTTTTAAAGTGTCTTGTAGAACTGTGCCTAGAAATCAAATGATGGAGGAGTTCCAGTGCAATACAGGATTTGTTTGAGGAGAATGAGGAGGTTTTGAGGGCAGTTGTCAGTTAATAGCATTATGGGAGTGAGAAGGCTCTGGAGGATGTCAATGCTCTGAATCTCTGAAGACTGAAAGGGTCCATGCTTGGGGCAGAGTTATGGTATGGTTTTAAAGAAGAAAGTCATTTCTTTAATAACTTCCAGAATGGCCAGAGTTTTGAAACCATCTAAGATTACATAGTTCTAATGTGCATATATTTAACCTGTTTAATATTCCTGTTTATATGTCTGCCTAAAAGAGAGAGAAAAGTAATGTGAAGAAAGGAATTTGTACTGATTTTTAGTTTGACTCCTTGCTTTTAGCTTTCATAAGCTGTTTAAGAGTAGGAGTTACACAAAGACAGCACTGCCTTTTCAACCATTTTGTGTAGTTGCAAAGTGTTTATCAATAATAGGAATGATAACAGTGTTAAATATTGATTGGGAACTGTTTAGCAATGATAAGAGTGTTACATATTGATAAGGTTTGGGTTGTGTCTTGTGTTTCACTGTAGATCTGACCAAGCTAGACTGTCTAAGATTTGCTGAACATGCACTCTTTGGCTTTAGAAAAGGTTCTTGAAGTGATATTTATTGGCTTGCTTTTAGGGGCTTTATATGAAAGAAATGTTTGCATGGAGAGGTGATAGCTGTGGGTATTAGGGAGACAGGTAAAGGTTTTACAACTATGCTGGAAGTTAGTTATAGGTAAATTGAGAAGAGGACTTTTGATGGTTGAGGGGTTGGATTAGTGGGAGATCTATTTAGCTGAGTAAAATGATTTATAAACATAAACTGGTTGACCTTTTTTGTCCCAGAAGATCAGCATTATTGTTATTATGTTGCATCTGTGGAACTGTGTGTGTGTCCAGTATGGTGTTTTCAAAAAAGATACAGAATGTAGTAAAAAGGTACAAGTAACGTTATGTGGCTGCCTATTGAGTACTTAAGTTACAAGCAACATGGGAACTCTGTTACAGGATTTTTTACCTAATAATGTTTGTATTATTTTAGCATTTTCCTTACTAGCTGCACAACACTGCCTCCATTTTTTTCACCTGGCCAATTACTCAGGAATATGTAGAAATTGCTTTGCATTAAGACAAAAGGGCATATGCTCATCAGATGCTGTCTTTGTAGTACTGTGGTCTGGAAAGTGGTGGGTAATATATATATGGAATGAGGAAGTACAGAAGACTATACAGGCAAAGAGGTTAGCAAAGAAGAAGTGGGATTGTCAGAGAAATGAAGAAAGTAGACAGGAGTATAAGGAGATGAGGTGCATGGCAAAGAGAGAGGTGGCAAAGGCTAAGGATAAGGCATATGAAGAGTTGTATGAAAGGTTGGACACTAAGGAGGGAGAAAAGGACCTGTACCGATTGGCTAGACAGAGGGACCAAGCTAGGAAAGATGTGCAACAGGTAAAGGTGATAAAGGATAATGAGGGAAACATACTCACAAGTGAGGAGAGTGTGTTGAGGAGATGGAAAGAGTACTTTGAGGGGTTGATGAATGAAGAGAATGAGAGGATGATGTAGGGATAGGGAATCATGAAGTACAATGGATTAGCAAGGAGGAAGTAAGGATAGCTATGAAGAGAATGAAGAATGGAAAGGCTGTTGGCCCAGATGACATACCTGTGGAAGCATGTGTTTAGGTGAAATGGCAGTGGAACTTTTAACCAGATTGTTTAATGAAATCTTGGAAAGTGAGAGGATGTCTGAGGAATGGAGAAAAAGTGTTTTGGTACCGATTTTTAAGAATAAGGGTGATGTGCAGAGCTGCAGTAACTACAGAGGGATTAAATTGATCAGTCACAGCATGAAGTTATGTGAAAGAGTAGTTGAAGCTAGGTTAAGAAGGGATGTGATGATTAGTAAACAGCAGTATGGTTTCATGCCAGGAAAGAGCACTACAGATGCGATGTTTGCTCTGAGAGTGTTGATGGAGAAGTACAGAGAATGTCAGAAGGAGTTGCATTGTGTTTTGTTAGACCTGGAGAAAGCATATGACAGGGTGCCTAGAGAGGAGTTGTGGTATTGTATGAGGAAGTCAGGAGTGTCAGAGAAGTATGTAAGAGTGGTACAGGATATGTATGAGGGTAGTGTGACAGCGGTGAGGTCTGGGGTGGGAGTGATGGATGCGTTTAAGGTGGAGGTGGGGTTACATCAAGGATCAGCTCTGAGCCCTTTCTTATTTGCAATGGTGATGGACAGGTTGACAGGCGAGATCAGACAGGAGTCCCCATGGACTATGATGTTTGCAGATGACATTGTGATCTGTAGTGAGAGTAGAGAACAGGTGGAGGAGACCCTGGAGAGATGGAGATATGCTCTAGAGAGAAGAGGAATGAAGGTCAGCAGGACTAAGACAGAATATATGTGTGTGAATGAGAGGGAGGATAGAGGAATGGTGAGGATGCAAGGAGTAGAGGTGGCGAAGGTGGATGAGTTTAAATACTTGGGGTCAATAGTTCGGAGTAACGGTGAGTGTGGAAGAGAGGTGAAGAAGAGAGTACAGGCAGGATGGAGTGGGTGGAGAAGAGTGTCAGGAGTGATTTGTGACAGACGAGTACCTGTAAGAATGAAAGGGAAGGTCTACAAGAGGGTAGCGAGACCAGCTATGTTATATGGGTTGGAGACAATGGCATTGACAAAAAGGCAGGAGTTTGAGCTGGATGTGGCAGAGTTAAAGATGTTAAGATTTGCACTGGGTGTGACAAGGGTGGACAGGATTAGGAATAAGTATATTAGAGGGTCAGCCAGGTTGGAAGGTTTGGAGACAAAGCCAGAGAGGCAAGATTACGTTGGTTTGGACATGTGCTGAGAAGGGATGTGGAGTATATTGGGAAAAAGATGCTAAGGATGAAGCTACTAGGTAACAGTAAAAGAGGAAGGCCTAAGATAAGGTTTATAGATGTGTTGAGAGAGAGGACAGGACATGCAGGTGGTTGGTGTGACAGAGCAAGATGCAGAGGACAGGAAGAAATGGAAACAGGTGATCCGCTGTGGTGACCCCTAACGGGAACAGCTGAAATAAGATGATGATGATGATATATATATATATATATATATATATATATATATATATATATATATATATATATATATATATATATATATATATATATGTAATATATAAAACAAGAAACATATTTATTGAATTTTTAATAACAACATAGACAATTGCATATATATATATATATATATATATAAATGAAAAGAAACCATTCTGACATATTTTTAGTTGCAAACATTATACACCACTTAAAATTTACAAAGTAGTTGTCTGTCAAACATTACATAGCTCATCTGATTCCTGCCTTCCTTTAAACCTAATTTGTCTACCAAAACATTATTCTGCATGTATTGTTCCCACAATTCCCATTTTTTCCATGTAATTTTCTTCTACCCTTTTCTAAAGATTCAACTTAAAGTTTTTTTATCTATATTACTATATTCACTACTTCTAGTACATTTGGTTTAGACTTTGATTTCCATTTTCTAGTAATTGCTTTTGTGGCAGCCACCAGAATTAAACTCAGCAAGGCCTTACTATGTCTAGGCAATTCCAATGCTGTATCACAGCTCAAAAAAATAATTTCCTTACTTACCCCAATTTTTTCACCCAGTATTTCTGGTGTCACATTGCCAGCCCAGCTATCCGGAATTTTGTGACTTGTTATATGTCATTTGTGAATACCAGCATGATGCTATTGCTTGTGTTACCAAATGTTTTAGAACTATATGTTATGTGTATATTAAACTACTGGTACAGAAGTTATGTGTTGAACAGGGTTTGTACAGTACTGAGCTTCAAGGATGTGTCCACAGTATACCACACTGGAAAAGAACAGAAATGTATATAAACTATATACCTCCGCAAATGTGTATGTTTTAATAGTAGAAACTGAAACATACAGAGTTAAATTGCAAAACTTTAAGAAAATAAGTTGAAATTAAATTGCTTTACAATTGTGCTATAAAAGTTATCTCTCAGTTTCAGTGTAGCAGACACAATGTCTAGAGCTAGAAGTTTTTGTATTGTCTTGGAAGAGAAGTAATTACTAGGTTTGAGATGCAGAAGTGTTTTGCTGCTTTATGACTTCCTAGCAGCTGCACAGATGTGAGCAAACATCTGAGAAATATGTATTTTTCACACAGAGATATTAAATTCTGGTCATTTCTGACAAAAGGGGTTTAGCTTGGAAACTGAAGTCAGGTGACAAAAAGTGATGTCATCCAATCTAACCCAGCAGTAATATTTGATATTAATTTAAGAACTCTCTCAGAGAGAGACTGAGCATTTTGTATTTTGTCTTTGACCTGGGAACATCCACTCATCATCACTACATCTGCACTTGCCTTGTAAGTAAGCTTTTTAGGGCATAATAACTCTTTTCAGATTCAGATAGGAGTATAGTAAAGTATAGCTTAGATGTTTTCTTTATTTATTTGAGACTGTCCTGCAATGTTGTTTTAAAATATTTCCTGTGATTTTGAACTCAGAAGTTACTGTGTTGATTTATTGAGTATTTCCTTGTTCTTTTATTATTTATTGTTAAATATATCCAAACCTTTGAATTGTGGCTGGTCTGTTTAGAGATATTTAAGCTCTTAGCATACTTGCATATGTATTTCGTGACACTGTACAGGCCACTCCTAAATAGCCTTGCTCTTGGTTCATAGGTTCATAGGTAGGTACTAGTCTATCTGCCCGAAGGCATTTATAAGCCTAGCCAGAATGTGTTGGCTTTTGCCTCCCCCTTAGATTAGTTCCATGTGCCTCTGTCCAGCAGAGCCATTGAAGTGATCCCCGGGGTAAACTTTCTGTTTCCCATCCATTCTTCAAGGTTTCTTTTGAAGAGTGTTAGCAAAGAGCTGTCAGACTACCATTTGGATTAATAGTAGCATTACACAGTAGGATTGGACACCCTTTGCTAAGGGCCTTAAGTAGCTGATAAGTAGTGGCTGGTGGCAGCTGGAAATACCTTATAGTCTAGGTAGAAGGGCCACAGCTAGTAAATATATGCCAGTTTTCCCCAGGTGTGTGTGTGTGTGTGTGTGTGTGTGTGTGTGTGTGTGTGTGTGTGTGTGTGTGTGTGTGTGTGTGTGTGTGTGTGTGTGCGTGTGTTTGTATATAAATCAAATCTCAAAGCGTGTGTGTTTCAACTACTTGGGCAGGGACATGAAGCACTAGTTGGACAGAGAGGGTGCTGAAGGTCTTAGCTTCGCCACTCAGCTGAGATCTCAACTCTATAGCTGTGCTAGTGGGAAGTCTTACTGGGGATCAGGAGAAAGAGGGAGAAACCAGCCCCAGTCTGACTGTGATCTCTGTGTGCTCTTAATGGAAATTGCACTTTACTGTGTGTGTACTTGTCATCCTCCCAGTGTGTACATTACCTACTGTTGCCAGGGGTAAGGAATGAGGCTCCCTGATTACTGGGCCAGTGTTGGGGCATCACATCTGGCACAGTAGTCTGTAGGGAATGTTTAAACTCTGTCAACTCATTGCACTCCACAAAAATATGTTCCTAGTTACTTATTTCTTACCTATCACACCTCCAACATGTGCAATCTGCCTGAGGAAAAGTCCTCTGGAGCCTGCTTGTATTATATAAATACCTATGCAAACACTTCCAAGCAAAGATCCTAAATCCTTTGTACTTTGTTGCATATTTGGGAGCCATAGATATATCATCCCATTGCTTCTTTGAGAATTGCATATCCAATCTTTCTTCCCACTACTTTCTAACTGCATCTGATTGATTCCTATAATTATTGTGCAATATTTTATATGCTCTACTAATTATCCCTTTTTTAACATCAGCTTCTCTTTTAGATATTGTGAGCAATATTTTATACAAGTGGTGATAGGTTGTTAGGCTTGATTTCTAAATATTTGCTGTTAAGGTTTGTAGAGTTGGTTGGTTGGAGCAATGTAATGGCTGTGTCCCATAAGTCAGCTAGATTAAGGATGAGGAATAATCAATACTGTGAAAACAGGTTTTGTCATTACATTTGAAACTGTCTTTTATATAGCATTTTACTGATAGGTATGGTGAAGTATTAAGGACAGTGATTATTTGGCAATTAAAGCTAACACTTAGAAATTGTGGAGTAGGAGATGACATTTAGAAAATAAATAAACTTTCTTGATAGTTACAGATAATAAAAGCATACTGAATGCCATAGTCATATAATGCACCTAGACACTTTTTGAATCCAGTGCAAGAAATATTAATAACAGTGCCAATAAAGCAGTGAAATATAAATTTACAAAATCAAATACATTAGAAAGTGATATGCCACATGCAAGTACTATACAGGTAAAACAAAGTAACAGAACTACTGTAACATAATTACATGTTCACTTATGACAGTTGCAACCTTAAAAATAGGTAAGTAAATCACTCATATGGACAACTGATAAATAAGAACATAGAATATTTAAATAGTAACCACAACAACCAATAAAATAACTAAAATACATTTTAAATCACTATTAATAGTGAAGTTGTCACTAGATAAATAAGAAAGAATTGAATTTAAATGGTAGCTGTGACAAGCTTTACAAGAAATGTTAAATGTACTTGACAGCACTGGCAAAAAAAAAAAAAAAAAAGAGTTCATGTGTCCATGGATAAAAGAAGTGTAGGCTGTTAATATTTAAATGATAAGATGGCAAACAAACACAGTGATCCAGATTCCAAAAAAGTTGCTCTCAATGTAAGTCTGCCCTGATTCAGAAAGACTCATTCTCAATGTGAGTGACTTACTTCAGTGTAAGGCCTACCTGTAAACAAGCTTACTACAGGGAACAGTCTATGGTGTTAATTTATACTGAGAGCAAGATTTTTGGAATCGGGGCCAATATCTGTGGCACCAAGTACTAGTAACAATCAACCACATCTAACACCTTAATAATATGCACAAAACACTCAAACCAAACAGTAAAGCAATTTCTGAAACAAATTAGAAAATAAAGAATTAAGAATTAATAGTTATCCCTGAAGTATAATTAGTTGACAACAATGACAACACCATGCACAATTCTGATGAATTCAAGACAAAATAGACCAGTGTGCGCCAAGATATTCATACTCAGGACACAGAAGGCTGTAGCTTCTTGTAAGTGAACCCACAAAAACATTTTGTCCTTCAAAAGCAGTTTTTTCTTTTGCCAAAAAAAAACCCAGCAAAAAATGTTTTAACACTATGCATATAAGACTACAGTCATGCTTTCAATGCAGCCGTTTCTTCAAAGGTGAGCCACAAATCATTGGTGTATATTTCCTTAACATGTATTACCAAATGCAGGCTATAAATAAGATGTGACCTGAAAAAATGCCAAACTTATCCAATCAGAATTCATAGCAACATGAAAGAAAGTCAACATCAAGTTAAAAGTTGTCTTTTTCCCCCTAAAGTTATCCACATTAGTCTGGTATTTAGTCCGTTGGTACTGTCCCAATCTCTGATCAAATGCAGACTGAAAAACATCATTACGTGGGAAGATTCCAGACTCCTGCAATCAAGATCCACAGCAATGCTATAATAATTTCCAGTAAAATTAGACAAAACAGCAGAGTTTGTGCATAGCACAAATGTGTATGATGTACAGATCAGGGATAGTGCCGGCACTACAGGCAGATGTAAAGTACATACATTTTTCCGGTAAACAAGGACAACAATCTGTTCAGTCTTGAAACCCAGCAAGCTCACAGTAATCATTTAGTACCTTTAGTGTTTCAGTTGCTCCAGCGTAACTGCATTCAGCAAGGAGCCAAGTGACTGACCTCTGAATACAAGCAAGAAAGTGCTCTGTGTCCACTCAAGAATTAATAAAGAAAGAAACAGTAGTAGAAAACTAACTGCAGTTGGCTGATAGCACTAGTAATCACACCTGAGCTCAAACAGCTTTTAGATTTTGAGAATGAATTTTTGTATGTTCATGGTAAGCATTGATCCAAGCATTTTCTATACACTGTTCAGAGAATCTGAGGAAAATTTCATAACATTTATGGTCATAATTTGAAAAAGGAAAACCTGGTTAGCCTCTAAATGTTGCTGCTATTCACTGCTAGGAAACCATTCTAGAATAGTTAATATAGTCAAATCATACAGAAAAACATTTACATAGTCAAAAGGTTACACAGAAAATAGTTCCTTAACAAATGAGTATACTAAAACATAGCCAAACAAAAGGAACATAAGTGATGCAAGGTACGTAACAGGGTATGCAAGTCAGGCAGCTATAAAGTATAAAATCAGAAGTGTGTGAATAGTTCTCCAATTTAAAAACTATGCAGTAGCAAGCTAATAATAATTAACTAAGGTACCAAATTGAGCCATTCAGAGATGAGCCCCTGCCTGTTAGAGGCTGAAACATACAAGTTAAGTTTTGGTTTCCTAACAGCATGTGTAGAATTACAGGGCTACTGGTAGGATAACAGTGGAGTCAGTAGCATTGCCTAAAACTGCTCAGAAAAAGATAAGAAGCTGTGTAAGATGAACATAAATAAGTTCTTACATAAGATGGGTGAAACATGAAACCAGGAAAAGGAAAAATATGATTTGGATGATGATTTTGGGGAAAAAGACTGAGTCAGGGGCATATATACAGTATATATATATATATATATATATATATATATATATATATATATATATATATATATAGATTCACTTTATATCCTCGAAATACTGAAATATCGACATTTTGTATTTCGAGGCTATAAAGTCGAAACCTGAAAACTCAGAAGCACAAAATTCAAAATCTCGCACACCGGAGATTTTGAATTAGCACTTCTACTCAACACACACACCTTCCTCCCCACACACAAACACAAGCTCTGTACTACATAAAAGCAGGGGGGAAAGCCCCCCTGTGCCCCCCACACCCCCCTACTTAAATATTCTAACTCCAAGGTCGCACTACATACGAACACACACAAAACACCACCACACAAGCTACATTCTCCTCGCGCACACACATCACAGCAACAAAACACACTAACACACACCACAGCCCCTACCCAAAACCCTTAACAAATAAATACTTACCAGAATCCACAACCACAGTGAAACACCGGAAGCGCTAATTCAAAATCTCCAGTGTGCGAGATTTTGAATTTCGCGCTTCTGAGGCTTCGCTGCTTTCAGGATTCCACTTTATGGTCTCGAAATACTGAATTTCGATATTTCAGTATTTCAAGCTTCTAAAGTGAATCCATATATATATATATATATATATATATATATATATATATATATATATATATATACACACACACACACACACACACACACATATATATATATATATATATATATATATATATATATATATATATATATATAAAGGGCAAGATGGCAGGAGTAAAGGCTAAGATAGCTGAGGGTGTGAAAGCATTTATTTTATTTATTTATTTATTTATGTATTTATGCATTTTGCATCTGTTGAATGGGGAAATTTGGCTTGGCACAAAGGCCCCTTTTCAGTTGAGGCCCAGGGAGAAAAGAAACAGTACATGCAGCACAAACACAATCTTTTAAGTTATACAATATCAACAATATCAGAGAGAATACAATTAAAATAAATTTTACACTGATAAAATAGATAAGATAGCAACTATACATAAAGTAGTAAGGCTTCTTATACTAATTATATTCTCTACAGATATAGCAAAATAACTGTGCAGTAGTATGCATGTCGCAATACAGAATACTGAGTTATTTACAAAGGATGGAATGCAAATTTAATTTAATTATGAGACATATATGAAATGAGTGATAAAAGAGTTAAGAGAGGTATATGAAAAAGGTGGGGTGGATGAAGACTGAGTAATAGTTGGTAATAGAGTAGAGAAGAGCAAATGTATAGTAGAAGAGGAAGAAAAAAAGCAGAGGTATTAAACCTATCCTGAAGATGTACAGCTGCACAGCCAGGATGTTGAGAGGTGTTGTCTTAAATGTGTTTCGAATGCCTGTTGGATTTCAAGAAGCCTGAGAGCATGTGGGAGGGTATTCCAGAGAGTATCTACAGAGCTTGAGTATAAGGAGGCTCTTGATGCACTTGGGGCTTTAGTGACGTCAAGGAACAGTTTGTCTTTATGGTGAAGAGCTTTGGTAGGATGTTATTGTTGAAATATGCCTTTTAGTGCCAGATACTTATCAGGGTAGTATATCAGAGTATGAGCTAGTAGTAGCTGATTATAGTTGAGGTGATGTGGGAGTTCAGTCCAATTTAGCTGTTATTGGCAGAACAGTGATGAGTTCTAAAGGGGTGATTTACAGCAACGCACACTATTTTATTGTAGTACTGTTCCAGCTTTGTTTGTGTGGATATTTGTAAGTTAGTAAAGAATAGGAAGGCATACTGTAGGGTAGGTAGGAGGTAAGATTTTGCTGTGGTTTCTCTTGTTCTGTTAAGTAGGGGGTTGTTCTATACAAGAGGCTGAGATTTTGGTGTTTTTTTTAATAACAGTTTGGAAGTGTAGGTCAAATTTTAACTTGGCATCAATTGTGACTTATAAGAGTTTGATGTTAGAGACCTGTTCAATCAGTGTGTTATTTAATGAAATGATTTTTACAAGAGCTTTGCTTTGGAAGAATATTTTTGGGGTGAAAAGTAATAATTTTGTTTTTGGGGGGTTAAGTAGAAGTTGTGAGTTGTCTAGCCCAGATTCTACGGACGTAAAGGATTCTTTAGTAATTTCTTGAAGCTTTTGTAGGTTAGCGGCTGTGCAGATAAGTGTGGAGTCATCTGCATATTGTTCAAGACTGGCATGCCCGGAAGCAATGGGTAGATAATTTATGAATATGTTAAACAGGAGGGGTCTAAATATGGAACCTTGTGGCACTCCTACAGTAATGGGGAAAAATAATAAGTATTCTTGCTGCCATTTGACTACATGGTGTCTATCTGTTAGGTAGCTGTTAAACCAAAAGGGGGAGGTGTGGGGACCTCAGGTGGAGAGTTTTAGTAATAGTTTATGGCGAGATATGGTGTTGAATGCTTTGGACAGGTCTACATCAAAGGCAATGAATGTGATCAGTTTTGGCTCTGCCTATAATTTATTAGGGAGAATACCAACTTTCGTTTGGGATCACAACCATGAAAGCTACAGCAGAAGTTTTGTGATAGTGCCTTGCACCAAGTATAAATTGTTTTGGGATCTATCCTTTATACTGTATCTGCCTGAGGGTGGAATTAGGATGCTACATGAAGGGTTTTAGGGGCTTTATTAACATTTTTTCATACCCAAGGGAGAAGCACAATAAAATATCTAGGAAATCATCATTTCCCACTTATAAATACAGTTTGTGAATAAAGCAAAAAATGGTTACTGCAACAGAAAATTGACAGAATACCATGTCTGAGATGTAAATCTACAAGAGTATGCAGGGTTTCAGAAGTACTGGGTAAACAAAAAAGGAGGTATAGCTCTCTATATAAGAAAAAGATCATCAAAGCAATTGAATATGCAAATAAATTGTTAGACTGGAGGTTGGAAATGACAGAAGAATCATCACAGAGACAATACAGAGAACCTCACAGGCAATAGAAAGACAAGAAAAATGACAGATGTCATTCTTAGGCTGACAGGGGGAAGGCAGTATTGCTGGTGGAGGACTTTACTGTGCCAAATATAAAGGAGAATACCTTGAGTGCAGTTATTTGTAAGAGCAAGGTCATTCTTTATACCTTCTATGGGACAGGCTCAAGATCAAATCTAAGAAAGAGAAGCCATTTAGTTAAAAGTGATCTCCAACAATGTGAATTACCTGCAGCTTAAACCTTCAGTCATATCACTGAAACCAAACAAATGTCAACCAATTGCTACTTGCATAATTAGAATTAATGAAAACATACAAATCTTTTGAGAAAATCATTTTACCATGAATCTAATACATGTTCAGTAAACAAATTTTAATAGGCTTAAATGGTAGCACTGGCAAAACAATGCTACCATTTAAGCACTCAGACATAGATAGTTATAGTAAAAGGAATTTCAAGGATGCAGTGAGATTTAATGCATTGAAAAAATGGCAATTATTGTACTATCAGAAGTGTCAGTACATCAGCCCGTATTTTCAGTGCCTTTATATCGGGTCTATATTAGATCAGCGAACGCTGATTTATCGACCTTATGTAAGCAAAAGCTTACAATCTTGAAGTGTCAGATCAGCAATTTTTTTCCTAGGGAAAAAAATTGATGATCCAAAACACATACACACAGCACAAGCACACCAAACAAACAGAAATCCACACACATACACCTAAAATCTGACACCTAACCCTACACTAAACTATGCACACACCACTAACTATCCACTTACGTTAACCCAAACCCTAACCCTAAGGTCCATCACTATTGCACACTCACCTCACCCGCTCCCTAACTCACCTAAACCCGCCCTAACCCTCACGTCCACACAATCGCACACATACCTAACCCTCGCCCTAACCCTAACTCAACTAACCCACCCTAACACTCACATCCACACAATCGCACACTTACCTGAATCCGACCTGTAACTTTCCACCACAGCACTGAAAATACCGAAGCAACATAAACGGACAACCAAATTCTTTCCCTAGGAAAAAATTTGGGTTTCTGTTGCTTCGATATTTTGAACATTCGCTTAAATAAGTTCAATCAATCAGTATTCACTTGTTTAAGCATTAGCTGATCTAATATAGACTCTTTATATCGGATCTGGCAGAAAGCCAGGAAGAAAAAGCTTTCATTTTTTGTTGATGCTGCAAGTTATGTAGCAAAGCAGATAGAAAAATATGGTATAGAAAAGATTAGAAGATGGAAAGGACTGAGACCTGTTGGAAGACTGCTATAATGGTTAAAATGTTTATGTCACAAATGCAAGGTTCAAGGTTTGATTCTCATGAAAGGGAAATTGGCTAGGCCAGAAATGGCACACAATGGCAGTTAGCCTAGTATTTGCCTGTGAACCTATAAAACATGTTTGCTTAAATTCAATACAGAAAAATTCAAATGTGTCATGGACAAAAAATGTGTGTACCCCATGGTCATTAGAACTTTACTCTCTGGAGCTTTCTGTGCTTGGTAAAGATATTACAGCAGATTGGTTTGAGAAAGGGGGATAGACAACAAAGAGCAATCAAAATGTAACACCTCATTGTGGCTGTTGAACAATCACAGAAACCCAAAGAACAGTGATGCAAAGACCCTCACTTAGATCCAAACCTGGGAGTGACGCTCATTAGCAAGCACCAGCTGATTAGGTGAACTGTTGTGTGGGTTTACCTCCCACAAGGTGAAAGCTGGGGAGTTGGGTGTGTTGACAGTCAAGCAGTAGACAGACTCATCTTGGATTAAAAGTGAACAGAGCCTGGTAACGGCATCTGGCTCTTGAGGTATGGTATGTCACCTCACTGTTATGGAAACATATGAATTTTGCAGAGGTAGTTGGAAAATGATGGCCTTAACTGTACTCACATATCTGGTTCATGAACCACAACTCTTGTGAGAGATAGTCTCTCCTGTTCTGTTTGTAAGGGTAGTTATAACATTAGGGAATATACTGTATATGTACAGCTGAAGGTTGCAGCAGCTGACCAAAAGGTCACATCAATGCTTCTATGCATTGCATTAAGGATATTTATTTGCTACCTACTGAAATGTTAGTACTCATAATGCCAAGTGCTAACAGATCGGGGGTAAAATGACTGAAACTGCAGGAGAAGTCTTGAACATCGCCCTTCTCTTTTAAATTACTTTTTGCATGAGTCAAGCCCACTCCCACAACTCTACTGTACAGGCAAGACTCCCACACCCCAGACTTGTATATACCAACTCCAAGATCACCATACCTTGGTGAAAAGAGGTTATTCTGGAAAATTCCCTTCTCATACTTAGTATAAGTCCATTTTTTCAGCCATTTAGTCTCTATATTTTTGGAAACACTTTTGCAGGTTTGTGGGTCCCAATATTTCAAATGTTTACCATATTGATTTCTGTTGTGTGTGTGTGTGTGTGTGTGTGTGTGTGTGTGTGTGTGTGTGTGTGTGTGTGTGTATATATATATATATACACACACACACACACACACACACACACACACACACACACACACACACACACACACACACACACGTGTACTCCTAACAGTATACTTCTCAACTGTCTAGAATTTCATAGAATGTCCAGATTTTTACTCCATATTTTTAAGAAAATTTGTATTACTTTAACATATTTAAAAAATATACACATAATGGAAGAAATTCAACATCACATACTGTTATACAGTGTTAGGAATACATTGAATCACCAAGGCAACTTTATACAATTTTCACATTAATAGTCTTAGTATTTCATTAGCAACAATTTCAAGGCTATCCCTACCACTAAAACTCTTAGTATGATTTATACATCTTATTCTGATCACTTCTTTTTTTCAGTTTTACATATCATCGATGTTAAACGTAAACATTTTTTGAATGTAAGAACAGAGTTTGATTTCCAATTTTTTGTAATAACTCTTCTGGCTACTGTCAGTAAACTCCAGAAGATATTTTGCTGTTTGGCTTTTACAGATAAAGGAAGTGGCACATTCATTAATATTATTGATCAAGTTAATGAACAATTAGCAAACCACAACCCCTTAAAAATATTTATCTCTTCCTGATGTACATTTAATTTTTCACAGTCCATGAACATGTGCATCCAATCAGCCTTTACAATGTTACTACATCTCCAACAAACTGAAGAAGTCATTTTACTAAACTTAGAGATTTTATAGGGAATAACATTCTATTTATATATTTACACATAAAAACTTATCAGTATAAACTTGAAGAAGTTTGACTACCTGATTTTAAGTAACAGAGTTTTATTCTTACCATCTATTCAGTCACTCAATCCACTACTATCTAAAATGTTTCAGAATTTTGCACCAAAATTATTATTAAGTTATATAACTTGGACATGCTTCCTTTCACGGTCAATTTACCTTAAATGATAGCATTTTTATAGTCATATAATGGGGGAATAGTATTCTGTTCTTCTTCACTCATAGATTCATTTAATTTCTTATTGATGGACAATATTAACTGGTTAACATATTCATCCAACTTATAATCTTTCATTAAATATTCTGGTGACTTAGCTTTTCCTTTTTCAAAGCAATCAGACCATAGCACTAATCCATTCCTTTTTAATAAATTAATTTTAATATTGTTCTGAGTTTCCTTAAATCTATAGGTGTGTGCAATGGGAAAGCACAAAAATGTCCATTTTGCTTTTGAGTTTTAAAAACATATTTCTTAACTGTTTTAATAACTAATTTCATATATGCAGAGTCTAAAGATTGAAATGAATTTCATTCAAAGGTAAATTTTATTAACTAGATGAACGGATCATAACATATTTCCAATTTATCATATTTGATAAACTTATAAGAATTTGCATAATCTACTACTAAATGGTTTTCTATTGAGTAGTGCAGGTTGTGTCTGTCCAGAGTACAATAGAGTTAAAATTTGCAGCAATCGAATAAGATTCTACATCTGGGAAGGTAATACCACCATGTTCTCATATTTTTATATGATTTCTATAAACAATTCTCAGCTTTTTATGATACCATAAGAATGAAGTTAGCATTTTTTCCATTTTCTTTAAAGTTTTTTGTCAAGTATTAAAGCTATTGAATACAATATATATAATCTTGGGTAATATAATAATTTTTAACCTATCCTCAAAAGTAAAAATAAAAAGTCATTTTTTAAATAAAAAGTAACATTTCAATTATTTTTCATTATTATTAATAATTTTACTCACATATTCATAGATTTTTATTCCTAAATAATTTAGTTCTTTCTCTTCCCAATTATATTTATCTTTGTCTTTAAACTTGCTATCTAGTAATTGATTTAACACTAAAGCTTCAGTTTTATTATTATTAAATTTCAGCAGCATTATTCTTAAAATCTTTCAGTTTCCCTCTTTTACTTCATATTTTTGGTCTGTTCTTTATAAAATTTGTGGTTTTATGGCAAATTATTAAAAATTAAGAATCAGATTCATTAAATGATGGCAGAAATTTCAGTTTCAGACTTCATATAATTCAGAAGATGCATACTAATGCAAAACCTATCATTCCGGCAACTTTCTAACTTAAAAAAGCAGTATTTAAAAGTATGTCACTAACTTGGGGTCATTGTCCCCCACTGCATTTTGCCTCTGTTTAGAATTCATTTTTTAATATATTTACTGAATTATTAGTTAAGACAAAGACAAACATACATTTATATAAAATAAAACATACTTTATTAACATATTCTCAGTAACAGACATTATACATTACATATATTCTTTTGTAAAATTATCATAAATCCAACATTGCTTAAACTGATCAATTCCTGCCTTCCCTTAAACATCACTCCTCATCGAAAACATTATTCTGCATGCATTGTTCCTACAACTTCCATTTTTTCTATGTTTGTCAAGAATTCTTGAGTTAAGAGGTGGAAAGGTATGCCTAGCAGATTTTTGTGGCAGTTGGCGATCTTACAGAACACAAATAGAGGACTGTAGTATTTGATAGGCTATCACCCACTAACTCTGCCATTATGCTGGGAAACATTAGTGCTGACATGGACAATGAGTGAGATACTGGGATAAAAATGACTAGGAGGAATGGCTTGCCTCATCTAAATCTGAGTGGTGATTTGTTTTGGATGTCTGTTCTAGTTATGGACTACTCAGTGAAAACACCATGTTCAAATATAAAAGATAGCCGTAAGTGCACCTGATTGCAGACTGAGACAAATGACCATATCTAACTTTGTAGCTGAGCATGTCTGGACACTCAGGTCAAGAGAGTTGTTAAGCTGCCATTGTTCACCACTTGGTGGTGAGCTGGGTCAGATGGTCATAGTGGTAGCTGGACCAAAACAGAAAGCTAAGACATGCAGTTAAGCTGTTCCATGAATATCCAGCTGATTCTTCCCTGCAGCATGTGTTCAACATCCATTCTCAAGAATTTTCCTATATACCTGAGGAGATTGGGGATGTGGAAATTAAATGGCCCTTATTCTAGACTTAAGAACTAAGGTGTGGAGCTGTGGCCAAATGGTGGTCTGTGCTTCTCATATTGGTAACTATCAGATCCACTCTTGAACATTAGCAGTAAGAAAAGTTATCACGTTATAAAAGAAGCACTAATAACAGTGGGTATACAGATTTAACTGCTATGAATTAATAGTTTAGGAAGAAAGCAACTGTAGCAGTCACAAAATTAAAGGTAATGATGTGAGTGGTGCATGGTGTGATCAGTGAGACTGATTTGTAATAGCTTCAAAGAGATTCTGGTGACACAGTAGAGGGTGACAGGATATTGCCCAGGCAGTACCCAACAACAGTGGAGAACTGATAGCCTTTAAGGGATATTGCCATTAGGTACTTTAAGAAACTCCATAATCTAGGCAAAAACAGAAACTGATCTCTCCACGATGCAACAAAATGTAAAGTCACTTTTCAGCCAAATAATCCAGTAGAAATAGTAGCGTAATATTAAAATAAACTTTTTATTTAACGAAACAAGTGGGTGGATAAGCGCTTTCGCGTGGATACAACCACGCTTCTTCAGATAATGATTTCTCCCACTGACTTAGTTTAAATAGCAAGACAATTAGCTAAAAGCTTGATTTAATTAAACAATTCAATCAACATTTAAAGAAATAAAGTTCAGAACAAGTTCAGAACACATTGACAGTTCTATAATATAGTAAAGGCATGTATTCAAAAGCTTATATTACTTGTATAAGTCCGCCGCTTTTTCTCTTGCAAATTAAATTATAATATATATAAAAAATTCCTTATATATATACAATTTAGTTAATAAAACATTCAACATCTTGTAATATAGACTTAAAGCTAAAAATAAAACTAAAACAGCATTTCCTAAATGTTAAGACAGCATTTCCTAGATGTTAAAGCTAAGCGCATACTGAAATTACATGTCAGAACTTTAAGGATATGTAACAAAGGAACTATAACAGAAAATATAGCAGTATAATATGTTCATCGTTGTTCATTACGAACAAATTTATATTCAACTAAACGCAGAGAATGTTAACGACTTTATCACCAATAAATTTGTGGAATTGTGAAATGGTAGGACACAGGTTTCAGAATCTGCCGTTAACAAATAAAGTTACTATGCTGACTAATTACTAGTCAAGCGGTCAAAAAATATTATAAAACATTCATTAAATATTAAAAATATAAAAATGTATGAGGAAGCTGTTAATAATTTTACTATACATAGAAATAACTATTTTGAAATATATAATTACATGAAAGTTATGTTAAATATATTGTATAGTTATATCTGTTTAGAATAAAAATTAATATAGAACTGTATCAAAGTATTTAACTATTTAATTAAATCAAGTTTTAAAAGTTATTAATTGAAGTTCTATAAAAATAATACATAGCAAATAGGTAATATAATAAATTTATCAATTGCTTAGACAGTATAAGGGACTAATATTGATATTTATATTACAGAGTCTCTTTAAAGTAAAGCATAAAATTGGTTAACTGATGAATAGTTTATATAGTATTTAATAATTTAATAGTATTTGATAAATTAATAGAATAATATAAGTTAAATGTTAAACTAAGGAATAAAAGTTTTTTAAAATAGGACATCTACTGGATGTGAAAGTTTAAAACTTGGCTGAAATTAGGACTTAGCTAAAGTTAAAAACTGTTTTAAAGTTGATATGTGGGAGATTGTAATAAACTAATAAATATAAGTTAAAATATATACATAAAAATATATGGAAACTATATAACTTTATGTAACTGTTAATATAAAGTTTTTTAAACTCCATAATCTGGTGAACATGGTCTTCTCTGAGGAGGAGAAAGCATCAGAAGCAAGTGGTGGGATAGAATTTATTTCTGTAGATGAGGTTAAACATTAAACATTTCCATTGTAACAAGAATATGGCAGTGGATGACATCCAGATAGAAATGCTGAAACCTTTGGACACTTTTGGGGCGTAGTGATTATGGTGTCTTTTCAGTTTTGAATGAATGATGAAGTCAGTATGTCTGACTGATAAACTAGGTTGGTGGTCCACATCTTCTAATGGGGAACAGCAGTGTGTACTCCACTTAAACTTCCTTAGATTTCATGAAAAAGTTTATTTCTCAGTCCTGCAAGGGAACCCTTCTGATACTGATTCATGAGAAACAATTTAGATTCTTTCCTGGTTGTAAACAATGTATAAACTCCCTCCTTGCCCTTGCTCAAATATAATAAGGGTGATGGGGTTTTAAGCATATTGTCTTCCTATGTTCTTGTGGACCTAGAAAAGGCATGTGATTATAAACCCTGCAATATCTTGTGGGAGGTGTTACTAAAGTATGTGGTTCCAGGATCTCTACTACATTCTGTTTTAGCATTGTATCTGTGAAGCACGAGATGGTATTTACATTGTTGCAATAAGTAAAGTACAGCCAATGTGGATGGGTGACTTCAGCAAGAGTGAGTCTGTCAGCCTTACGTGCCTATGATCTCCAGCAAAATTTGGACCCAAAAATGATAGATCCTGGTTGTCTACAGGAAAAGAGTGGAGTGCTCTCTACACATGATTGGGAGCAGCTACAAATGGAAAAGAGCAAGTATCTTTGTGTCTTCTGCACTCATGAAGACATATGGGATCCAGGAGATTCAGTGTGGAGGCATAAGTGTTGCACTGGGCTACAGTGATACACAAGAGTGGAATCCCTTGACAAAACCGTGAATTTACTTGCTAAGCTTTGACCTCATGCTCACCTATGGTCATGAACTTTGGGTTATGAGCAAAAACATGAGGGCACAAATTAAAACTGACAGAAACAAGATTCCTTCATGGGATTGTTTGGCTCCTTCTCCATGACAGAATGAAAAGCTTGTCAATGTAGCAGGATAGAGTAGAGCAGCCACTATTCCTGTCTTAACAGGAGTCAGTTGATGTGGTTTGGGTACTTAGTAAGGATGCCCCTGGGGGATTCTCACATGATGCGTAATCAGTACGCATGGCATACAAGGAAGATGTCCCATGGCAGGCTGAGGACATGCTGGAGGGATTATATTTCTCAACTTGCCAGGAATCCTTGGGGATCCCATAAATTCAGCTGGAGACTGTCATTGATAATAGGGAAGTCTTGCCTATCCTGCTAAGATTTCTACCATCATGACCCTGTACAGAATGATCATTTAGGAAAGAATGTCTGGATTAATGGGAAATTCAAAATAATGCATCTGGGAAGCAGAAACACAGGAAAGCAGTGTGGAGTTAGGAGGGAAGTAGTTGCAACAACAAAAATGGGAAGAAACCTGGGATCAGTAGTGGTAGATGAAATAAAAGTAAGCAGGTTGTATGAGAATGGATCAAGTAGGATGAGTGGAACATTGTGATCTGCAAAAAGAAGTATCACTAGGTGAAAATGAAAGGTTATAAGAAGAAGCATCACTAGGTGAAAATGAAAGGTTATTATCCCACTTTAAAGACTGCTGGCAAGGCCTATATAAAATATGGATTCAGTTCTAAAAGCCTCATTAATGAAGCAACATATACACACAGAGGCAGTTCAGATGAAGGCAACAAGATGGTGCTAAGTCTACAATTTTCATATACAGAAGGGGAATAAAAAGTGCAAGATGTACAGTCTTGAGGAAAGTAAATGTATTCTGTATGAATCTATCCTTTGAATGTGACGTTAAACTGAAGCCCCATCTGTCTGAGTTGGTGGTAGCTCAGTGAAAGTAAAAGAGCCCACAACACTTATCATAAGGAAAAGTGGAAGCTCCCCAGTGTCCTGGCCAGGTTTCCTCTAGTCAATATGAATATCACCTTAGGCCTCTACTGAAAAGAGGTGGAGACAAATAAATAAATAAATGACAGAAGCTTTCTTTTTTTTCCAAAAACATTTTTATTTTGTTTTCATTATAAACATATGCAAATGTGCATATAACAAATACAATAAAACAATAACAAAGCTATTTACAATATTTACATTCATCCATGATAAACATTAATTTTACCCATAGGAAGTTATCAGTATTTGTTCAAAAGGTTTTCCAATTTTTGCCATGTTATTTTTTTTATGAGTAATGTTATGAGTTCTATAATAAATGGTTTGCAGTTCATTTTTACAAACAAGTTTTGCTAAATTAGTAAATTTTTTAAACATCAAATCTTGTTTACTTTTCCAGTTCAAAGTAATAACATTTCTGGCAGTTGCAAGAATTGACCAGAGTAACTGAATCTGAGATTTAGGTATTACATTAGGTGTAGGAACACTGAATAGGATTAGTGAGTTAGAAATATGACAACTATCAGACCATATAGTCTTTCCAGTATTGAACAACATTTCTACATTCAATGGACATGTGAACCCAGTTGGCCTCTAGTAATTCATCACATTTTCAACATTTACTTTCACTGTTTTTGAGTATAAGATTTATTTTATGTAGAGTACAGAAACTCCTATTCATAAATTTCCATGTATATAGTCTCCAATATAATGAAGAAGAGGTACCATACGTAGATTTCAATAACAGTTTTTTGGATTCATCAGATATGTGTTCTCCATTAATCTTTACATAGTAATTCCAAAAATCTGAGTCAAACTTTATAGTGTCTTCTCTTAGTATTTTATAGGTAGGTGAGATACTTAATTTTTGATTATCTATCTTTTCAAGACACCTAATATAAAGTTGGATCAAACTAGGTATAGATTCAGTCACTAGGTTGATTGATACTCTCATTTTGTTTTCTATAAACTGCCATAATGAGTGTATAAACAACCAACTGCACTGACTATCAAAACTACATAGAAGAGAGTTTAGTGGTTTAATACTCTTATTTTCAATAAACTGATGCCAGAATAGCAAGTTATTTTCCTTTAATATTTGCATCGCATTGATGTTGAAAGAATCTAGGCAATCAGGGGAGTATGCTATAGGGAATATAACTAATAGGACGTGTTTAATGCTGTAATTACAATCAATTACATTTTTAAAGTTATTAAATAGTTGATTAATGCCATAAGAAAAATTATTAAACTTACTAAATAACAAAATTCTCACAAAAGCCAATGAACTTTACTTATTCCGTATTGTTCCTTAAATTGATTTTCTATAGTTCTGACATCAGTTATATGAATTTCATGTATTATTTTCCAGCCATATATATAGGTACGTGAGATCTAATGTAATATTACATTAATTATAACTGATTTGGAATAAAGCTGGTGGTTAGTGTTACTCAGGCTCAAACAAGATCCTGAATTCTCTACCCATACCACCACTTGTGATTCAGGGAGTTGAGTCCATAGCTATCCAATGCTCAGATTTTCACAAAATGTTTGGCTCATACTTTTGGTCTGTTCCTCTTAAAATTTGTATTTTTCTGGCAAATCAGTGAGAACTGAATTCACTAAATAAATGATAGCTCTTTAAGTTTCAGTCTTCCTATCTTTCAGGAAACACATGGTGACACAAAACACTTTATTTTAGCAACTTTCTAAGATTATACAAACAATATTTAAAATGTGTCCCTGGTTTTGGGCCTTTGCTCCCCCAAAATAAAATTTGCCTTTTTCCAGATTTCTTGTGCTGCGAAGTTATGAGATTTAGTTGATCGTCAAGTGGATTTTACAAGGAGCTGAGAGCTCCAGGGGAAGAGAAGTTTAATCCTAATTATGCTAAGCCGTTTGCATTGTTAGTAGCACAACAGGTAGTATACTTGCTTTTGCTGCACAAGGCTGAGGGTTCTACTCCCACAGTATGCAGATAGATTGTTGATACTGTACTGTGCTGAACTTTATTGGGTGTGGATGTTGCAGTCCTACGAATGTCATCCTTTGGAGGAGTTACTTAGTAACTACAAACCCATTATCAGTTTGCCATCTATTCCCCATTGCAAAATTACTAGCATATCATTTTTTAATGTAACATAGGCAATTTATTCTTCAAGGGCAACAGGCAATTTATTTGTACATGAAACAATGAAATATAACGTTGTTTGCCAGCAGCAGCTTCTTCATTAGTTACAGATCCCTTTACTGTGGAATTATTTAGATGACTTACTTCTGGAGAGATTTTGCATATTTATTGATATTGGTGGATTGTAGTGACAGATGTTTGAGTGGCCTTTAATGGTTGAAATTTTCTGAAATGGGTAGTTTTGTCATTATTGGTTCATACATGTTGTTTCATTGCTCACTAGAAGACCGTTCCAAACTACAAATTTAAAACACATTCTAACAAGTGGTGCTGTATTATACAAGGAATATAATTTAATACAATCAGGTTAATACAATCAGGTGAATCAAAGAACATATACATGTATGCTTGCTCACAGGATGCAGGAGATCAAAATAGGGGAAAAGACCAGTCACCAATGGTGTCCCCAAAGGTTCGGTGCTGAGAGTTTTTCTGTTTGGAATATACATCTCAAAAGTAAAAGGAAATACCAAAGGGCTTTGGACAACTAAGTATGAGATGACTGCAAGCTAGGAGGAGTTATTGAATCCCCGAATGACTTAACCATCATGCAGGAAGGTTTGTCCCAAACAATAATTGGTGCTAGAATCATGAATTGAAACTAAACTCCAAGAAATACATTACCGTATCCTTTGGGAAGTCATCTGCTCCAAGGAACTGCCAAATTGACAATGCCCCCTGAGAACTGATCCAGTTGTTTGGCATTTGGGAACTTGTGTGTACAGTGACCTAACTTTTGACCAACATGTGCCCAGAGTCATAAGAATGTCTTTCTAGATTGCACAGCTTATAAACAAATTGATTGTGACCAGATCTAGAGATGTCATTGTCCCCCTTTACAAAGCCCTCATTAGGTCAATCATTCTGTATAATGCCCACTTTGGCATGTATATGTCCAGCCCCATGCACAATTGGAATACCCACAGAGATACCTTACTGAAAGGATACAAGTCCTAAACAGTAGGTCTTGCATGGACCACCTCAAAGATTTATCACTATACTCAGTATCCTACCGAGTGCTTAGAGGTGATGTGTATGGCATACAAGGAATCCTCTAACCTAATATAGATGGACCTACTGAACATCAGCAAATCAAATGTCATCAGAAATACTCAGTCCAGGTATCTAAACTGAATGTTGTGGAGAGATGGATATATATCCAGAAGAGACTATCCATTCAAGTAAAACAAAGCTCATCCCTGTCCATATTCAAATGCAACTTGGATCTAAGGATGGGTAATAGAAAGTGTACTCCAGGATTACCCCTCGTGCCACTAATGGATAGAGGCAGTTCCTAAATGTTGCATCCCTTACATGGGTCCCCTCAAATTATCTACAGTGTGATCACATTTATTCTCACAAGAGCTAATATACAATTATCAGCCATGGGACAGGTAAGACCAATCAGGAAATGTTAATTCAAGCACCAAAATGAAAATTGGCTAAGCTTAAAATGTTCTCCAAGTGAACCTGTGTTGTGGTAGTAAACTGTTTTAAAAAATTGCCCTTTTTAGATCACTAAGTGCCCCTGTCACCCCCCCCCCAGTCTTCAACAGCTTCCAGTGCCTCTGATAGCACATTCAATTCCTGCCTTCTTTTAAATTTCATTCCTCCTCTGTATGTATTGATCCCACAATTCCCATTTTCCCTATGTCATTTGTTCCTACTCTTTTCTAAAGATCCCATTTCCAGTTGTTTTATCTCTGTTACTATATTTACTACCTCTAGTAAAGTCGGTTTAGACTTTGATTTCCATTCTCTAGCAATTGCTTTTTTTGGCAGCCACCATAATTAGACTCAGCAAGTCCTTACTATGTCTAGGCAATTCTGATTCTGTATCATAGCTCAAAAACGCCATTTCTTAGTTGCACCAATTTGCTCACCCAGTATCTCCAACAGAGCAGTCTGCAGAGAATCTTTAAAGTCTGCCAGCTCATTAGACTCCCAGAAAATATGTTCCCAGTTACCTCTTCCTTCCCCATCACACCTCCAACATTTGCTGTCTATCTGAGGAAAAATTCCTTGGAGTCCATTTAGGGTATAAAAATACCTATGTAAACAATTCCAAGCAAAGATCCTAAATTGTATAGACTTTGTTGCATATTTGGGAGACATACGTATATTCCTCCATTGTTTCCTTGTGAATTGCTTATCTAATCTCTCTTCCCAGTCCATTCTAATCTCCTCTGATTGACTCTTATAGTGATCATGCAATGTTTTATACGCTCTACTAATTATTTATTTCTTAATGACAACTTCTGTACTAGATTCTACTAAAAACTCTACCAGTGCTGGTCTTTCATTTAGGACCCCCTATTTCTTTCTCTTTGCCTAAACTCTGATATCAATGTGTGATAGGCAAGGCAATTTCTAACCTGCAGTCCAAGTAAGTTCTTGGCTCCCAGTACCTTGGTTCCTTTGCCAGTTTTCTCCAATAAATTCCAGCCCCCTCTTGCCTATTGTGTGTATCCCTAATTGCAGTCATCCTTATCAGCAGAATCTCCTTTCTCCATTCCCATGTTGGCTTAGTTCTTAGTATAGTTCCTGCACTTTTTTGAATATAATATTCTTATGATTAATGTTATTCTCCTTAAAGGTCTGCATCCAATATCCCAGTCTCTCTTTGTTTCATGTGTTTCTCCCTGTTTCATCATCATCTCTTTCATATTGAATTATAGTTTTCTGCTTGTGTTATGTATAGGAGCCTTAAAAGGTGCTGCGCTGAAATACCCATTCAAATTGAGTAATCCTAATCTGCCCTGCTCTATTGGAAGAATAAACTTATTCCACTTGATTCTTGCTGTCTTGCCCTCCCAAATAAAATCCTTCATCTCTTTATTAATTGCTATCCACAGCTGCTCTTCTGGTTTATAAAAATATGCCTGATCTATGTGTAAGATTAAAGGGACTAAAAACATTTTAACTGCTTGTATCTTACTTTCGATATCCATATAACAGAGCTTCCATTTTCTCAGTTTGTTGTTATCTTTTGTTTAGTCTCTTACTTCATATCCTTAGTTGCCACACTGCAAGCATTTTTAATCCATACTCCTACATACTTCATCTTATCATGTCCCCATAAGTATGGATATTGCTGGACCATTTCATACGCAGGTACATAGTTTATCGCTGTTGTTTTTGTTTAAGCTTCATTAATTTTGTATCTCGAAAAGATTTGAAACTGTCTCAATATGTTCCACAGCACTGCAATGTCCCTTTCTGGTTTTGTCAGGTATAAAATAATGTCATCTGCAAATAGAGCCAGCTTGTCTTGACTACTAAATGAATTATATCCTTGAATTTCTCAGTCCTTTATTTTCTTTGTCAATGGTTCTAAATATAACGCAAATAACAAAGGGGAGAGAGGACACTTCTGCCTGGTTCCTCTGTTCAAGCAGAGATCATCAGAGAGGACCCCATCCACTTTAATTTTTGCCTGCAGTCCCTCATATATCCTCCTAATCATCTCATAATTTTATCAGGGAAAGCACATGCTTCTATTGCCCTCTTCATAAAGTCTCAGCTTACTCTGTCAAGTGCTTTCTCTGCGCCAAGACCCACCAACAACAGTGGTACTTTCTTACTTTCTGCTTCCCTCTGGATCATCAGTGTTCTGTTAATGTTGTCAAATATTTACCTCCCCTCCACAAAATAACATTGATCCCTATCTATCAATTTGGCATCAATTTTGCCATTCTTTCAGCCATTAAAGCCATAAACACTTTATAATCACGGTTTAGTATTGAAATGGGCCTGTATGAAGCTGGATTCTGATGGATGTTTATGCTCTTCAGGTATTACAGCTACCACCACTTTCTTTTAGGGTGTAGGTACTTCTCCTTCTCTAAAAATACTGTTAAACAAAACCTTCCAGACCATTATCAGTTTTCCCTCCTAGTTTCTTATCATTCGCTCATTTTTCATACTTGCACATTTACTGTTTGGCCAGCACATGGTGGTATCGTTTTGTCTTTGTCAAACTTGTTGAGATACAACTTCTCCAAATTACTGAAAGTAAACATATTTTGTAATGACAGTGATAGTTTGTTGTCAGTTGGCACAGAGGCAGGGGTGCCAAAAGCTGTTGAAGGCTGCAGGGGTGGAAGAAGGCAAAAGCGGCACCTATTGATCTAAAATGGCAATTCTTTTAGCTGTCTGCTACCATAACAGAAGCATATCTGTGATAAAAGATGTATA
This sequence comes from Protopterus annectens, assembly GCF_019279795.1. NCBI lineage: Eukaryota > Metazoa > Chordata > Ceratodontiformes > Protopteridae > Protopterus > Protopterus annectens. The sequence goes on along the minus strand of NC_056748.1, from coordinate 433,990,477 downwards.
TATTGTAAAGATGAGTTACATTTGGAATGACTGCACAGAAATCTCAAAGAAACGTACAAATGAAGCTAATGTTGCACCTGCCTAGTATGTGATTCAGTAGCCATATTTTCAAAAGTTAGAGAAAAAAGTGCAGTATGTCACACAGAGAGCAGGCACCACAGGAGAGTGATGGGAAGCTGTTAAACACTTCATTCTGACTGTTAAACACTTAACATTTTCCCTTTGCTCTTTTGTGGTGACTGCTGATTGCTGTTACTGTTCTAGTGTGTTACTAGACTTGAACAACAATAAGAGGTACTTAATAAAAGCTTGTTAAGAACCTTTCAATGTGAGAATGGTGCTTAACAAGCATGTTTCCCTGCCAGATTCGGAGCATAATAAACTATGTTATTATTTTTCAACAATAACACACAAAATGCATCACAGAACATTTAGATCCTGGCAGTGTCCACAACTTAAGTTGTAGAAGTAGAGTTTGACGCAGGTTTATTAAGGGCTTCTGCCCTGGATTCATCTGTTCTGCAACTGGCCCTGCTTAGAGGTGTGCCCAGAAAGTTGCTATAGCTTGTTTGTGTGCATTGGGGGCTGGGAACTGTGAGATTATTTCTTGAATTATTCTTACAATCAAACCTCACAGGTAAACATAGAAGGTCACTATAACTTCTTTGGAACTGGGGAAAGTATGGTCATTATTTCTCAGACTTTTCACACAATCATACCTCACAGGTATGCACATAACATCACTACAGCTTATGTAGGAGCAGTGTACTGTCTAGGAGTAACAGGCTGGAATACATGACTGTGATATTTTTTTTCTCTTTTCTCACAATCACATATCAGAAGTGCTTATGGGTGGTTAACTTTGGAAGGTGGGGTAAGTTAGCATATTGTCAATATACATCTGTGATCAACAAGTTAAAACATGTTAGTATATTTTGGTTGTCAGCTTGATACACAGATAGTAGCTATCACTCTGAGACGAGGTGAAGAGGCAAGTTTTATGATGTGTGGCAGGAGCAACTCAAAATATATGACTAGGTCATTTATCCATTAACATTCATTTCAGTCTATTGTCAAAGGGATACACAGAAGGTGACCATCTTTTTTTTCCACTGACAAGGAGACAGAAACTATTCTAAGAACTGACTCAAGTATTTTTGCAAGCATTTATCTTCACAGTTTATTGGGAACTACTTTTTTGTCAGCCTTTATCATTAAGCCTTGGACATAATTTATGTCTTCCTTGAAAGGAAAAAATAACACTAAATTTCTTTAGTTACTTATGTTTTTTTGTCTAGGCCATAACTGTAGCAAAAGGCTGGGGAAAAAAAATCTCTAAAGTGTACCTCATAGCATCTAGAATCCCATGACTTCTGAGGGCCAAGCAGCCTGCAGGCAATCAGTTTAATTTTATTTCCTCCACAGTTATTAAATTGCACTTGGCCATTTAGGGAGTGGTGAAAGGATCCAGGAAGAAAATAAAAAGCAAGTATGAATTTCTTTCTTTAGCCACAATTTTGTCCAGGCCATCTTTGTCTCAAATGTTTTAAAAAAGCTCTAAAATGCAATTCAGAGCATCTAGAACCCAATGGCTTCTGGTAGGGGAGGATAAGACGTCTGGCTTAATTTGAAATTTTCCTACTTATTTATTATTTTGTAATAGCGGATAGTTAGAATATATTGAAACAATACAGGAAAAATCTGAGGTTTACATGAGTATGAGAAAACAAGAAAAAAAAATAATCTGGTGTGGCAAGGCCAGGATGGGGGAGAGTAAGGGGGACAGTGGACAGTAGAAGACACATGAAATCCTTTTCCAAGAGTTTCATTTCATTAAATGCCAGAATGAAGACTGTCAGTACTGCCAGGAACACCCCCATTTAAGCACATCACACAGCTTATTAACAATCTGCGGTGGTGGTGCTGCGGTAGCGTCGCCTCACAGTAATACGTTATCCTGTTCAATTCTCAGCTAGAGTGTCTTCTGTGTGGAGACATGCGTGAATGGGCGTACCTTCGTTGAAGGTTGTGCGTCAGAGCCGGCAACTCAGTACGTAAAAATCTACTGCCAATCATTAGCGGACCGGAGTTCCGCTGTGGCGACCCCTAACCAGGAAAAGCCAAAAGACAAAGAAAACACAGCTTATTAACAAGATTTGTTACTCTCCATAAAGCATTTTACGACACCATACCACCTGGATAATAAAAAATATGCAATATGCTTGGTTTTGTCAGATATTTGGAAAAAAATCCTTTTGATTGCATCTTTATTTACAACTACATACCAGATACCTGACTGCATAATAGCGTTTAACATGCTGTTCAAGGCACTCCTCAAGCTGTTTAACTTAAGTTAGCTACTGGCTTTGTCCCTGGTGAGTGACGCACTGCAGTTGTGAATCTCATAATCTGTGCTATCAAGATTCTTGTTTGACTTGAAACCTAACAGTGTGGCTTTGTGGAGGGTAGCTCTTGTTGAGTTAACATGGTAAATTTCTTCAAAAGAGTTACAGAGGCTGTAAAGATGGTGTTCATGCAGTACATGTGGCATACCTTGACCTGGCGAAGGTCTTCAGCACCAATCCCCCTGCTGGCATCATGCAAAATCTAATTACTTTAAAAATCAACCATCAGTGGCAATATGCATAGCAAATTGGTTTAAAGAGAGAGCCCACATAATGAGAGTTATAGGTGCCTCATCAGTAAGTATGAATGTGACCAGTGGTGTTTCTCTTTTTCAATATTCACTTCTCAGATCTTCAAGTGGAGAGCCAAGGATTCTACTTTAACAAAGTTTGACGATAGCTGCAAACTGGAGTTTGTTGTTAACTCCCCCTGTGATACCAAGCATCTTCTGAAAGAACTCTCCCTACTAAACCCTTGATGCACTAAAAATTACCTTAAAACTAAACGTTTAAAAGTTTAATGTCACTTTTGGTAGACAATCCCTCCACACATCATACTGTATAGCCAACACACCATTACGAAATGAAATTTTTGTCAGGGACCTAGAAACCTGGGATGATAGCGCCCTGTCTCCTGATCCTCATGTGACAACAGTTGTCAGGAAATCCTTTTATTTAGCCCACCTAGTTGCCAAGAGAATGTCAGCATGGTCTTAAGATGTAATCACTCCTTTATAGTCAGCATTGATCAGGCCCATTATCACGTACAACACCCCCCCCCCCCTTCGTATTTATCTCACTAAATACAGCTGACAACTAGAAAGACCACAAAGGCTCCTAACCAATAACATCACATGCTTAAAGTTTCTGAGCTACCAAGAGTGGCTGGAAGTTCTCTCTCTCCTTATTCAATGTCATACAGAGTATTAAGGAGATCTATCTTGCTTAGTGTACCATTAGAGACTCAGATATCCTGGATCTCCTGTTTCTCTGCATGTTGAATATCTCCACCAATATTAGAACCATGGACCTAAAACTTCACTAACAGATAAATACAGTGTAGTAGAGAGGCATGCTTATAAAGGCAGCACTTCCCATACCTTGGAATAAATTTCCTACATGTTAAGCAGTGCAATTCACTATCTTACTTTAAACATAAGCCATTGACTGAATGGGTATCCACCAATTTACTCTAGGTTTTATTGGTATGGCCCTCTTGGAGAAAGGAGGTGCTGCTTTTTACATAGCCCCTCCCCTTTCTAGTTGGCCACACCCTCCCCTTGACCCCACCCATTCAGCTGTCTCCTGCAGCCCCCCTTTGATTTGAAGTCAGCAGCCACCACTGTCCAAACTACAAATTTAAAACACATTCTAAAAAGTGGTGCTGTATTATACAAGGAATATAATTTAATACAATCAGGTTAATACAATCAGGAAGATGAATCAAAGAACATATACATGTATGCTTTCTCACAGGATGCAGGAGATCAAAATAGTGGAAAAGACCAGTCACCAATGGTGTCCCCCAAGGTTCAGTGCTGAGAGTTTTTCTGTTTGGCATATACATCTCAAAAGTAAAAGGAAACACCAAAGGGCTTTGGCCAACTAAGTATGAGATGACTGCAAGCTAGGAGGAGTTATTGAATCCCCGAATGACTTAACCATCATGCAGGAAGGTTTGTCCCAAACAATAATTGGTGCCAGAATCATGAATTGAAACTAAACTCCAAGAAATACATTACCGTATCCTTTGGGAAGTCATCTACTCCAAGGAACTGCCAAATTGACAATGCCCCCTGAGAACTGATCCAGTTGTTTGGCATTTGGGAACTTGTGTGTACAGTGACCTAACTTTTGACCAACATGTGCCCAGAGTCATAAGAAAGTCTTTCTAGATTGCACAGCTTATAAACAAATTGATTGTGACCAGATCTAGAGATGTTATTGTCCCCCTTTACAAAGCCCTCAATAGGTCAATCATTCCGTATAATGCCCACTTTGGCATGTATCTGTCCAGCCCCATGCACAATTGGAATACCCACAGAGATACCTTACTGAAAGGATACAAGTCCTAAACAGTAGGTCTTGCATGGACCACCTCAAAGATTTATCACTATACTCAGTATCCTACAGAGTGCTTAGAGGTGATGTGTATGGCATACAAGGAATCCTCTAACCTAATATAGATGGACCTACTGAACATCAGTAAATCAAATGTCATCAGAAATACTCAGTCCAGGTATCTAAACTGAATGTTGTGGAGAGATGGATATATATCCAGAAGAGACTATCCGTTCAAGTAAAACAAAGCTCATCCCTGTCCATATTCAAATGCAACTTGGATCTAAGGATGGGTAATAGAAAATGTACTCCAGGATTACCCCTCATGCCACTAATGGATAGAGGCATTTCCTAAATGTTGCATCCCTTACATGGGTCCCCTCAAATTATCTACAGTGTGATCACATTTATTCTCACAAGAGCTAATATACAATTATCAACCATGGGACAGGTAAGACCAATCAGGAAATGTTAATTCAAGCACCAAAATAAAAACTGGCTAAGCTTAAAATGTTCTCCAAGTGAACCTATGTTGTGGTAGTAAACTGTTTTAAAAAATTGCCCTTTTTAGATCACTAAGTGCCCCTGTCACCCCCCCCCCAGTCTTCAACAGCTTCCAGTGCCTCTGATAGCGCATTCAATTCCTGCCTTCTTTTAAATCTCATTCCTCCTCTGTATGTATTGATCCCACAATTCACATTTTCCCTATGTCATTTGTTCCTACTCTTTTCTAAAGATCCCATTTCCAATTGTTTTATCTCTGTTACTATCTTTACTACCTCTAGTAAAGTCGGTTTAGACTTTGATTTCCATTTTCTAGTAATTGCTTTTTTGGCAGCCATCCTAATTAGACTCAGCAAGTCCTTACTATGTCTAGGCAATTCTGATTCTGTATCATAGCTCAAAAACGCCATTTCCTTAGTTGCACCAATTTGCTCACCCAGTATCTCCAACAGAGCAGTCTGCAGAGAATCTTTAAAGTCTGCCAGCTCATTAGACTCCCAGAAAATATGTCCCCAGTTACCTTTTCCTTCCCCATCACACCTCCAACATTTGCTGTCTATCTGAGGAAAAATTATTAGGAGTCCATTTAGGGTATAAAAATACCCATGTAAACAATTCCAAGCAAAGATCCTAAATTGTATAGACTTTGTTGCATATTTGGGAGACATACATATATTCCCCCATTGTTTCCTTGTGAATTGCTTATCTAATCTCTCTTCCCAGTCCTTTCTAATCTCCTCTGATTGACTCTTATAGTGATCATGCAATGTTTTATACGCTCTACTAATTATTTCTTTCTTAATGACAACTTCTGTACTAGATTCTACTAAAAACTCTACCAGTGCTGGTCTGATCCTCATGTGACAACAGTTGTCAGGAAATCCTTTTATTTAGCCCACCTAGTTGCCAAGAGAATGTCAGCATGGTCTTAAGATGTAATCACTCCTTTATAGTCAGCATTGATCAGGCCCATTATCATGTACAACACACCCCCCCCCCCTTCGTATTTATCTCACTAAATACAGCTGACAACTAGAAAGACCACAAAGGCTCCTAACCAATAACATCACATGCTTAAAGTTTCTGAGCTACCAAGAGTGGCTGGAAGTTCTCTCTCTCCTTATTCAATGTCTTACAGAGTATTAAGGGGAGATCTATCTTGCTTAGTGTACCATTAGAGACTCAGATATCCTGGATCTCCTGTTTCTCTGCATGTTGAATATCTCCACCAATATTAGAACCATGGACCTAAAACTTCACTAACAGATAAATACAGTGTAGTAGAGAGGCATGCTTATAAGGCAGCACTTCCCATACCTTTGGAATAAATTTCCCCTACATGTTAAGCAGTGCAATTCACTATCTTACTTTAAACATAAGCCATTGACTGAATGGGTATCCACCAATTTACTCTAGGTTTTATTGGTATGGCCCTCTTGGAGAAAGGAGGTGCTGCCTGAGGGAGGGTACAGGCAAAATGTGAATCGTCACAAGATTTGTGAATCTATGAATGCAAACTGTTTCTATGCCTTAATCCCATAGCTTGTCAGGAAATCTCAGCCTGTACCCATAATGATCCTGAATGCCATAAAATGGGTGTAAAAGAATGAATGAATGAAGAATTAGATACAGAAAAATGATTACTACATTGTAAGTTAGTCTAACTCCAGTGAAATGTGCCTTTGTGGAAAATTATGCCTATAACTGGCTATTAGGAGAACAAAAGCCTATCCTGGTATTTGGTGGTTGAAACGCAATAAACACGCAGGTTCGCACTAACGTATGGAAATTAAAGTTTACTTGTAAAACATACATTTCAACCCACTTATCTGATAAACATACAGCAATCAATCAAAAAAAGTAAATAAATGAACAGTATAGAATTTTGCAGAACATCCCTGATTTTGCCTCATATTTTTTCCCTGCCCTGCAAAAAATATTTGATTTTCTGATAAATTACTCAGGTTCTTAGGTTGTCACTAGACTAATGATGATTTGGGCCCTTACAAGCCTAACTGTACACCCTAAACCATTTGGGTTCCCGAAGATCATGGGCATCTATGTATGGGAGGCCATAAAGATATCAGCACATGCAAAAATACTTAGAAGCTATGCAGATAAATATAAAGGAAAAGTACAAAATAAGCAATTTATTGATGACCCCAAAAAAGATTTATAGAGAACTGGGAAACAAGGCAAAACAAATTGGAGAAATATCTATGAAGATCATGTGGAGCATAACAAAGATGCTGAATGGATAGAAGAAGTAAAAGAAATAATAAAAGTTCAGATCTACAGGATATGAAATGGGAAGAAGTAACAGCCAGAGAAACTAAAACAAAATTAAGAAAAGCTCCTAAATAGAAAACCTCAGGCCCAGATGCAGTATCTAATTTCTGGCTAAAAGTATTCACATCTTTACATGGAAATTTAGCCATGAGTAAGAACTATTTATATGCAGACCCCAAACAGACACCAACCTGGTTAACAACAGAAAAAGCAATATTCCTTCTTAAGAGGATACTCCTCAAATATAGGACCCTTCCTGGTTAAATCTGATCACAAATCAGTCACATTTGAAGTAGCTATAATACCTGAACCCTTCTTAGGTGAAATCAGGCTAAAAAGTTCACTAAATCTAATTATAGCCTCCTAAGGGATGGCATAAATAATTTCTAAGCTCCTGTTCCCACAGAGGGCATTGACAACTATACTAAGGCATACACAAATGTATTGACACAGCTGTTCCTGACAGGATCAAAACAAGATCCTCAAGAAAGAAACAAGCCTCTCTGATGGATATCTAGCATTATTAAGTTATACAACAATAGGAAGAAGGTGCTGTCTAAGGAAAAATAGACAGGTCCCAGCACTGGAAGAACACCCTCCTCTGCTTGAACAAACAAATAAGACAACTTGTAAAATCCTCTAAGTACAACTTCGAAAAACAATTAGCAACCATAACTAAGGATAACCATAAGGCATTCTTCAGCTATATCCATAACCTAAAAGGTAGGACCTAGATGTGTGCTGAACTAGCTGAGGATGACATCACACACACTGATCCCGCGAAAACAGCTGATCTATTATCCGAGAGATTTGGTGAAAAGTTCACCCTCCTGTTCCCTTCAAACATTCCACAAAGCATTCCCTTTACATTTCCTCCACCTTGCATCTCCAAAGAGCAAGTCATTAATGTTCTCTCCAAGGCCAAAAACATAGCCTTTATGGGACTAAATGGCATCCCAGGTTGTGTTTTAAATGGTCTAAAACATGAGTACTGATTTTGTCCCTTCTGAATGGAAAACAGCAACTGTCATCCCCTTTCTTAAAGGAGGTACAGTAACAGACCCTGGGAACTACAGACCCATAAGCTTAACCAGGCTTATCTGTAAGGCCAGTGAACGAATCATCATGTTCCTTATAGATAAGGATATAGGTGATCTCCAGTCCCTTGATCTGACACAGCATGGGTTTGTCACAGACAGGTCATGCCTGTTAAAACTGGTGGACTTCTTCAAAAATGTCATCGGTGCCAGAGACAAAAACAAATCTCTGCATACAACCTACCTTGACTTAGCCAAGGCCTTGAACACAGTCCCACATTTGGGCATCATTGATAAACTCTCCCAGTTAAATAGCAGCACTTATGCCATCAGGTGTGGTGCTACCTGGCTCATCAAGAGATCATACTGAGTCAAAGTTGGGGACTTTACCTCAACCAGCAGACCTGCCACTAGTGGGATTCCACAAGGTCAGTGCTGGGCCCCCTATTGTTTAGAATATATTTGTCAGAAGTTCAGGGCAAAACAGAGGGATTATGGCTGACTAGGTTTGCTGACAATTGCAAATTAGGTGCAAACACTGAATCCTCAAACAATGTCAGTATACCTCAAGAGGTACTTACACAAACCAATGATGGATGCCAAAGCCATGGACTCTAACTCATTGCTAAAAATGCATCATCATCCCCTTTGGTAAAAATGATATCCCTGCAGACAATCATATAAATAATACCCTAAGTAACAAGTCAGTAGTGAGAGACTTGGGAAAGCAAGTTGATTGTAGCCTAAACTTTGACCACCACGTGACTACTGTGGGAAGGAAGACATTCTACGTCACACACCTCCTTAGCAAAAGCATTGCCTCAAGAGTGAAAGAGGTCATAACTGTACTCGACCCTCATCAGGCCAATAATTGAGTACATTGCTCCCTTTGGTATGTACCTTACCAGGCACCTGCAGCAACTTGAGACACTTTAGAGATTTCTAACCAAGAAAATTCAGGGTCTCCAGCACACGTCATACACTGACATACTGAAGTCACTGTCTCTGTACTCAGTAGAGTACAGTGCAATCTTGGATCCAAACGTAATGGAAATGCTGCGCATCCATAAGTCAAATGGGACAAGGGTCACCCACTCCAGGGACCTTAATTTGACCAGCAACATAAATAGGACCTGCTGGAGAGATATATGTCTCTCAGATGTTGCCACTCCTCTGGAACAGGCTATCAATTCACATCAAATAAAGCCCCTCTATGACCTTGTTTAGGTATAGGCTGAATGACTGGATGGGAAATTGTAAATTCCTGTATGGGATTTCACCTATGACTCTCCTAGATATGGGCAGTCATTGCTAACTAAGATCTCAAGTTTAGGCAATATCCTTTATATTGGGTTTGTCTAGTATTATATTGGGTACACACAGCTAGGCTTAGGAAGACCTTCAGGTCAATAGCCCAGTAACCACCTATGAACCGACGCGCGAACCTGCAAGCTATCCTAAAAACTATAGACCAATAACTTGCCTTCTGACGATGTATAAACTATACACTGGAACTGATACCAACAGAGTTTATAATCATTTAGAAGAAAACTCAATCATGGCAATAGAACAAAAGGGTAACAAAAGAAAGTCATATGGAACAAAGCATCATTTGTTGTTAAATAAAGTCAGAATGGGGAACTGTAAAAAGGGGAAGAACCTATGTATGGCATGGATAGACTACAAAAAAACATTTGACAGTATCCCGCATTCATTGATAAGAGTACTTAAAATGTATAATATACACCCTACACTGATTGATTACATTACAGCAACCATGAAACAGTGGAAAACTGCTTTACAGTTAAGCCATTATAAAGGACAAATTATTATTCCAGGGATAAAAATTCAAAGGGGGATATTTCAGGGTGACTCTGTCACCATTGCTCTTTTGTCTTAATGGTTATAATTTGGCTCCCAGAAAACAACAAAGTGTTCAAGACTTTTCATCTTCTTTTTTTGGATGATTTAAAACTGTATAGTTCATATGGTGGTGGTCAAAACTTTCTCAGATGACATAAGAATGTCATTTCGTCTTGAAAAATGTGCAAAAGCAGCCTTTAAAGCAGGAAAACTGCAGCACCAAGAAAATATCAGTCTGGGAAAGGAATGTGATATAAAAGAACTTGAACAAGATGGATTGTATAAATATTTAGAACTGATAAAGGATCAACAATAAAACATGAACAAATGTGAATAAAACATAGTAAGAAATATTTTAGAAGATTAAAATTAATACTGAAAACAGCTCTGATATCCAGGAACAAAGTCCAGGCTATAAACCAGTTTGCTCTTCATGTCCTAACTTACAGTTTTGGAGTGACTGGCAGGCCCCATAAGGTATTGGATCAGTTGGACAAGGAAAATGCTTCATGCTTATCAAATGATTTCTAAAAACCAGCGTATACCAAAATTATATATTCTCTGTTCTAAAGGAGGTATAGTTCTCATTGAAAGTGATTACATGTATAGATCTGCAATCGTAGGACTGCATACATATCTGCTGACCCCACAAGGCCCAAACATAGTGAATGTTTTAAAACATGAGGAGAATAAGTCTAAGATGACTTCCCTGCTTAGTTTAGCAAACACATATCGGTGTCAAGTGGGAACAGAAATCAAACCAGAAGTAGTTGAAAATCAGGCAGCAAATGAATGTGCCAAAAAACAAAAGAAAGAATATAAGTGAAGGATCAGAGGAGAGATCAAAAAATGTGGAAAATGCAAAAATATATTTGCAGGTACAGAAAACTCTTTGAACACCTTATATTGATCAAGATCAAATGCATGAATGGTTAAGGTGAGGTGAATTTAAACCAAAAGATGACGAGTTAATATTGACGGCCCAGGATAGTGGACTATGTACACATTGTTTTACAAAGTCCATTGAACATGTGGGAGAAAAAGACAAATGCAGGATTTGTAAAACAGAAATGTAAACAGTCACACATTTTTTTCCTGGGTGCGATGCACTAATGGGAGAAGGACTGTATACTGAAAGGCATATTAATGTGGCAAGACTGTTACATTGAGGATTGTGCCAACATAATATTGAAGGAGCTGAAAAACATTGGAAACATGAGCTACAAAGCATTATAAAAATGATGAAGTTATATCACATGGGATCATCAATTACCAACAGTTTAAAAAATATATGTGAGAAAACTAGATACAGTAATCCATGAAAAGAAGACAAAAGTAGCATTGATCACTGAAATTGCTACATCCAGTGACTACAGTGTCTTACGTACAGAGAGACACAAATTCATAAAATACTACAATTTACAGGCAAAAACAAGGGCAATGTGGACGAAGGATACCCAGACAGTTCCAATAGTAGTTGGAGCAATGGGGTGTATAAAAAAAGAATTTACAATCATACTTGGATATGTTACTGATATATGTAACTCAATATGAATTGCCGAAGGAGTCAATTCTGAGCACACTGTGGGTACTGCAAAGAGCACTACTGGCTAAAACCAAAGATTAAATCAATACTAATTTCATAAACTTTAATCATATTATAACTTAGGAATGGTATTAGAAACCCAAAACACTTGGGAAAATTAAATCAAGGGCATGTTAGTAGGGAGGTAACTAAAATTTGTAGGAGGGGTGTTAGGATAAAACTTTTCTTATTGACGGCTTCTGTCAATAAGGAACATGAGGGCCAGACCAGGATAAGAAAATTTACATTTTCTTATCCAATTGTCAAGATTTCATTTGAATAGGTTCAGGGATGAACTCTGTTTTACACGGAGGGGGAGCCTATGCCATAGTACAGGGATCCTTTGGAGCACATATCTGCCCTTCCAGCACATTCTGTCTATGTCAAAAGTGAAGTTCAGATTCCTGCATGTGGTGTTTCTGGTGCTGTTTGTTTTATGCATATGCAACAGATCTACAAGGGCTGGGTCTGAGGAAGCACTGTAAGCCAGGCAATGATCCCCTCTCAACAGCCTGTAGGAGACTAAATACAGTACCAGAGCCTTTAGGTGAATTCTCCTGGTGAGAAACCTTTGTGGGTGCTCTAACTGTTGCAAGAGTCTAGTAAGATATATGCCAGAGGGGCACTGTATTCAATTATAGGCCTGATAAGGGCCATGTAAAGTGATACTATAACTTCCTTGGACCTGGATGCCATACCATTACCTATAACTTAGGTGACATAGAATGATGTTCTTATTATCTTAGCAATGTGCTGATCAAAGGCCAGATTGCTGACTACATATGTTACCAGATCCCTTACTACTGGGTTGACTCTTAGGGGTGTTTTGTAGTGGAATAATCAACTTAGGTTGATAGTTTCCCAAAGGACAGTATAATGTATTTTTAGCATTACTGTGTAGGATCGCACCTCTCAACTCTCCAGAATGTTGTAGAATGTCTAGATTATTACCTCATGTTTTCAGTTTGTTCTTCATAAAATCTGTGATTTTCTGGCAAACTATTAAGGTTGTGCTCATTAAATAATGAAACATTTGAGTCTCAAACTTTACATCCTTCAGAAAATGTACAATAGCAAAATCTGTTATTCTAGCAAGTTTATAAGAGAAATATTTAAAATATCTTCCTGATTTTGGCCTTTATCCCCCACCACTGTTGGCTTTGTCCAGAATTTTTAAGCAAAAGCTGAGAGTTACGCAGACCATTACAGTCTTTCACTAATGCCACACATTAAAGTTTCATATGTTCACTGTTCAGAAAATACATGCTAATGCAAAACCTGTTCTGTTAAAATTTTAAATGAATAGGTAATAGTTAAAAATTGTCCTTTGTTTTGAGCTTTCATTCTTATGTTATTTTTGGCTTCGTCCAAAATTCTTGGCAAAAGAAATTGATCAGTATGCCTCAGAAACACATAGGTGTTTCCATGGAATCCATGAGCTTGGGCAGCTAGAAAAAAAGCTGATTTATTACCGTTCTCATCGTTTTCCAGCTGCATGTGCTTGTGGTTACCTCAGAAATGCAAAGGCAAATGATTCTGTGAAATCACTACTCCAGTGGCAGTCTGAGGGCACATTGGGCAGCATTTAAAAGTGGGGGGACACCCCCCCACTTTATGGGTTCAGCACCTATGCACAGAGGGTTAAGGTTATGAGCTGTAGTTCCTATGGTACAGGGCTTGATTCCCCCAGCCCTTATGTGCCTGCTGTGTGACCTTAAGCAAATCACTTAACCAGACATTGCGCCTGGCTTGCACATGAACGGGTACTGAGTGTGCAGTGGGTGATCTGGTTAACAAATGGATTTTATTATTATTATTTTTAAAGACAAAAAAAAGAACAAGAAATACCCCTGAATTCTCTCAATATGAAAACATTCTCCAAAACGATAGATTAACATATTTTTTCTTTCCGCTGTAGCTCTGTCTGTCAGACTTTTTAGAAATTTTAGGAAGGAGATGTGAGGTAAATCACTAGAAGACATAGGGAGGAAGGGAGTGGAGTGAAAGGAAATGTAATCACATTTCTGGTATTGTTGGCAACTTCTGCATTCCATAGTTTCTTCTTTGTAGGTGAGTCATTTTTCATCATCAGTTTCTCTATACCACTTGCTGTCACAACTACAATGTTAGACTAAACCTAACATTTCAAAAGAGCTTTAAATGGGCACTGATGTCACACAGCCTGCATGACGTTGTACCTTTATGGCAGTTACACCGTCGTAGCCTATAGCTACAGTGAATTGACACGGAATTATTCATGATAACAGGCAGGACAGTAAACAGCTGCTACACAGCCCAGCACAATCAGAAAGTCGGGGTAACAGATTGATGAGACCATGTCAGAAACATGCAAAGCTTTCATATAGATGACTTCTAGGACATCATTATGGGAGACAGTTTCATGAAAACAGCTGCTGTCCATTAGTTATCAAGCTGACAAAGGGGTTATCCACCTCAAAGCAGGAAAAGCAAGTTGAAACTGTAAAGAAAATGTGCAGCTAAGTAAATGTTAAAGGGATCTTGCAGATTAAATAAAAGATCATGCATAGCTGAAATTCCTATGCATATGAAACAATACCCTGAGCCAGCAGAGCTGTAAAAGGCAGCTGCATGTGTTAAGACCTTTTCAGCTGTAAAAATAGAACCATTACCTCATTTATATCAGATCAGTTACATTTCAAATTGCATGACATTTTTCTATTTGCAGTCTCTCAGGTCTGAATTTTCTGCTAGCCTCACTGTGAACTAACATAAGCCTGTTTAAATACTAAAATGGTGTTTCCCATCCTTCTCTTTTCTCAGAAACTTGAGCCAGCTGCATCCAATATGGCTATCCCGCCACAATCTTATTTTTCCTACAGAATTAGGTTTTTTTTTTTCAAAAATGGTTTACATTCAACACCATTAACATTCTACTATACTATGATGCAAACCTTGTCCTGCACACCTGAAAGCAATGCAGGACCTTTAGAAACATATGGTCGAAAATATAATTATATCATGCTACTCAACAGGATCCACGTCTGACTTACTGAATATAATTGTCATGAGTTTTATAGACCTCAAAATGATCTCTGCAGTAGTATTAATACAGAGGATTATAATCAAGTCTGCAATAATTTAGTAAGTTTGCCATATGTGTTAATCAAGCATTTTAGATTTATAACTAAATTGATTTGCAAAATAAAAATACTATACACTATGGAATAAGCTAAGTGTGGTAATTAAATATTTTTAAAAATATTTTATATCTCCGTACATGTGAGCTGTACCACTTTAAAGGAACATCTCCATTATGGGTTTCTCTTTCTGTTATCTGGTTAGAGCTTAAAGATGATGTGAACATGTTCCAGGAATAAATATTTCTTAGATGTATTTAAAAAAATAATAATACTGTTTGAAGTACTGTTTACTGCAATCGGGTGTGTTTTAAAACTTTCCTAGTTTCATGGAATGTGGCTAGATATGTCTATAGGCTAAATGTGTTTGCACTTAAGTGCAAAACATTTCTTTTAGAGGTATATCTAGCCTTATTCTGTGAAGGCAGAGGAGCTTACAAAAATGCATGATTACATTAAGTAAAATTTTACATGGCATTATTCATTTTTATTATTCCACTAGACATGTTCTCCTTTACACATGTTAGTAAAGTACAGTTGTGTAAGTTGAACTTATCATAGCAGTAGATACTGAAATCGGGTCTATGCTTAACCATCCAATGACATTTGCATGGAATAGCTAACCATCAAACCCTATCCATCAAATATTCATTCAACGAACGTTCCTTTTTACGACAGGGAAAGTAACTAGTTAGCCAACACATCCCCATCTCTCACACATTGCAGTATTTAAAATCTACCCAGTTGGGGGGGGGGCTTCACTCCCCCAAACCTCTCCTAACTATATGTATATATATTTGGATTCGTATCACTTCACTGAAAGGCCATTTCACTGACACCCATTTCACTGAGACCAAATCACCTAAAGTTCATTTCACTGAAAGTTCATTTCACCTAAAACTCATTTCAATGACAAGTAGTACTCTAAGGCAAGTCAAAGGTATATGTCCTTTTCCCCACTGTAGTGCAAACCTGGTGTTAGTATACATAGTTAGGGGGTGCCCTCCAAATTGGGGGATGTGGGGGGGATAGCCCCCCACTTCATTTGGTTTTCTGTTGTCTGGTTTTGTTTTACATTCTTTGGTAAAACCCAACTATACTACAGTCAAGAAAAGGGCAGACAGGGAAGTTTTGGCCAACTAGTTATTTTTCCATTTGCTGAATGAACGTTCAGTGTATAGAGTTTGATGTTTAGCCATTCGGTGCAAATGTCATTTGACGGTTAAACAAGTGACCAATTCAAATCACTGCTGCTGAGGTAATATCCTTCCAAACTTCAGGTACCTTTCACATGCTGAAACCATCAGGCAGCTTGAGCTGAGCTGACTAAAAGACAAGTTGGGGCCCTTCATAGCTTTCCAGCCATCAGAGAGAGGGAAGATGAGCCCTGAAAGGACAATGCTAAGAACAACAAAAATAAATGTCCACACCCTGGAATAAAAAACACACCAAAAAACAAGGGGAGAGAGGGAGCTAGCACTTAGTGGGTGGAGGGAGCAGCTCTGTTATGGTAAGTTCAGCCTCCACAACTGTACTATATGTTATTCTATATATCATTTATAATATCAAGAGCTATGGATAGAGCTTGCCGTGGAACATCATACATTTGGTGGGGAGAAGAAGAATCTAGGAGTCCATGGAGAATAGTCCTAGCAAACCTTGATCTGGACCTAAGGAGGAATCAATAGTATTTTGTACAGGTAGGTTGTAAGCAGGGACCAATAGCACAGTAATAGATCAAAGCTTAACCCCAACAAGCCATAAAGCCATAATTGAAGCCAAGCCTTGAACCTGCCTGGAATATTTCTGTTATGGTGAGTATAAAAATATAAAATAGCCTTAACCTTAGACAAGAAATAAATCGGTTTTGACACAGGTTGTCCCTTCTTCTTACCTTCACAAGAAATGAGCAATTGATCAAAAGATCTGAAAGTTTTAGTTCTGGCAAGATAGTACTTGAGTTGTCTGTGAACAATCAAAGTATGCAGTACCCTCTCTTACTCATTTAGTGTCAGAAAAGAAAACGCAGACATGGATAGTTTTCTCAAAGTAAACTCAGATACCACTTTAGGCATAAAAGAAGGATTAGTTTTCAAAGGAATCCTGTTCCTATGCAAAATGAGATATGGTTGATTCATCATAAGAAGTTGCAACTCAGATACCCATCTTGCAGAGGTCAGAACAATCATTAAAAGTGTTTTCAATCTTAAGAACTTCAAGTCCTTCAGATTAGCTGTTCAAATGGAGCAAGTGTTAGCCTCTCTAACACAAAATCAATATCCCAAGGAGGAGCCACCAGTATTCTTGGAAGTCTCTTAACCTAAACCCCTTTCAAGAACATTTTAACATGAGACTGCATTGAAAGAGGTGGATCCATGTGCAGACATGCTAAAATGGCCAATAAATGGACCTTGATAGATGAATAAGGATAGTAACGTACACAAATATTGTAAAACCAGAGAACAGCTAGCCCCTGAATGGGTGCTGATTATGTTATTGGCACCAACTAGAAAACCTTTTCCATTTGCTAATATATGATTTCCTAGTAGCCGGCTTTCTTGCCTTCATTAGTACATGCTTCGTACCCTCAGTAAACAGATGTCTAAAAGGAATTAAGACCCTGTCATCCAGGCAGTTAGTTGAAGTTGATTGATATCAGGATCTAATAAACATCCCTGTTCTTGTGTGAGTATAGCCAGTCTGTGCAGAAGCTTGTATTTGTTCCTTGCCATTTCCAAAAGAAGGGATAACCATGGTTGCCTGGACTAGAAGGGAGTCACCACAATGATCTTGGGGGATTACTTCTGGATACTAGCAGAAGGGGCAGAAAAGCATACCGGAACATTCTGGTCCAAGGAAAAGATAAGACATCTGTTTTCCAAGGCTTATTGCATGGAGTCCTGGAACAGAATATTTCCAGTTGATTGTTCAGTGAATAGGCAAACAGTTATACTTGAGGAATTCCCCGCAGATAGATCTGATCTTTGAAGACCCTCTGATCTAGTTTCCTTTCATGAGTGTCTGCCCTGGTCCTGCTCAGCTTGCCTGCCATACAGTTTTTCTCTGACAGAATGAAAGATGTCTGGAGAGTGAGATTGTGCTGTGAAGCTATATCCAAAGCTAAACTGGCTAGTCTGCAAAGCGGGTACCACCTGGTTCATTCTTGCTTGTTGATGTATCACATAACTATTGTATTGTCTATAACCATTTGAAGAGGTCCCAGGGGACCAAAGATGATTCAGAGAGTTGAGTGCCTTTATCAGGGCAAGCATCTCCTTGATATTTATATGCTTGCATCTGTCCTTTGTGGCCCACACGTCTTGCACTTTTATCCCTCCTGAAACTGCTTCCCAAGCAAAGTCCAAAGAATCTGTGGTAACTGACAGCTTTGGAACAGGAAAGGAGAAGGCAAGACTTGGATTTAAGGATATTTGTGATTTCCACAAAAAGATTTCTCTTCTGACAAACCCCAGCACCAGGATTTCAATAGATTAAGGATGTTGATGCTGGGACCAAAGAGATTTTAGATACCACTATATCTTTTTATGTGGAGTGTTGCTGATGCCATTGTGAAAATCATAGATGCTATGAGACCCAAATTATGAGTTATTCCTTCACAGTGACTAATGTCTGAGTGGAAAACCTTAGAAACAGATCTAAATGAAGATTTCTTTTTTCATGTAGAAGAAAAGCTCTTTGAAGTGTCTAGTTGACTTCCCAGGAACACAGTACTGTGTGAAGGAGTCAAGAAAGACTTTTAAATGTTGTCTTGGAATCCCTGCTTGTGAAAGAGCTCTCTCTCCTAAGAGGGAGATTCTTGATACTTTGAAAAAGACTCTGCAAAGATGAGCAAGTCATCAAAATAAGGAACAATGTGGATATCTTGGTAGCCTGCAATGGGCTATAACTGTAGCTAGATATATTGTGAACTATGCTGGTAAAGTGGATAGTCCAAAGCATAAGGCAGAAAACTGATAATATGATCCACACACAAAAAAACCTTAAGAAACATATGAAGTCTGGATTAATAGGGATGTGATGATATGTATCTTTTAGGTCTAGTGTTACCAGGAAACTTGAAAGAGGAAGATGAGCTAACAGGTTGTGAAATGATATCATTCTGAATGTAGGAACTATCAAAAACAGGTTTAGGAAGGAAAGATCCAGAACTGGTCTCCAAGCATTATCTTTCTTTGGTACAAGGAACATCATGGAATTACAGCCCTTTCCCACCTGGGAAGGAGGAACTGGTTCTAGCACTCCTTGTGACAGCATGTGATGAAGAACAGGTGGAAATAAAATATTCTGATCTTGAGGATGAGTAATGACTCCCTGGAAAGAAGGAATTTTATCCCACTGCTATCTGTAAACTTGATGAATGATTTCCAGAACCCATATGTCTAAAACAATCTGTCTTCAAAGATAAACATAGAGATTCAGGCTTTCGGGAAGAAAAAAAGGGCTTGGGTGTTGGGGGGGGTCACAAGATCTCTTGAATAATCATTTAGAAATGCTAGACTGTTTTTTTTGAGAGATGTGAGATTTCTTTTTAGAACACCCTTGCCATTTTGTTTTAAACATCTATTTACCAGTTTATTCTTTTTGTTTATTTTTTTTGCCAAAACTGGATGAGGACACAGAAAATCCCTTGGGCAATTTGGAAAAGGAGGGCTGAAAAATCTTAAGAGATTCCCAGGATCAGCCTGTCCCTTTCATCACACTTTTGATCACCTCTGCCGCAGAGGGGCCACACACTGGATCTCTATCGAATGGAGAATTTAAGATCTAATTTTTAACATTGCCTGGGAGGTTTTGAGAATTAAGCCAAGCAAATCTCCTCAAAATAGCATCAGTGGTCATAGCCCTGGGAGAAGTATCAGCAGAGTCATACACACACTGTAAACAATGAATGGTGACCTGTGCAATAAAAGAAACTATGTTATTTAAAGCAGATGTTTTCTCACTAAAAGAAACTGCAGATAAAACATTCCTCATACTTTAGCAATTTGTCAGAACAAACTTTAATATATGACCCTGACAATTCGAAATTCTGAAAATCACAGTTGCAGAAGTATACATTTTTCCCATACATATCAATAATGTTCCCATCCGTATCAGAGAGTAGGATCCGAATTAACTAAGTGTTTAGCAGCAGAGAGAACAACTAAAGCTAAAGCTGATGGGTCAGGTTTGGGAATAGTCTATAAAAATGTAAAAGTCTGAGGAACTTTATACATCCTAACTGCCTTTTTAGGGACTGCTGGCTGACTAACAGGAAAATTGCAGTAAGTAACACACACATCCTCTAAAGCAGACAGAACAGGAGGAATAGGTATGGGCTCTGGAAAATCCTTCTGTAACAGCTGTTAGTATTTTCTAAAGGACTGAGAAACCTCAGTGTTCTCCCACTGAAAAAAGTGGGACATTCTAGTAGTACTCTCAGAGAAACAGAAACCCCCTCAGTAATAATCAGAAACTGTGCTTTGAGGGGAAAAATTGTATCCATCCTTGCATCTTCTTGTGGAGATTCAGAATCGTGAAATCTCTTTCAGGAAAAGAGGAATCCCTCTTTTTTTTTACCAGAAACTACTTTACGTGAAGGAGCAATACAGTCAATTAAACCCTGGGGCAGACCCAGTAAATTACTCCTATCCAAAGAAATTTAAGGATGAGTGGATACCTGCTTGGTTTTCTGTTTCTTTTTCACAGGAAAATGGGGCCAACTGTGTTACTAATGTCAGCAATAGCTTTCTCAGGGATGAGCACAGCATTCTGACACAAAGGAAGAACTTCCTTGTTACATTTCCCAGAACCAGCAAGAATGTCCCTCCCATGCCTAATGAGGGGATCCCAATATCTTCATGGGACATGGGTAACCCCTGGTATATAGTGGCTGTAGGTGCTACACCAGACAGATCTGGGGTAAAAGATGAGTGGTCTGAGGTACAACAAGCAGAGTCACCCACCTGTGACTGAGGCAAATTGCTCGCCTGCTGTGATAGCAAAGGCTGTTTACTTAACTTTTTCTTTTTGGGGCTAGAAGAAGGAACAGTTGTGGAACTGGTAGTCTGTTCCATGGTCAAACCTAAAATGTTGCCTCTTTCCTTGGGAAGACAAGCAGCAATTGCCGGTGAACACTATCAGTTCACAAAATTTACTTTTTTGCTGGAAAAAATATTGTGGGGCTGGCAATTTAAAACACTGTGCCAGCCCTACAAAGGAAAAATAAACAATTTATCCACAGAAAAAAATGTTTTTAGTTACTTTACTTACTTTTAAACTGACAGAAAAAACATGTGCTCCATTTAAAAGAACGTTGCAGTCTTCTGGCAGTTGATTAAAATACAACACTACTAACTTTAAAATAACTTTCCTGAAGACGAAATATAATAAGATATCAGCAATATTACGAACATGGAAGTCTTTTCCCACAAAGGGAACTTATCTGCCCAACAAACGAAAGTACAAACCAACTGCCAATCCTTGAAAGCCCCAGAGGAGCATACTGTTAGGCAGTAGCAAAGCACTGAAGGACTTCATGCTAAAACTTTTCATTTAGTTAGCTCATCTCAAGTTGCTTGATAGTTTTGTCATGTGGGAGGAACCCTGAAGCTTTGGAAGCTACCCTACTGTTATATCCTTGGCAGGATTTAACCCCGTATAGCTAAAGCTACTGCAGCAGTGATCAATATGATGAACATCACAAGTTTCATTAGATGTTTCATTCAAATTAAATGCTGCTAGGTAACTAGCAAAAACTGTTTGCTCAGTTATGTTCTTAAGAATTTAATTAAATACGATATCAGCTGTTCAAATGTTTCAGTAAATTAATAAATGTGAAATGCTAATCAGTATGTTTAGCTTTGGTCTTGAGGCTATGTTTTGTTCCTAAGGGACTGAACAGCAATATTGCTAGTAATGCACTGTTTAACAGAGTAGCAACAACATTTCAATGTGGAACATGATGCACTGTTCAAGGCTTGGCTTTAGTGAGCAGCACATTTAATACCACACACAGACAGGAATGTGAACAATTGGACCATGATGAGAAAAACAAAAATCATTGTATACAACCCACAAACATTTTGTCACACATTTTAGTTCACTGAAGGATGACAGTCTGAAAATGTATATTCCATCTGCTCCATATTTTCTCAATTTATTGATCACATGTTTTTAATCATAACTGCTGCAGTCTAGCTGTAGTTCAAACCAATATTCAGCACTGACAAATGTTTATCTAAGTATACAGCAGAGAAAGGTGGTCTATGCGACACAGTATTCTAAAGCTGCTTCTCAGTTTACCATGTATAAAACTACATAATGATTATATCCTCTCTAAAAAAATAATAAAATCAACATATGTTAGACTGTGCTACTATGAATATAGAATATGATTAAATTGATTTATGACATTTTATTGAAATTTCAAAATCCCAAACCGCAAATGTTGGCGGTATTATCTTAAGGGTAAGAAAGTTGGGTTAGACATACATTTACAGAGGAAAATAAACACATGTGAAGGCAATCAATCTGGTTAAAAACAGAAGAGGGGAATAACCCTTGCTTCCTCCTTTATTATAAAGCACATGGTCATGTGACCTCTCTTGACCTCTCCACACTGACGACGTCAATATAAGAGCACACATACAAGCATTCACTCTCTTTATTATTATCAGCCAACACCCCCACTTGCTCTTACACTGTACACAAAATACATTTTAAGAACATATTCTTGGATAACTCTTCCTTCACATTCCAAATATGTAATACATGAACTTTTCAATCTTCAACTTCGTAGCAGGTTTAGTAAAGACATCTGCAACCATGTCCATTGTCGGGTAATATTCAATGCTTATTTTGTCATCATTAAGTGCTGACCTGACAAAATGATACTTAATGTCAACATGTTTACATCTCTGTCGGCTTACTGGATTCTTCGACAAAGCGATTGCTCCTTGATTGTCTTTAAATATTGTTACTGGCACATACTTGCACTCTCCATCCATTCCACTCAACAGCTGCACAAGGTGCAAACTCTCCTGTGTTGTTGCTGCTAATGCCATGTACTCTGCCTCACATGTAGATAAAGCTACCGTTTGTTGCTTCTTTGATTTCCACGAAATAATAGGCCCATCTCTATTGAGGCTAAAGCAAAAACCTGTTGTACTACATCTGTCATTTTGATCTGTTGCTCAATCTGCATCACTGTATGCTATAAGCTGAAGTTTCCCTTCACTTTTCTTATAACACAGCTCTCCGTCCAATGTACCGTTCAAGTATCTTAACACATGTTTGGCTAGTGTTAAATGAGATTCACTTGGTTGTGACAAATATTATGAAAGTTTACTTATAATCCAGCTAAGATCAGGTCTCTTGCTTGTCATAACATATATCAAACTACCCACAAGCTGACGATATTTTGTTAGATCTGTAAATTCACTGTCACACTCAAAGTTTGTTTTTTGTTCAGAAGGGGTACTTCTTACTTTATAATTAGACATACCAAATTTCTCAAGAATTTTTGTAATGTACCTCTTTTGGTTCATCTTGACTTCACCTCTTTGTTTGCTTGTGTCTTTCGGCTTTTCCCGGTTAGGGGTTGCCACAGCGGAACTCCGGTCCGCTAATGATTGGCAGTAGATTTTTTACATGCCGAGTTTGCCAGCCCTGACACACAACCTTCAATGAAGGTACGCCCATTCACGCATGTCTCCACAGAGAAGATGCTCTAACTGAGAATCGAACGGCACAACGTCTTGCTATGAGGCGACAACGCTACCGCAGCACCACCATATTCTGGGTAAAATCAATGCCTAGAAAATGTCTTAGCTTTCCCAGATCTTTCATTTTAAATTTAGCCTTGAGCATTTCCTTTACATCGTTTAGTGATTCATTGTCACTAGCTGCTATAATGAGATCGTCAACCCATATAATTAGGACTGTTTTCTCATTTTCTGCTTGTCTAGTGTATACACAATGGTCTGCGGGGTTTTGGATAAAACTATTTTCACAAAGATAATCATGCAACATTTTTGTTCCAGTTACACCCTGATTGTTTCAATCCATATAATGACTTGTTCAGTTTACAAACCAATTTTTCATCGTTATTAGATTTCTTTTTGAAACCTTCAGGTTGCTCCATATACACCTCACAGTCTATAGGAGCATGTAAATAAGCCGTTTGTACATCCATCTGGTGCAATTCTAAATCATACTGAGCTGCCATCTGCATTAAGCTTCATACAGATGTCATACTCACAGTTGGTGCAAATGTTTCGTTATAATCTATACCAACGACTTGACTATAGCCTTTAGCTACATATCTAGCTTTGTAAGTCTCTGTATTATCTGCATTGTCTTTTACCATGAATACCCACCTACATTTTTATCTTCCGGCAGTGTGGTGAGTGTAAATGTGTTCTTTTCCTTTAAAGACTTAAGTTCTTCCTTCATAGCTTTGACCCACTTTTCCGAGTTAGATCAAGACATGGCTTCTTTAAAGCTCTGCGGTGTGTTGCATATTAATCGGTAACAATAGTCAGTATTAACTGTCACATAATCATCATTTTCAACTTTACACTCATAGTCTTTCAAGTATGCAGGTGGTTTTCTCTCTCTTTTAGACTAGTGTGTATCCTGCCGTTCCTCTTCTTGCTTTACTATTGTGTCGACTGTCATCTTTTGACTCTGACTTAACATGCACACTTCTTCTGGTATTAAGATCTTCATCTATCACTTCTGGGTCTGTCTGAATCTGGCATTCAGCTACATTCTTAGTAAAGAACTTGACTAACCTGTGTCTAAGGACCCTTCTTGTGTCAGGATAATAAACTAGATATGATGGGCTGTTTTTATCATATCCGACAAAGATCCCTTTATCACATGTTGGGTCTAACTTCTTTCTATCTTGTCTGTATGCATAACACACTGATCCAGATTCTCTCATCCTTGAAAGATCAGGTTTCTTTACTGTTAGCATAAAGAATGGGGTCTGCCCCACATGCCTGTTATAATATCTGTTGCGAATAAAAGCAGCAGCCATTACTGCATGTGTCCACAACTCTTTAGGTAAATCACTCTCTATCAACATACACCTTGCCATTTTGAACAGTGTTCTCCAATTTCTCTCTGCCGTCCCATTCTGATGGGGTGAGTAAGGTGCGGACGTTTCATGTCTTATAACATTTTTACTCAATATAGAGCAGCCACTGTGGTGCAGTGGTTAGCGTTGCCGCCTCACAGCAAGAGGTTCTCCGTTTCGATTCTCAGCTGGGGTGCCTTCTGTGCAGAGTCTGCATGTCCTCCCTGTGGTCGCGTGGGATTCCTCCGGGTGCTCCAGTTTCCTCCCACATCCCAAAGACATGCAGTAGGTGGACTGGACACTCTAAATTGGCCCTAGGTGTGAGTGTGTGCATGTGTGTACTGTCTGTGGTAGGTTGGGTGCCGGGCTGGCAACTCAACACTGTAAAACTCCACTGCCAATTATGAGCAGAGAGATGATCCACTGTGGTGATCCCTAACGGGAAAAAGCCGAAAGAAGAAGAAGTGACTGAAAGTCTCTCGACATAAACTCAGTGCCATTATCTGATCTGATACATTTTACCTTCCCATAAGGAGCTGAATCTGCAATAAACTTTTCAGTCGCCTTGACTGTATCACTCTTGGCTTTCAGAAAGTAGAAAGTTACACCTGAGTAATCGTCAGTAAATGCTAAAGTGTACTTAAAGCCGTCTTTTGCTACTGGCTCAATTGTGCCTGCCAAATCAGTATGTACTAGTTCAAACACAACTTTTGCTCTTGCACCTGGTTCTCTACTTCTGCTTTGTACAAATTTCCCTTGCATACAGGTTTCACAATCTAGGTTAGGTCTCTCAACTTTACCTTTAATTTTCATTCCTTTTACCACTTTTTCTAATTTTGACACATCTTCGAAATTACAGTGACCAAGCACTTTCTGCCATGCTTGAATGTCATAACAACTCTGACATGCATCATAATGTATCTCAGTATCATTTTCTTCATCATATGTGTCTAAATAACAGAGTCTATCACACTCATTTATGTCAAAAGTGGTGCTGTTTTTGTAGATGAGTTGGTCTTGGCCTTGTTTAAAGTTGATCGAGGCCCCTTTGGATGTTGCTGCCTTAACAGGAAAAATGCTTTGCGACTACGTCGGGATATACAGTGCCCAAGTCATCATCACCTTTACTTTGTGCCTCTCTGTGTCTAGCAGCCATACCTCTGCATTACCTCTCTTTTGTGCGGCCCCACAGGTTCTCATTCCATCAGCTAATTACACAATGTGTTCCTCTGGCTGGAAAGTTGCATCACAGCATTTAAACTTTTTCAGGTCATTAATTATGTGTGATGTGGCACCAGTGTCTACCATTAATCCCTTCTGTTTTAACTCACGAATTTGATGCTCATTTATTCTGAAAACAAATGTGTGATCATCTGCATCAGTTGCTTGTTTCACATTGTCTTTCTTCTTTCATCTACAGTTACTGTCCCCATGGCTAGAGATTTTACACAAACTACACCACTATCTCTGGCCTTTATATTTTCCCTGGCATTCTCATGCCTTATGTCCCTTTTGGCCACAGCCATAGCATATAATCTCTGCTTTCACTCTTTCCCCAAGGCCACTTACTTTCATCACATTTTCATTACTTACGTTGGCACTAAATTTCTCGGTATGTTCATAGCTTCTCAACCTTGTTTTGAACTCACCAAAGCCCAACTTATCATCATCTTGTGTGATGTGTACTGCAAATGGTTTAAACTTTTCAGGCAACCCTTTCAGGATCTTCGCAATTAGTAATCCATCACTGAGCTTCTCTCCAGCATTTCTAAGTGCTGTAATGGCCGTCTCAGCCCTAATAATATAGTCTGTGACACTTTCACTGATGGCCTTCTGGAGGCTTGTTAATTCGGTGTACAGGCTAATTACCCTTGACTTCCCTTTCCCGGCATAATGGTCTCTCAGGATCTGAAGCACTTCTCTACCATCATCTGTGGCCTCTCTCATGACGAGGGACAAACTTTTGTTGTCTAAGAACTGTATTAGTTCTGCACATGCCTCCTCATTTTTCTCAGCATCATCGTCGCCTTCCTCCTCGTTCTCATCATCTTCTGCATCCTGCTGCACATTTCGCAAAATGGCATCTTTCAGCCCTAGCAAATGCAGGTGCCCCAGAAACTTTGTCTCCCATAACTCATAATTCTTCTCATCTCTGTCGAAAAATAGT
This sequence comes from Protopterus annectens, assembly GCF_019279795.1. Classification (NCBI taxonomy): domain Eukaryota; kingdom Metazoa; phylum Chordata; order Ceratodontiformes; family Protopteridae; genus Protopterus; species Protopterus annectens. The sequence continues at coordinate 433,963,363 of NC_056748.1, read as the reverse complement.
CTGTGCCATCGGCTTCCTACTTCCCTTCTGGGCCCATAACCTGTTGGCGGTATCATCTTAAGGGTAAGAAAGTCGGGTTAGATATACAAAAATTGCACAGGACACTAAGGATAATCACAAGGCTTTCTTTAGTTATGTTAGGAACCTGGGTGGTAATTCCCAGATATGCTCAGAATTAGTCCAAAATGACAAAAAATACACTGAACCCACAGACATTGCCAACATCCTAGCTGACAGGTTTAGCGCAAACTTCTCTTCCCCCCCCCCCACCAAAAGGGCAAATATCTATCCCAGCAGAGTGCTGCCCCCCTGACATCTCAGATGCTCAGGTAAGAGCAGCCCTCTCCAAAGCAAAAAACACAGCATCAATGGGACCAGACGGTGTCCCGGGCTGCGTCCTACATGAACTCCAAGAAGAGCTAAACCCAAACATAAAACTACTTTTCAATCTCAGCCTTACTACAGGATATGTGCCCAAAGAGTGGTGTACAGCAACAGTGGTCCCTCTCCATAAAGGTGGTGCCTCAATGGATCCTGGAAACTATCGCCCATAAGCCTGACTAGCTTGGTCTGCAAAGCTATGGAAAGGATCATCATGGACCTCATAAATAAAGATATTGGGGACCTACAGACACTGGATCCTACCCAGTTCGGCTTTGTTAAGGGCAGATCCTGCCTCTTAAACCTGGTTGATTTCTTTGAAACAGTCACCAAGGCCATTGACGAGGAGAAGGTGGTCCACACAGCCAACCTGGACCTCGCAAAAGCCTTCGATACAATCCCTCTCGGGCATTATAGATAAGCTCACCAGCTTAAATATAAACCCCTATGTCACTAGATGGATTGCAAACTGGCTCAAGGACAGAACCCACATGGTTAGAATTGCTGGAGCCATGTCAGACTCCAAACCAGTTACAAGTGGTGTCCCACAAGGCTCAGTCCTGGGACCTCTCTTGTTCGGTATATATTTCTCGGAGGTACAGGCCAACACAAAGGACTGTGGCTGACCAAGTTCGCAGATGACTGCAAACTGGGCACCATAATCGACTCTCCAGCCGACACAAGCATCCTCCAAAAGGGCCTCATAGAAACAGGCAACTGGTGCCAGAGCCATGGCCTCAAGCTAAATGCCAAAAGTGTATAGTCATCCCCTTTGGCAAATCAAAGTGCCCACAAATTACCACATAGGTGGTAATCTATTAAGTACAGAAGAAGTAATTAGGGACCTGGGGACCCAAGTTGATAGCAATCTCTCATTTGACAACCACGTGGCCAAAGTGGTTAGAAAAACATTTTATATAGCCCACCTAATCATGAAGGGATTCACATCTAGATCAGGGGAGGTCATCATGCCTCTTTACTCATCCCTCATCAGGCCCATAATTGAGTACAATGCCCTTTTGGGATGTACCTTACCAGACACCTCCAGCAACTGGAAAGACCCCAAAAGTACCTCACCAAGAGGATCAAAGGGCTCAAACAGATGCCATATACTGCCCGGTTAAAGAAACTCCAGCTCTACTCAGTGGCATACCGCCTGTTCAAAGGCGATCTGTGCCTGACATATAAAGCCATGTCCAACCTGGAATTAATGGACATGCTGCACCTCAGAAAATCCAAATCCCATCGAGCTACGCTCGAGAGACTTGAACCTCAGCACTGAAATAAATAGGACATGCTGGAGGGACAGATTCATAACCCAGAGGCTCCCTTCACTCTGGAATAAAATCCCAGTCCAGGTTAGGCAGAGTCCCTCATTGACTCTCTTCAAGAGGAATCTTGATGAGTGGATGGGAGATCATAGGTTTACCCCGGGTATCACTTCTGTGTCACTGTTAGACAGAGGCACAGTATACTAACCTCGAAAAAGGGCATAGCAAAATAAATTTAAAATGGGTGGCGAAAGCCAAACACATTCTGGCTAGGCTTATAAATGCCCTAGGGCAGATAGCCTAGTATGAACCTATGAACCTATGAACCTATTTATAGAGGAATCAATCTGGTTAAAAATGGAAGAGGGGAACAACCCTCGCTTTCTCCTTTATTATAAAGCACATGGTCATGTGACCTCTCTTGACCTCTCCACACTAATGATGCCAGTGTAAGAGCACACATACGATCATTCACTTTCTTTATTATTATCAGCCAACAGCAAAGGATTGAACTTAATAGTTTTAAACACAAATCATCAAAAAAAAAGTGGGGTTGGGGGTGGGGCTAGCATGCCTCCTTGCACAGTCCACATGGGGGTGTGCCCCATACCTCCTGCTAATTATATAAACCAACTCCAAGATGAAACCACAGTGTAGAAAGGGCAAATTACACAACCTGCACTGTTTTGTGATCTCATAAAAAAGCCAGTATTTTTCAAACAGTTGATTTTTCACCTTTCAATGAAAATTAAACATTAATGAAATGAAATGTAGACAACCCGATTAAAGATTTGTAACTTGGTATAGTTTAATTTGTCAATAAATGTCTTACCCTCAGACTGAAGTGCACTACTGACCATTTAAAATGCAGGCCATACCTTTGCCAATTTGTAATCCATATCCGTATGCTGGCATCAAGCTAAGATCTGCTTACACACATCTGTATTAAAGCATTAAAGAAATGAAGTCTTCTTACCATGCCTTGAGCAATGAAAATATCTGGATTGTTCTCATAGATGAATCTTTCCACTCTCATCTGCCTGTTCTTAAACATCTTGGAGCCTTTGTTGTTCTGCAATGAAAGCTCTTCTAGCATGATGTCTCTTGGGACACTAATCTTCTTCCCAAGATAGAGCTTGCCGACTTCAGGTTCCGTTTCTGTAAGGACTGAAAACATAGAGTTGCAAGTCAGGTAACAGAAATATTGTTTTCATCACGATGCTTTGATAATCATGTCCTAAACTTGAGAACTAATGCATCTGAAACTATATGCTGCTATATTCCTGTGTGCAAACTGACATTCAGCAATTACATGTTACATTGATTCGTCCAAAGAGTTGGATGTCTACAAATATGTCAAATGGAACACGTCAAAGTAGATTGCAAGTGAGATGTTTACGGAGACATTTGATGTATCAACTAATAACAAGACATGAGTTTTAAAACGTCATCACCTGGGGATCTCAAGTGAAAGGCCCATAATGTTATCTTGATATAATATGACTAATGACAACCAGTGAGCTCCTTCTGGTTCGAAGGCTACATCACAAATGTGACCTAGAGAGAGAAATGACAACCTTGTACTTGAGTTTTCTGGTACACAAAACACTCCTTTTAGAATATGTGTAAAATAACAAGTATGGTTACCTAAAGCAAGCATGTACAAGCATATCTACATATAAAATATATAATTGCAGTCCTCCTTTTCCAGAATAAATCTGGGGCTTAAGAAAAGCAGTAAGACACTATTGTGCGTTGTTTGACTGTAAACGGTAGGTTCCCACATAAAATGTTTGCTTTGTAATTTCAGAATTTCCAATTTTGCTGGAATTCAGGGATTTATAAAATTCTGCACCAGTCTGCCATAAAATGTTTTAAATGTTATATAGAGGGAGTTGTTACAAACTGTACATATTTGTTTTGCCAGTAGACTGTTCTATTTACATAGGTATGCAACCTGATCCAAATTACAGTGCATTTTATCTACATTTCTTTACTCTGTACATAAGGAAGAGAAATATATAGTTTAACATGTTTAAAAGGACAATAAGAAATCATCAATATACTAAATATTTACATTTAATTTTTGCATACCTCCAAGAAAAAAGCTTGCAAATGTATGCTGTTTTACTATCACAAACTCTCAAAAACAAAATTATAAACTGACTACAAAAGAAGACTGTAGGTGATTACATGTAATGCTCAAACAGCAGCGATAGTATAGCCTCCTGTAAGAGGGCACAGAATGGTTTACCAGTACAAGCTACACATTTAGTCAAACAGTTAACATCTACATTAAAAGCACTTTTGGAGACACCAAAACCCTAAGCTCCTTTGGTGCAAGGAATGATCCACCATATCCCCTCCTATGAAGTTACTGCTCTCAATACATGGTCAGCTAAAGCTAGAGAAAGGTAACATACTTGGTTACCTAACAAAACCCTTTCTTTACTTTCTGGATTTTGTCATGCTTGAAAACATTAGTTTTGACCTGATACTTTTGATTATGAGTACATCAAACACCTCTGTTTCACTTTGCTATTAATACCTCACTGCAATAATACTTTAGTACTTGGGCCTACAGCCCCAGGAGATACATCATTACCACATAAATACCTATGGTAGGTTCCTCTTGCATCCAAATAAAAACATGGAAAACATTACTTCTCTTGGAGTATTCTGACAGCAAATTAAAGAACTAGTATATGAAAACAGGCAGATTTTCATTCACCCTCAATCCACAGCTTAACTGAAATTGTACTCAACAAATCATGAGGAAATTTCTACAAAAGACAATCATCATCAGCCCATTTTTTCCCATTTTTTTCTACATGGGGTCACGGAATCATGTTAACTGTCACTAACTCTCTCAATTCAGTGCCATGCTCCTGCCTTCTTCAACACTCGTGCTGGACTATCGCAGATATTCATTCACACAATTCATTCCACCTGTTTGCTGGATGTCCTCACTTCCTCTTATCTTCTTCCTGTCTGTCCCAAATCTTCCTCACCAGATTGTCTTCTGCTTTTCTACACATGTGCCCAAACCACCATGATCTGTTCTCTTTGATCTTTTCTGCAATTGGAGCTACTTTGGCTTCTGCTCCTATGTCTTCACTTCTTCGTCTGTCCCACAGTGTGCATCCTGCCACCTTTCTCAGGCACTTCATTTCCATCACCTCTAGCTTCTTCAACTGTTCTGCCTTTCCTATCCAGGTTTCTGTACCATACAGTAGTACTGGTCGTTCTACTGTCTTGTACACCTTACTTTTCAGCTTCTTTGGCATTCTTCTGTCATAGACTATACCTGATACTCTGTACCAGTTGGCTGCAGCCCTCTGATTCTAGCTTTGACCTCTTCATTCAGACTACCCTTCTCCTCAACCACCACTCCCAGATACTTGAAGCTGTTTACCTGTTCCACTATCTTCCCTTCTATCTCTATTCTCAGCTTCTTCTGATTTCCCCAATTTGCTGCCATTACCACTGTCTTATCTGTGCTTAGTTTTATCTCATTTGCATTCAGTTTTGCATTCCATTCTCCTATCCTTTGCTGAAGTTCTAGCTCAGAGTCTGCCTGCACTGCCACATTGTCTGCATACAACACCTTTGTTGATCTGTCCCCTCCAACCTGTTTGCTAATGTAGTCCATCACCACTATGAACAGCAGTGGGCTCAGAGCTGAACCCTGGTGTACACCCACTCCCACTGGGAACCCCTCTGTGAGGCCGAACACTGTTCGTACTTGACTCACTGGGTCCTTGTATATAGCTTACACTAATTCTACCAATGATTCTGGGACTTCAGACCACCGCAGTACTGCCCAGATCAGCTTTCTTGGGACTTTGTCATATGCTTTATCCAAGTCTAGGAATGCCCAGTAGAACTCTCGCCTCATCTCTATCTTCTTCTCAAGTATCCGTCTCAATGCAAACATCAAGTCAATTGTACTGCATCCTGATCTGAATCCAAACTGCTCATCTCCCATCTTACATTCTACTACTCTGCGTATCCATTTATCAATCACCCTCTCCAGAACTTTCATGCAGTGTGGTACGAGTTTGATGCTTCTGTACTGCCCACAGTAGTGGATGTCCCCTTTGTTCTTGTACACTGGCATGAGTATGCTTATTCTCCAGTCATCTGGGATACGTCTTTCTCTCCACACTGCTATTAGTACTGTCAGGAACAATTTCTCCCCTATCTCACCCAGCATCTTTATCATATCTGCTGTGACCTCATCTGAGCCTGCTGCTTTCCCTGACTTCATCTTCCTTATTGCTGTTCTTACTTCTTCTAAGGTGGACTCCTCTTCTTCTCTCATCATACAGTGTTTCTGGGGCAGTACAGCTTCTGTGGGGTATTCTTTATTCAGAAGTTGCTGGAAATACTCCTTCCATCTGCCTTTGATATCCTTTGGACTGGTGAGGAGGTTGTTGCTTGCATTTCTTGTGAAGGGTGTCTGACTATCTTCTTTATCTTTCTGTCTTTGCCTTGCAACCTGATATAGTTTCTTTGTGCCCCTGAGTCACTTTCCAAACGTCGGTAGAGTGCCTCTGATGCCCTATTCTTTGTTATTGCAACTTATTTCTTAGCTTCTTTATTAGCCAACCAGTAGTCCTTCCTAGCCTGGTCAGTCTTTTCTATATCCCACTTCTTCCTGCACTCCTTCTTTCTTTTGATGACTTCCTGGACTTCTGCATTCCACCACCAGCTTTCCTTATGTACCTTATATCCATATCTGGCTCGGCCACATATCTTTTCTGTAGTCCTAACACATGCTGTTTTTAGGCACTGCCACTCTTCTTCATCTCCACCTATTTCTTCCTCTTTTTGGGGTCTTAGAGTCCTGTGTAATTCCTTGAACTGTTGTACTTTCTCTCCAGTCAACTTCCAGGTCTACAGCCTGGTCTCTGTTGACCTTAGAGCCTTCTCTGACCGCTGCTTGCAGCTGATTGTGGCAACTAGTGGTTTATGCTGTGGGCCGACTGTTTCACTGGGGATAACTTTGCAATTATGGATTCTACACCAGTGCCTTTTCCTTACTAGGAGGAAGTCTACCTGAGTTGCATGTTGGCTACTCTTGTATGTGATCTTGTGACTGTCTCTCTTTCTGAGCCATGTGTTGGTTAGTATCAAGCCATTTGCCAGACAGAAGTCTAGAATGGCTTCTCCTTCTTTATTCCTATTGCCCAACCCATGTAGACCAAGGCAGTCCTCATATCCTTTTCTGTCTGTCCCGATATGTGCATTCAAGTCACTCATTATCAACACCAATTCAAGTTGTCCTGCTTTATCTAGTAGGTCCTGCAACTGCTGTTTGCATGCACTCTTTTCAACACTATCACAACCCTGCTGTGGGGCATAGGCTGAGATTATGAATGCTGCCCTATCATTATGGTGGAGTCTGTCATTAATTCTGATGAGATCCTTCACTGTCTTCTGAAGTCTTTCTCTTATCACAATTTCTACACCATTTCTAGCTTGTCCCCCACCTGAGTAGTAGAGTCTGGATTCCCAAGCCAAGTGGCTTTGCTGCACTGCCCTTACATCTCATCTCTTGGATATATAGGATGTCCAGACTCCTCCATATCATCATGTTATCCACTTCCAAGCTGCATCCTGTCAGTAAACCTACATTAAGCGTAACAATTCTCAGTTCATGTTTGGCAAGTCAGTTGGTTTGTTTTAAGTCCAGCTTTAGCGCAACAGAGCTATCCCAGGTAACCCAAGCTGGGCAACTAGAAACTGGCCAGCCAGTAGCTTATTAACCCAGGACTGCTGGGCTTCATGGCAGGCACACACTAGCCAATAGTGGCACATATACCCCTCCCACTGTTAGCAAGGGTCCATGGCATGGGTAGGCCGGGTCCACAACCCACTTATCATCGGTAACTACCGGTGCCCATTTTTGTCAACATTAGTCAACATGACCAAATCACCTACAGCCATATTTTACACAATCGAGTGGCTAGCCCTGCCACGGCGCACAGTCTGTGATCCATGTTCTCCTATCTTGAGGATACTGCTCACCACAGTAGATGCTAAAAGAGGTTGATCTGTACAATTCTTCCCCCTATAGGGCACCATGTAGAGTCTGTGCTGCTGCCCACAGCTCCATTCATTAATGAATTTGAGATGGAAACTCTCAGCATGTTTTTTTTTTTTGTTGTTTTTTTTTCGAACATGGGAGAAACCCCACAGAGACACAGGGAGAACATGCAAACTCCAAACAGGCGTTGGTCGGAGGTCAGGATCAAACCTTGTACCTTGTGCATGGGAGGCAAAGACCTTAACCATTAAGCCATCTAGTCTACAAAGGACAAGGCTGGCTGTTATCTCTGTACTAGAGACAAATTACCTGAGTAGAGAGAACGTTGAGGTAATGTATTGTGAGGGTTGTGGAACTTGAAAAAAGATGACAGATGTGAAGTGTTGTTTATTTTTAAGTGTACCATTACAGGGCTGCATGCATGAGATGGGAGACATGCATAAGATGCACTGGCCAGTGAGCAGTGTATCTTGTTGAGTTGTGGGTAGGGATGGTATAGGAATACATCAATGATTTATGAAAGCTGCTGACTTGAAGGAACTTTTGGATGGACTATGTATGAAATGATTATAGAAGTACAACAACAGCTGGTGATTCAGTTAACAAGAGATTGTGGTGGTGAAACATGATACTGGAAGGCTGTAAGTATATCCACTGGAATATAAAAGAGAGAAGAAGAGGACAGCTATAGAGGCAAGTATACATAAAACACTGGAACTGTGAGTTAAAGGATGAGGTGAAAACCTTTGTCTTGTTCTCTCTGTTGACTGTCAGCCATAATTTTCCCCTATTTGCAAGAGTCTAAGAGGGGTAATTATCAAGGTAGGCACTGGTTACAATGATTTTTAGTCTAAACCCTCTTAACCCTACCTGCTAATGTGCACACTGCCAAACTGGGGCTTACAACATCAGACCAATGATGCAGGCATGCTTCTAATCAGATGCCAGTTCTGGCTACAGTGATACCCATTGCTTGACAATTCATGGGGGGGGGTTCTATCTTTTATAAGTTGTTTAAACATTTTTAGATAATCCAAACATCAATGTATATAATGTTGTCAAGAAAATATCAATTTTGCAGACATAGGCATGCTACTACATATACACCAAGCAACAGCCTCTGCACATGCAAAAAACAAAGTAAAAACATATTTTTTGCAGGGGGCAAGCTCCCTGTATTCTCACACTCCCTGCTAATTATTTATGCTAATTCAGAGATTGCACAATGTCAGGAAAAGTGCATATTCCACAACCCTGAGAACTGTGCAATCTGGCACACCTGTCGACTAAAACTAGTGTCAACGAAACTCAGTGTTCCCTTACATAGTTATGTAATATCTACACATATGCATGCGTGTGCCTGTGTGCATCTGTGCGTACATATATAAGATTTACGTTCAGCTGTGTGTTGTTTATTTGTGTCTTTTAACTGTTGTTTCATGTTTCTTTTAAGTACAATGCTTTGGCAGTAAAAACATTAATAAAAAGTAAAATCAAAGTTAAAAGGATCAAATGATTAAAAAATCACTGAATTTTCTGAGAAAGAACTAAAGCATGTTTTATTCAACATTTTCACAGTTTATTTGGGGTGATAATTTAATGAATAAAGACAACAAAATTAAGCCTATTAAAATAAAGAAATATAAAAATGATCAAATGTATTATGGTAACAGACACATTTTGAGCGGAAGTGGAACAAAGAGAAGGTATCTCATAAATAGTTTAAAAACAGGCATCTTTACAGCAGTACTTCAGAAATGATATGCACGTACTAGCTCATAAGGAACAGTGAGCTGTAATGTGATATGCATTCTGAACAACCAGTTTTACAGTAATAACAAGGTTATGTAATAACTTTCTCCAGGATTTTCTAGTATTAACCATATGAGTCAGATGTCATCAAAGCAGAAAAAATAGGACATGGTATAAAAGCTTGAGGGAAGAACTATACATTGAACAAGAAACAAGCAATAGAGGAATCTAGTCTACTGTCAAATATATCATGGTCTATAAACACTGCAGGTATTTATCTTCATTTTTTTTCTGAAAATATTTGAATTAATTGAACAAGAATAAAAATACTGTGATGCAGCAGAGATAACATCCACCAGTTTAATAACTCTTAAAAAAACAGTAAAAACAAAGTAAGCACTTTCACTGACTGTGTCAGCTTCATCAATCCATAAAACAAGTTACAAAACTTCCAGATAAATACCCCTAAGCCATTCAGATTCCACCAATAAGCTTATTGATTCCTGGTCATTTGTACCCTCTTAATTATTAAATATTCACTTTATCTGAACAGCCTTCTAGCTTTAAGGACTGGTCTTAAAAAGAGACCCTGCAATTTAAACCCTTGCATTTATCTGTCTGTAGTTGCAGTATCCAATAGAGCTCCCTGCTCTCAGTCTTGTTAGAGATGTCACCCAACCTCTGATCCTCTGGTATAATCTCATTTACCATAAAGCTAAAATTATGTTTGCTGTTGGTATCTATAACGTTTTCCCAGATGGTTCTTCTCACCTGACTGCCTAATACATTTAACGTTCTCTCTGACTCTTTCCATCAATTTTCTGTCTGTCTTGCCAATAAATGTATTACACTGAGCTAAATAGACGAAATTCTTAGTAAAATGACTAGCTGACACATCAAACCTATACACTTTTCCTGCAATAGGATGTTTAAAACCATTACTTTTGCTAATAAAAATACAAAAATTACACCTTTAGCAGAAATGGGATCGTACTTCTTCACTGGTCCATAGCATAACAGATGCTTAAGGGATTTCTTATTCTTAAAAATAAATCTTGATTCTGTGCCTATAACACCCTATAAGGCTTTATCTGACATTAAAATGTGCCAGTTCCATTTTATAATCTCAAAGACTGATGTAATATTACTGGAAAAATACAGGGAAATCTTAGCATCTGGGAGACATAACCCATCTTGCCCATTCTTGCTCCCCTTACCACTAGATTCAAAAAAGAAAGGTCTAGCTGACCCCTTTTTCAAATCCTTCAGCTTATTTAATTAAAACATTAATTTCTTGATCTTTATACCCTCTCTCTCTCTCTCTCTTAACTCTTCCTTCATATCACTCAGAGCTGCTTCAAAGTCAGCTGTGTTGTTATGCAGTATAGATATCCTCATACCTTGTCCCCTGATAATATTTTAAACACATGGCTCTGTCTATGCAGGATATGATTCCTGTAGGTGTCTTTCCTATACCTACTCATGATAATCTAATTGAACTCCCATCTTTCTAATTTAATATCCAAAAAACTGATGACATTAGAAGAACTCTGTGTAGTGGAAAGCAAATAGCTAGTAGTATTATGCAGATATTCAACAAACTTCCCAAACATATCTACTGTACCCTTCCATAGGAAGAAGACATCATCCACAAACCTGCTATAGAATTTTATGTAAGGGACATAGTCATTATTGTTCAACACTGACTCGCTCTCCCATTGCCCTAAAACACTGTTGGCATAGCTATTCACACAGGGTATCCCCATGGCCAACCTTGTACGTCACTTACAGCATCTATCTGTGTGCTACGTGTCATACCTGCTGTTATGTAATAAAAACTTTTTAGTCATCTCCACCCCTTCCTATTTATTAATCTTGGAAAATAGCGAAACATCCATGGTAATGAGCAAATTCTCTTCTCTCAGAGGTTCACTAGCATAACAGGAAAACAAATCAGATAAAATTGTTTAGTGTCAGTTGAAACATTGGCTATTTCACTACTCACTGGTCTTAAAAACTTTTTCACATAAATTGACATTGGCTGAGTGAGCCACCCCAATCCAGATACTATGGATCTGAATGGTGGATTAAGCTTGTCTTTATTAATCTTTGGTAAGCCTTGGAAAATAGGCATCACCGGCTTATTGATAACCAAGTATTTAAACAGGTCTTCTGAAACATTCCTTCCTAACAAACAATCCTGTAAAGTAGAGTTAACACCACTAATAATAATATACACTGTCATCAAATCAATCATTTTATAAATATTAAAATCACTAAGCATGTTAAAAATAGTCGTTCTATGGAGCTCAGCATCCACTATAACTATAGCTCCACCCTTATCTGCAGGTTGGAAGGAAATGCTATCATCTCGTCGTAATGCATTTAGCGCCAACATCTCATTTTTGCTTAAATTGAAACATTTGTTTTTGTCCTTAGCATCTCCACAAAACAATTGAGTCAAATCATACTCACATGCATTACAAAACACTTCTAAACTGGCATTTAACACAGGATTGTATTCACTCGTTTTTTTTTAAACAAATTCCCAGCTTGATCATCAGAAAAATAACTGTCTTTAACTGAAGATTATGTATGAAAACTTTAAGGTCTATCATGGTTTATTCCAAATGTGTTCCTTTAGCAGGAACAAATGATAAGCCTTTCTGTAAAATAGATAGTTCATAGTCATTAAGTGTTCTCCTGGATATATTGTGTACTAATATGCTGTACCTTTTTCTCACATCCATTTTTAGGGACTGTATCATTTGATCCTCCTGCAAATTCATCCATCTCTTCCAACCCCCTGCTTTTGGAACGATTCAGTTCTCAGCTATCTTTTTTCCTGATGGGTAAAGGAAGCATATGAAAACCCTGCAACACTTGTACTTTACTGGTTTTAGGACGAATGTCTGGTTCGCACTGCTCCACTCCTCTAACACCCAGAACTGGATACTGGGATACATATCTGTCTCTCCAGCAGGTCCTATTTATATCACAGGCAAGGTTTAATTCTTTAGAATGGGTAATACTGGTGTGGTTGTTTTGCAGATATGCAGGAGGTCCATCAGAGTAGGGTATGACAATGCCTTGTATGTCAGGCATAGATCTCCTTTCAAAAGCCTGGAGGAGACAGAATGCAGGGACAGAGCCTTGAAGTGGTCTGAATAGGACACTTTACTTAAGCCCTGTATTCTTTTAGTGAAGAATCTCTGTGGATGTTCCAATTGTGGGCTATGTATGGTTAGGTACATACCAAAGGGGACATTGTACTCAATGATAGGTGTGATGAATGCCGAATACAGTGGAACAATGATTTCCTTGGACCTAGATGCCATACTTTTGTTTATAAGTTGAGCAACATAAAATGATTTCCTCACTACTGTAGACACGTGATGGTCAAAGGCTAGATTACTATCTATGTGTGTCCCTAAGTCCCTGACTACTGGGTCAACTTTAAGGGGTGTGTTGTCAATATGATAGTTATCAAGGTGGATGATTTCCCAAAGGATAATATTATACAATTCTTGGCATTTAGTTTTAGTCCATGGCTCTGACACCAGTTTTTTTGTCTGTGTCAGCCCTTCCTGGAGAACATTTGTTTCAGTCTGGTATTCAATGACAGCTCCTTATTTGCAAACATATGCAAATGTATTCAGTCAGAGACCATTGACATTGGTCCTGACTTCAGAGAAGTAAATGCCAAAAAGAAGCGGTCCAAGGACTGATTCTTGAGGGACTCCACTTGTGACTGGCCTCTTTGTAGAGGTGGGCTCCTCAATTCTAACTTCCTGGGTCCTGTCTATAAGCCAGTTGGCTATCCACCAGGTGACATATGAGTTTTTACCTAACCTCTTTAGTTTGTCAACAATGCCTGAGTGGGGTATTGTGTCAAATGCCTTGGCCAGGTCAAGGTAGGCAGTGTGAACCATTTTGCCCTCATCCATTGCTTTAGTGACCTTCTCAAAGAAATCCACCAGGCTGAGTAGGCATGATTTGCCCTTGATGAAACCAAACTGGGTTGAGTCCAGTGTCTGCAGGATTACTATATCATTATTGATCATTTCCATGAAAAGTTTTTCCATGGCTTTACATACAAGGCTAATGAGACTTATGGGTCTGTAGTTTCCAGGGTGTGTAGATGGCCCACCTTTGTGCAGAGGGATGCCTGTTGCTATTCTCCATTCACAAGGTACAAAGCCTGTTAGGAGGCTATAGTTAAATAGCAATTCCAGAGGCTCTAATGGGTCATGTTTCATGCTATTTATTAGGCATCCTGGGATATTGTCTGGGGCCATTTATGCAGTATTCTTGTCATTAGAGAGAACATTAAAGACCTGTTCCCTAGTGATAGCAGGGGGAGTTATATGTGATGGTATTTCATGAGGAAGGTTGAGGGGGAGAGAGGGGTAAAGTCTGGACTGAATTTATCGGCCAGTAGGTTTGCTATATCTTCTGGCTCAGTATAGATGGCTCCATTTACAATGAGCTCTGCACATAACTGTGTATTGCCTTTGAGGTTACTGACAGAGCTAAAGAATGGCTTGTGTTTGTCCTTGGCCTGTGAGGCCAATTTCACTTCAAATTTTGCTTTGGTAGACTTTATTTGTCCTCTGAGATGTTTGTTTAGTTTGATAGGAGTACTTTTATCCTTCTGGGTGCTGCACCTCCTAACTTTTGCCATGATTTTCTTCCTTCTGTTATACAGCCTATTAATTTTTTGATTCCACCAGAGTGCCTTGTTTATTGAGTTAGTTGGTAGGTACAGCTGCCTCTATGCAGCTATTAACATGCTTGTACAGGGCTTCTGTGAACAGTTCTGCATCGGCAGCAGTGTTCTCAGGGTTTATAAGGGGCTTGAAATTTTGTCAGGTTATCACTTAATAGCAGGAGGATAGCCATAGAATAGTTTCTGAATATTCCAGGTTTAGCTGGGGGTCTAGGTTTTATTTTTACTTCAAAGGGGACCATTTTGTGGTCTGACCGTACCAGGGAAGGCATTCCATTAGGGGGTGTGCAGCACTCTCCCATATTAGTGAAGACTAGATGAAGTATGTCTGCACATCTGGTTGGTGTAATGACTATCTGGCTCGGGAGTTTGTGTTTTCAAAATCCAGGAATCTCTGTGCCTGTACATTTGGTGTCATATAGGATTCACAATTAATAGTGGGGTAATTAAAGTCAGTGATATTGTATTTTGCCTGTAGTGATTGTAATATGGAGCAGTTCAAGTGCAATGTCCTGTTTGATGAGCCTTGAGGTATATTTATTCCTTATGTAAATACAGACACCTCCACCTTTAGTCCATGCCTATGTAGTGGCTGGTCTAAATGTGTGGAAGGCATTATAACCTTGCACTGCTGGTGTGCTCTCAGCGGCTTTAAACCAGGTCTCAGTGACCGCACAGACATCAGCAATCTCTAGGGTGAAGAAAGCTTCTAGGGAGTGGAGTTTTTTGTTTAGACTCCTAGCATTGAGCAGCAATACCTTTAGATTTTCTTGGTTGTGATTTGCTATGTCGGAAGTACTTTCAGTTTGACATTGCCTAAAAAGGTACTACGGGGGAAGACAATGTTTTAGCTGATATTTGAACGCCTAGAGGGGAGAATAGACCATCCCTGACAAAGCAGCGTGGTCTGTTGACCATCTCCTTCCAAGCTGACAAATATTGCACCCCCTTAGAATGACACCAGAAACTAAGCCAATTATTAAAGTCAATTATATTTTGTTTGTATTGTGGCATCATCCTTGGAGAAGGTAAAATGCTGCTTAGTGCTAGGCTCATACCAGACTGAGACACATATTCTGAGAGCGCCATGGTGCCTCTCTTTATATAATCTAGGGAGGTACATCTCAGGTCACTTACTCCCACATGGACTATGACTGAGTCATACTGGTACTAGTGGTCCAGACACCTGAGTGTATGCATAATGTGGCAGATACTAGCCCGTGATAAGCAACTGACCCTTACTCAGCCTGGTGAGAGGGACATCAGTGTGTCTCACGATGGAGTCTCCAATGACTAACATGTTGGTGGCTTGCCTTATGGGCTTAGAGGCAGACGCTCCATGAGATGTGGCTCTATATGTTGATGTGGGTGTTGTTTTGAAACAGTGCATTTTGGGCTGCTGAGGGTATTTGTTATGTGTACTTCATCTAGGAAGTCTTTGTGGTTTAGGAAGGTTACACTTAAGTGCCTCAGCATATGTGGGTCTGTATGTCTGCTTTGAATTGTGTGTAATGGGTGCAGTATGTGTACTACTGACAACCTTATTAACATTAGGAGTACATTTATGTGAGAGCTTTGCCTCCAGTAACTTTGTGTAAATACATCTCTCACACACCATATCAGTTTGTCTGACAATTAACTGGTGTCAGTAAACATGAGGCAATTTCTACATTGCCTCAGGATGCCCATATCCACCAAGCCGGTAACAGAGATAATGGGAAAGTTCATATCCATGGCAACAGCCCCTTTTTTTATTAATCAGATAGCTGGAGTGAGAATATAAAGCAATGTCAGTATTCGGTTTGCAACTCTGGGGACAGTGCTTGTCACTGCAAACTAGTTGTCCTGTGTGCAATTAGTTACTGGAGAAATTTCAATTGGGCTTTTACAGGAAAAATGTTATTCAAGGTGTATGCATTTGTACATAGCATGGCCAAACACTTAAGGGGAAAATAATATGTAGACCCTTAAAATTTAAGGATGCAGTATTTAGGCAGATATTCTGAAGCTAGAAATAAATCAAGCAGTACTTACAGAAAACAAAGA
This sequence comes from Protopterus annectens, assembly GCF_019279795.1. Classification (NCBI taxonomy): domain Eukaryota; kingdom Metazoa; phylum Chordata; order Ceratodontiformes; family Protopteridae; genus Protopterus; species Protopterus annectens. The sequence continues at coordinate 433,947,132 of NC_056748.1, read as the reverse complement.
ATTAGCTTGTCAATAATGATGAAAAGAGGGGAATCGTGTGAATGGCTACTGCCTACTACTACTGATGGTCTCACAGCAGCCTCACTCTGCTGGGATACAATACTCCTTTGCTTCTTCTCTCACCAGAAGCAAAACATTAGCACCAACCCCAAGATGAGAGGCAGGCCACAGCCTGTTTGCTGATCCACAGTCTTGTTCCAGATGATGCAAGGGTATGTAGGCTAATTGTAGCCTTTTCCTGGTAGATACCTTGAATAACAACCAATCCAATCAGGAAAGTTAAGCACAGACACTCACTGTCCCAACAGAAACAGCCAGGAATCAATGCACTCTGCACCATTTTCTTCACAAAATCATTAGTTGAAGACTGTTTTTTTTTTCTGGCAAACAAGCTATCAATTTGTTTAAAAAAACAAGTGATTTAGAAGTGCTTTGTAATGCATGTGAGTATGATTTGACTCAATTGTTTTGGGGAGATGTTAAAGACAAAAACAAATGTTTTAATTTAAGCAAAAATGAGATGTTGGTGCTAAATGTATTACAACAAGAGGATACCATTTCCATCAGGCCTGCAGATAAGGATGGAGCTATAGTTATAATGGATGCTGAGTTCTATAGAACGACTATTTTTTAACATGCTTAGTGATTTTCAGATTTATGAACTGATTGATTTGATGACAGTGTATAATATTATTAGTGGTGTTAACTCTACAGGACTGTTTCTAAGTAAGGAATATTTCAAAAGATCTGTTTAAATACTTTGTTGTCAATAAGCCGGTGATGCCTATTTTCCAAGGCTTACCGAAGATTCATAAAGATGAGCTTAATCCACCATTCAGATCCATAGTATCTGAACGGGGTGGATCACTGAGCCAATGTCAATTTATGTGGAAAAGTTTTAAGACCAGTGAGTAGTGAAATAGCCAATGTTTCAACTGGCACTAAACAATTTTATCTGATTTGTTTTCCTGTTGTGGTAGTGAAACTCTGAGAGAAGAGAATTTGCTTATTACCATGGATGTTTCGCTATTTTCTATGATTCCTAACCAGGAAGGGGTGGAGATGACTAAAAAGATTTTAGTACATAACAGCAGGTATGACATGAAGCACATAGATTTGATGACTGTTTCTAGAAATTATATTAGAAAATAATGTGTTTATGTTTAGTGATAGATACTATAGGCAATGCACAAGGTGGCCATGGGGACATCCTGTGCAAATAGCTATGCCAACAGTGTTTTAGGGCAATGGGAGAGTGAGTCAGTGTTGAAAATAATGAATATGTCCCTTACATAAAATTTTATAGTAGGTTTGTGGATGATGTCTTCCTCCTATGGAAGGGTACAATAGATATGTTTGGGAAATTTGTTGAATATCTGCATAGTACCACTTGCTGTTTGCCTTCCACTACATAGATTTCCTATAATGTCATCAGTTTTTTGGATGTTAAACTAGAAAGAGGGGAGTTCAATCAGATTATCACAAATAGGTATAGGAAAGACACCTGTAGGAATCATATCCTGAACAGACAGAGTCATCATCCTCGACATGTATTTAAAAATATTATTAGGGGACAAGGTATGAGAATATCTAGACTGCATAACAACACAGCTAATTTTGAGGCAGCTCTAAGTGATATGAAGGACGGGTTAACAGAGAGAGGGTATAAAAATCAAGAAGTTAATTTTGAATTAAATAAGCTGAAGTATTTGAGAAAGGGGTCGGCTAGATATTGCTTCTCTGAAGCTAGTGGTAAGGGGAGCAAGAATGGGGAAGATGGAGAATGTGTCCCAGGTGCTAAGATTTCCCTGTATTTTTCCAATAATATTACATTGATGTTTGAGGTTATAAAATGGTTAGCATTGCTGCCTCACAGCAAGAGGTTCTCTGGTTCAATCCTTGGCTGGGGTGCCTTTTGTGCGGAGTCTGCATGTCCTCCCTGTGGTCGCATAGGTTTCCGCCGGGTGCTCCAGTTTCCTCCCACATCCCAAAGACATGTTGTAGGCGGACTGGACATTCTAAAATGACCCTAGGCGTGAGTGCGTGCATGTGTGTGCCTTCTGTGGAAGGTTGGGCACCGGGCTGGCAACTCGACACTGTAAAACTCCACTGTCACTCATGAGCGGACAGGTGATCCGCTGTGGTGACCCCTAACCAAGAAAAGCCAAAAGAAGAGACTTAGTGTGCCAATAAACCACAGCCCATAAGGCAAAACAATGTACCCAACACACTAGTCATAGGTGACTCTATAGTCAGGCATACTGATGTCCCACTCATTAGGCTAAACAAGGAGAAGGTTACTGTCAGCTGCCTATCGGGTGCCAGGATCCACCACATAACCCACGCACTCAGGTCACTCCACAACAAGTACAAATGTGACTCTGTCATTGTCCATGTTGGTTTGAATGACCTGAGATGCACCTCTCTGGACTACATGAAAAGAGACATGGAAGAGCTCTCCAATCTTGTAGCCCAGGCAGGTATGACCCTAGCCCTGAGTAGCATCCTGCCATCACCCAGAATGATACTGCAGCACAACAACAAAATGACTGACTTCAACAATTGGCTAAGCTTCTGGTATCATTCTAAGGGGATCCAGAATCTGTCTGCCTGGGGACGACATGGTCGACAGATCATGATACCTTGCCAGAGATGGCCTGCACCTGTTGCCCCTGGGATTCCAGATACTGGCTAAGGGTCTTGCCGCCCCTATAGTGCCTTATTTAGGCAAGGTTCAAATGACAAATTCACTACCATAACAGGAACAGGCAAGCAAAAACTGAGGGTAATACTACTCAATGCTAGAAGTCTAAATCTCAAAATGCACTCAATCAAGGCACTCCTTAAAATGGAGAACATCGATATCAGTGCAGTGACTGAGACCTGGTTCAAGGCTCTAGAGAGCACCCCTGCATTACCAAGCTATAACTCATACCACACTTTTCGGCCATCTAACTGGGACCAGAACACCAAAGGCGGAGGTGTGTCCATATTCATTAAGGATATCCACACCTCCAGGCTAGTTGTGCAGCATAATGCATCCAAGGTTATCCAACCGCAACTAACTCTGGGCAAAACTGCAATCCAAATTGTAGCTTGCTACAGATCCCCCACCATGCCCCAGGATTTCCATTCCTCTTTTCTTGATTTACTGGAAAATATTAGGGTTCAAACAAACACCCTAATAATGGGTGATTTCAACTACCCCACCATTAACTGGGAAAACTACTCATGTCCAAAGCTTTCTGGAATTCATAAATTCCAATGCCCTGGATCAACTTATCCACACCCCCACCAGGGGCAACAATATCCTAGACCTAGCCATTACCAACATGAGTGACCAGTGTTCCATACGTGAAGTCAACTCTTCGTTGGTCAGATCCGACCATAGGCTAATCACCCTAGATATCCGCACCCCGCCCCCACCCACCATTAAGGAACCACGGTAAAAAAATTCTCCAAAGCCAACTTCATGCTTCTTAAGAAGAAGTGGCAAACTTCATGACACCCATGCAGATGGACAATACGGCACGAAAATTACAGAACCAACTGATATTGCCAACATCCTGGCAGATAGGTTCAGTGCTAACTTTACTCCTTCTCACCCCCTAAAGGGCCCATATCTATACAGGAAGAATGCAGAGCCCCTGTAATCACATCTATGCAGGTAAAATCTGCACTCTCTAAAACCAAAAACACAGCATCCATGGGACCGGACAACATTCCAGGCTGCGTTTTATATGAACCTCAGCATGAACTAGCTCCCCACCTAAGCAACATGTTCAATCATAGTCTCACATCAGGCTTTGTGCCCACTAAATGGTGCACAGCAACAGTTATCCCACTCCACAAAGGGGGAGCCAACACTGATCCTAGGAACTATAGTCCTATTAGCCTGACGAGCCTGTTTTGCAAGGCCATGGAACGTATCATCATGGAACTCATAAACAAAGACATTGGTAACCTCCAAACTCTGGACCCCACCCAGTTCGGGTTTGTGAAAGGCAGATCATGCCTTCTGAACCTGATCAACTTCTTTAAGGCAGTCACCAAAGGCATAGACAAGGGTAATGTGGTTCACACTGCCTATCTTGACCTCACCAAGGCTTTTGACACCATCCCCCATTCTGGAATTACAGCTAAACTCACTAAACTAGGTATAAATCCCTACATCACAAGATGGGTTGCCAACTGGCTCACTGACAGAACCCACACTGTAAAAGTTGCAGACTCCAAATCTGACCTCAGATCAGTGACAAGTGAAGTACCGCAGATTTCAGTCCTGGGACCTCTCCTGTTTGGTATCTACTTCTCTGAAGTACTGACTAACACAGAAGGCCTCTGTCTAATCAAGTTCGCAGATGACTGCAAACTAGGAACCATAGTCGAGTCCCCAAATGATGTGGACATCCTACAGATGGGTCTCACTGAGACAGATGCCTGGTGTCAGAGGCATGGCCTCAAGCTCAATGCCAAAAAGTGCATTGTCATCCCCTTTGGTAAAAACTCTGTACCCATGAACTACCATATAAATGGCAGTCTACTTAATGCCGAATATGTGATAAGAGACCTTGGGACCCAGGTGGACAGTAGTCTCTCCTTTGATAATCACATCACCACAGTACTCGTGGAAATCCTTCTATGTGGCACACCTCATCACAAAAGGGTTCTCATTTAGGAAAAAAGAGGTCATTGTTCCCCTCTACTTGGCACTCATTAGACCCATTATAGAGTACAACACCCCTTTTGGAATGTACCTCACAAGACATCTTCAGCAGCTTGAAAGGCCACAGAAGTACCTCACAAAGAGGATTACTGGTCTCAAACAGATGCCCTACACTGACCATCTCAAAAAACTCCAGCTTTACTCTGTAGCATATCGCCTACTCTGAGGAAAAGCTATGTTAAACCCAGAGCTGTTGGACATGCTACACTTAAAGAAATCCCAATCCCGCCAAGCTACATGCTCTAGGGACCTAAACCTTGTCACCACAATAAACAGGACATGCTGGAGGGATAGATTCCTGTCCCAGAGACTTCCTATACTCTGGAACAAGCTACCCATATATGTCAAGCAAAGTTCCTTATTAGCACTCTTCAAGAAAAATCTTGATGAGTGGATGAGAAATAGGAAATATACCCCGGGGATCACTTCTGTGGCTCTGCTCGACAGGGGCATAGGAAATTAACTTTCTTGGGTGGCATAAGTCAGAGAACCTTGTTGGCTAGGCTTACTTAGGCCCTTGGGCCGATAGCCTAGTACCTACCTATGAACCTAAGAAAAAGAAGAAGTTTGAGGTTATAAAATGGAACTGGCACATTTTAATGTCAGATAAAGACGTACAGGGTGTTACAGGCACAGAACCAGGATTTATTTTCAAGAATAAAAAATCCCTTAAGCATCTATTATGCTGTGGACCAGTGAAGCACTATGATCCTTATTCTGATAAAGGCACCGTCCCTTGCGGAAGGTATAATTTTTGTATCTTTATCAACAAAAGTAAATAGTTTTAAACATCCCATTGCAGGAAAAGTGTATAGGTTTGATGTGTTAGCTGGTTGTCAGACTAAGAATTTAGTCCACTTAGCTCAGTGTAATACTTGCCAAAGTTTTTAGACTGGCAAGACAAACAGAACATTGATGGAAAGAATCAGAGAGCACGTTAGATGTATTAGGCAGTCAGGTGAGAAAAAAACGTAGGCTAAACATGTTATAGATACCAACAGCGAAAATAGTTTTATCTTTATGGTAAATTATATTATACCAGAGGATCAGCAATTGGGTGATATCTCTAACAAGACTGAGAGCAGGGAGCTCTATTGGATACTGCAACTATAGGCAGATAATTGCAAGGGTTTAAATGGTAGGGTCTCTTTAAGACCAGTCTTTAAAGCTAGAAGGCTGTTCATATGAAGTGAATATTTAGCAATTAAGAGGGTACACATGACCAGAAAGTAATAAGTTTATTGGTGGAATCTGAGTGGCTTAGGGGTATACATCTGGAAGTTTTGTAACTTGTTTTATGGTCTAAAGAAGCTGACACAGTCAGTGAAAGTGCTTACTTTGTTTTTACTGTTTTTTGAGAGTTATTAAACTGGTGGATGTTATCGCTGCTGTATCACAGTATTTTTATTCCTGTTCATTTGATGGTTTTGCCACTGTGCTACCTCCTTGAGATTTTTTTTGTATATTTGAATTAATTGTTGCACAGCTATCCATTAAAAAAGGGATTTGCATGCTGAGTCTTTTAAATATGAGTACTACTGCAGTTACCCTGCATTCAGAAAAGTTTACCATAATGAGGAAGCTTTATCTCAAAATGTTTCTGCCTTTCAGTAAGCTTTTTGTAATTCAGAGAGGAAAAACAATAACACAGTTAAGTCAGAAACATGGTAGTGAGCCATTAATGATGTATTTCTTTGGCTTTTCTTTGTTTCTGAATCAGAGATTCTTTCCTTTACACTAATTGGTCATCATGCACTGAACAAGTAGTATAGGCTTATGTTTGATTTGCATTGTTTAAGCCAGGAATATTGATCTTAATGGCTGCTTTGGAATTAGATAAAGCATAAACACATTGATACAACTGTATCAGACTATGTACCACCAAATTTTCCTTGTGTCAGTCTATTTCTATATAGTTAAAATACACTTATCTGTATTAACAATAAAAATTTGCAATTAAAAAAGAAATTATTATCAAACTTGAGGATAAAGCTGAGACACTTATATAAGGTTTAATGACACAAGTTTTGTTTTGTCAGCATTTACTGTATTATAATTGTTGCACAATAAAGCATGCTTTCATGCAAATCAGTCAGGTACAGTTTATAGCACATCTTTTTGTTGTATATCTGCACTACCATTATTTTTAGTCACATGATGTTTAGTATATAGTGCTAAGATAAACAATTTCACACCAAATTTCTGGAGAGCTAATAGTTTTCAAGTTAAAAATTTGCTTTAACATGAATGTGGTCAATGAACCCTAACACAAGGTGCTCTAACTCAAGCAAGCATCTAGAGATACAATATACATATACTTAGATACATAACACTGTTTGTTTAGTGCCAGAAAAAGACAGTAAGCCTATCTAGTCTGCCTTTTAAGTCCATTTAACACTCCAAGTCTTGTCCATTTCTCCTTTTTGTCATATTCTTTATGTACCCTTGAATGCTCCCAATGTTTTCTTTTCCAGTACTATTCCAGCAATCTATTCCAAAAGTCTACACATATCTCTGTTAAGAACTGCTTTTACAAATGCTGTAAGTAGTTGGTTCCTTCAGAATACTGCCTGCGCCCCTTCTTCCTTCCTTTCCACCCTGTTCAGGGAAGGCTCTTCACATCTCCTGGACATGATTATGTGCACCCTTCTCATGAGACCCTGTCTTTTATCTGATCTATACAGAGAAAAATTTCAGCTTCCCAGTCCATGGTCATTCACTTTGTCCTCCATCACACAAAGGTTTCCAGCAATTTTCTAGAAGGCTCCTTCAAGCAGCCTGATATCCCTCGCCTTGTTTGGTCTGCAAAACTTCACACAGAAGTTAAGATGTGGCTTCAGCGGGGCCCAGCAGAGTGGCACGATTCTATCTTTGCTTCTAGACTTCATCTTCCTAAGGCATTCTTTCCTGTGCTGCCTAAGGCCTATCACTCTCTTCCTGACTAGTCAGTTCAGGTGCCTTCACTTAACTTTCTAAGAGCCTTTTCCCTGCACTGTTGCCATGAAGGGGACTCCTCTCAAGCTCATACTGCACATGCCAGTCACTGTGCTTTGCATTTGCCTAAACTAAACTTCAAATGTCGTACTTCTGTCCACTTGGACAGCCTTTTCAGGTGTTTGTTCAGAATGTTCATCTAATACAGTCCTTCATTTTTCATGCTGTCTTTATGTGATTTTCTAAGAAGCTGAGCCTGTTTTCTTTTCTTTCAGATATGTCTGAGATGAACACGCTATCGAACAGTGGGCTCAGAACTGATCCACGTCCTGGTTCACTTTTCATTTCTCTTGTCCTTGACATCATCTCTCTCACCTCAACCATTTGTTCTTCCATTCTACTATACTGACTCGAGATCCTCATAAGTCTAGTTTCAGATCCTCTGCTTTTTCCTTCCTAGCAGCTGCCTTGGTGGGGCTATGTAAAAAGCTTTGGTGAGCCTAATTAGCTCATATGTAATTGTTCTCCACTAAGACATTCTTTTGTAACTTAAGCATAAAAATGGATTAAGTGTCACAAACTCTTACTGAAACTCTATTTGGCTATGAATTTATGTTGGCTGCTATTCTGGAGAGTGATGTCTTCTGAAATAAAGAGCCATTCTTTCCCTCAGACTTTTCTCCATGACTTTCCCCAACACAGCTGTTAGGCAAGTAGGCATGTAGTTCCCCAGATGTTTCTTCCCTAGCACAGAAGTGCCATTTCTACAGTATTCCCATATTCAGGCATTTCTGCATGACCAGTCATCTATTAATGCTTTTCATCAGAGAATGTGACAGCACACTGGGCAGATCCTTGAAGACCCTGGATAGCAGCCTATCCAACCCTGTGCCTTATCCTTCCTTTAGACAGAAAGTTTTCTATCTATCCTGCTATCCATCTGCTTCTCTCCTCACCCTACCCTCTCTCTTTCCCAGCATTTCCCATTGTGGAATCTTACCATCCTTCATGTAGGCTGATGTCAAGAAGTCATTCAAAACTTGTACTTTTCCCTATTTTCTGTGTTCTCCCTGTCATACTTTGTCACCCTTTCTGAATTCCTCCTTTCTGCTATATACCTGAAAAAAACATTTGTTTCATTTCTTCATATATTCTGCCAAGTTCCTTTTGGTTTTCTCCTTTGTTTTCCTTGCCATTTTTTTTACCCCTATCCAACTCCTGATGTCTTCTTTTCTACCTTTTGTATGCTGTCATCTTTTGCCCTAATTGCATTATAGTCCTATGTCGCAATGTTGGTCTTTTCTTTCCCTTTTATATCATCGTGAAATTCTTGACCATAGCCATGAGTACTCAATCCCCCCTCCATTCCCAGAGTTTCCTCAGCCCTTTGATTTTCATCAAGTCCTTGAAGTCATCACTGACCTTGTCCAAAATCCCATGCCACCATCATTGTTCTTGGTGTCGTAACATTTCCCATCCACAGTGTACCACACATTAGCATGTTCACCACTGGCCAATAGTGTCTTCATCTGGACATTTTTGACTTTCTGTGCTCTGTTTCAGATTACTTAAGAATGTTATCATTTTGGTTACAATCTGTCATCAGCTGTGTAAACCCCTCATGATATAAAATATCAAACAACTTCCTTCTCCCTCGCAACCCTGTAGCATAGGAGCTTCCAGTTTGATTCTGGCAGGTTCAGATCCCTCAACAAGTATAACTATCTTAAACCTCCTAGCATTTTATTTTCCCCTGCAGTCTTTCTTCTGCTTCCCTCAATGTGTCTGTATTATTCTACTAGCATTTCCCCCATCTTCCTCTACCTTAACAATAGTAGCACTTACTGGAGGTTGACCCTCACTGTTTCCTTGCCCCAGCAGGGGGTATTATTTCTCCACATCTCTAACCTCACATTTTGAGGTTGACCCTCACTGTTTCCTTGCCCCTGCAGGGGGTAGTATTCCTACACATCTCTAACCTCACATTTGGAGGTTGACCCTCACTGTTTCCTTGTCCCTGCACAGGGTAGCATTCCTCCACATCTCTAACCTCACATCTGGAGGTTGACCCTCATGTTTCCTTGCCCCAGCAGGGGGTATTAATCCTACACATCTCTAACCTCACATTTGATACTCTTATGAAGATCATCGCTGTTCCTCTAACTCTTTTCTCTTTGCTATTACTGGACAACCTGTTTTCTTTTGCTTGAAAGTTCCATCCTTTCTATGGTTGGCCCATGTTTCTAGAATACCAGCAATATCCACATTCTCCTCCTGCATCAGTACTTGCAGCTTTTCCATTTAATGTCATGGACACCTTACACTGTCCAGTGATACTGCCAAGTCATGTTCAGAGTCACCCCTTTTTTGCTTCTCTGCTATATAATGTATTCTTTTTCACCCACTGCCAAGTGTTTGAGTTCCTATCCATCTTCTGCAACACTATCCTCCCCTCCTTCGAAGTTTAAAAATATGATCATTGTGGTGTACCTTTCCAGTCCAACTTTGAATATTGTTGCTCTTTTCAGGCTAATACAGACCTTTCTATAATGCAGAGTTAGTTGGTCACTCAGTCAAGGCTCCCCATTTCCCTAGTAACTCAAAAACATTCTGCTTGCCCAGTGATGTAGCCAGCAATCACACTCTATAATCCTTTCATTTCCAGTGTGCTGACTGTTAGCAGAGACTATGATCCTAACAATGCTATTATCATATTGGAGAATAGATTTTAGCTTTATGATTAATGATCTGCCTACTGTGATTGCATGTCATGTCATAAATAAATCATCTCAACATCTCACAGCTGGAATATAAATATCAGGAAAATTAAATCATACCTGTTGTGTTTTTTGTTTATTAAACTTATGACATGGAGATGGGATAGGATTAGTGAAATATAGCCAGAATTGAAGAAATACATCTGCAGACATGAAGAAATATATTTGCATTCAAGAATCTCTGAGTTTGGCACCACATACGTATAATTCATACTGCAAAATTTTCAACTGCAACCACAAAGAATTCTCTTAGGATGAAGAAATTTAGCAGAAAACTGGGTGCTCTGGATCCAGAAATATGATTTATTCCTTAATGTAAGTGGATTATCTGAAAAGATTAAAATGGCACTGTGTTGCATAACTGCATGTTGCCAGAGAAGAAGTAATGTTAGCTCTTTCACTTTTCTTAAGAAAAGTTTGAGAAATGTAGAGAAAAAATACAGTCGTTGTCAGCCTAAAAAGAATTTGCCATTTATAAAACATTTGTTCTACACAAAAGCACAAGGTCCCACAGACACTATAGCTATTTATGTTAATGATGTGAAGACAAAAGTCAAAGATTGTGAATTTGGTGAGGTGTATAATTCTCTGATAAGAAAAACAATATTTGTTGGTATTGAAAGTTATAGCACAAGAAGCAGGCTTTAAGAGAACCAGAGGTGACATTATCAAAGCTGTAGGTTTGAGAAGGGCAAGTGAAATTTCTAGCACAAATGTAAAAGGATGAACTAAGGAAAAGAATGGTGTAAAATAAAATATGATGAAAATAATAAGACACGAGTTAGAAATAAAGGCAGAATGTATAGGAAAGGTAATAGATGTGAAAGTGAGACTCGTATGAAATTCCAGGAAAGTGGCCAAATTGGTCCCATCATTTCAATTAAAGTTTGCAGAAGATCTGTCTATGAGCATGACAGCAAACATTTCCTGTGTTTATTCATTAATTAGTTCATCTATCCACTGTCCATTACGCGATTAGTCCGGTGCAGCGTTGTAAGACAATCAGAGACTGTCACAGCATGCGATGTCTTAAGACACAGTTGTTCATCCTGAATGGGTCACCGTCCTGTCACAGTACTCTTATTCAGTCATACAGAATCAAAACTAAGAAACGGATGTGAAAATGGGAAAACATGTGCATTCAAAGTAATTTACATGTTGTCGAACATAAATTAATAAATGAGCATTACCAACCAAAAGCTCAGCTGATACTGAGAAAGGGAAAAACATGATAACTTAAGCTCAGAAAATGATTGTTGGGCAACTAATGCAATAAGACAGGATGGCAAATCAGAATGTTGGAAAGAAATAATGACAATTAATAGACAGAACATAGAATTTAAAGTAGATACATTTGAAGAGTGCAATATTTAGTCAAAAGTATTTTTAAATGATTGGAATTAGAAAATATTGAGGAAAGAGCTGCCTTCACAATGTTAACATATTCTGACCACTAGATGGTGCCATAAGGTCAAAAACTGCTGATGAGAGTACCAGGCATGAAATGTAACAAACTTAACAGCTAGTAACACTTAAGTTAATGTAATATTATAGCAATAACCCATGCCTGGGTGTGGGTAATGCTGGATTTATCCACGGTTGGAGTGGTTTGGTCCCGAGGGCGAAGCCCAGGGACCAAACAAAGCCAACCGTGGAAATACAGCATTACCCACACCCAGAAGTGGGTTATTGCTATTATACCATGACATTATTTAAGAAAAGAAACTATTACTTTTCTTAAATAATGGCATAGTATAATGCCTGTTTACTGCCCTTCCGCAGATGTCTGGCATCCCTGGCAGTTCTGATGTACTGCGCCTGCGCAGTACATCAGAGCTGTGAGCAAAAGCAACAGAGAAAGCAAGATCTCCGTTGCTTTTTTACTGTTTTGTGTATGTATGTGTGTGTGTGTGTGTGTGTGTGTGTGTGTGTGTGTGTGTGTGTGTATATATATATATATATATATATATATATATATATATATATATATATATATATAGATCTATGTATATATATATATATATATATATATATATATATATATATATATATTTATATATATATATATATATTTATATATATATATGTGTGTGTGTGTGTGTGTATTTTTTATGTTCCAATTTTTTAAACTGTGCTTTTCAACTATCCAAAATACATATTTGTCTGTGAAATTTACAGTTTTATATATCTTAGACAATTTAAATATTCTAATTTTTTGTGAAAGTATAGGCTTTCATTTGAAATTTCTTACCCTGCTTGTTTACTGAATGTTATATCTTGCTTTTATCTATCGGCTTGTGACATGCCTGAAAACATGCTAACTACTGGATGTTACAGCTTGCTTTTATCTGTTGGCTTGTGTCATGCCTGAAAACATGCTAGCTATTTGACTAGTTAAATTATTTACTTAGCAAAATGAATGTACACATACATATATACATGCATACATAGAGTGCACAACAATAGCGATGCTTCAGGAATAAGTGAGCTTTGGAAAGTCATCAGTGAGGTAAAATTCAGAATAAACTTGCTTGGAGTATGTTGGTAATGTCTAATGAAATATAGCAAGTTTGACCATTCTGAATAAGTTCAGAAAAATGTTGGCTTTTATTTCTTAGTTTGCAAATGTAGCTAAAAAAGGATTTGTAATATCTTTAGTTTCAGATGCTAACCGAAGTTCAGGTTTGCTTTACTTGACCTAATCATATTTTTCAAGTTTTTAGTCAATTTTCTGATGTTCTCTTTGATATGAAGGTCTTAATACTGAGTTGTATTTCCACTAAGACCTAGTCTTCATGGGTCTAGGAGACTTTGAAAATGTTTTTTTTTCTAGCTTCAGCACAAGACATTTTAGTGTGGTTGCTGTGGAGGTCATTAGTTGTGTGTATTGCTCAAAGTCCATGGGTTTTTGTGATATTTGTTAAATCTCTGCATCTCTCACAAACAGAATTTCTTTTGTTGACTAAGAGTTAATTATCTGTGACCATTAGATAATAAATACAATACATTGCCCGAGGAGGGATCCTATTAAATCTTCGAAGATGCATAATTTTGAATGCATCTTCGCCGAACTTAAAATAATGAAAACTGAAAACAGCAAAGGGGCATATGAGCAATTTCTTTCCCTGGGAAAGAAAACGCTTGCCACCTCAAGTAGTTTGCTGTTTTGTAAACTGTAGTGTGATCTCAGAGTTGGTATATTTAGTTAGGGGTGGGGTGAAGCCCCATGTAGTGATATATATATATATTTTTGGACAAGCAATTTCTTTCCCAAGGAATGAAATTGCTCATATGTAGTTTCACTGTTTTCAGTTTTCATTTTTATGGGTTTGATGAAGACGCATTCGAAGTAATGAGTCTTCGATGTTGTGATATAGACCCACCTGAGGATACCAAGTGTTATATGAGGTTAACAACAGATGGGAAACAAGCAGGCTGACCTTCTATATTGGTCCAGAGGCTATGAGAATTAATTAAGATTACACAGAGTACTATATTAGTTAATGAAGTATTTAATGAGTTATACTATTGAGGAATGTAGCTATGTGTATTTTTCACTTAGGAGTTTACAATGAGTTATTATATGAACTAAATTAAGTAAATTATGTTTAGTTCATAGGTGTAGACTACCTGTTATTATTATAGGTTCATAGGATCATACTAGGCTATTGGCCTGGAGACCCTTATAAGCCTAGCAAAGAATTTTGCCCATGTTTCCTCAAAGGCAGCACCAGAGTCCCCTGTCCAGCAGGGACACAGGTGGGATCCCAGGGGTATATTTTCTTTTTCCCATCCAGTCATCCAGGTTCCTCTTAAAGAGGGCTAGAGAGCTACTCTGCTTGACATGGAGAGGGAGTCTATTCCACAGACAGGGAAGTATTTGGGGCACAAATATATCCCGCCAAAAAGTTCTATTAATGTCACAGACCAAGTTAAGGCCTTGCGTGCGGGCTGCGCGAGTGGAATTTGTCTTACGGATATGCAGCAACTCCATCACGGCTGTGTCTGAAATGGCCTTGTATGCCAGACACAGGTCACCTCTGAGCAGTCTGTATGAGACTTCGTAGAGGGACAGGGCTTTAAGCCTATCTGTATAGGATAGGTGTTTGAGACCCTGGATTTGCCTGGTCAGGAACCTCTGTTGTCTCTCCAACTGCTGCATGTGCTTGGCAAGGTACATGCGATAATGGGTCTGATAAGGTAGGAGTACAGGGATATTATGACCTCCTTGTTCCTGGATGAAATACCCTTATTTATGAGGTGGGCCATGTAGAAAGCCTTACATACAACGGAGGCAATGTGGTGGTCAAAAGTCAGGTTACTCTCGACTGATTGCATGCTTAGTACATTGTTATTAATGTGATAATTAGTGGGGATGACATTTTTCCCAAAGGGGATAATGATGCATTTCTTGCCATTCAGTTTGAGGTCATGCTTCTGGTATATATACTAAAAGAGATATTAGGTTTGGTTGGTAAGGGTACACTGCCTGACTAATTAAAGTAAGTGATGTAATGTAGATTATGTTGCAATTGTGACAATGAGAAGTGCAGAGGTGCTAAACTGCTGTAGAATATGAGCTTTATAGGACAACTACAGGCTGCTTTGGATACATAGGGATACAGGCTATGCAAGGTAATGCTGAGCAGCTGTGGGCTGCTAGAAACTACTTGGAGGATATATGCATCACACTTCTGCAGGTAGCTGGTTACACGTCTAAGGATCGCTAGTCAAAGTAACTAATAGTATTAAGGAAATGTAGGTAGTATTAAGACAGGTAGGAATCAAAATCCTTGTTCCAATACAGTGCATGTAGCAACTCCCATGAGCAAAGTGTAATGCAGTGCATACACGGGAAACCTATAGAAATGTTAACAAAAGCTGAAAACGATTCAAGTGAGCACACTGTCTAAACGTAAATGACACTTTTCAAGGTTCTACAGCATTCGGAGGCCTAGAAAAGGCTTGGTTCCCTCTTACTCTCACTAGAGTAATCCAAAAGTAATTCTTAGCTAGATCAATAAAAACACAAAAAAGTCTACAGGTATCACAGTAAACAAAGAAGAAAACCAGAAAACAACATGTGTCCCAGAGTTTACAGGATTGGTATTTTACTCGGTTAGATATCAATCAGTTAAATCCAATAGAACAGGTCCCAATCCAGTGCTTAGCAGCTCATAGCAAATGAGTACTAGATCATGCAAACATGGGTAGTTTGTAACACCACTGACAAAAGCTGAAAAAACGTCAAGCAAGCATGTTGGCCAACAACAAACAACACTTTTCAAGGTCCTAACACAATGTGAAGCTGTAAAGTGGCTTAGTTCTCTTTCAGATCTCATTAAATTAAACTAGATTAATAAAAGCACAAAAAGTAAAGTCAGTAAAAAAACAGAAAAACACTTTTCCTAGATCTTGCAGTGCTGGTGTTTTATTCCATCCAGTATAAATAAATAAAGACATAGCTAACCTATGAACTCTCAATCTAAGCCACTTCGGATTCATCGGGGCAGACTGTGCCTACTTATCCTGGTCAACTTCTTTGTGAAGGTTACTGAAGCAATGGATGAGGGCAGTTCAATACAAACTACAAAATCTTCACATTGCAAAGGTGTTTATCACCATCTCACATTAAGGTATTTAAGATAAACTCTCCCAGTGAAATGTAATTAGCATCAAGCAGGAATGGAAATCAAACCAGAAGTAGATAAAAATCAGGCGGCGACTGAATGTGCCAAAAAAACAAAAGAAAGAATATAATGTGAAGGACCAAATGAGGAGAATGCATAAATATAGTTGCAAGTATAGAAAACTTCTGCAAGAACTTCATGTTGATCAGGATCAAACGCAGGAAGGTTAAGGAGAGATGAATTCAAACCAAGGGATGAAAGGTTAATATTGGTGGCACAACATAGTGGGCTGCGTACAAAGTCCATTGAACATGTGGGAGAAACAGACAAATGTAGGATTTGTAAAACAGAATTGGAAACAATTGCACACCTCTTTGCTGGATGTGTCACACTAATGGCAGAAGGACTGTATACTGAAAGGCATAATAATGTGGCAGGACTGTTGCACTGGGGATTGTGCAAACATTATGGTATTGAAGTGGCTGAAAAACACTAGAAACATTAGTCACAAAGCATCACAGAATAGGTTCATAGATTAGTACTAGGCTAATTGCCCTTACTGGCCATTTTAAGCCTAGCCAATTACCCCCTGTGAGAATCAAACCCAGTACCTTGTGTCTGTAAGGTAAACACCTTAAAATGATGAAGAAAATGATGAAGTCTACATCATATGGAATCACTCATTACCAACACTTCAAAAGATATTTGCCAGAAAACGGATATAGAGGTCCATGAAAAGAAGACAAAAGTAGCACTGATCATTGAAATCACCACACTTAGTGGCTGCAGTGTCTTGTGTACAGAGAGACACAAAGTCAAAACTAGTAGGATTTGCAGGCAGAAATGAGAGTAATGTGGAAAAAAGATACCCAGACAGTTCCAATAGTACTAGAAGCAATGGGTCTTATAAAAAGAATCTACAATCGTATTTAGATATGTTACCAATACATGTAACCTCATACGAATTGCAGAAGGAGTCATTAGTGGGCACATTGCGGGTGCTGCAAAGTGCACTTCTGGCTGACATCAAAGATTGAAACAATACTAATTTTATGAACTTTAAACATACTTTGACTTAGGAATGGGGTCCATTCTCATCATGGTATTAGAAATCCAAAAGACCTGAAGAAATTAAAAGAATGAAATGTAACTTTCTATGTAGATTGCTGGATAGCTAATCCGTTCAAAAACAGAACCCAGGGAATAATAGTGTAGATCTACATCTTCCAAAAGACCTGTCACTAGCAGTACAGCCCAGGGTTCAGTGCTTGAGCCACTCCTCTTTGGCATTTGCTTCTCAGAGATCGAAACAAATATTAATGGTTTATGGCTGAGCAAGTTTGCAGATGTCTGTACCATCATTAACTAACATGAGGGTACCAGAATTCTCCAAGAAGGTATTTCCTAAATAAATCACTGATGTCAAAACCATGGACTAAAACTAAATGCCAAGAAAGCTTGACTTCCCTTGTAACTATCACTTTGACAACATCTCCTGAATGTCAACCCTGTAGTCAGGGATTTGGGAACCTATCTGGACAATGAACTGCCATTCAATTACCACATATCCACTATTGTAAGAAAGTCCTTGTTCTTCACGCAGCTTCTATCTAAAGATATGGCATCCAGGTTCAAGGACCACATTATGTCATACTGCTCCTCCTGTATCTTTTTATTCTTGTCTAAGCACTTCCTGGAAAAAATAGATACCATTCATCTCTGGGCATGAATCTCACACTGCCTGCCTGCTTTCTAATTCCCACCATGTCCATTCACTTCCTCTAAACCCATTGTAACCCTTCTTCTCCAAATGAAGATCCTTCTTTTCACACATATTTTGAAGTTATATGGATATCATATCCCTTCACAAAACATCCCCCCTCCACCACATAATTGCTGCAAGTATAAAGAAACTGAACTTAATATTCTAGTTTAGATGTCATCAGGGGCATTCATCCCCAACAAGGACCTATCACATTGCCATACAATATCTTTCTTGTCTCCCCAACTAGTTTTACCTGGAGTTCAACAAAAGGAATCAGGGTTGTCAGTGTTAAAGGTAGAAATAATACAAATTAAAGTGCCTGAATTCCTTGTGTGGATCTTAACCTACTTACTAGGCATCTTTGCAGTGCTTGAAACATGATTAAAACCCATCTTTCCATCTTTGAATATCCACTTCAATGATATGTCTTCATCAGAAAAAGCTGTTAACAAATCACGTACTACAGCACTCTAGGTAAACTTAGAGCCCATTTAACAATTCATTTCAAGTAAGCTATGAAAATTAGACCGTTAAGTGTTAGGCTTTTGGTTGCCTATTAGAAAACCAAGATCTTCACTTAAATTGTCATTAGAAAGAGGTTTGAAAGCAAGACAAAGTTCAACTATAAGTAATCTGTAACTTACACTATACAAATTTAGTTTTTATATCCATTGTGCATTAGCTATTTTTTGATAACATATTTCTGAATCGATTCTAGCTAACAAATATTATCCATTTAAAGTAGACAAAAAGCAGTCTAAAAAACATTGTGTACAAACCACACAGTATAACAGGATCCCTGGTTTCAAGTAGCTTAAACAAAAGTCCCGTCTGTCTCATTGCTTTGACATCTGTGTTTGGCACTTGTTCTTTAGAGAATTGTCCCTAACCTGCTATTTCTACTGTCTGATTAAAGAACATGATCCTGAAATGAACAGCCAAAAGCAATCAAATTACTCATCTTTACACTAAAACTTAGGTCAGTGTTGGACATCCATATTACAGTCCTCTGTAAAAAATAAGTTTACATTAACAACATAGTCGGATTTTTCATGGCAGTGCCTATTTTACAATCATCTGCATATTTTGTTAATAAAAACTGAGAATAAGCAGGAAAATCTAAAAGTCGAATAATATAGGACCCAACACAAAACCATGGGATACTCCAGCTGTTCCCCTTTTCCATGAAGCTGCTTCATCTAGTATTGTAACACATTGCTCTCTCCTTTAACCATTGTGCTAACTATTGTACCAAATATGGATTAACTGCAAGATGATGAGTTTAGTTTGCAGTTATGTGGAAATGTACTAATAGTAACACATTGTTGTAAAAGTGAGTTAAGGAAGTTAAATCAGAATACCATCATATTAATCCATGTGGCATATTCTCCAGCTCAGTACTGATTAGACTGCACCAGGAGCTGAAGTAAACAATATTTGTAATATTTGCCTATCACAGCAGTGAGGTCTATTGACCTATAAATAGCGACTTCCTGCTTATTGTTTCATCGAATATGGGAACTGAAAATGATCTAACCCAACTTTGTAAGATACATTCCCTCGTTATAATTTTACTAGATATTAATAGGAAGTTACAAGGCATCTTAGCCACAAGGGCATTTCTGCCTTGCCAGTGCCCACCCTTAAGCCTTGAATCTCTTTTCAAGGATGGCAAGGTCATTCATACCAGACGTTAATGTATGAATGCCCATCCCGTTGTCCAGCTCCTTTTTAAAGGTGGACAATATGTCACACTGTTTAAACTGGTGGGAAAGTTTGCTCATGAGAAGGGGCAGGCACTGTGTGGCAAATGTATCCCCCCATGATGCCTTGTTTATTAGCTGGAGTAGATTTAGATATCTAGCCCTAATATTAGCTGGACTGTTTGATTTATGGAGGTTTAAAAATGTTTGGACTACTGGATCCATTATAGCCCTATAAGCAAGGCAGAGATTGCCCTTTAGAGGATTTATGACACTGAGTATAGAGACTACAACCTGTGAGAGATGCACTTACATAGCCAAAATAGAAGCAAAGCTCTCTCCACCCAGGATTGTGCTAGACAGTCACGAGAAGGTTAACACCTACACTACACCTCAAGCAACACATAGCCCTTATAAACCCACACCACTAACATCCACATATAGCAACACTAAATCCACATATGCAGAGGCCCTTAACTGTAACCTGCCCAAGCAACAAGGACCTCTGAAGCTGAAACTCAAACAAACACCAGTCACAACCAAAGTGTCACACAGTTCACAACACCAGTGTACCACCCAGCAACAGCCCCTAAGGCAAGACAACATACTTAACATTTTAGTCATAGGTGACTTTATAGTCCAGCACACTGATGTCCCACTCACCAGGTTGAACAAGGAGAAAATTACAGTCAGCTGCCTGTCGGGTGCCAGGATCTGCCACATAATGCATGCACTCAAGTCACTCCACAACAAGTACAAATATGACTCTGTCATTGTCCATGTTGGAGTGAATGACTTGAGACGTACCTCCCTGGACTACATGAAAAGAGACATGGAAGAGCTCTCGGATCATGTGGCCCAGGCAGGTATGACCCTAGCTCTGAGTAGCATCCTGCCTTCACCCAGAATGATGCCACAATATAAGGACAAAATGAATGACTTCAACAATTGGCTAAGCTTCTGGTGTCATTCAAAAGGGATCCAGTATCTGTCTGCCTGGGACGACATGATCGACAGACCACGATGCTTTGCCAGAGATAGTCTGCACCTGTTGCCCCTGGGATTCAGGTTACTGGCTAAGGCTCTTGCCACCCCTATAGTGCCTTTTTTAGGCAAAGTTCAAAGGACAAAACCACCACCATAACAGGTACAAGCATGCAAAATCTAAAGGTAATGCTACTCAATGCTAGAAGTCTAAACCTCAAAATGCACTCTCTCAAGGCACTCCTAAAAATGGAGAACATCGATATCTGTGCAGTAACTGAGACCTGATTCAAGGCTCCAGAGAGCACCCCTGCAATACCAGGCTACAACTCTTACCACACTTTTCGGCCACCAAACCAAGACCAAAACACTAAAGGTGGAGGAGTGTCAATATTCACCAAGGATATTCACACCACCAGGCTAGTTGCCCAACACAATGCGTCTGAAATTCTCCAGGTGGAACTAACACTAGGTAAGACTGCAATCCAAATTGTAGCTTGCTACAGATCCCTCACCATACCCCAAGATTCTCACTACACCTTTCTAAACATACTGGAAAATATTAAGATAGAACCAAACACCATAATACTGGGTGATTTTAACTACCCTGCCATTAACTGGGAAAACAACTCATGTACCAACACCTTTGCCCAACGGTTCTTGGAATTCATAAATTCCAACGGCCTGGATCAACTAATCCATAGTCCCACCAGGGGCTCCAATATCCTAGACTTGGTCATTACCAACATGGGAAATCGATGCTCCACACCCGTGGTCACCCCCTCATTAGTCAGGTCTGACCATAAGCTAATCATCCTTAACATCCACATCCCACCCCCATCCCTTAGGATACCTCCATAAAAAGCTTCTCCAAAGCCAACTTTATGCTACTCAAGTCAGAAGTGACAAACTTCATGACACCCATGCAGACAGGAACTGAAAGTTCAACTGCTGAATCCTACACTAAGGCACTGTACGAGCACATCCACTCATGCATGAATCGTGCCATCCCAAATAGAACCAAGATGCTCTCATCCAAAAAAAGGAAGTCAATCTGGTCGTCCCCTGCCATAAACAAACTTTACAACAAAAGTAAGAAACTGTTGCAGAAAAGAGGAAAATCCCAAGATGCAAAAATCTCCCTTACCAGCCTCAGTAAAAAACTGAGATCCCTCATAAAATCCTCCAAAGCTTGTTACGAAAATAAAATTGCCTAAGATTCCAAAGACAACCACAAGGCATTATATAACTATGTCAAGAATCTAATTGGTAATGTTCAGATCTGCTCTGAGCTAAAACAGAATGGCATTAAATATACTGATCCCAAGGATATTGCCAATATCCTGGCAGATCGATTCAGTGCCAACTTCACCCCCCTCTCACCCTCTAAATGGCCCATCTCAATACCGGAAGATTGCCAAATTGAGGTAATAATGGCCACACAGGTAAAAAACGCACTCTGCAAAGCTAAGAATACAGCATCCATGGGACCAGATGACATCCCAGGCTGTGTACTACATGAACTACAATATGAACTGGCACCTCACCTAAGTGTCATGGTTAATCATAGCTTCACCTCAGGTTTTCATGCCCACTGAGTGGCGCAGAGCTACAGTTATCCCACTCCACAAGGGGGGAACCACCTTAAATCCCGGAAACTACCATCCCGTCAGTCTGATGAGCCTTATCTACAAGGTCATGGAGTGTATTATCATGGAACTTATAAACAAAGACACTGGCAACCATCAAACACTGGACCCCACCCAGTTTGGGTTCGTGAAGGGCCAATTTTGTCTCCTGAACCTGATTGACTTCTTCTAATCAGTCTCCAGAGCCATGGACAAGGGTAAGGTGGTCCACACAGCCTATCTAGACCTTGCCAAGGCCTTTGACACCACCCCCCACTCTGGAATCATAGATAAACTTACTAAGCTGGGCATTAATCCCTCTGTCACCCAATGGGTTGATAACTGGCTTACTGATAGAACCCACACTGTAAAAGTAGCCAACTCCAAATCCAGCTCCAGACAAGTGACAAGTGAAGTACCTCAGGGTTAAGTCCTGGGACCGCTCTTGTTTGGCATCTACTTCTGTGAAGTACAGGCCAACACTAAGGGACTCTGGCTAACAAAGTTCGCAGATGACTGCAAACTGGGAGCCATTATTGAATCCCCAAATGATGTGGATACTCTAAAAAAGGACCTTACAGAAACAGATGCTTGGTGTCAGAGCCATGGGCTCAAGCTCAATGCCAAGAAATGTATAGTTATCCCCTTTGGGAAAAAACATGTACCCATGAATTACCATATAGGTGGCAGTGCACTAAACACTGAAAGTGTGATAAGAGACTTAGGGACACAGGTGGACAGTGGTCTCACCTTTGATAACCACATCACCACAACAGTCAGGAAATCCTTCTATGTGGCACACCTCATCACTAAGGGCTTTTCATCCAGAAAAAAAGGAGGTCATTGTCCCACTGTACTCATCCCTCATTAGACCCATTATAGAATACAACGCCCCGTTTGGTATGTACCTCTCAAGACACCTGCAACAACTGGAAAGGCCGCAGAAATACCTCACTAAAAGAATCACAGGATTAAAGCAGATGCCCTACGCTGACCGCCTTAAAAAACTCCAGCTATACTCTGTCGCATATCGACTACTCAGAGGCGAACTCTGCTTAACATACAAGGCCATGTCAAACCCAGAGCTGATGGACATGCTACACTTAAAGAAATCCCAATCCCTCAGAGCCACACACTCCAGGAATCTAAACCTTGTCATCACAATAAACAAAACATGCTGGAGGGATAGGTTCCTGACCCAGAAACTCCCCAGACTCTGGAATAGATTGCCCGTACAAGTCAAGCAGAGTGCCTCTTTGGCCCTCTTCAAAAGGAACCTTGACGATTGGATGGGAGAAAGGAAATTCACCCCGGGGATCACGTCAGTTGCCCTGCTAGACAGGGGTCCAGGGAAGAAATAGCCAGGGAATTGTTATGGCTAGGCTTGTATAGACCCTATGGCTGATAGCCTAGTATCAACCTATGAACCTATGATAAAGTCTCCAGTCTTTCTTGGTAGCTCAGATCTTTTAAGCCCTTGGCCTTTTTATTTAGAAACCACTGTGGTCTTTCCAATTTCTAGATATGCTTAATAAAGTATATAATAAAGGAGTTGCTGAACTCAGCGATGGGTCTAATCAATGCATAGTACGAGGAGGTGGAGACCTACTTAGATCTGGAATTATAATGGACTGTGCTACATATACTTGTAACATATTTACCAGGGATTTCATCTAGGCCCATAAAGCCACATGTTTTACTTTTGTGACCTGGTAAGTTATACTAGGCCTATGCAGCATTTACAGGGAGAAACAGAAGTAGTTTTCCAGCAGACTATCTTTCTGGCAGAGTAACAACCTTGGGAAGTCCTTTGAAAGCCATGATAGTTTCAACAGAAAATCCACCCAGCACATTTACATGAATGTAATGGAAATAATGGCCAAACCCTTCAGTTATCACATCCTTATTATTCTATAAAGGATGATTGTCGGTGTTGAAGTGACACTCTGAACCCATGTGCAAAAATGGGTTGTGGATAATGGATGTATGAATGGATGGTTGGATTAATGGAGAAATCACACTAGATGGCATCTGCGATCTTTACATTCAGGTACACCTCACAGTCTACACACTGAATTTCTTTATGACTTTTTTCCATTTAGTAGCAATCCCTTAACAAAGTCTGTCTGATTTTTTTCTCTGCAATTTATTTTTTCAGGCAGGGCAGGTGTGTCTACTTAAAAATAATAATGGCCAAAGGACCATGGTCTAAGCAGAACACATTCACAGTCTGAGATTCCATGACCTGCTGACATTAAGAATAACTGGCCCATAAAACAGTTAGTCAAACTACTGATCCTCAGTGCTAGCGGAGTCAGAGAATACAGAAAGAAACTTAGATTGGCCAATAGCATTATTTAAAATTCATAAAATATCTTCTTTAAGCAACCCTATTTTTTCAAAAGAAATCAGTAATTATCAATGGTAGAGCTATTAAATCTCAATACGGATTAACTTCTCACTCACAACATTTACCTCAGCAAACAGCTAATAATTCTTATATTTAATGTATCTGCGCAATTACTCCCAAGTCTCCAACTTGGCCCTCAAGTATCATATAATAGTACTCCTACCACAATTTTCCTAGCTTTCTACCACAAAGTCATCACTCAAAAAGGAGGCAATAAAACAAACTGCAAAAATACTCCTTTATAGCCATTTAACTCCTACCCCCCCCCCCATCAAACTCTGATAAAGTAAAGCCGAAAGAAGAAGAAGAAGAAGTAGCAGGGGGCTTCTTTATAGAAGAATCATGTACAACACCATTTGACAAACAGGAGGACCAAAGCAAAATGTAAAGCTATAATTACATTTTATGGCTCAGCCTTCATGATTACTATTATTCTCCTTAAAGGCCTGCATCCAAAATTGCAGTCTCTCCTTGTTTCTTGAGCTTCCCCCCTGTTTAAACATCATCCCTTTCCACTTTGAATTATAAAGTAGCAGAAAATATTCTAAGAACTAAGACATACTGCTACAAGCACCTAACTCATCACCCACCTCAAACAATTTGGCTCCAGCATGGGTTCAGACAAGGCCATGAGACATAATCCACACTAAGAAAGCTAAATTCGATTTTCCAGGATGGGTGAGAGAAGACTACAGCCACAGAAATATTCTTTCTTGACATCTCTATTTTATTACATACTGTTTTTTAGCAGGTTGTGTTCACTAACCTCAACACCACAAGCCTGGGCAACGACTCTAAAAGAAATCATTGTTCAAAACGTCTGGTGGACGAAATACCTAAATGTTAATATGAGTGATGCCAAGTCTAAGGAGATGGAGATTAAACCTGGTGCTTCATAGCATTTACTACTGGAGTGCCTGTTTCCTTTTCTTCAGTTTCATGATTCAAAGTGTTTCCATCATACCTGCTCAGCAGACCATTTTACTGTAACTTTTTACTAGGAGGCATCCATGCATCCTTAGTACAAAAGAATGATGTACCACAGTTTTGATGTATTAGAGCTATATACATAGATGCATGTATACCTTTGCTAGCTGTGCAAGTAGATAAATTAATCCAAAATTCTTAACATGAGCTCTTTGCAGGTAAACCAAAGGGATAAAAAGGTTGAATGCTAAGCTCTAAATAACATTAGCAGAATCAAAGGGATTCCAAAGGTTTCCTGCAGTCAACTTACTGATTCTGCAGTGTTCCTCCTAGTTGTCCCACTGCAGTTTGTATAAAGAGGTAGGAGACTCTGAGATGGGTCTATGTTCAGGCATCAAATGGCACGTTCATCAGAAGGCCATTCGCCGAACACAAACTCTCAAATGTGCTTTTCCTCGAGAAGGCACATCATCGTAAATAATACATCCATGCAACCCCCCACACCCCCCTAATTAGATATAGCAACTCCAGGATTTCACTGCAGTGAGGAAGAGGAAAGTTTTCTTATTGTTACCTTACCTACACGTACATAAAAGTGCTGTTTCCTTTCTGTTGGCCAATTATGGCCATTCGATGTATTTGTTTATGATAATATGTGGTTTCTCTGAAAGGGAAATTTCATGGTTTATGTTCGGTTAATAGCCATTCAATGAACATGCCATTTGATGGCTGAACATGGACCCCTTTGAGATATTTGATATTTAAGGGAAAATTTACCAGTGTGAAGTGTTAACTTAGTTATCATTCTTAACTCCTAAGACAGGTAAATTAAAGCTGAGACACCCTCTAAACTTGTTGAGTCCTAGCCTGATAAGTACCTTTTATACACTTCTCTAATCAACTGAGTGGTGAATGTTTATCCAAGGAATCTAAGTCAGCTGTTCCTGCTTGAAAAATTCTTCAAACAAAAAGTCAAGGTCAAAGGAAAATGTATCCTACTTTTATTCCTCTGTTTTGGGGGACTGATTCTAAATATTGGTTATGAAATATCCTGATTAAGATTGAGCACATGCACAAACCACAGAGTAACAATATTTGCATATGGACTCTGTTACAAAACTCTTCACTGTCAGCTTTTTGCTGCTCAGGAGTAATCCAGTGAAAACCCCATACTCTGTAGCTGCAGTGCTGTTGTGTAATGCAATTCCCAAGCTCTGCAGGTTTATAATCAGGTGTAGTTCACCAGAACATTCCACAAGCTGCAATTCTGTCAGTGCATGTACTCCTCTTTTCTGTACATCTAGCTTACATAATTCACAAAATATAATACATAATTAAATAGATGTCTGATGAATCCTTTGCTTTTAGTTTATGTTCAGGAAGCTGTTTTATACAGTAGAAAGGCAATGCAAAAGAAATAATGTCTATATAACAGAGTATGCTTTGAGGCTGTGACTCATGCAAAACACTCATAGCAATCAGCAAAGGACTGCTGTATCCTGCTTTATGGTTCGGATTTGCAAATGCTTAAGCAGCTTTCCTGTCAGTATGCACAGAAATGGCTGCTAGACTTATAAAAGTGGGGTCAGTAACCATATTCCAAAGTGCCAATTCAGTTTTTCAACCTAGTTAACAAAGAAGTAAATAGACAAATATGTAGACAGCAAAGTCACTGGGTAGGCCTTGTACACTGCAAGGCTGATGATGGCTTTAGTTTTATAACCTGTTTGTTTACGCCCTGCCTCCGACATTCCTCAACATACATATTTGCGGGACTTCCATACCACAGTGGAAATCAATTCAGCTAGTTAGAAGTGATGCCGTCATCAAAAACTATGCATGGAAAAGTTCAATACTGTCACCCTAGCAAGGCTGTTAAGTGTGTATCTGAGGGCTGAGATAAGAACTGGAGTAATCATTATAATATGTAGAACTACTACTCATAAGTTAAAGACTTAAACAGCTGCATTTAAACTCTGGAGGGATAAACATACAAAGGATGCCAGAGTTTTGTGCCTGTCACTCAAATGTCAGAGCAAAAATCAATTCCAGGTTCGGAGCTTGGCAGCTTTCCTTCTCATGACATCCCTTTTCTGTATGTTGTAAAATGCACGTACAGCTGAGCACAGTGCTACTTATTTGCTGTCAGCTATCTGTTATGGCTTTATGAGGAGCTAATTATATAATTAGCTTCCAATTTGATGGATTGTTTGTGAGCTTTGTCAGGTTTGGGCTCTGAGATCACCCTTATATGGCCACACATCACTGGATTCTATACCCATTAGGGGTCACTATCCTGATGTTTGCAGATGTCTGCCATGCTGCTTGGATCCCTTTGCTTTCCTCATCACCATCATTATCTGCTCATCCTTCTTGGTTAGGA
Organism: Protopterus annectens; assembly: GCF_019279795.1. Classification (NCBI taxonomy): domain Eukaryota; kingdom Metazoa; phylum Chordata; order Ceratodontiformes; family Protopteridae; genus Protopterus; species Protopterus annectens. The sequence continues at coordinate 433,919,265 of NC_056748.1, read as the reverse complement.
CACTGCAGGTTTCACATCAGTATAAGGTAGCCTTTCATTTACTCACTGTTACTATGACACAGATATTAGTCTTGGTTAACTGATTTATTAATTCATTCTTCTCTGAATTACCAATTCTACTTTATATGCTTTAGCCATAAAAGATCTATTATCTTTCTATATTGGCTTCCAATAAAGAGCCAGCTTAACTACATTTAGAAATGGGTCTATATTAGATTGTCAATGTTTTAATACTTCGAATCACTAAAGATCGAACTTTAGTGATCAAAGTCTTAAAACTTCGAATTGTTATAAAAATATTTTTAAAACAAAAAAAACAAAAGGGTGTAAGCAAGGAGGCAAGCCCCCCAGCACCCCCACTCTTTAAATATACCAAATCTGAGATCACACTACAGTATAGGAAACAGAAATATTTCGTTTCCGTACTGTATTGCACTGAAGTGCGATCTCGGAGTTGATATATTTAAGTAGTGGGGGTGCAAGGGTGCTTGCCCTCCTGCTTACAGCCTTTAGGTTTTACTTTTTTTGTTTTAAAAATATTTTTATAACAATTCGAAGTTTTAAGACTTCTATCACTAAAGTTAGATCTTTAGTGATTCAAAGTATTAAAACTTCGATAATCTAATATATACCCTTTAGAAATACCTTCTAAATTATATTCCAGCAATGTATATCCATTTAACTTCCTTACCTTGGCATTATTTTTACTGTAATAATAATACCAGTCCCTTTAGAATCATGGTGTTATACCATATGCTAAGGTAATATTGTGGAAGTGCTTTTAGTCTGTAGACATTTACTAGTTCCAAGTTGCTTCATAGTTTGCATATTTTCTTGGCCAGGTTTTACTGATCATTGCAATTTGCTGTCACATTTGGCAGGCAATTATTTTTATACAGGAGTTATTTACCTTTTTAAGGGATGACATGTATCCTTTACTCCTTTTTACTAAAGACATTTACATTTATTATCTCCAACAATTGAAACTCCCTCTTCTGTGCACTGGAGTCTTGTGTTGCTACATCAGGAGTTTCACTAAGATGGCAGAAGGCCTAGAGTGAAGCTCTAGAGTTTGTCTGGTTTAGTTTATGCAGCTGATCTGTGGCCAGTGTTTAACATGGTGCTCTATATTTCAAATGCCAGTGTTCTTGTATGTTTAGAAAACTTGAGCATTTCTTGTTGTAGGGACCTTGTAAGTGTTTGTTTTATACTTTTTAATTGAAGGCAACATCAGACAGTTTCTGAATTGTTTTGGTTGTTCACTCCCTTCAAAGCAATGGCAATACTACTGCAAGTTCCATGAGCACCTTGGCTTTCCTTGTGCAAGTCTTGTTTTATCTGAATCCAGGCCACCCAATGCTCACCCCTGCCCTTTCTGCAAAGGCAGTACTTAGCCTTTCAGATGCTGAACATTCACAAAGAACTTGGCACATCATTGTGTTTCCTTCCTGGGATGTGAGATATAGCATAGACAAGAGTTGTTAAAATGTCTTAGTTTGTCATCTCACAAGCCCACGACCAGTGAACAGATTTCAGCAGCAGTGCAATGTTTTTTCTGGGATAATATGTAAGTTCATTACAGCTGATACTTTATTTATTTTAGGAACTGGATGTGAAAGAACAAAGCCTAAGTCTCTGATCAAAGGAGCTTTAGAAAGGATGGCTCATATTAACAAGGAGCACTACTAGTCACTAACTAATAAACTGAGTAAATATTAGGCAAATCTAGTGATAAGAGTTTGAGTCAAGACTGCACGAATTCTGAAAGACTGGATAAAATGGCAGAAATGATTGCTTGGTTACACAGGAAAAATACTACCAGTAGCACCAGTAAAGGACATAAGGCAATGATGTAGCTGTAGTCCTTTTTTACTTCAGAACAACTTTTTGAGAGTTATGTAGTTAAGTTTCTCTCACCAAGTGTCCTCCTGAATGAATGTGCAAAGTTATTGTACTCCATTTGACCAATCACTATCACAAAGTAGGAGGAAATAGAGACTACACTGTTTCCCAGTCTCTACAATAGTGGGATCTTGGAGTTAGCATATATTAGTATAGGGAGTGTGAATGTGCAGCCTTGGAGGGAAACTAGTATATATTACTGTTTTTTGTTTGTTTGCTAATAAGTAAGTGTGCAAAATTTTGTGTCTTGATTTGCTGGCTTATTGATAAATGTCGGTAAATTAAAAGTGATTAGAATCACTTGACCTTGGTAAATTAGCTGCTATCTTAAGTAAAGCCCCATTTGGAAGAATGAGTCTAGTTATGCTGGATGCATCCCCATGATATTATTTTATTTATTTACTTTCTTATCTGGTTTGGTGGGCAGGTCCAAGGATCCTTTTCAGACATGAACTGTGCCAAGGTGAGGGCTATAGACTAAAATAATAACATATGATAAAACAGGGAAGAGTAACAAAGCAATGGCATATGTTCATTGAGGTATATTAGAAACCTGGTTATTTAACAGAGATGGAACTAAAGTGTAGTTGAAGGAGGTGGAATGAACGAAATGGGCAGTTTGCATGATGTATCAACTTGCATTTGTGGAGTGTAAATTAAAATATTTGGAAAATACATAATGTAGTTACTGGTTTACAGAAGTAAAAGAAAAAAAAAGTTCACACATCCAAACAGCTGAAGTAAAAAATGTTTTCAGTATGTAAGCGCTTTCATTCTGCAAAAAAATCCACTCAGAACTTCATCAGACATTAAAAGAACAGTACATTCCACCATACATTTAAAATGTACTTTTGAATCATACACCATACTATTGATTATACAATACACAACTAGTTTGAAACAACGCCCTCACTTTAATCCAATCAAAATCTGGTTTAAAACAATAGCCTCACTTTGATCATCAGCTGTAAAAATTCACGTCCTTAAATAATTCAACTATTAAACATTTTAAATAAAATATATAAGACTATATATAACCAAATAAATCCTCAATAAACAGTGGCTTTATTGTGTTTTAACTTGTTCTTCCTTAAAAAACATTTCAAATTTCTATTATCACTAAGGCCCAGAGCATGATCTGCTCTCAGCCGAATCTGTCAAAGTGGTTCTCGGCACTCGAAGAGGTTTCAAGCATCAACACAAAAATCAAGTGTAACCACACTATCAAGTGCATAAAATATGAACTTTTTGAAATCTTCACACACTAAACTATGCTTTGCTAACAAATTATTAGTATCCTTGGCCCGAATAGCCCATGAATGTTCATATATTCTTCTTTCAGCTGACGACTCATCTTACCCACGTAGAATGATTTGCAGGATTCACAATTCACAATGTAAACATGTGTTGAGTTACAATTATATCTAGCCATTGGCCAAATGTTAAGGTCCAGATTTGGCAAATAAATATTACTAGTGTTAGAAATTAATTGGCTTGATTACAATTTCCACAGCAGTAAGCCCCAAACACTGAATTGCTCATAATACCCTGAAAAGTTTTTTTTCTCTAAAATAGATTTGAGATTATTCATTTTCTTGTAAGTGAATAAAGGTCTTGTTCCAACACAATTAACTAGGTCAGAGTTTCCAATAATTATTTTCCAATTTTCAGTATTAATATTTTTGATGACAGATATATCGTTCATAATAGGAATAGGAAATGCTAACCTATAAGAAATGGGATTGGGCTGTACTACTTCCTCATGTTGATGTAAGATCAATGATTGGTCTGAACCACAATAACTCAGAATTGGCTGAACTTTCCCCTTTCTAAGCAATGACACTTCTGCACGAATTACATCCAGCCAATCAGAATCATAGCCTCTTGCAACAAAACAAATCCATTAAGGTCTTCCTTTCTTCTTGATAAATTTCATCCTTATTAGTTAACTTACTTAAACAGATTAACTGTCCCTTGATAAATCCCTTTTTATCATGCATTGGATGCCAACTCTGTTTGTGTAGATATTAGTTCACAAATGATTGTTTCCTGAAAATTCTACTGACAAAAGTGGTTCATTGTGTCAAAATTGATGGTGATATCCAAAAAATTACTAAAGAGATTTTGGTAGTAAAGTTGATTTTTTGGATATCACCATCAGTTTTGTCAGTAGTATTTTCAGAGAACTAGTATCTACACAAACAGAGTTTATATCCAATGCATGTTATAAAGGGAGTCATTGATGCAAAAGTGTCATTGCTTAGAAAGGGGAAAGCTCAGCCAATTCTGAGTTATTGCGGTTCAGAAAAATCATTGATCTTACATCAACATGAGGAAGTAGTAGAGACCAATCACAATTCTTATAGGTTGGGTTTACTGATCCTATTGCTAACAATATGTCTGTCATCAAAAATATTATGACTGAAAATTGCAAAATTATTTTGGGAAACTCTGACCTAGTTAATTGTGTTGGAACAAGACTTTTATTCACTTATAAGAAAGTAATAATCTCAAATCTATTTTAGAGAAAAAAGGTTTTCAGGGTGTTATGAGCAGTTCAGTGTTTGAGACTTACTGATATGGAAATTGTAACCAGTGCTGATTAATTTCTAATACTAGTAATATTTATTTGCGAAATTTGGACCTTGACATTTGGGCAAAGGCTATATTTAACTATAACTCAACACATGTTGTTTACACTGCAACTTATGAATCCTGCGTATCATTCTACATGGGTAAGATGAGCCTTTACACCCCCTGCTACTTAAATCTATCAACTCCGAGATTGCACTTCCCTACACTAAGTGCAATCTCAGAGTTGATATATTATGCTTATACTTGGAGAAGAGTAATATAGTTTGTGTTTTATTTGTTTCTGTATGTACTTGTGCTGGAATATAGTAAGTGTTGGTATCCTGTGTGTTTTCAGTATTTTGAGTTTTCAGTATTTTGAACTTTCGAGATTTTGATCTCATGATTTTGGTCTTCACGGTTTTGGGCTTTCAGGATTCCGTAGCGCTCATGTCTAGGGTATTATATCCAGCCTAAATTCATGTTGATTGAGAGAAGGTCACATTAAGTAATGTAATCAAGAATTTTAACTGGGTAAAAAATTGCAACAGGTTTGTAGTCTGAGGATTGTTAGAGGTAAGTGGTCTTTGGCATGGAAACAAATGCATACGGGTTGCTCGAGTGGAGCTTGACTTGTATACATGTATGTATCTCACTAATTGTAATGGGACCAAAACAATAAGATAATTCTGATGGACAGGGTACAGGTAAAAGGGAAAGCCCAAAACAGCAATATCTAAAATCAGTCAACGGAGTCTGCAGCTTTTATAAGCACAGCAAGTGAAATGTTAATAGACCAGCTCTCTGTTCTTTGCCATCACTTTTTGTGTTTCACTTAGTGATTTTTTGCAATCTATCACACATTTTTGGCAGGGGTGAGTTTTGTTTTGTTTTGTAGTGATCTACCTCTTAATGTTTCTCTTCTTAAAGAAAAATACTTTCCCAGTTTAGCTCTGGATTGTCCGTATCTGTCAGCCAGCACATATTAACTGACTGATGATAAAACAGAGACTGTTCATGGGATGTTAAACAGTCATTGTCTTTGGATCTGCATTCCTGCTTTAGACAGAGGCTGGATAACAGAATTCCATGTGATGGCATATTTCCAGACACCAGTTTTTAGAATACATCCTGATGACATTTATAATGAGCCAGGACTTGGCATAATGGTGAAGGTATTTACCTCAACAGCACAAGGTACATGGTTTGATCATCACCTTCAGGGAAATTGACTAGGCTTTAAATGGCCAGCAAGGGCAGCTAGCATAGTGCTTACCTATGCATCTTTGTTCCAACACTGAAGAAAGACAACAGTCATAGAGTATGACATCCTCCCTTCCCACCCAGTGCTTTAACAAAGCCAGCTGGTTTCTGAACCTATGTCATAGGTATTGCATGTACAACTCATTCTGTGAAATGGTAAGTGAGCCTTTTGCTTCTGAGTTTCAATCTTAGAAAGTAATACAGACAGTATGAGAGCATGTTAGATTGGTTTTATTCACTTGCCAAAAAAGGTGTATTCTCTGTAGTAATCCTGGAAAGTAATAAAGCCACTTATAGGAACAGAGAAATACGTGTCAGCAAAAGCAACTTATGACACTGTAAACCTCAAAAGCAAAATGAGACAGCATACAATATAAGCAGATGTTAAACAGCATTGAGCACACCATAAGCAACAGGAAATAAAATGTAACCACAAGGGTAATCAGTGCAGTCATGTGTCTGTTGAAAGGTTTTTATGGAAATGTGCCATTTGGTGGCACTGGTGAGCACCATCCTTCTTTTCCCACTCTGAGAGTCACAAATACCATCAGTCTTGGCACAATCATCTTGAGTGCTTTGCAGTCTGGAGTGCTTTACTGAGTTTCATATACATCGCTTTTCTAACCCACCCTCATCCAACTATATATTCACACTATCAGTTGACATTTTCAGAGTTAGTGTGACACAATTTGTGATGTGTGCAACATGGCAGTGATAGTGGAATTGCAGTCTTTCTGCTTCCATCTGCTCCATCAGTCTGTATTCCTGCAAGTCGTGCATTAATTGCCCTCCCATTGATATCAGGTTGTCTGGTCTGTAGTTAGTAGCAGTACACTTGCTGTGTTTTCTGTGTGATCCCTTTTCAGCTATAATACCTTATCTGCTTGTCTGATTGCCTTATTCTTTTTTACTGTCAAGACTATATACCTTTGAAGACAGCACTATTTTTTTCTCAGGATTAATTTTCTACTATATGATTTTAGCATAATCATTAGTAGGCCATGGTAAGTGAACTGCAAAATCTTCTGCATCAGTACACTATTAACTTTAAATACTTCCTATTTTATACTGAGTTGCTAGTTCAAAATCTCATATGCAGTAGTAAAGTGAGCATGGCATGCATTGATTAAACTGCAATAGATTTGATGTCAGGAGACAGGAATAGACTTATATTAATGTTTAAAGTTGTACCTGAGCACATCTCCAGTCATCAGGCACTGTGCACACCACATGAAGTCTACACTCTTAAAATAAAGCCAGAGTAAACTATACCTCCAAAGAGGAGCATACTTAAATGTTTCAACTAAAGCAGATGCCAGCTCAATGCAAATTGATTTTGCTTTGAAGTACACATGCAGGACTTTTAATTCCATCCTATTTGAGTGAGACAGAGAGCCAGTAACAGATGGAAATACCCGAGAAGTCCCAAGAGAGGTATAAAATTTTATAAACATTCTAAAACAAAGCAGATTTACAGTGAAATAGTATCCTTTGAGCTGTTTATTCTTATAAAGTTTCCTAGCTATTTCCTCACAGTTTAAGCCATAGTACATATTGATAAAGAGAAATACGCAGAATACAAAACTAAAACAAAAGCATAAAGGGAAAAAGTTACCATAGCTCACTAAAAGGCAGATCACTGATGTGAGCTTTTGTGCTGCTGGTTTTCTAATTTTTTTTTTTTTTGACTTACATACCTGCTAGTAGTTGACTGCTGGGTTATGTAATACATCCCTTTTTCCAGGATCCTCACTTAATCACTATTTACAGTGTGCCACTTATGTCATCCTCGCATATTCCTATGGTGGGTGGGACCTCTTCTCATGGCAATTGTTGAGGGACATTGTCAGGGTCCAGATTTACACTAAATATATTGTAGATGGATTCCTATTACAAGAACAAAAGTTCACTACTTCGAACTTGTAATAGGAAGCCTCACTTCTGCGAAAGTTCACTTTAATGAAAGTGAACTTTTGCGTAAGTACACTTCACCGAAAACACCGCAGCACAGTGGAGGACATAAAAAACAAGCTATGTCCTCCACTATGGTGCAATTGTCATGGACCTTAGAGTTAGGGCACGGGTTAGGGTAAGGGGATAGTTAGTAAAGCTATCCCCTTACCCTAACCCATGCCCTAACCCTAAGGTTCGTGACTATCGCACCATAGTGGAGGACATTGCTATGTCCTTCACTGCACTGCAGTCATCACAGACCTTAGGGTTAGGGCACAGGTCATGGTAAGGGGATAGCCCTACGGGCTATCCCCTTACTATGACCCGTGCCCTAACCCTAAGGTCCATGAGTACTGCACGGAAGTTCAGTACAACACCCATTTGTTGTACTGAACTTCGTGTAAGTGCACTTTCGATTAAGTGCACTTTCGCTGCAGTGAGCATTACATGCACTATTTCAAATTAGTGAAAATTCTATCTAGTGTATGGAACCCATTGTAGATACAGATGTACCAATGGGGACTTTATGGTGGAGTGGTAATGGTTAAATAACCATAGTCATTCTTTTTAGGTGAATGGTCATCTTTCTGTCTTTTTTAATTAGCCTTAACTTTGTGGCACATAAGCACATGGACACAGCATCTAGTGGTTGTCAGAAGTGCTGAATATTCTTTTTCATGGCACTGGTGATATAAAGTTATGGTATGCAATACAAGTGTGTAAACTTGTCTAACAACAGGCTTTACAAACTCTGCTATTACTGTTACTGAATATTTGCATTTGTAAATACATTCATTAGGAAACTTATACAATAAACACGCCTCAAAAAACAAAATACAGTAGCAAAATTAACAATATAATTTCAAGGTAGACAACCTTTTATATTACTGAGTAATGGGGGACTGCCCTAATGCTTAAGCTCATCTTAAATAATAATAAGTACAAGCAAAACAGATTTTGTGTTATTTAAGACTGGGCAAAAAACATAGCCCACTATGAATAGTAATACATAAAAAATTGTTTGGTTTGAAATGATATTTTAGTTTTGTTGCATTTTTATCATTGCTTAGTTTAGTTTGAAATGCTGATTGAATATAACTTTTCATAAGTTCCATTTGTGTAACTTTCAACAACAAACTGAATGTATGCAAAGAATCCAGGGGTGTAGGACATCCCTAACAATCACCCAGCTCCCTGGTACAGACAAGATAATTGCAATCATCCCCACTCTGGATTATGAGGAGCTTCTTATGAAGAGATCAACATCCTTCCCTCCTACCATCTCTTACAGGAAGGACAGCATTCGAGTGAGAGTTTATAGCCCTTATAGCCAACTCCTGCTCCTCTCATCTGAGCTGAAGACTTTAACGCTGATCTCAGCACAATTCCTTGAATGGAAATGAATTACTGAGTGCGCAGTGCATGCTCCTTAAGGTGTTAAATGCCTGTGCTGAATACTGACTTAGACCCTCATAAAATCATATAAATTCATTTTGGTATAAAAACATTGTTATATATGTACATATATATTTATATTTACACACACATACACTCACAACGTTGCCCAATTTACTGAACTGCTTCTTTAGGTTTTTAATGTGTAAGGGGGAGATGATGTTATAAATATTAATCTTTTTGTCAATTAGTTTTTTTTTTCCAGAAAATGTTCCACAACTGGCTATCTATGCATTATCTTAGTGTCTTTCTTCATATCTATCTGTCCACAAACTCACCCAGCTATCAATCATGAGTATCTGAAAAGGGCATGACTATCTATAGCTGTCTATGAAATTATCTGTATTAGCCTCTTCTGTATTGGCTTGCATGTAACTGTACCTACCTCAGTATGTTTATAGTCTATATATATCTATGTCATCTTCTGCCGACTGGGGTTATAGCCTTGAACATGGTCTATATCTTGCTACAAACATGAATCTACATTATCAGTGCATAATGACAGGCACTCTGCTTTTTCCTTATCAGTCTTACTCAAATAATCTGTTGTCTGCATACATGTATATAATGTACATCTCGCTGACCAAACTAGATATTTAAAAATGCAGAATATTGCACTTCGGCAGAAACTGCTGCAAAAAACTACTGTCTTCCAAAAAAACTATTCATGTTCTGTGTCTGAGAGCAAGGTGAAATGTGGTAGGTATTTCTTAAAATACATAAAATAAATTCTGCTCACTTTTGAAAAATAAAGTGTGCATCCCATGGAAAACATAGCATTATGCATTACATATTCATGTGGGTTTCCACTTTTACCACTTTCAGTCCTGTATACTTGCATAATATTTTTTAATGAAAAAAACTAAGTCGGCCAGTGCTGTCTTCTGTTGCAATCAGTAATCCATATATCAGCAAGTCTTCCATATTTCTCACCTTATTTATTATTAAATATTCCAAGAGGTGCTATATGACCCCTCCCCATCCCTGAAGCATTCCTGCTGTAGTCTCACCTGTACTTGCTCTATACATATGACAATAACCTTACCATCATGTGTGATCTCTGTAATCAATTTTGTAGACTTCTTCCTCTTGGGTGGTGCTGGAACTCCTAACAGAGGCATGATTTTTGGGTTTCTTTTGTTGTTTCCTGATTAAAATCTAAGGAAAAATATTTAATAGTGGATGATTATTAAAAGCAGTACAGTACAGGAGACAGAGATTTTCTTCAGTGAAAAGTGGTACAGGTAGTTGCATCTGAATCTGCACTTTTGAATTGCAAGGTTCCTTTTCAGTACACTCATATATTTTACTGTTATTCTAATACATACTGTGTATTAAAGACCAGCTAAAAAATTACATGAAACTAACAAAACATTTATAGTTTAACATAAATGTGAATTTCATCTGTCTATGCAAGCAAAAAGCAGATAGAAAATGATGTACACAGACAGACGGACACACTGACATAAAGGTAAATTTCTGATTGCTAAAGTTTAAGTAAGAAAATCAGTAAGGTTACTAGAAGTTAAGTTTGAAGCATTAGAATAATCCTAAAACGCAATTATAAAAGTTAAACTTCAGTTCTGTTGCAAATTGCCCCAGAAGTTAACCTAAGCATGCACTAACCAATTATATTTATTTTCAATTCAGTGAGTTAACTATAATTACTTTTTAATGGCTTTATTTTTTTCCAGGAAAAGTATGATTCAGTTTGAAAGAGTCAGTGCCTTAATATTATTTTTAACAAATAAGTTCATATGAATAGTAGGAAACTTTTAGTACAATGCATTCTTGTTGTTTATGGCAGGAAAAATGTAATCTGCTAAACTGATGAGAATAAAAAAGCATGTACACACTGATCTTGAATTTAAAGTAAAATAAAATAAGAAATCAAAAGAATATAAGAAACCAAAATGGAGCCATAGCTCACAGAAAGGTCAGGTAACTGTAACTGCTAGAAGACTCATATTACCTTCTCAAAGGGTATTCCTGTATCTACAGTCTAAATTTAACTGAAAACTTGCCTACCAAAGTCAGATGCTCAGCAGATTTTTCTCACCTCTGGTAGAATAATTAGCAAACAACATGATAAAAAAGAAATATTAATTAAATGGTTATGATTTATCTGATTGTACTCACAAAGTGCTTCTGTAGTAAAGTCTTTGACTCTAACTCTGAAGAAATCATAGTTTAGTTGTGCAAAGTATTGATTTTGCTTACCTTATTGTAGAATAATCCACAGAGACAGCAGCCAGTCAAATAACTGCCTTTTGTACAGTTGTTGGTGTGTTAGTGTAATTTGTTTCTCCCCTCCCTTTGTGGGCTCCAAACTCTACATCACACAGGTGCAAAATGGAACCGTCCTCCAAGGCAAGGCAGGAAAAGTGTTTTAGGGACTGCACAGCACAACGTGCTAATGCAAAGTAGTGTAAATCTGACTCCAAAAGTTCCTTGCCCAGCCATCCTGAAGATATTTATAGCAAAGAGCTGAGAAGGTCTCATATGGCAGGAAAGGCAGTGGCAGTATTGAGACTAAAAGCATGGAGCTCAGCACTCTTGGGGTTGTTTCATTACAGCTACACTAGGCTGCAGGGGCAATAACATAATGGTCCTACACAAGTACTTAAAGTTAAAGCAGGAGTGGCAGGCTTGCTCACAAATCCCCCCACCCCCATACAGTAAAAAACAAGATTAGTAAAATAAAATGTTTGAGTCAAGGTAATAGTGAAGTTATCTGGAATGACATAGAACTCTGAGACTGAAAAAAAAAGGTTTGCTTTTACATGGTTTTGTGTCTTTTCACATCACAATATCCACCACTTTTAAAGATCCTGAATATATGTTTCTGTCTTTGGAAATGCAGCCATTCTGATTTCCCCAGGCATTTCAAGCCCTTGTTAGAGTTATTTTAGATGTCTGAAGCTATGGAAGTCTTATCATATTTGGTGAAAAGTCCATGAAAGCTTTAGGAATTGTCACCTTGGCACATAGGTACATAAGGCTTAATACCTGAGAATATCAGGTAACTACAGTACTGTTGCATTATTAGCATCCGTGCATCACTGCTCTGGCATATTTTGTTCATGGGAGATCCTTAGCTGGGCCAAGTTCCCTGACTACTTCTGGACTACTACTAAACTGTATACTTTATTTACATTTTATTTCTATAATATTCTGCTTATTTCCAGTACTTTGGAGTCATGTGGTATATAATATTTGCAGTTTTATAAATCTGATTTTATTGCTTTGTCCTCTAAGAGAGAGAGAGAGGATACTGAGTTATGAAGAGCTATGTAACTAGTGAACACTTACTGTGAATATCTCAGCAACATATTCAGAAACTATTGCCCTAAGTGAATAACAACATATATTTGAAAACTCAGGGACCCTGTAATTAAAACCACTGTTTAATCTGTCAAACTCATTAAAGTCAAGACACATAATAGCTTAAATATAAAATGAGCTGCTTATATAAACATATACATTACTTAAATTATCAATTTATTACTCATATTAGAAGTGAAATTAATTCCTGCATATAATGCTGCACTTGCCTTATGTATTTAATTAACTGCAAAGGTTTTTATTTAACAAATATTAAGCTATCTGACCATGACACATACTGAACAACAACAACATGTCTGTGGACAATTATGTGTTGTGGGTGCGTTGTATTTCAGCACAGAAGATTAATGCTATGAGCTACTAACAAGCTCTGTCCTGTAGTCTTTGAATATGGTTCCCTCAGTCTTCATTTGCTTCCTGTGTGACTCTGAAAAAGTCATTAAACCATACAGTTTTCTCCTGTTGCCTATGACCCATCAAAAAGCATTTGTGGTTAGTGCACTTAGCCGGTTAACAAGACATGCATGCACACACACGCACGTGTGTGTGTGTGTGTGTGTGTGTGTGTGTGTGTGTGTGTGTGTGTGTGTGTGTGTGTGTGTGTGTGTGTGTGTGTGTGTGTGTGTGTGTGTGTGTGTGTATAGATCAAATACAGTAAATTTATAAATACTATTCTGCATTCACTAAGATGGTACTCTGCATACAAGTTCAAAGGTCACAACTGTCACTCTTTAGTGTTGTACCATACATCAGCCATATATTAATAATGCCATTTTCTATGACATTTACAAACCTCCATTTTACACAGACACTATGGGAGGTATCTCAGCTTTTCCTGAAAGCAGAAAAATTTTACCTCACTGTCTTAGTAAAATAGTTTCAGCAAGAGAAATGTCATCTTTGGGGCCAGATCTGTTCAGATAAATGGCTTTGGGTATTGTTTTAACAATATGTATTTTATCATTGGCAGTTAAAGCAGGTGAGTAGAAGGTTTTCATTATTGTGCTTTTTACCAAAGTCAAGGCCAATGTTAGGGTGATATGAAGTAAAATAACTCCATCCTTTGATGTGCTTTTACATGTTTAATAGGAGGCAAACAATAATGGAGGCAAGAATACTAAGATTTAACAAAGAAGTGCAAATGTGAGATGAAAGACAGAAGGTATACATAATAAATATGTATTTCTATTCCTACCCCAGGTGACTGGCTTACTGACACTGCAGTCCAGCATTGGGGAGTGCTGCACTCCTGAGTGTGTAGTTCTTCAGATGACATGTTAAATCAAGATCCCATCTGCTTGAGTTGGTGGTAGCACAAGTAGATGTAAAAGATCCAAGGGCCAGAGCTGGATCCAGTGCAAGGTGACCTAGGAAGCTGCCTTTGGCCCAGTACTGGCTAAAGGCCCAACCACCAACATTAATTAAAAAAAAAAAAAAAAAAAAAAAAAGAAAGAAAAGTTTTCCATGACATTAATAATACAAAATACTGCTGGATTATGCTGATGATTTCCTGCCTTCTGCTATATTTCATGTACAATTTCCAGCTTCCTGCTGTTAAAAGGACAAGATTTCCTGCTCTGCGTGCAAGCAAATTCTATTTTCAGACTTATTTCGTTGGCAGATGCTTTAGCCAATCAGAGTACATGCAGAGGACACGACTTTCCGGGAAATGCAGCGAAATTTAAATTTTGCAAACCAGAACAATGCGAACACAGATGTAGCAGTTTATGTAGAGGAATTCTTTTTACACTGAATATAAGCAGTATCACGCTGAGTGGAATTGTAGCACCACAAGTTTTTTATTGAGTAGGTTTATTTTTGGCCGTGAACGTGTACCGAAAAGTGGAGATGCAGTGCTTTTTTTTTATTTCCCCAAAACAAACAGGTGTGTGTGTGTGTGTGTGTGTGTGTGTGTGTGTGTGTGTGTGTGTGTGTGTGTGTGTGTGTGTGTGTGTGTGTGTGTGTGTGTGTAAAATCCCCCTGTTATCAGTCTCTGCCTAAAGGACTTGTTCAGTCTCCAATCCTGTATCCTGGTACAGGTAGCAACAGCTTTAATCCTCGTTACCAACTGTTAGACCGCTTTGATAAATCACTTAGGATTACAGTCATTAGAGTTTCACAGTTTTCTGAGAAATACATTTTGATGCAAAACCTGTCCTGTTAACTTATTAAGTTATATAGTGTCATTTGTTCTTATCTGTCTCCAGTTTTGCAGAACATTTCTGATTTTGCCACATATTTACATTATATTTGCCACCCTGTCCTCCAGAAACTCACTTAACCAGACAGTGCTTTGGGACAACTGGAAATTTGGGCTAGACTCCTCAACAGTCCCCTGGACTACAACCCTGGTAACTATCTATGGACTAGAGTATTTGTACTGTAGGGGAAGCAAACTGATTGCACTCAATGAGAGCATCACCATATGAGCCATGCTCTTTGGATGTGATCCGTGTTTTCCTTAATGTTGACAGTGTGTTTTAGCTGCAAATAAAATGAACAGCATGAAGTCTGATTTTAATGTCAATATTTTAACTATGAATACATTTTAATTTAACTTGTTTTTGCAGGCACCCAAGTGTGAAATGCACTGTGTTTGGGCTACAGCAGTTTGTTTAGCACTTAGTGCAGATAAGTAAGGCTATCAGAAGTGCTCCTCAGCTGCTCCTGAAAGGGAGCGCTTGTGTCCAATGGGCTATCACAAGCTGGTAGCAAATGCACCTTTCACAGAGATGCTAATTAGTACTTTACTATATGCTACTTGAGTATGAATCCCAGCATGTCTTGTAGTTTAATAATGTTTCCAGATGCATTTTAACTAAATATGATTTCCAAGGGAAAAGAAACGTACTGTTTCTCATAATAATACCCACTTCTTCACTTGGTAAGCCCTCTAGGCACACAGTTACTTTTCAAGGGTGACCTCTGAGTGATGTCTGGTTAAGTGACTTGCTCAATGTTACACAGTAGGCAAATTATGGCTTAAGAAATCAAATCCTGTACCACAAGAACTACAGTTCATAGCCTTAACTGTTGCATCAATGCTAAGTCTGTTTTTAATGTGAGTGTTTTGTTTTGTTTAGAAAATGTCTGTCAGTGTCTTTTCTGTTAGATTTAAAATAAAAGTTTTTAATGAAATCTAAATCTATGTGGCAACTATAAAAGTAAAGGAGAAGATAATATGCAATAATATGTCCTTGTTGATAAAATTTTTTACTTACAATTTTTATTTACTTTGTTATGGTCCTGTATTGATGATTTTTTACATTTGCCTACACTAGACAATAGAATTATGTTAGGTATCTACGTGTAGTAACATATTAAATTGAAGGCAATTTGTATTTTTAGGGCTTTGTAATTCTTAACTTCTAATTTATTTTTAATTATTTGTACTAATATTATTTATTGTAAATCGAGTGTTGGGTTAGTTGCTTTTAATAGTACTGAATGAGTTTACATTAACAGCACTTTAAATAATATTGTTACATGCAGATCTAGAAATATGTGTTATATTTATCACACATATTTTTATACTGGTGTTTGATGAGCGCACAGCTTGACTTTGATGTACTGTTCCTTTAATTTAACTAACCATTAAGCCATGCTGTGCACGTACTATTTATACAGTTGTTGGCGGTACTTTTTGAATGTTTTGTTCTGAAGAAGCCGTAGTTTTAACTACGGCGAAAACGCTCTTTTTTTGAACAATAAACAGCGTTAAGCTACAGCTTGAAGTAACGTTTTCTGGATAAACTGTAATGCTTATAGCTTTTTCCTTTTTGGAACCACGTCTACTGGATACGGTTTGATTTCTTGTGCCTTTTTGTCCTGGCTCCAGGAAGAGTAGGAGTTGGCGTCTTTTCTTTGTTCATTAGTTTGTTTTTGGTTTTGTTTCACTATTATGTCGTCTGGCCAGCCTACTAGTCTGGGCAGTCCAGGACTTTTTAACTCAGAGTCCAACAATGACTCTGACAGTTTAACTGCGTTAATACGCGAACTGTCTCAACGCATGGACAGTATTTCTTCAAAACTGGATATCATTGAAAAACGAGATATTCAGCGTTCTTTCCATGGGTCAGAACAACATGAACAACAACTGAGTACCGCTTCAAGGAGGCCAGGAGGGGCTTCCTTCATTTTACCTACGAGTAGCCCTACGGATGCTTCAATACCACCAGGGCAACCACCTTGTCCATTGCGGACATCAACTTTGACTAATAACTCTTTACCGCTTACTGGAGCTATGTATGATCAACATTTTCCACCTATTACCAACAATCAGCAGGACCATATGCTTATAGGAGTTCCTAACATGGAAGTTTGGATTAAAAACTTGGACAACATGAACTTTGAAGTAGGGCAGGAACAACCGGCCATGGACTTTCATAACTCTACAGTAAGTGACAGTACCATCGCAGATAGACTTAAAAGCTTTGATTTAAAACTTCTAAAACTGAAAAAGTTACAATTAGAAGTGAAGTACTTCAGGCAATGTCTTTCTGAGAAGTTGATTCCTAAGGGGTTGAGGTCTAACTTCTGCCCCACAGGACTATTTTATGACTCTGACTTCAACAAAGAATTAGCCATACTTTTTGATAACCAGGGCTTGCAGTTACTTGATTTATTGATTAAACACTATAACAAGCAAATTGATAAGCTGACTATTGAAGTATCTGCACTTGACACAGGATTGAAAAATGACTTAGACTTTGAGCGTTACAAATTTGACTATACTCGGATTTTTACGAGTATAGATTCATTTATAGAAAAATTAAAAACAAATAAGAACAAAAAATTAGTGAGGGACAGACTTTCGTACAGGAACAACTTGGCTTATACTAAATTAAGCGCTCCACGTATTATTAACTTGAATGATGAAAATAATGAGAGACTGGACCCTCAACCATCTTCAAGTGGGCATGACATTGGATTTGGTAATGATGATGTAGAAGGGCAAGGCCCAAGACGTAGTAATAGAATTCGGGCAAATACTAACAAGAATGGTCCCCCTCAATATGTGAACAACAGGTACAACAACTACAGTAACAATTCCAACAACAGTCATTTTTTAGGTTCACGGAACTTGAAGTTCCAACAGAAGAACTGGAACAACTCTCGGAAGTAGCGATGCCAACAGCTTCCGTACCTGGACTTGAAACTACAATAGTTGATATTGACCAAACTATGGAACTAGTTGGTCCTGAGAATACTGCAAAACATGACCTATATAACAACAAGTTGGAAATTCTTACCATTAAAAATGGAGACTTTGCCATTTATAATTTCTCAAGTATCTCTTTAGACCCTTGTTTGATCGAACTGTTAGAGTATGGGAAAACTTTTGTCCCTACAAGGAATTGCAACCTCCCTAGAACAATCATTGGTTTAAAGTGCTATGTCAGGAAGCTTAACCTTAAAATTATTTTTGACAACAACGCTACTATTAATGAACCTAAGCTGAAACTAGCTAGCACTTTCAATCCTCCCTTACACACTAGCTTAGCTCTTTTTGAGAAAGCATGCGAAGTGGATATCAGGCATTTACACACTGAACACACAACTAAAAAGAAGTACTTAGACTATAACATTACAGTTGAACAAATGAGTTGTCTTAAACACTTATGCTCTTCAGACACTAGAGTGGTAAAGCCTGATAAAGGAGGAGGCTTGGTTATTTTTGATAACCATACTTATATAGAAAAAATGGAGGATATATTAACTAGTGCAGCTTATAACTTGTCCTCAATGAATGAACTGAATATATCAAAAACAAGGATTAGAGGTTACTTTAGAGACATGTTTGTTTGTGGTAAGATCGACTTAGAAACATATAACTATATTGATATCAATATGTCCAAAAACTCTGTGATCTTCGGAATTCCGAAAATTCACAAGAACTTATATGATCCACCAATGCATGCATTAATCGACAGTCGTTTATCAATAACCTACCCCTGTGCACAACTTGTTGAAACTATTTTGTCAAAATACTTGAAATTGATTCCAAGTATATGCAAAGACTCATGGTCTTTCCTCTACAACATGAACAACATTGAGTTTGATAAATCATTAAACTTCCTCACGGTTGACGTAGTCGACCTCTACACATCCATACCACACTTAGAGGCAGTAGAATGGATTTCCTTACTACTTAGTGAACTTGGAGCTTCAAAAAAAGAGATTGATATTGTCCCTGAACTTCTTGACATCATTTTAACATCTAATTACTTTACCTTTAATAGTAAAGTATACTTACAGAGACAAGGTATAGCAATGAGTTCACCATGCGGTGCAACCGTCGCTAACCTTTTTATGGCATACTGGGAAAAGCTCTACATATTTAAAAACACAACTATAATGGGGAAAATAAGATTTTACACTAGATACCTTGACGATGTGTTCATCCTATTTAAAGGCAATGCAGAAGATGCATCGAATTTGATTGAACTGATGAACAACTCTACTTCCTTTTTGAAATTTACATTTACTTTTACTTTTTCATTTACGGAAATAGACTATCTAGATGTGAAACTGGGTAAGGATATAGAAAACTCGGAATATTTTTCCACAATTTATAGAAAACCAACCTACTGCAACTCTTTTTTGCATTTTAAAAGCTCACACCCTTTCAAGCAAAAAAGAGCTATTATTAAGGGGCAGTTAATAAGAGCAGCCAGGATGTGTAGTAGGGATAGAGCATTCGTCAATGAATGTAACAACTTAAGAGGAATGTTTATGAGTAGAGACTATCCACTAACTATGTTCCTAGAACTTCTAGATGAAGTTAACACCAAGCGCCTTAATGGGATCTACCTTTCACTACTTAGTAGTAAAACTTCAGAAGTAGAGTACTTAAACTCCTCCCTTGAAGTAAGAGAGCAGGAATTGGTGATGATGAATAATAGTAATGGAAGAAATAGTACGAACTTAGAAATTCCTTACACTAGTTTCATCTCCACTTTCAGTAGGGACTCTCATGATATTCAACATATTTTAATTAAGAACTGGCACTTCATCTTGAATAACGAAGAACTGTTGGTAGAACTAGGGGATAGACCTAGATTCGTGTATAAAAGTGGGAGTAACCTTAAATCTATTCTCGAAAACAATAAAGGGTTAAATAATAATATAAAATCTAAAGGTTGTTCACAATGTGGGTTTTGTAAAAACTTGTAATTCTTTTAAGATTCGGAATGAGAAATATTATATATATCATAAACTTAACTGTACATCTAAATCTATAGTTTATTTGGCCCTATGCAACTGCTGTGATGCATATTATGTAGGGAAAACGGACCGAAGGTTACGTGACAGGATCTATGAACATTTGTATGCAATAAAAACTAAGAAATGCGAAAATGCCTTAGCAAAATATTGTAGCAAGTATGAGGGGCACTGTTTCAGTTTTCTTGCTATTGATGAAGTACCACAAACTACGAGGGGAGGACCAGTTAGCCTTATATTAGAAACTTGAGAATTGGAATGGCAACTCCTGTTGAACTCATTTTGTGTTCCAGGGTTGAATGAACACTGTAATATCTCCTGTATTTTAAAGATGAGGAATTATATGAGATGACATTAGGGTACAAACAGACTTTTTATTATGTTCGATAAAGTTTACACACATTTTTACATTTTTTAATTTAATACACACTTGTATGGTTTATGTACATATTTTTACAGTTTATTGCTAGTCTTCTTTTATTCATTATTATTTTTACTTTTAACTTACTGCATTTTTGTTGCTAATATTTTTATTTGGTCATGGTCCTGTTTGGACTATACTAGATAATAGAATTGCATTAGGTATTTATGTGTAGTAATACATCAAATTGAAGGCAATTTGTATTTTGTTTATTGTATCCTCGTTGATAACATTTTTTACTTACAATTTTTATTTACTTTGTTATGGTCCTGTATTGATGATTTTTTACATTTGCCTACACTAGACAATAGAATTATGTTAGGTATCTACGTGTAGTAACATATTAAATTGAAGGCAATTTGTATTTTTAGGGCTTTGTAATTCTTAACTTCTAATTTATTTTTAATTATTTGTACTAATATTATTTATTGTAAATCGAGTGTTGGGTTAGTTGCTTTTAATAGTACTGAATGAGTTTACATTAACAGCACTTTAAATAATATTGTTACATGCAGATCTAGAAATATGTGTTATATTTATCACACATATTTTTATATACTGGTGTTTGATGAGTGCACAGCTTGACTTTGATGTACTGTTCCTTTAATTTAACTAACCATTAAGCCACGCTGTGCACGTACTATTTATACAGTTGTTGGCGGTACTTTTTGAATGTTTTGTTCTGAAGAAGCCATAGTTTTAACTACGGTGAAAACGCTCTTTTTTTGAACAATAAACAGCGTTAAACTACAGCTTGAAATAACGTTTTCTGGATAAACTGTAACGCTTATAGCTTTTTCCTTTTTGGAACCACGTTTACTGGATACGGTTTGATTTCTTGTGCCTTTTTGTCCTGGCTCCAGGAAGAGTAGGAGTTGGCGTCTTTTCTTTGTTCATTAGTTTGTTTTTGGTTTTGTTTCAATAATATGCATGCTGACAGGTTTGAACAGTGTCTTTGGTAACTGGGGAGATACAGCCATGTTATTAGATACTGTGATGCCTGTGTGTGCGAGGCTGGTCGATTATCTTGCCTAGGCCTCCATTTGGCCATGAAAATACCACCTCAGATCTCTCCTGAATAGAGGTCACTAGCTTAGTGGGAATAACTAGTTCAACAACTGATAATTAAAGAAAATTAGACAATTTGACAGTGCTTTCAACACAGTGCAAATTTCCTGTTTTTTCTACTGTTTACAAAGAAATG
This sequence comes from Protopterus annectens, assembly GCF_019279795.1. NCBI lineage: Eukaryota > Metazoa > Chordata > Ceratodontiformes > Protopteridae > Protopterus > Protopterus annectens. The sequence continues at coordinate 433,897,927 of NC_056748.1, read as the reverse complement.
CTTGTCTAGAGTTTTCAGCAGTTTCAATCAAACAGTATATTTAAGAAAAACTTAAAAACTGTATGCTTTTAATTTTCACTTGCTTTAAACAAGACATACCAATAACAGAAGAAATGTTGGGTTCAGTTGTTTAGACTTGTAAAGGCCTTTGGGTCATTCGTCTAGTAACCTCCTATAAACAGCATAAGCATTATAAGCTGTGTTCTTTTTCACTGGAGCAACTAATAGCTATTTTTTTTTTTTCATTGTGAAGGGCCTCACTCACTTCGATTCCTTTTTCCTACAACTAATTTTGCTTTGATTGCAAAATGCTCCCGCCTGCTTGGGCACCTTTTTCCAATGCACAGTTCATTCTTGCTAACACAGCAAACAGCACAGTGAAGAAACATTACAATTACTTCTGTGTAGCTGTAAATTTGAACTGTTTCTGAAACACCATATTACTGAATTTACATCACTTTAATACAAACATTGCTTAGACTGTAATTAAGCAGACAGCATTGTCTCAATTTCCCAGTGCACATGATTCAGAGTTGTTAGTTTTTGTAAAAAGGTAGTGCAATAGCTTTCTGCAGTACACCCCAATGTACACACTTCAAAATTACCAAACTCGCCTTTTCAGAAAGCCAGTAGAACACTTCTCTTCATCACACCATAGCAAACTGTGAACACTTTGCACTACTACAAAGTTTTCCCAGTATTTTTCAGTTAATACTTCACTTTTTCTAAGCACACCCATTTTCCATATCTTGTATTTACTAACAAAGCATCCTTTGACGCATACCATCTATCCAGACTTTGCATTTACTAGGGGAATTTCCACAGCTTTCTCAAGTCATGGATAATTTGACACCACAGTGTGTTATAATCTATCGGTTGCAGTTTAGCATTTAAAGTTCAGTAAAGCATTTGTTTGCAGTCTAAAAATTCAACAGCAGTCTTAGTAGCTGCAGCAATTTCGTCATTAACCTCAGTAATGTAGTACTCTTAACACCTATCAACTTCTAAGAACAAGAAATCTGGACAATACCACAAATAATGGGGGGACAAAGGCCCAAAAATAGGAACACTTTTTCAAATATTGCTCTTAAAAACTTAGAAAGTTGATAGAATAACAGGTTTTGCATTTGCATCAGTTTTCTGAAGGATATGAAGCAGAGGCGGCTTGTGCTATAGGACTGCAGGACTGCAGCCCCACAGCTGTAGAAAGAAGAAAAAAAAACAAAAACAAAAAAAAATTGCGAGTCCCAGAAATGTAGAAAGAAGAAAAAAAAATTGCAAGTACCGGAACTCCACGCATGCGTGCATGGAGTTCCTGGAACTCACAGAACTCTAGACTGTCCTGATAGGGGGAAGGCATCTCTGCCCTGCAGATGCCCAGAAGTCTATGCAGTGACGACCACACAGAACAGAAGAACTCCGGACTGCATCGTCTGCAGGCTGGAGCCTACATTCTTGCAGGAAAACCAGCCATTAGCTTGCATGGGACTCGGGAAACACTGAATGGGACATGGACTCAGGGAACTGATACTGCAGAAGAACTTGAATGGGACTGAGGATAAACACTCAACTGAAGTCAGGTACTGACTGTTTGTGTGTGTGTGTATGGGTGTGTGTGTGTGTGTGTGTGTGTGTGTGTGTGTGTGTGTGTGTGTGTGTGTGTGTGTGTGTGTGTGTGTGTGTGTGTGTGTGTGTGTGTGTGTGTGTGTGTGTGTGTGTGTGTGTGTGTGTGACTAGAGAGAACTCCAGATACATGGTGGTGGGCTTGAACCCTGTACCTTGGGTGCAGGTGGCAAGAGCCTGAAGTCCCTACCCACCACCATTTGTAAAACATTTGCAGATTTTTGCTCATATTTGTTCTGTTCTGTTCCTCATAAAATCTGTGGTTTCTGTATTTTTTTTTCCTCACACAGTTAGTAGTGCAGTGGTGCAGTGGTAGCATTGTTGCCTGACAGTTACAGGTTCTCTGGTTTGATTCTTGGCTAGGGTGCCTTCTGTGTGGAGTCTGCATGTTCTTCCTGTGTTTGTGTGGGTTTTCTCTGGGTGCTCTGGTGTCGTCCCATCTTACAAAGACATGTGTCTGGACTGTTTCTCCATGGGCCTCTGCTGAAAATTGGCGTTTGTCCCAAGTTAGACTTTTCTGGTTAACAAATGATAAATAAAATCTGTGGTTTCTGCATTTTCTCCTCACACAGTCAGTAGTGCAGTGGTACAGTGGTAGTAGCATTGTTGCCTGACAGCTACAGGTTCTCTGGTTTGATTCTTGGCTGGGGTGCCTTCTATGTGGAGTCTGCATGTCTTCCCTGTGTTTGTGTGGGTTTCCTCTGGGTGCTCTGGTGTCCTCCCATCTTACAAAGACATGTGTCTGGAGTGTTTCTCCCTGGGCCTCTGCTGAAAATTGGCTTTTGTTCCAAATCAGACTTTCCTGGTTAACAAATGTTAAATAAATAAAAATGGCAGGCATTTGAATTTCAGACTTCATATTGCTCAAAAAGTACATGGTAACACAAAACTTTTTATTCTAGCAATTTTCTAAGTTTATAAGATTGATATGGTGCTGCAGTAGTGTTGTCACCTCACAGTAAGACATCCTGTTCGATTCTCAGCTAGAGCGTCTTCTGTGTGGAGACATGTGTGAATGGGCATACCTTCGTTGAAGGTTGTGCGTCAGGGCTGGCAACTCAGCACATAAAAATCTACTGCCAATCATTAGCGGACCGGAGTTCCGCTGTGGCAACCCCTAACCGGGAAAAGCCAAAAGACACAACATAAGATTGATATTTGAAATTTGTCCCTATTTTTGGGACTGTATTCCCAGATTATTGGCTTCGTCCAGGTTTTTTGTGCTAAGGTTGAGAGGTATGGTGAGAACTGAATTCACTGTATATTTTTGGGGGCTGTACTCCCCCATTACTGGCTTTGTCCAGGTGTTTTTTGCTAAGAGGTTGAGAGCTATGGTGAGAACTGAATTCACTGAATATGTTTGGGTGCTGTATTCCCCCATTATTGGCTTTGTTCAGGTGTTTTGTGCTAAGAGGTTGACAGCATTTATTACTGCTCAATATCTGAGTTGTTTGGCTTCTGCTACATACCTACAATCAACTGCATTACTAGCTGAGTTAAGTAAGAACTTACAGTGTTAAAGATTGTACTGCATTTTATTTTTCTGCCTCTTTAATGGTTTCATTGAATATTGTGGTCTGTGTCACAATGTAGTTCTTTATTTTTCTATTTAATTGTTTCAGAGAATACTGTGGTCTCTCTCTCTTTCTGCAGTTAGTTTTCCACCCTCCCTCCCTGTTCTTGTTCTGGTATTAATTTTGTTGGCTTTGGAATTGCCCACCCCTCCTGTAAATTTGTGTTTGAACACTCCTCTTAGGTCTCATTTGCTCACTCAACTGAGTACAATGTGATCATATTTTGACTTCAAACACTCCTACCAGTCCCATCAGTTCAGCTCTATCCCAGCTCTCTTCCAGTCTACTGTCACTAGCTCATTCTACTTAATACAGAGAGAACATCTGTGAAGGGCAAGCCACTTAGGTCCTGAACTTTGAATTATCTTCTGTTTCTCCTTTCTCCCTTTCCACTTTACAAAAAAAAAAAATTCTAAGCTTGCTTCATGCGTTTCCTGTAACTAGTCTAGTCCAGATACAGATTTGCTGTAACCAGGACTGTTTGTAAGCTTCTGAGCCCCCAAAGCCTTTCTGTGTTGGAGGGAAGCCTTCTAGCTAATCAGTGGGAGTGGTAAGCACTAGGTAGCCTATCTACCACAAGAGTGGTTTCTGGCCCAGAAATTGTAGTTTATTGGCCGTTTGGGCAGTTTTTCCATCTCTTTCAACTTCCTGGTTTAAAAGCCTGTGTTTGCACTTGTTTCCCATCTTTCCTGTAACTAGTCTAGTCCAGATACAGCTTTGCTGAATCCAGGACTGTTTGTAAACTTCTGAGCCCCCCCCCCAAGCCTTTCTGTGTTGGAGGAAAGCCTTCTAGCTTATCAGTGGGAGTGGTAAGCACTAGGGAGCGTATCAACCACAAGATCCAAGTACAGATTCTTAGTTTTAGCACTTGAATTTGCTTATTTGACTCAGCACTTGTTCAGAACTTGTTGTTAGCAGTAAATAAGCTACAAATTACTACAGTACTCAACCGTCCTCTTTACCTAGAGGAAAACAGGTTTTTACTTACTTTCCTCACTTGCTTAGAGAAAAACATCTCTTATATTCACTTTTCTCAATTGTCTAGAGGAAAGTAGTTTTTTTTATTCAGGCATGTCCAAGGGTCAGCTCCCAGTGTACTCTCATGTCTACCTGATGAATCTGGGCATCTTGGGGCAATGTAGCAATTGCCTCATGTACACAGACAACCTATCCCCCTATCACCCAACACCAGAACCTGTGAGAGATGCACTTATCTAGCCAAACTGGAGGTAAAGCTCTGTCCAATCAAGACTGAACTTGACAGTCAAGAGGAGAAAGTAAACACTTGCACTACACCACACTCATCACATAGTCCCACTAAACCTGCACCAACAAAATCCACACATAGAAACACAAAAACATTCACAGAGGCTCTCAATAATAATCTACTCAAGCAACAGAGACCTCCAAAGCAGAAACGCAAGCAACCTCCACCCCCCAACATAACCTAAATGACACATAACCCACAGACTCAGTGTGCCAATAAACCACAGCCCATAAGGTAAAACAACGTACCCAATGCACTAGTCATAGGTGACTCTGTAGTCAGGCACACTGATGTCCCACTCAACAGGCTAAACAAGGAGAAGGTTACTGTCAGCTGCCTGCCGGGTGCCAGGGCCTGCCACATAACCCACGCACTCAGGTCACTCCACAACAAGTACAAATATGACTCTGTCATTGTTCATGTTGGTGTGAATGACCTGAGATGTACCTCCCTGGACTACATGAGAAGAGACATGTAAGAGCTCTCTGATCTTGTAGCCCAGGTAGGTATGACCTTAGCTCTGAGTAGCATCCTGCCACTGCCCAGAATGATACCACAATACAAGGACAAAATGATTGACGTCAACAATTGGCTAAGCTTCTGGTGCCATTCTAAGGGGATCTAGTATCTGTCTGCCTGCGACGTCATGGTCGACAGACCATGATGCTTTGCCAGAGATGGCCTGCACCTGTTGCCCCTGGGATTCCTGATACTGGGAATGGTCTTGCCACCCCTATAGTGCCTTTTTTAGGCAAGGTTCAAATGACAAATTCAGCACCATAACAGGAATAGGCAAGCAAAAACTGAGGTAATGCTATTCAATGCTAGAAGTCTAAATCTCAAAATGCACTTACTTGAGGCACTCCTTAAAATGGAGAATATTGATATTTGTGCAGGGACTGAGACCTGGTTCAAGACTCTAGAGAACACCCCTGCATTACCAGGCTATAACTCCTACCACACTTTTTGGCAATCTAACCTGGGCCAGAACACCAAAGGTGGAGGTGTGTCCATATTTATTAAGGATATCCACACCTCCAGGCTAGTTGAGTAGCATAATGCATCTGAGGTTATCCAAGTGCAGCTAACTCTGGGCAAAACTGCAATCCAAATTGTGGCTTGCTACAGATCCCCCACCATGCCCCAGGATTCCCACTCCTCTTTTCTTGATATACTGGAAAATATTAGGGTTCAATCAAACACCCTAATAATGGTCAATTTCAACTACCCCACCATTAACTGGGAAAACTACTCATGTGCCAACTCCTTCACTCAACTCTTTCTGGAATTCATAAATTCCAATGCCCTGGATTAACTTATCCACACCCCCACCAGGGGCAACATTATCCTAGACATAGTCATTACCAACATGAGTGACCGGTGTTCCACACCTGAAGTCAACTCCTCGTTGGTCAGATCCGACCATAAGTAAATCAACCTAGTTATGCCCCCTCCCACCATTAAGGAAGCCACGGTAAAAAATGTCTCCATAGCTAACTTCATGCTTCTTAAGACAGAAGTGGCGAACTTCATGACACCCATGCAGATGGACAATACAGTTACAACTGCTAAATCCTGCACAAATGCACTATATAAGCACTTACACAAGTGCATGAATCATGCTATCCCAAACAGAACCAAGATGCTATCCTCCAAAAAAAGGAAGCCAATCTGCTGGTCCCCTTCCATAAACGAACTCTACAACAGAAGGAAGAAACTGTTGCAAAAGAGAGTGGAGGAGCTCCATGGTCAGCCTCAGTAAGAAGCTGAGATCCCTTATAAGAAGAAGCTGAGACCCTCCAAAGCTAGCTATATAAACAAAATCACCAGTGATTCTAAGGGCAACCACAAAGCATTCTATAGCTATGTCAAGGATCTCAATGGCAACACCCAGATCTGCTCTGAGTTACAGCGCAACAGCACGAAAATTACAGAACCAACTGATATTGCCAACATCCTGGCAGATAGGTTCAGTGCTAACTTTACCCCACTCTCACCCCCTAAAGGGCTCATATCTATACAGGATGAATGCAGTGTCCCTGTAATCACATCTATGCAGGTAAAAGTTCCACTCTCTAAAACCAAAAACACAGCATCCATGGGACCGGACAACATCCCAGGCTGCATTTTGCACAAACTTCAGAATGAATTGGCTCCCCACCTAAGCACCATCAACAGTTATCCCACTCCACAAAGGGGGAGCCACCACTGATCCTGGGAACTATTGCCCTATTAACCTGACGAGCCTGGTCTGCAAGGCCATGGAACAAATCATCATGGAACTCATAAACAAAGACATTGGTAACCTCCAAACTATGGACCCCACCCAGTTCAGGTTTGTGAAAGGCAGATCATGCCTTCTGAACCTGACTGACTTCTTTGAGGCAGTCACCAAAGCTGTAGATGAGGGTAAGGTGGTTCTAACAGCCTATCGTGACCTCGCCAAGGCTTTCAACACAATCCCCCATTCTGCAATTATAGCTAAACTCACTAAACTAGGTATAAATCCCTAAGTCACAAGATGGGTTGCCAACTGGCTCACTGACAGAACCTACACACTGTAAAAGTTGCAGACTCCAAATATGACTTCAAGCCAGTGACAAGTGGAGTACTACAGGGTTCAGTTCTGGGACCTCTCCTGTTTGGTATCTACTTCTCTGAAGTACAGGCTAACACAGAAGGCCTCTGGCTAATGAAGTTTGCATATGACTGCAAACTAGAATCCATAGTCAAGTCCCCAAATTATTTGAACATCCTACAGAAGGGCCTCACTGAGACAGATGCCTGGTGTCAGAGATATGGCCTCAAGCTCAATGCCAAAAAGTGCACTGTCATCCCCTTTGGTAAAAACTCTGTACCCATGAACTACCACATAAACAGCAGTCTACTGAATGCCGAATGTGTGATAAGAGACCTTGGGACCCAGGTGGACAGTAGTCTCTCCTTTGATAATCACATCACCACAGTAGTCAAGAAATCCTTCTATGTGGCACACCTCATCACAAAAGGGTTCTCATCCAGGAAAAAAGAGGTAACTGCTCCCCGTTACTCGGCACTCATTAGACCCATTATAAATGCCCCTTTTGGAATGCACCTCATAAGACATCTGCAGCAGCTGGAAAGGTCACAAAAGTACCTCATAAAGAGGATTACTGGCCTCAAACAGATGCCCTTCACTGACTTTCTCAAAAAACTCCAGCTTTAATCTGTAGCATATTGCCTACTCTGAGGAGATCTCTGCTTAACATATAAAGCTATGTTAAACCCAGAGCTGTTGGACATGCTACACCTAAAGAAATCCAACTCCCTCCGAGCTACATGCTCTAGGGACTTAAACCTTGTCACCACAATAAACAGGACATGCTGAAGGGATAGATTCCTGTCCCAGAGACTTCCTATACTCTGGAACAAGCTACCCATTTATGTCAAGCAAAGTTCCTCATTAGCACTCTTCAAGAAAAATCTTGATGAGTGGATGGGAAATAGGAAATACACCATGGGGATCACTTCTGTGGCTCTGCTCAACATGGGCACAGGAAATTAACTTTCTTGGGTGGCATAAGCTAGGGAATCTTGTTGGCTAGGCTTACTTAGGCCCTTGGGCCGATAGCCTAGTACCTACCTATGAACCTATGGTGAGAACAGAATTCCCTAAATGGTAGCCATTTAAGTTTCAGTCTTCCTCTCTTTCACAAAACAGCTGATTTGGCAAACTGGTATGTTTCCCTGACTGTTTTGAACAGTGTCCTGGGTTCAAGACTTGGCAGTGAAATGTATGGTGGTAACACAGCATTTTATTCTAGCAACTTTCCAACATTATACAAGCAATGTTTAAAATGTGCCCTGGTTCTGGGGATTTTGCCCCCCCCCCAATAAATTTTGTCTTTTTCCAGATTTTTTGTGCTGCAAAGTTCTGAGATACAGCTGAGCATCAAGTAGATTTTACAAGGAGCTGACAGCTGCAGGGCAATAAAAGTTTAGTGCTGCTTATGCTGAGTGTGCTTGCATTGTTAATAGCACAAAAGGTAGTGTACTTGTTTTTGATGCAGAAGGCAGTGGGTTCTACTCCCACAGTAGGTAGATGCATTGCTGATAATGTACTGTGTTGTAAAGGGGGTGGATGCTGCAGTCTTTTTTGGTGAAGATACCTAGTAACTACGAACCTATCAGTTTGCCATCCATTCCCTATTGCAATATTACTAGCAATTTATTCCTCAAGAGCAAGAGGCACTTTATTTGTAGATGAAATAATGAATTATAAAGTTGTTTGCTAGCAGCAACCTCTTCTTTAGTTACAGATCTCTTTAATGTGGAATTATTTAGATGACTTTTACTTCTTCAGAGAGTGTGCCTATTTACTGATACTGGTGAACTGTAGAAGTTTGAGTAGACTTTTATGATGGAAATGCTCTGAATTGGGCAGTTTTGTCATTATTGGTGCATGCATTTTGTTTCATTGTTTACTGGAAAAATGTTCAAAACAATAAATTTAAAATGACCTCTAACAACTGTACTGTATTGTACAGGGAATATAATGTAATACAGTCAGGAAGGTGTATCAAAGAGTATGTGTATGTTTCATGTGCAAGGGGCCTGTGATATGAAAACAGCCCAAAGTTAGTCTTTATCTGCCACTGGCAAAATGTATTTTCTTTGATTATGGGTTTCAATGCTGTTTCAATGAATGCGAGTTTCAAGGGCAGAGAAGTTTTAATGCTAAGTCTATTTTCATTGTGAGACTGCATTGCTTTCTTTAGCAGATATCTATTAGTACTTGTGCTGTAAAATGCAAAATAAAATCTTCAAATGAAATCCAAATCATCGCAAAAGTAAAGCAGTATGCACATTACATTGTTTATGGTAAATAGGGTGAAATAACCAAGGAATGGGACATTGGAATGGCTGCAGGGGGGAGGCTCCATTCGACCGTGATTTTGTGAGAGGGAAGGGCAGCAAACTCAAAGACAACCCTGGCTGAACTATACCTCTCAACTGTCCAGATTTTTGCAGAATGAATAGATATTTGCTACTTATTTTTGGTTTGTTCCTCATAAAATGTGTGGTTTTCTGGCAAACAATTTCAATGAAGTCACTAAATAATGACAGATATTGAGTTTCAGACATCATAACCTTCAGAAAAATGCATGCTAAAGCAAGACCTGTTATTCTCTTAAGTTAAAACAAGAGCAATTTTAGTACTGTTTGTATGTTCCCCCAATATATTTGGCCTTGTCCAGATTTCCTGCATTAAGAGGTTGATAGGTATGTGCAAATAAAGTGCTTTATAGAATTAGGAATATCCAAACCTCTCAACTCTCACAATTTTGGCTCAAAATTTTGCTCTCCCCCTAATAATTCCTCCGCAAAATGGCAATTTTGGAAGAAAACGTAGAGGATTTACAATTATAAATAACTGTAATGATCAGAGTTATAGATTACTTTTATTTCAGAAATGCATGTTGATTCTCTTATTTTGTCGGATGCTCAAGTTAACAGTACTAATATTAAAATGGTGTCCCTTCTTTGACAGGTTCTTGGCTGTATTGTGTGACAATTTTATATTTTTGCATCACATTTTTGGTCCGTTTTTCATAAAATTGTGGTTTTCTGGCAAATTTGTGGCAAATCATTAAAGATTGAAGTTAGAAAATAATGGCAGACATTTTAGTTTCAGATTTCATACCCTTCAGAAAATTCATACTAAAGCAAGACCCACTACTATTCTATTATCTTTCTAAGTTAATAAGAGCAATATTTAAAAATTGTCCTTATTTTTTGGGTTCTTTGACCCACTTCTATGTATGGCTTTGTCGGGATTTCTTGCTCTGAGGTTAAGAGGTATGAGTGTCAAAGACATCACCGTCAGCCAGAGACATTTCAAATTGTGACATACTTGTTGCACCCCACTCCCCCATGTAGTGGCTTTGGATGTATCCAAGCAAGGCAAGGAGCAGTTATGCAGTGTAAGTGTGCAAAGTATCTCCCCATCCAAGGTAGACACAAGTATGACAGTGGCTTTTCATCTGTCCTTGATTTTGCAGAATATTATGGTTTTCTGTCATATTTTTATGCTGTTGATTTATGCTTCTTATTATTCAGAAAATGCATGCAGTTGCAATGCCCTGTTGCTCTGTGTTTAAGTAGCAATGCTTTAATGACCATCAGGTAAGCTTGTCGGAGATTGTAAGGTGCAAGTAAGCTTTAATAAGCATACTGTTAAATAATTACTAACAATGAAAGCCTTGTTGTTGTTGCCATGCAGGGAATATTTACATAACTAGATAACGTATAAGCCTTTGGTATTGAAATGCATATGACAGTATTAGTAATAAAGGACAGGATTACAGTATTTTCAGAAGCTCATTACATTTGTTGGAGACTTGCAGTCATCTTTGCAGGCTTTACCAGTAAACTAAACTGCCAATCTATCATGTGTGATCCATAACTTGTGCAGTAACCCTTTAAGCAATTTATCTTGAGCTTGTTTCTTGTTTGCTGTTAATTTTTTACTTTGATTATGTCTTCCCCATGAAACAAGTAGATAGTTGTTGTCACTTGTCAGGCAGCAGGTCTTTTTTGGATAAGAAACATTTTTACAAGTGGGGGTATCACAGAGATTGCTACTTTCAGCATGTTACTTGGTAATTTTATAAAGCTGAATATAAATTAAAATTAGAACTGCAGTGCAAGGAGAAGTGATTTAAGTTTAGAGCTGCTTGTTTTTTTTTTATATAGATTATTTTGACTGACATTCCAGTAATGTATTTAAAAAGTAATTTATTTTTTCATGCCTCACAACCTTCACGTTTCCATCTAGATATTAAGTAATCTGTCATATAGCCAATGCATTGAAATATTTTTTTCTTCTACACTTCATTTTGTCTTGATTGGACTCTTGTAATGATGGTTTGGCACCCAGGGCAGCGTATTTAGTTAAAGTTCCAGTTGTTGTGGTTTTGAGCATAGCTTCACCCCTTTCTAGTTGGCCACACCCCACACCATTGGCCCCACCCATTCAGCTGTCTCCTGCAACCCCCCCTTTAATTTGAAGTCACCAGCCACCACTGATATGAAGTCTGAAAATCAAACGTCTGCCATTATTTTCTGACTTCAGTCCTCAATGATTTGTCAGCGATTTGCAAGACAACTACAATTTTTATGAGAAATGGACCAAAAATATGAGTAAAAATATGGACATTCTGCAAAAATCTGGACAGTTGAGAGCTACATGCCTCATAAGTTTATAGGTTTATACAAGGCTAACAACCACTAGAGCCATTAAATGCTTAGCTATGCAACCCAAATGTGACCCACACATTTGATTTATAGGGGTGATTTATTGACCACCTCTGACTATCAGAGACATAGGAGCCAGACCATGGGTGAATTTCCAATTACCCCCCCACTGTTCCAAGTTGCGCTTAAATAGGGATAAGGAGGAACTCTGCTTCACATGGATGGGAAGCATGTTCCAGAGAATGGAAATTCTCTGAGAAGCATATCTGTCGCTCCAACATGTCCTAATTACATTGCAAACAAAAGTTGTTTTTTAATCTAGTAGTTCTGATGCTGTTTGCTTTGTGGATGTACAAAAGATTCATTAAAACAGGATCCAGGGATGCCTTGTATACCAGGCAAAGATCACCTCTCAGAAGTCTGTATGATACCAAGTAAAGAGACAGGGCTTTCAGGTGATCATTTTAGGATATTGTGTTTACTCTCTGTAATCATTTTGTTAGGAACCTTTGTGGACGTTCCAGTTGCTAGATATGTCTGGTTAGCTACATACTGAAGGAGGCATTATACTCTATGATGGGCCAGATGAGGGCCAAGTACAGTAGTATAATGACTTCTCTGAACCTAGATGCCATGTCCTTGCTTATAAGTTGAGCAACACAGAAGGGTTTTCTCACTACCCTAGACACGTTGGTTTTTTAGACATACATCTGATTTTGGAGGACAGCAATACTTTACGTACGTCTGTACATAGAAAATTTGCTGATAGTAATCAGTATTTGATGGGGACTAGCTGTCATCCAGTTCATACTTTGGTCTCTTTGCCCTATGGGGAATGTATGAGACTTAGACGGCTACGTAATACTGACATGGACTTCTTTAAAGAAATTAGTGTGACTAGTGAGATGTTTAGATTGAGGGGCCATAGTGAAACTAGTATTCAAATAGCTATAGATAAGGTTATTAATGAACAACATAAAGTTGGTACTTATAAGTATGGAAGTAAGGGATATAAGTTAGATGTTAGAAATCAAGAGAAAAGACTAGTTTATTTTGTCTCTACATATAGTGTTTTCAGTGATGTTTTAATAGATATTGTTAAACACTACTGGAATTTTTTGTTTAGATCAATGGACCTAAAAAAATTATTGTCTAGGTCTTTAGGCATTTCATTTCGTAGAAGTAGGAATTTAAAAGATATCTTGGTACATAATAAATTTAAATATCCCACTGAGACATTGCAATATAGGACCATGCAGAGACTAGTAACTTTACCCTGTGATCATTGCAATGTATGTCATTGTATTGTTCCAACTTTTAAGTATATAAATGGCCATGTATTTGAGGTTAAAAATATATTTAGCTGTAATACTGAAGGTATTATTTATGCGTTGAAATGTCCATGTAACCTTGTATATATAGGAGAAAGTAAAAGGAAGTTTAAAACTAGACTGCAGGAGCATGTCAGGAATATTATAAATAATAAAGAAGATAGCCCTGTTGCTAAACATTTTATGCTGGCTCACAATTCTAATCCAAATGGGTTACAAGCCACTATCTTAGAACATATTATGAAGGGTGTATTTTCTGATGATTTGTATAAAAAGAAGTTGTTATATAAAGAAAGTATTTTCATTTTGAAATATGACACTTTATTTCCTCAGGGTCTGAATGTGGAATGTAACTGGAGGCTTCTTATCTGATGAGAAAGTAGTATTAAGTATTTTTTAATGTTTATTAATTAATTGGTTTAGGCTGCTTGTTTAATTGTTAGATGTAGTAGGGTATATAAACTGTGTAAGTTACGTGATGTTTTATACTCCTTGAAGGTGGTTGCCAAAGTGCTAGAGGTGCAATAAACTGGTGTTTTAAGTGGATTCTTCATCTGTGGTCTTCAGTTTTATCTTTTCTTTTTGGTTCGTGCAACATGTTGGTCTATGGCTAGGTTACCATCTACCTGAATTCCCATATTTCTGTCTAGTGAATCAGATTTTAAGAATGTTTTATTGATGATGTATTTACCCAGGGAAGCAGACTTTCCAAAAGGTACTATAATGCATTCCTTGGTATTGAGTTTTAAGCATGGCTTTGGCACTAAGTATTTGTCTGTATTATACTTTCCTGAAGGATGTTCTCATCTTGGGGTGGATTCAGTGATTGCTCCCGATTTGCAATCATCTGCAAATGTGATTAGCCAGAGGCCTTTGACACTGGCTTAGACACCCGAGATGTAGATGCCAAAGAGGAGTGGACCTAGCCCCGAACCCTGGGGATTCCACTGGTGCTGAACTTCTTTGTGGAGGTGGCCTCACCAATTCTAGCTTCCTGGGACCTATCAGTGAGCCAGTTAGCTAGCTATCCAGTGTGTTATAAAGGGGGTTTTAATTAGTTCTGTAGTTTTTTGACAATGCCTGAGTGAGATATTGTATCAAATGCCTTAGCCAGATCCAAGAAGGCAATATGCATAGTTTTCCCCTCATCCATTGCCTTAGTGACTTTTTCAAAGAAGTCCACCAGTTTCAGTAAGTATGACCTCCCTTTAACAACACCAAACTGGAATGAATCCAGTGTCTGGACATCTCCTATGTCCTTCTTGATAATTTCCATGATAATTCTTTCCATGGCTTTACAAATAAGACTTAGTCAGAATAATGGCTCTGTAGATTCCAGGATCTGTTGAAGGTCCTCCTTTATGAAGAGGAACAACCATTGTAGTCCTCCATTCACATGGCACAAAACCCATCTTAAGACTATAGTTAAATAATGACTCCAGGGGTCCTGAGAGGTCATATTTTAGGGTATTCAGGAGGCATCCTGTGATGTTATTGGTGCCCACTGAGGCCGTGTTCTTCGCTTTAGTAAGTGTAACCAGTACATGTTCCCTAATTATAGTTGGAGAGGTTATTGAGGGTATTATTTATGGGATGGTTGGAGGTGAGAGAGGGTGTAGAGTTGGAATTGAATTTGTCCATTAACAGGTTCGCTATATCAACAGGCTTGGTGAATGTCTCACCATTAACCACTAGTTCAGCACATTGCTGTGTGCTGCCCTTAAGATTTCTGCCATAGCTGTAGAAGGCCTTATGGTTATCTTTCTTCTAGGAAGATATCTTAACTTCAAAGTTGGCTTGGCTTGACCTAATTAGCCCTCTTAGTTGCCTACTTGCTTTGATGAAAGAGCTTTTATCTTTATGGGAATTACCCTTCCTGATTTTGCCATAATTATTTTCCTTTTGTTGTATAGCCTGTTTAATTTGGGATACTAACAGGGCAGTTTGTTTCTGGGGATAGTTCTGGACTTACTTCTGCTAGGTATAGCAGCCTGTCTGTAGCCATTTACATGGCTGTACAGAGTTTCTGAGAGCAGTTCAGCATAGGTTGATGTGTTCTCACATATATTCCCAGATCCCTTACTACTGAGTAGTCTCTTAGAGGCATTTATCAATGGAGTAATTAACTTGCATTGACAGTTTCTCAAAGGGCATTATAATGCATTTTTGGCATTCCGTTTTAGGCCATGGCTTTGCCACTAGACATTTGTTTCTGTTAACCCCACTTGCAAAATATTCATGTCTTGGGAGGTAATCTATAATAGTTCCCAGTTTACAGTGATCTGCAAACTTGGTCAGCCAGAGGCCTTTATTGCTAGCCTTGACTTCCAAGAAGTAGATGCCAAACAGAAGCGGGCCCAGCATGGAACCCTGGGGTACTCCACTCATCACTGGTCTCTTGGTGGAGGTGGTCTCACCAATCCTGTGAGCCAGCCAGCAATCTAGCAATTTATGTAAGGGTTTACACCTAGCTCAGAGAGCTTGTCAACAATGTCTTAGTGGAGTATTGTATCAAATGCCTTAGCCAAGTCAAGATATGCTGTATGCACTGTTTTACCCTTGTCCATGGCTTGGTGACCCTGTCAAAGAAGTCTACCAAGTTACGTATGCATGAACTTCCCTTAACAAAGCCAAATTGGGATTGGTCCAATGTCTGTAGTTTGCCAATGTCCTTATTTATCATTTCCATGATAATGCATTCCATGGCTTTGCATATTAGACTTATTAGACTGATGGTTCTGCAGTTCCCTGGATCAGTTGATGATCTGCCCTTGTGGGAGGAATAACTGTAGCAGTCCTCCATTCACTTGGAATGTAGGCTGTTTCAAGACTAGTTAAAGCATGCCTCATGTGGTCCTGATAGGTCATGTTTTAGACAGTTCAGGAAGCAACCGGGGATACTGCCAGGACCCATGAAGGCAGTGTTCTCGGCTTTAGTAAGTGCTGCTGATAGCTGAGGAAAGTATGTTAGAGGGGATTTCACCTGGTGGAACTGAGTGAGGAAGTGGGGAGGTGACATTTGAGATGAATTTATCAGCCAGAAGATTTGCTTATGTCACTCTGATTGGTGTATGTGGTACCATTCTCTCTCTCTCTCTCTCTCTCTCTCTCTGTCTCTGTCTCTCTCTCTCTCTCTGTCTCTCTGTCTCGCTCTCTCTCTCTCTGTCTCTCTCTCTCTCGCTCTCTCTCTCTCTCTCTCTCTCTCTCTCTCTCTCTCTGTCTCTCTCTCTCTCTCTCATTAACAACTGACTTCTAATATTAAGGAGAAGCATATTCCACAATCTTGGTGGACATTGTATAATACGTGTCACATATCTGTGTTATTGATATTTATATTTAGTATTTGGGTTTTTGATCTCGTGTTAAATCCTGCTAGAAGTGCCTTTCAGGTATAGACTTTCAAACAGAAGTGAACCAGACACTGCCTTATAATCTAGGCAGGGGCTACCTCTACAACATCTGTAAGAAATTTAATATAATGGCATTTCATAATGGCCTTTCTGAATATATCAAGATTTCCCACTTTGCAATTTTTCTAGTAAGAAATCAGTGTTCCTTTTGAGATTCTTTCAGTTCTCTCATTTACAGACTACAGAATCTAGTACTCTGTTTAATAGTTAGTCAGGTCAATGAGATATAAACTGATGAAATTCTTGGAATGACATACAGTTTAGAATTAGGCTAAAAAAAAGCTTTACTGATTTTGACAGACACACACAGCTCAGATATTAACTTTTTGTCTACTATTGTTCCTAAATCTTTAATGGTGGCATAATTTTACTATATAATATATATGTAATGTATATATATATATATATATATATATATATATATATATATATATATATATATATATATATGTATATACGTGTGTGTGTGTGTGTATATATATATGGGTCTAGGACTATTCACTAAAAGCCCATTTCACTGAAACACATTTGACTGTGCACAATTCACTGAAAACACATTTCACTGAAACTTATATATGGCCTTTTCCCCACTGTTGTGTGACCCTGGAGTTAGTATATATAGTAGGGGGGTGTGGGGGGGGCACACATTAAATATTTTGAACTATATACATGGATACTTGCAATTCCAATAAATTACTCTTTTCTGAACTTAATATATATCCAAAATATGAGGGGGAATATCCCCCCCACACCTCCCGATGTGGGCAGCGGTGCCCCCCACACCCCCTTACTATAAATACTAACTCCAGGGTCACGCAACAGTGGGGAAAAGGCCATATATAACTTTCAGTTAAATGTGTTTCAGTGAATTGAGCTTTCAGTGATCTGTGTACAGTTATTTGACTTTCGGTGAAATGTGCTTTCAGTGAATAGGCCTAGACCCATAACTATATGTATATATATATATATATATATATATATATATATATATATATATATATATATATATATGGGTCTATATGACTTGGTCGACAGTTCATATGATCGACTGTTCATTTGGTCGACAGTTCATTTAATTGACAAGCATTTGCCCCCTTCCCCAATGTTGTGTGACCCTGGAGTTGATATATATAGTTAGGGGGGGTGTGGGTGGCACAGCCCCCCACATTGGGGGGTGTGGGGGGCAAAGCCCCCCACCTAAAATGCTTGTCGATCAAATGAACTGTCGGCCAAATAAACAGTCGATCATATAAACTGTCGACCAAGTCATATAGACCCATATATATATATATATATATATATATATATATATATATATATGTATATATATATATATATATATATATATATATGTATATATATATATATATATATATATTAGATATTTTAATATATGCCCACTTGCTTTCCAGTCATATGTGACCTTTTTGTCAAGTATCATAATGTTGTCTTACTTGAAATTAAAAGTGAGACCATTTATTATTACTGAACCAGGCATGTACGTTTGTACACCATGTTCAAGAATTTTGGTATATTTCTTGGATTATTATATCAATTATTACTGCATTAATAATTTCTATAACTTCCATCCCTTTTGTGTTTTAAATGTCTTAACCCACTAACCCTAACACACATTTTTTACTATCTTCTCACCACTGAGACATCCTACCTTTACCTATAACCTACAATCTCTTCTGGACATAAAAATGCACTGGATCTTGAAGGTGATGAGCAGAACTACTTATTTTTAGATCTTTGTCTGTATATATCCTTATATTTTCCATCTCTTTGTCTGTATATTCCATCTCTTGTTCCTCTCTTTGTGGACACAAAGATCAGCAGTGGTCTTACCTACAGCTCAGTCATTTCAGGTCTCTCACCAGATTTAGAATAGTCTGCTTGCTACCATGTTAAAAGAAAGAAGAATTGGCAATATTTTACTACATTTGTTCAATTTTTTAACTGGGTTAATCCTACTGTGCCACAGAGGCAAAACATGTGGAGAAAGAAATCCAAAAATGCAAACCTATGCGGCAACATTTTTTTTTACTAGCCCTCACCTAAATAACATGGCCTTAGGAGGTCAAAGAAATGTGGAATTCCTGACATAAGACTCCATTCGGTCAACATCAAATGTGACCCAAGGGTAAGAGGCAACAGTAACAACAACTGTGTCTCATCTGGCTGTGTTTCCCAAAAAAAACAGAAAAATACATGCTCTGCTTAAGACCTACATTTCTGAACATAAATCCAACATCTAAGAATTTCTGGTTCAAGCATGGAAAAACAATTGCCCACTGTTTTACCTACCTTGTGGCTGATGGAACTTGTGAACAGAGATCCATTACTCCTGGTTTCTAACAGCATCCTTTTCATACTCGTATAGTATAATCTGACTTTGATCATCTCTCTCTGGAGTCTTGTCTTTAGACCTAACAAAATTTTATTTGCCACTTACTACATTATATTCTTAGACTAAACTTCACTACAAACAGAATAATGCAAGTACAGCATTCTCCCTCATTGGATCAAATAGTGGAATTCACTTCTGGGTTTTATTTGCATTTGTCGGTCAAAAGCATTTTTGGTTGAATGACCCCAATCCATATTTTTTTTTCATTGTTTGGGGGAGTCTTCCATCCTATGCAGGGGCTATACAACATTCAGCCTCAGATCAAATAGAAACAATTTGGAGGAGGAGCCAATGAACTTTCGGGGGAGAGACTTGCATTGCAGTGATCCTTCAGAAATGTACTCAGTGGAGGGCCTGGCCAAGAAGTGCTCAGAATAGCAGCAGTTCTCTTCAGCTCTGTCAGTTTAAAATTTGTATGACAGGAATTTTACAGTAAATCTTATCTGAGAAAGTTACAATCTTCAGCAATAAATTCCTCTCAACTAGCTCTATGATAACATATAAAAATTCTGAAGAAATTCTAAGTTTTTCCTGTCAATAATACCTTGGATACTTTATCTAGCTTCACTGCCAACATAATGGCTACCTTAAAAACACTACATCAAGAATCTTCTCTAAAAAAGGACTTACATTCTTTACTCACCAATGTACAAGAATTATCTACCAAACTAGATAAAATGGATTTAAAGATTGATATCTTTAAAAGACTGTACTGAACAAATGGAAAAGATACACGAAGATCTGCAGCTTCAAAAATCACAAATTTCAGGTATTGAATTAGCACTAAATGACATTGACAGTAGAGTACTTAAAGATGAAAATAATATAGACTTTTTAATAAAGCAAAATACATATTACAATCCAAAGTAGATGATTTAGAAAACCGGTCTTGAAGAAATAACATTAGAATATTTGGCTTACCAGAAAATATAGAGGGAAACAATCTATCAAAGTTCCTGACAACCTGGATCCAAGAAGTACTAGATCTACCAGAAGCTTTGTCATATGGTATCGAAAGGGTGCATAGATCTTTTGCTTCATCTAAAACAAGTAAGAATAACTTTACTAAATCTGTAATTGTAAAATTCTTATCTTCATATGACAAAGAACTAGTGCAAAAACAGCCTGGGCAAAAGCGCCCATTAAATTAAATGACAATACCATTCGTTTCGATAATGATTATTCTTCAACAGTAATAACAAAAAGAAAACTTTTCCTACCCTTAATCAAAGAACTCAAAAAGGCACAAATAAAAACCCATCTATTGTTCCCAGCCAGACTCAAAATATTTCTACAGGATGGTATCAAAACCTTTGATGATCTGGACACAGCTCTTACTTTTATTAAATCCAACAAAATAATTGAAAAGCTAGAAGATATGGAATGGGCAAGTGCAAGTCTTAAAAGATTAGCTGAAAATGACAACTGGAAATCAGTTGAAAAAAAGAAGTTAAAGAAATAAAGAAATGCACCATTAATATGAGACTTTAAATCTAAACATAAAGACTTTAAAGTAAACTCACGGTTGTAACTACATGTAAGTGTAACATTTTCTTCCCTTTTTTTTTATTCAATATTAAATATGTTTGTGTGTTTCTGTATTATATCTTGGTAGTATAAATATGGTATGTTTGGTTATATTATAGTTTTTTTTTCCTCACTTCTCTTTCTGTACTTTGAATGTACTTAAAAATTAATAAGACTGTAATTGAAAATGATCATCTGGTTTAAATGAAGGACAAGGGGAAATGAAAAGTTATTTGTATGATGTTGAGAGAAATAGAGGAATTTGATTGTGGCTGTTAGTGTGATATACGTACAATATTAAAGTCTCAGGGCTAGGGTGTGTGAAGAAAGCAAACAGAATCTAATGCATTACTAGTAACTATGCAGGATTAATGGGACAATTCTGTTTACTAATTATTACCTTAGCGATTGCATATACAAACGTGAATGACATTAAAATGTTGCATCTACACTTTAACATATTGCAGTTAGTCTCTGTGCGACTCGTGCACTTTTTAGCTTTTTTTTCACTCACCAGCTTTGTCAGTTGTTCCACGCAGACCCAAGAGACTAATAAAAGAAGAACTCAAGCACTAACTGTTCCCGCTTTTATTCTGGTCAGCTTTGAAATCCAGCTCGAGAGGCTCCGTTCATTAAAAGAAGAAGAAACACACTGATGACATCATCCTTGACTGTGCGACTCACTTTTTGTGAACTTTAACTTTCTGGGAAAGTCGCACTGACTTTTTAGAATGCTGGAACGCGGTTTTCACCGCAAATATGTATGTAAGCACAAATAAACAGTTTAAGCACTCCCATACATATAACCACATACATAAAGCACAATTAATATACAATTATCACCATTTTGTAATTTCCTACCTGCATTTGTAATTATAGTTATTATAAAAATTACATTTTATTACAGAAATCAAATCAGATGATCTTATATGCAATGCTAAAGCATACTGTATATTATAAAGCATATTATAGAAAGATAACATATATAATTATATAAAGATAATATTAATATTAAAGAAATAATAGCCTTTTCTTTTTTTTACCTTCTTCTCTCTAATGATTAGAATTTAAAGAAACAGTGCTTATATCCTATCTGGGTTTAAGATAACCAGTTTTAAATAACATAAATGCATTCTATGAAACATTAATTGATTTTAAATGTACTTCATATAAACTTTACATATACAAAATTACTAAATGTTATAAAAGAAATGCTAGCATATGCATATGACAACCCTATCTGAAATACTATGATTGTTAAATAGTTATATGTATTGTTTTAGTTATGTTTTCTGTCTGATGTAATTGCTTAACATCAATTAAACCTCAAGCACAGATATAGTAATTGGATATACTATATTAAATGTAAAAGTATATCAATTTAATTTAATGAATAGTTTAAAAAAAAACAGTGAAGAATATATATATTTTTTTTACAGACAATAACACTATTTGACAGTAGCTGAGACATTGTCACTATTTGAAAGGAGGATATTTGAGTGGTATATGCTACTCAAATTAGGAGTTTACAGCTCCAGGAAGGGTATGGGCAGACTTGTTATATTGATGTTCTATTATAATGCAATGTTACATTTTTTTATGATGTTCACAATAGCAACATATTTTGAGACTCTACAGTTTGTCTATGAATTGATAAATATGTTTTCTAGCATTAGTGCTTACCAGAATGGAATACAAGTGATTTACCTTGTATATAATTTATAACACATAATATAAATGTTTCTTTTAAAGGATATTTCAATAAATATTAATGGTCTAAATAATCCTTGCAAGAGAGGAAGCTTGCTCAAATATCTTAAAACCCATAAATCACATCTTGTCTTTTTACAAGAAACACATCTAATATCTACAGATAATGATAAGCTAAATAACAGGTATTATTCAATTTTAACAAGCTCAGAACATAGTGAAAAGAAAAGAGGAGTAGATATATCTTGGAGTAAAACACTTCCCATGCCTAAAATACTAGACCTATACAAAGATAACAAAGGTATGTTTTGTTCTGTCACAATAAAACTATATAAAAAATATACTTTAATAAACATATATTGGATTCCAGGTATTGGTTCAAACACTGTCAAACAGCATTTAAATAAGATAGTTAGTCTAGCTAAAGGTAATTTAATAATAGCAGGTGATTTTAATTGTATATTAAATGATGCAGATACTAACACTTCAGTTAAAAGAAAAAAATTCAACTTCAGCTAAATTACTATTGGACTTTATGCAATCATTTATATTAAAAGATATCAATAGATTTGCAGATTCAGACTCACTCCCATACTCATTACTCCCACAGATATAAAACAAACACTAGAATAGATAGAATCCTAATATCAAAAGAATTAACAGATGACTTAATAAAAGTGAAGGTTATTTCATGTCCCTTGTCTGATCACAACTCAATAACTTTTGAATTACTAACCAAAACAACTCACACTGTTATAATTCAAAGAATACCAGCATACATAACTAAATTGAAAGAATTTAAAGAATTTTTGCTTTTAGAGATACAATACTTTATCACATTAAATAATACTAATAATATATCAGAAATTTATATATGGTATGCCTTAAAAGCCTTTCTATATGGGAGAATTCTCTCGTGGTATAACAATAAGAGAAAGAAAATCCTGGGGCAAAGAACTATTAGATCTACAATGTAAATTAGAAAAGCTAAAACTTAACTTAGACAGTAATGTTGATAGAATAAACAAAGAGAAAGAGATAATTAAACTAAATACAAAATACCTAGAGATCTTAAACCATAAAACAAAGATCAGAACAAAGAAATTTAAATGTATAACCTTCTTAACAAATCCTAGATCTTTAAATATCTTAGCAAGTAAAACTAAAAGACTTAAAAAAACTCAACCATATTAAGGAGATTTATTCCCAAAAAAAGAAGAAACTTGTGTCTAATATACACAATATTTTATTGGAATTCAAAGAATTCTTTCATAAGATAAATCAGTAGATTCAAAAGATATGATTAAGACATTTATAACAAAGTATACAAAACATAGATTATCAGGAGATCAAACTAATAACATAGATAAACCTATTTCTTTACAGGATATACAAAACCAGATAACAAAACTCAAATTACACAAAGCCCCCGGGAATGATGGCATTATCCCAGAAATATATAAATTATTAACAAAATCTGCTTTAAATATTCTTCATAAAGTATTTAACATTTCCCAAAACAACACTTTCATACCTGCTTCTTGGAAATATACCCTTATCTCACCAATAATCAAATCAAATAGAGATCCTATTAAGTGTTCTTCATATAGACCAATCTCTTTATTAAATACAGATTACAAAATGTTTATGTCCATATATGCTGAGAGATTAAAAAGTTTTTTGCCACTATTAGTAAATGATCAAACAGGTTTTATGGTAAATAGAACTACTTATGACAATATAATAAGAACAATTACTTTGATAGATTCGGCAAAAACTTCTAACAAAACTTTAACTTTAATAGGTTTACATATAAATTGCACCTTTGACTCAGTTAACTGGGACTATTTATTTATATTGCTAGAAGAATTGAATTTCTCGGATAATTTTATAAATCGTATAACAAACCTATATAAAGGTAGTCGGGCATATATCAAAATTGGCACTGCCATATCAGAAAACATTCCTATTACAAGAGGAACTAAACAGGGATGTCCTTTATCCCCCCTTTTATTTACATTGATTATGGAACCATGGGCCAATTTAGTAAGAGATGATGAAAACATTGAAGGTTATAAATTAAATTTAGATACTTCATCTAAAATTCAATTATTTGCTGATGATATTTTGGTAACAGTAGGAGAAAATTACAAATCTATTCCTGCCATATTTAAAAGTATTAATAATTTTCAAAAAATATCAGGTTTAAGTTTTAATAACAATAAAACTCAGATCATCCCAATTAATCTAAAACAAAACACAATTCAACAAAAATATAAAAAACTTATTCCTCAGAATAATCAGATAACATATTTAGGAATAGTGATTACACCAATAATATAAAATATATCATCCAATTAAACTTTAATAATTGCTTAAGTAAAATTGAAGATGCTATAAAAAATGGAATAGTTTATTCTTTTCCATGGATGAAAGGCTTTCTATTATAAAAATGAATATCCTTCCTAAAATACTTTATATTATTCAATCACTTTCATTAATTCCCCCAAAAACAATAATTAAAAGATTGAATTCCTTGATATTTAAATTTTTATGGTATCCTAATAAATCCAGAATAGCCTTACATCATATAAAAGACTGGACAAATGGTGGCATAAGATTTCCTAATTTGGAATTATATACTTTAGCCTAGATTAT
Organism: Protopterus annectens; assembly: GCF_019279795.1. Classification (NCBI taxonomy): domain Eukaryota; kingdom Metazoa; phylum Chordata; order Ceratodontiformes; family Protopteridae; genus Protopterus; species Protopterus annectens. Next base: position 433,873,178 of record NC_056748.1, on the reverse strand, counting down.
TAACATAGTCTCTTTTCTAATCAATAATACATATTCTTCTAAATGGAAACAATACTTAATCTCATTAGCTTGGGACTCTTCTAACAAACTAAACATTCAAAAAAACACTAATATTAAATAATCCTATTTTGTGGATATTAAAAGATATCCTTACAGTACATTCATATAAGTTAAATAAATCAATGTATTTGCTACTCATTTTAAAAACATTTAGGAACTTTATTTTTAAATTCACTAATTAAAAAACATGGATTTTCCTTCTTTTCCCAATTGCATTTACTCAAGGTATATTAACCACAACAGATAATACAAAAATGCTATTATTCAAAGAGAAAAATCTTATTTATTGGTCTCAATTAACAGAAAAAGATAGACTAAAGTCTGTTGAGGACCTAAAACTTGAATATGACATATACTCAAACTTTTGGCTATGCATACAGGAATGTAGACAATATATTATAAATAATTTGGATTCAATGTCCTTACATTTAGTACATCCATTACCTAAAATAATTTTACTTCTGACTACACTTATTCAAAATATAAACACTGCTAAAATAAAATTAACACATATTTACAAAATACTTAGAAATTATACAAATTTTCACACTGAGAAATATTGGGAATAATTCAATACAATTAATAACTATGCTCCTAATGATCAAGACAAACAAAATATATTAGAATCAGCCTACTACACTACATCTTCCCTGAAGTGGAAATTATACACCTGGAAATATATGCATAGATCCTTTATTACACCACACATTCTAAATAAATTCAATAAGAACATCAATGATTGTTGGAGATGAAAAGAAGTATTAAAAGCTTACTGGTCTCATATGTTCTATGACTGCATACTTCTAAAAAAATATTGGGAAGATATAAATAGTTTTCTTCAAGGTTTATTTACAGATAATTTTTTGATTTCTAAATCTTTAATTATATTTAATACTCCAATACATCAAAGTGTTAAAAAATCCAAATATACATTAATATGGACCATATTAGCAGTAGCAAGAAAAATAATAACAATTAACTGGAAATCAGAAACTTCCCCTACATTTCAAGAATTCAAAAACCTTCTTACTGAAGTCTGCAGTCTGGAACTTTTGACCATTAAGTCAAGAACTAATAGAAATATGTCTAGAATTAATATGTGGAAAAATCTATCAGACTTGCTAGAAAAGTATTGATTGTATATGAGCAAACCTATAATTTGTTTGATATTTATGTGAACATCATTTGTAGATAGTTATGTTGTTAGACATAGAATGATTGTTTTTTCGTTTTTTTATTATTGTTAAAAATGGAACATTTTATGTAATTCATCTCTTTATTCAAATTTTAATAATTTTTTTTTTGAAAAAAAAAGAAATGTGCTCAGTCAAGCTGTCTAGGAAAAAACACAATTCATATGTACATTTTACAACAGATTATCCTACTGCTACATTTCTTCTTACCTAGCCTCTTTCATCACTCTCCTAAAATCCCTTCTTCACACTCCAATTATAGTTGCCTGATAGCAGAAGAAGAGTATACCCCATGTAATCTGCTTTTTATGTGCATCCAACATTCTGTTACTTCCCCTTTCCTATCTTGTGCCTCACTTCTTCTCCTTCTGTTCCATGTTCTCCTGAATGCCTGTATGGATTTCGTCCCCAAAACCAAGTCTCATAGACCATCCCATGGCTTTGCAACCCTCTCCATGAAGAAGTATTTCCAACAGAGAAGGAATATGTGGTGTCCCCAATCTGCTACCTATAAGGCCCCAATTCCCTTCAAGCCCTTGTTTTCAGGGCAGGGTTTGTACACCTCATTGATATAATTTTATGAACCCACTTCATTTGTTTTCTCCTCTATTTTCTAGTTCGGTGAAAACAGATATTTAGTTCATTCAGAGTCTCTGGTCATATCCTATCCTTTCCATCACATGCACTCTTCGGGGGGGGGGGGTCATCTGGACACCATCCAGCAGCCACATATTCTTTTCCTTGTATGGCCTACAAATCTGCAGACAGTGCTCCTGGTGTGGCCTGACCAGGACACAGTAAAGTGGAAGCATTGCCTCTCTACTACTACTACTTGCACTTATCTTAGAGGAGTTTTTCTCACCTGACCTCTACTTGAACATGCACTCTGCCACAGAACAGCCTGATAAATGTCAACTTAATTACCTACTTAATCTGGTCTAATTATTTATGTGATTCATCATGAAGGGGATTGTAAGTCTTAAAGTTGCTAAGTTTTACCTCAGAGAGATGATAGCAATGTGCCCAGAGATAATACCAGATTTGGGGATGGAGAATTGTTTTACTTGCAGTTCACTATGGGACTAGTACATATTACTGTGAAATATATTGTCATTTGTACCTTGTAGCATTGTGCATCATTTATGTGGGTCTACACTACAAAAGGATGCCATTATTAAAAGTATAACAAATAAATAACTGGATGTATAACTATTAAATAACAATGCTATACTGAGTTCCACAGAGAGCACAATAATATACATGCACCTGGCAAAACAGCACTTTGTAATAGCCCTTGGTGCATGGTGCAATCACACATATAGACGTATACACACACACACACATACACACACACACACATACACACACACACACACACACACACACACACACACACACACACACACACACACACACACACACACACTAAATTATGGTTGAAGACAACATTTCATGCAACACTGTACTCAACACCTACAACATCCATCAGAGCATGACAGATTCATAGTTAAGGTCCTGCTACCTGCTTAGCTTCCTGATGGCAGAAAACATTTACTAGAGATATATGGTTTATGCTGAAATATATATTGTTGAATAATATGATAAACGATATATTTGCTCGTATCTAGTGTTATTATCATTCGGAGATCATTAAAATGTGTTCACTGTTGACCAAGTTACACATTGATGATAGCATTTCAAATAAATAAGGATCTCTAGTTTTACTTAAATGCAATGGGCAGCCATGGTGGTGCAGCAGTTAGTGTTGCCACTTCACAGAAAGAGGTTCTCTGGTTCGATCCTCGACTGGGGTGCCTTCTGTGCAGAGTCTGTATGTCCTTCCTGTGGTCATGTGGGTTTCCTCCGGGTGCTCTGGTTTCCTCCCACATCCCAAAGATATGTAGGCGGACTGGACACTCTAAATTGGCCCTAGGCGTGAATGCGTGCGTGTGCCTTCTGTGGAAGGTCGGGCGCAGGGCTGGCATCTTGACACCGTAAAACTCCACTGCCAATCATGAGCGGGCAGGTGATCCACTGTGGCAACCCCTAACTGGGAAAAGCCGAAAGAAGAAGTTGTTTTACTTAAATGCAACAGTGTATTTACACACACACATACAAACATTCACATATGTGTATGTATGTATATATACAAATATATATATATATATATATATATATATATATATATATATATATATATATATGTGTGTGTGTGTGTGTGTGTGTCTATATATATATATATATATATATATATATATATGTGTGTGTGTGTGTGTGTCTGTGTGTGTACTTGTGTATGTATATATGGTATTCAGTGGAAAAAACAGAGATACATTTTTTTAATTTCTCAACAAAAGGAATAGACTGGGGCTGTTAACTCTAGCAATACAGTAATGTTAAATATTATGGCAATTGTGAACATATGAACAGTAACCAAAAGAAAAGATCTATAGGTCAGCCAATGCTGTCTATGCATTGCAGCCTGCTGTAGACAGTTGTTCTATACTGCCCCCCAACTACTCAGCTGACTGACCCTTCTTCTTATCTTTGGTTATTTTAAAACATTTAGCAGATTCACAGTCTACTATCTTTTTTTATCCATTCCATGAGTTCACAACACTGTGAATAAAACATGCCTTCTCATCTCAGACATGAAATTCTCCTTTCTAAGTTGCCAGTTATGGCCCCTTCTGCTTCCAGTGCTTATATACAATTTCATCTCAGTCTATCTTGTTTAAAAACTGATTTACCCATTCTGTACTCCACAGTGTACAAGCCCAGATTCTCTAGTCTTTCCTCATAAGTGTACTCAGACAGCTTCCCACCATCTACCAACTTTCTGGAATCCACTCAATTGTTATCTTTTTTAAGTAAGACCTCCAAAACTACAGTACATTAGTTTTTGTGTGGTCAATGGGCTGGACAAAGCAATCCAACATTTCGTTGAACTGCCATACCTCCATTAAGCTCTAAAAAGATTATTTTAATTTTGAATTAATAAGCACATCAGATTATTTTCATCACCCTACCTCCAATTTAGTATTCCTTAATTATGTCATTTTATCGCTTCCAGGATGTATAACATAGCATCATTGCAAGCACCATCTAAAGAGTAACTTTCATTGTTTCAGTGAGCCAAAATTTGATGACAATGTCAGAAGGTAATTTTGTCCTCCACACTGCACACATAACTCTTCCTACCATTGCTAGCAATACAGAAATCCAAATATGGAGAAAGAAAAAGACATACAGTTTTTCACATTTCTTCACCTGCTCCACCTGACCCTTAGGAACTGTACTTTTCGTTGCCCAAGCTCTTGTTTTCTCACTACAAGATAGCCTTAAAGCCTTCTGTTAACATATTCATTACCCCTGACTCCAGCAATGAACTTCAGGGTATACCATGACAGTAATGCATTCCTGGGGCATACCACACTGTCAGTGAAATAACAACTCTAGAAAGCTCTCTCCTTACCACAGTTTTCTTCTTGACATTTGTTTAAGCCTACTAGTGTAAACAGTAACACTGGTGGTGGCATGGTTGTCCCTCTGGACTAAGAGGTTCATAGGTAGGTACTAGGCTATCGGCCCAAGGGCCTATGTAAGCCTATGTAAGCCTAGCCAACAAGGTTCCCTGGCTTACGCCACCCAAGAAAGTTAATTTCCTGTGCCCCTGTCGAGCAGAGCCACAGAAGTGATCCTCGAGGTGTATTTCCTTTTTCCCATCCACTCATCAAGATTTTTCTTGAAGAGTGCTAATGAGGAACTTAGCTTTGCTTAACATAGATGGGTAGCTTGTTCCAGAGTATGGGAAGTCTCTGGGACAGGAATCTATCCCTCCAGCATGTCCTGTTTATTGTGGTGACAAGGTTTAGGTCCGTAGAGCATGTAGCTCAGAGGGACTGGGATTTCTTTAGGTGTAGCATGTCCAACAGCTCTGGGTTTGACATAGCTTTATATGTTAGGCAGAGATCACCTCAGAGGCGGCGATATGCTACAGAGTAAAGCTGGAGTTTTTTGAGACAGTCAGTTTAGGGCATCTGTTTGAGGCCAGTAATCCTCTTTGTGAGGTACTTCTGTGGCCTTTCCAGCTGCTGCAGATGTCTTGTGAGGTACATTCCAAAAGGGGCGTTGTACTCTATAATGGGTCTAATAAGTGTCGAGTAGATGGGAACAATGACCTCTTTTTTCCTGAATGAGAACCCTTTTGTGATGAGGTGTGCCACATAGAATGATTTCCTGCCTACTGTGGCAATGTGATTATCAAAGGAGAGACTACTGTCCACCTGGGTCCCAAGGTCTCTTATCACACATTCAGTGTTAAGTAGACTACCGTTTATGTGGTAGTTCATGGGTACAGAGTTTTTACCAAAGGGGATGACAGTGCACTTTTTGGCATTGAGCTTGAGGCCATGCCTCTGACACCAGGCATCTGTCTCATTGAGGCCCTTCTGTAGGATGTCCACATCATTTAGGGACTCGACTATGGCTCCTAGTTTGCAGTCATCTGTGAACTTCATTAGCCAGAGGCCTTCTGTGTTAGCATGTACTTTAGAGAAGTAGATACCAAACAGGAGAGGTCCCAGGACTTCACCCTGTGGTACTCCATGTGTCACTGGTTTGAAGTCAGATTTGGAGTCTGCAACTTTTACAGTGTGGGTTCTGTCAGTGAGCCAGTTGGCAACCCATCTTGTGACATAGGGATTTGTACCTAGTTTAGTGAGTTTAGCTATAATTCCAGAATGGGGGATTGTGTCAAAAACCTTGACGAGGTCAAGATAGGCTTGACTTGACCCCTTGACCAGAAAAATGGTCTTGAACTCCTTTATATCCTAAGAGTAGCAAACAAGGTCTCATATCATATCGGGGCAAACCACAGAACTCCATCATTGATACCTGAAATCATACATATCTTAATAAACTAGAGTCCCAGTCCATCAAACCAAACACCATTTCTCTAGAAAACGTTCATACTTTACCATAAACTTGCAAACCTACACCTCTACAAACAAGTACACACAATAATTCCTTGATGTTATCATTTCAAACTCTCTTGATGAAATAGAACCCTCCCCTACTAGTCAGTCTTCACATCATCAGCACAGAATCTGTCTATTCCTCACCCATTGTCATACTCTCACTAATGTAATCTATTCAAATTTTTGCCCTGTTTTGCTCATGTTCAGACCTCTCAACTGTCTTTATTTTGGAGAAACATTACTGTTTTCAGGCCTGATTTACCCCTGCACAAAATTTGACTCTCCCATCACACAATTTCTGATACTGTTCAGTGCAAACTTATTAGTGGCACCAGTGATATAAAGAAAGAGGAAACACATCTTACATTTCCCTTATTAATGACCTTGTGTGCTAGAATTTTGCAATATATCAAATTAAAGTATACATATTGTACACTGACTCTTTGATGTGTTTATATTTTTCCAACATTTTTGTCACGTGTTTCTAAGTAGTATTCCACATTCTTACCGGAATCGGCAAGAGTAATATGCTATATGGTATCCAAATCTTATGCTAATTAGATGTCTAGAATTTTGGCTGGATGTACCTACTTTTCAAGGCCCTTGTTCCTATTTTCAGTGGCTGCAAGTTGAGAGATATGTTCACCGCATGCTTCCAGTACAGACCAATGACCGTCCCAATCAATTTTTAGTGACTTTTCCAAGGCCAATTTTTTCTGATGGATGATGACTTCAGAAAGGTCAGCAGTCTCCCACACCTTGATGACATCATGGCAAATATCACTGAACATACCCAAAGTTTATACAGCCATCCCCAAAGTTTATACTCCTGTCTCACGTCTTGCATACAGGTTCATTTTCCTATTTCCCATAAATGTAATGTGAAGTTTATAAATAAATCTGCCTGTGGAAATCAACTATAAACAAATTTTACAATAAAAGGAAAAAGCTGATGGCTCTAAAGAACATAACAATTTAGCATGTTATAATCAACTTCAAAAAGAGTTGAAAAAACACAGGAGCAAGATTCTTGCAGAACTAATTATCAACTAAAATTCCTGTGTCAGCAAAGCATAACCACAATTCCATCTTTAATTTTGTAAAGAAAATACCCAGCATTTCACCAAGCTTACTTTTAATGATATTAGAGACTCAGGATATAGATAATACCCTGCCGTTAAATTTAGCTCCAACTTCTCTTCCGATCAGCTCTTTATTTCCCACTGCATACCTTTATGTAGCTAAGCCTTTTGACATACCCCACTTTGGAATCACTAACAAAACTGGTCAAACACAATATAAATCCATATGTAACCCACTGCATTGCCAGCTTGATCACTGAGAGCCACCATTCTGTTAGAACTGATGGCACTCTATTTTCCAAGATCCTTGTCACCAGTAGCGTTCAGCAGTGCTCTGTTTTGGGACCACTTGTATTCAGCAACTAGTACTCTGTTCTCAAATCTGACATTAAAGGCCTTTTGGCTGACCAGGATTGTGGATGCCTGCAAACTTGGAGCTACTACCAACTCCCCTAAAAACTGAAACTGCTCAGATCCTTCAAGAGGGTCTGACTCCACAAACCTAGGATCATGGTATAAAACTGAGGTTCAAAAACTGCAGCATTGTACTGTTTGGGAAACAGGAACTCTTACACTTCTACCATATAAATGACACCTTCCTTAGATGCTGTTAGTAGACACCTAGGCACCTTCATGGATAAAGAACTGTCCTTTAACCACCATGTATCCCCCATTATTAGGAAAGCCTTCTGCCTCATCTAGCTGATAACTAAAGACATCTTCCTTCAGCCAAAAGAGATCATCATTCCTCTGTGTTCTTCTCTTATCAGGATCATACCTTTGGTATGTGTCTGCCCAAACACCTGATCCAATTTGAAAAAACCTGGTGGCTCATCACCAAAAAACTCTGGTATTATCTCCATATGTTAACCAATGGTTTCTAAAAGCTGTGTCTATCTTCTCTGGCTCATTCAGATTCCTACATGGTCAGCTATGCCTGCCCTATAAAGCTGTAAATGATCCAGTGCTGCTTGATTACTACATCTACTTAAGATGACAGTAACATAAGTACAAGACCAAGGGACCCAAATCTGTACTGTAACATAAATAGGACTTGTTAGCATGGCAGATGTCTGTCCCAAAGAATTCCCCACCTCAGGAATAAACTTCTACTTTCCATAAAGCAAAGTATATCCTTCAATATCTCCGAATCTAACTTAGACAAATGAATGGGAAAGCACAAACGCATTCTAGACCTAGCTCCCCTATCACAAATGGATAGGGGGAGTCATTAGTTGGGTGCACCAGTGAGACTGCAGTGGATGGACTTAAAACGTTTAACAGGTCTATCATTTAGTAGCATGTTAGCAACCAATGAAGCTATAAATATGTCATTAAGTACATGTAGAAGTCTTCTACTTTGAATTTCCACACATGTAAAATACTTTTTTCTAATACTTTTATGTAGCATTTTAATTATTTTCTCCTTTCTTGTTTTGTTTTTTTTTTTCATGTCTTTTCTGGTTTTCTCTCCTATCCTCTACTCTTCTCTCTTTTAGTCCATTCATTTGAAAGTGCCTGTATCTGTGTCTGTTCTAGTATTAACTCTCCATACCCTTCACCTTTTTTTATTTATATAAGCTCTTTGCCTCCCTGCAAACTGGCCATTAGCCCCCCCATTGGTCTTGAGCCCTTTCATTTGTCCAGTGGGGCCTACAGCTGGATGGATCATGAGCCAGTTGGAAAGACAGCATCATCTACATAGGCCAGAAGGAATCTTGTGCCCCACACTGCATCAGTCTTTTACATTACCTGCTAGGGCAGGGATATTCGCATCATGGTAGTCTGAGGATCTGACTTAGCCCGCTCCCCCTCAAAACTGGAGCCATTCAAGTGTTGCAAAAGTACTGTACAAGAGCCATACACCATGCAGACTACATTCTACATGATGCAGAGTTAATGGATATATTACTATTAGACCTATCCCCTTGGCTGATGACCCATGTATTCACCTGTATCTTTGCAGAGACATAAAGTACCTTCTCTTGTGCATGCCCACTGCCAGACATGCATAGTATATGCTACCAGCACTGGCTTTGCAGAGTCAAGCACCCATTCCCTGAGCAGCAATATATACTGCATGCCCACTCTGTATTAGACACCATTTTTGCAGCAATTGAATTACTCTTCTCTCCTAACATTAGTGAGATTGTATTGATCACTCACTCCCATCCTATCCTTGCCAGCTTCTCCACTGTCTGGGTCACTAGTTGACCCCAGATCATCTGCATCACAGTCAGGGTTTTATTCCTCCATACCATGGAGGTGATCATTCACTTCACCCATTTTAGTAACCATGGGCACATTTTCTATCAGCCTAATGTCCTTCCTTCTGTACAGCTGCCAGAAATTGACATAGCACTCCAGGTGCAGCCTTCCAGTGCTTTAAACTATGAAGGGCTGAGCTTAGTATGTTTGGAATCCACTTCATAAACTATGTGCTCCAATATACAGTGAGTTCTTCTAATTTAACATTTAAATTGCTCTTCATTATCCAACCTTTTCTCCTCTTTCTTTCCTAGAGCTATGCCCTATACCATGTCTGTCTTTCTAAGGTTTTCCCGTCAAAGTGCATAACTCTGCAGATACCATGTGTCCATCCAACCAGGAAGCCACACCAAGTCGCATTGGTTTATAGGTTGCTACTAGGCTAATGAGCACTAGGGCTCTTACAAGCCTAGCTGTGCACCCCAAACCATTTGGGTGCCAACCATACCTCTCAACTGTACAGGTTTTTGCAGAATGTCTAGATTTTCGCCTCATATTGTAGTCCATTTTTCATAAAACTGTGGTTTTCTGGCCAATTAGTGGCAAATTATTAAAGGCTGAAAATAGAAAATAATGACAGACATTTGAGTTTCAGACTTCATACCCTTCAGAAAATTCATGCTAATGTAAAACATGTTATTCTATCAACTTTCTAAGTTTGTAAGAGCAATATTTAAAAAAAATCCATATTTTTGGGCCTTTGTCCCACTTTTATTTATGGCTTTGTCCAGATTCTTTGCTCAAAGAGGTTGACAAGTATGGCCCCAAGTATCATACAAGGTGGGGGGAGCATGTTAGTATGCAGGTAGCTAGATTTGTGGGGGGGGGGGGGTTGTTAATTAGGATAATACTTTTCTTATTGACAGCCTCTGTCCACAAGGGATGTGGGGCCAGACTAAGAGTAAATTTATGATTTCCCATCCAATTGTCAAGGATTTGTTTGAATATGGCCAAAGAACATTGTTTTACATGGGTGGGGAGACTACTCCATAGTAGAGTATCCTTTGGCACACATATCTGTCTCTCCACCATGTTCTGTTTATGTCACAAGTGAAGTTCAGATCTCTGGATCTAGTGTTTCTGGTACTGTTTGCTTAGCGCATGTGTAACAGATACATCAGGTCTGGGTCAGAGGAAGCCCTGTAAGCCAGACAAAAATCCCCTCTCAGCAGCCTGTAGGAGGCTGTATACATAGACAGAGCTTTTAGGCGATCAGAGTAGGTCAGGGTATTCATGCTCTGAATTCTAATGGTGAGAATCCTTTGTGGGTGTTCCAACCATTGCAAGTGTCTGATTAGATACATACCAAAGGGGGCAATGTATTTAATGAAAGATTTGATAAGGGCCCAGTAGAATGATAGTATAACTTCCTAAGACCTGGATGCCATATCCTTACATATAAGTTGGGTGACATAGAATGATTTTCTTACTATCTTAGATACATGTTGGTCAAATGCCAAATTGCTGTCTACATATATCCCTAGATTCCTTACTACTGAGTTGACTCTTAGAGGTGTTTATCAATGGAGCAATTAACTTGCATTGACAGTTTCCCAAAGGGCATTATAATGCATTTTTGGAATTCAGTTTTAGGCTATGGCTTTGTCACTAGACATTTGTTTCTGTTAAGCCCACTTGTAAGATATTTGTGTCTTGGGAGGTAGTCTATAACAGCTCCCAGTTTACAGTGATCTGCAAATTTGGTCAACCAGAGGCCTTTATTGCTAACCTTGGCTTCCAAGAAGTAGATGCCAAACAGGAGCAGTCTGAGCATGGAACCCTGGGGTGGTCACTGGTCTCTTGGTGGAGGTGGTCTCACCAATCCTGTGAGCCAGCCAGAAAGCTAGCAAGTTATGTAGGAGTTAACACCTAGCTCAGAGAGCTTGTCAACAATGTCTTAGTGGAGTATTGTATCAAATGCCTTAGCCAAGTCAAGATATGCTGTATGCACTGCTTTACCCTTGTCCATGCCTTGGTGACCCTCTCAAAGAAGTCTACCAAGTTAAGTAGGCATGACCTTCCCTTAACAAAGCCAAATTGGGATTGATCCAATGTCTGTAGCTTGCCAATGTCCTTATTTATCATTTCCATGATAATTAATTTCATGGCTTTGCATATTAGACTTATTAGACTGATGGGTCTGCAGTTCCCAGGATCAGTTGATGGTCTGCCCTTGTGGGAGGAATGACTGTTGCAGTCCTCCATTCACTTGGAATGTAGGCTGTTTCAAGGCTGTAGTAAAAGCATGCCTCATGTGGTCCTGATAGGTCATGTTTTAGACGGTTCAGGAAGCAACCAGGGATATTGCCAGGACCCATGAAGGCAATGTTCTTGGCTTTAGTAAGTGCTGCTGATAGCTGGGGAAAGTATGTTGGAGGGGATTTCACCTGCTGAAACTGAGTGAGGAAGTGGAGAGGTGACATTTAAGCTGAATTTATCAGCCAGAAGATTTGCTTATGTCACTCTGATTGGTGTATGTGGCACCATTCACCAGCAATTCATCACATGGTTGTGTGCTACCTCTAAGGCTCTCAATGAACTTGAAGATGGCTGTCTGATTGTCCTTAGCATGCAAGGCTATCCTGCCTCATAGATGGCTTTGCTGGACTTAGTTAGACCTCCTAGTTTCTTGTTTAGTTGTATAAAGTGCACTTGTTTTTTAAGGGACCTGATTTTCCTGATTTTTGCCATGTGTTTTCTTCTTTTGTTACATATGCTGTTCAGGTGAGGATTCCATCAGTTGGGCTTGTTTTTACTGTTTGTTTTGGGTTTACTTATAGTAGGTACAGTAGCCTTTATGCAGCAATTCACATCCTTTGAATATTTCCTGTTAACTGGTTTAGCTGGAATTTCTAGGTTGATTTTTACTTCAACTAAGACGGCTTTTGATCTGACTTCACAAGTGAGGATGTGAAATGGTGGCATGAGGAGCACAACACTCAGCCATCTTGGTGAGTACTAGATCCAGTATGTTTGCTCTTCTGGTTGGAGCGTACACTATCTGTTCCAGGGTGTTTGTGATAATAAAGTCCATAAATTGCCCAGAAATTGCTGTGCCTGTGTGCTTGAGGTTATGTCTGGTCTACAGAAGAGTAGTTACGGTCACCCATGAATAGGGAGCTTGGAGACTAACTTCACCATCTCCTGCCAATGTACTGTCTTAATTCACTTCTTATTGGCTTTATGTAAAACAATTTATCTTCTACATATGGATTCTGTTCAATCAGCCAGTTTCCTGTCCTCTTCACCATTTTTGGTCTGACCTCTTACATTTTAATTTCCCCATAAAAAATTGTGATATGATGTTGATGTCCTTTCTAAACTGAGCCACAAAAATACTTTTATCTGCCTCAGTAGTGTCCCAGTCATAAATCTGGTTCAAGTTGGCCTAGCAAAGAATCTGCTGCCTCAGTAGTGGCCCAGTCATAAAACTGGGTCAAGTTGGCCTAGCAAAGAATCTGCTGCCTGAAACTATAGATTGTTGATCATTGTTAAAATAATATATTAACCCCACATATTCTGTGTTTATGTGGTTTAATGTAATAGCCCAAACACTTAAACCCTGTAGTGTCCAATTATAGAATCTCTTGATAATGAACAATACCATTTAAAATGTATCCTTTTTACCTTGTTATTGAATAATGTTTTAATCATTTGAAAATTTTGCAATCACCCTCAGCTATAATGTCTTCTCAAGTAGTTTATGTTACAGAGTTGAATACCTTAATGAAATCCCGAAGTACTGCATCTACACTGTAATTCTGGCCATTTTCTCTTGTTGTCACCCACTCAGAAAAATTGTAGCAGGTTCATTTGACTTGATATTTTCTCCTAAACATGTGCTACCCATCCTAAATTAATCTCACTCTGTCAAAAACTAACAGCGTTTTCTTATTACCAAATTTATTGCAGTGTGCTTAGCTCTCAACCTCTTGGTACAAAAATCTGGACAAAGCCAAAAATAATGGGGAGACAAAGCATCAAAACCAGGGACAAATTTTAAATGCTGCTCTTATAAACTTAGAAATTTGCTAGAATAAAAGGTCTCGTGTTACCATACATTTTCTGAAGTATATGAATTTTGAAACACAAATGTCTGTCATTATATAGTGAATTCAGTCCTCAATGATTTGCCACTAAACTCCAAAAAACCACACATTTTATGAGGAACAGGCAAAAATCTGGACATTCTGCAAATCTATACAGTTGAGAGTTATGGCAGTGTGGTTTACAGTTTTTTTAATGCAAAGCAAAGCAAAACATTTAAAATAAAACTGAGTTATTTAGCTTTCACTGTACTGCACTTTGCTTTACTTGGCTTGGCTGTTGCAAATGATTGATCGTATGGAATCCAAACCCCCTTTTAATTCTTCACATTTAAATCTATTGTTTGTCTTGCAGTGTATTTCTGCTAATGTTTATATACATCTGCCACTCATTAGAAACACAGTCCCTCTTCTTTGCTGCCGCTGCTATGCATATTTATATCAGTGCTAGGTTGTTATTCTGCAGCAGATTGTGACATAGTCAGTTATGCCTTTCCCTTTACATTTGTTCTTACCTTCCCACTACTTTCATCAATGGCTTACAACATAAAGTTGGTAAAACAGCCTTCAGCCATGGCCACCTCTCTCTCTCCCAACAATCACATCCTTTCAGCCATTAACTCAGATTAGGACATTTTCTGCAAGCATCACCTATAGCTATTTACTTAGTGCTGACATATGTCCCCAATGTATAAAACATGTATGAATGCCAGGGTTGCCGCACACCTGTTTTATAATGTGATGTTACTGCAGTATCCTCTGTCTTTCTGTCTTTCCATTCTGTGCTGTCCTGCTGTTGAAGTTCTGTTTAGCAGCTAGTTAGGCACTAAACTACTTCATAAGCATAAAGCAAAGCATTGGTCTGAAGTTTTCCTGATGCTGTCTTCACAAGAATGTATATTAACGATGAAACAGACAGCAGTCCATTATCAGGCATCCTTATGTTTTGTAGGGTGATTTGCAGATCTAAATTTCTGGCTCATTAATAGGGCTTTTGGATATTATACAATGCAACATCATGGGTGCAGTTGGCAGTTTTACATGTTGTGTTCTGTTGTCTTTTCTGGATTTTCTTTTATTGTATATAGTTCTCATTCACTTTTTCCAAAGTTAGCTTGTATGATGGCAAGCAGAATGAAACAGCCACTGTCCTAGTTATTCTAAAAGTGTAATTTTGTGTTTTTATTGTTATTGATACATGGACTAATGGGTCATCTCTTGCTGTTGTCCATTGAAGCTGTATTTATTTCTTATTAAACAAAGTCGATTAGGCTGAAAAAACAAATATGCTTGGTTCTCACTCTTCAGTGAGTGTTCTTTTGCTTATAGTTATTTTATCTGAGCATATTTTATGCAATGCAGTTTACAACATACACATTTGACACCTAAGGTCCTGACTTTGATTGCATTCATGGTTTCATTCATCTCTGCTTCATGTTTGTCTGCCCATCCTAGGGTTAGTTCTCCTTTTACAGCTAACCAATTAAAAAAAACTTAGCCTTTGGGTTATTAACATGAAGGCAACAGATAGTTACCAGTGCTTGTTGAATGAAACATAGGACCAGAACTAGTAGAATGGTAACATCTCAATACTATTTGTTACCAAAAGCCTTCTTTACTATCCTGCAAATTTGTTTTGGATACAAATGAAATAATGATCCCTTGGTCTCTGGCGGAGGGATTGTTATAGACTCCTGTGGGCCTATCTCGGGTTTACCCTCCATGGTTTTAGTAACAGTAATATATACTCTTGTTCTAGGCTAGTGATTCCAGAGGTGAGAGAAGTAGGTATGCTTGCTTTTAAATCCCTGTTCTGGTCTACCTTTCACTGCAAAACTGCAATAAAGTGAGATATGGGACACTGCTGTGGCCAGAGAGATCTTGTGTTTTTATAAATAACGTGCTTGTAGTACATGCAGCATGATGGTTACTCTCCAATATCCAGAAAAAGACAAATCAGTTAAGCTCTATTGTAGTGCAAGACCCAATCTTAACAAATCTTAAACATCCCCCTGCTTAACTTGATAAAGTCAGGTTTTGCACTAGGCAGTCAAATCTGTCAGCACTGACCAGCAGACAACAGCAACAATCTTTTTCCCTGTTATCTGTGCCAGTACTGGGTCCCTGACTTCCTCTTATAAACTTGGAAAGTTGTTAAAATAACAGGACTTGCATTTGCCTGCATTTTGTGAAGAATAGGAATTCTGAAATTCAAATTTATGTCATGTTTTAGTGACTTCTATCCTCAGTGATTTGTCAGAAAACCACAGAGGAACAGACTAAAATATGAGGCAAACATCTGGACATTCTGTAAAAATCTGGACAACTGAGAGGCATGGAAGGTGACTGTAAGCATAACAGACTGAATTACACTGTATTTCTGACAATGCTTCCTAAGTGCCTTATGGCTTTAAAAGCCATCAAAACACTTAACACTCTTTTTTTCTGTAACCAGTAGCAGACGGAGCAGATAAAGTTCCATGAACTTCAAAACATTTTGATTGGGTTTACTATCATAACCATTAGTTATTTGAGAGCTTCACTCTTGAGGTGAATTTATTTGGCATTCATGTCTTGAACACATAATATAGAGGTTATGATTACTGGCCAGTTCATAATCCTCTGTTTGACATAATATTATATATTCTTAAACCATACAGTAATTTATGGTTTTATAATTTATAAACATGTAGTTCCACTATGTAATTTATAAAATATATTGTAAGATAAAGAGAACTGAAAGAGTACTCTGAAATGTGATAATTCTGAGTTTTATAGAAAAATATCAACAGTGCATGTCTTATCTTATGTTTCATCAGTCACTATGTACCTTTCAGATGAAATCCATATTTAACAAAGCAGCATAGTGTATCAACTGTTCAGAAAAAAAATTGCTATGCAGTGATACAAAATGTTATTTTCCTGTATGCTATTATACATTGCTGTCATACCAAAAACTATTCACTGTTGAAATGCCATCTGATGATTCACTTTATAGCAATAACACAAGTAGGTATGGCTATCATAGGATTTACCCATGG
The DNA here is from genome assembly GCF_019279795.1 of Protopterus annectens. Lineage (NCBI taxonomy): Eukaryota > Metazoa > Chordata > Ceratodontiformes > Protopteridae > Protopterus > Protopterus annectens. The sequence continues at coordinate 433,856,509 of NC_056748.1, read as the reverse complement.
TTGGCATGGTTTCATCGCAAGGCCTACTGTCTTCTTTCACATTAGTGTCTGTTTGTTGACATATTCCTCATTCCCATGCTTTCACTGTATATCAGTGCAATGCAGAAAAGCAATGCAGAAAAGAGCATCTCTATCGTTTGTTTGTTTTTCTGCTATTAAAAAAAAAATCAAAGATTTTATGAGGGACAGCACACAAATATGAGGAAAATCAGCAATGTTTCTATTTCTTCAGTTTTGTAGAACATACCTAATTTTTTGCATATTTTGCTTTGTCCCTGGTAAAAGAGATTGTAATGCTGTTATCCAGCATATGCCAATAAAAAACTGATCACTCATCGGTACTTCAGTGATCGGACTTTTTCCTATTGACGTGTGCTCAAATATAATGAGCACAGTGGTTGGGCTCCCAGTCAGCATGCTCAAAATAGTAGTGATCCTTTATAGTGTGATTTAACTTTTAGCATTATATGGTATATTCCATAGTGCCTATTTGATTTAAAATTAAATTAGTGCTAGATCACAGTATACTTGCCCAATATAAAGTGCTTTGTACCAACATTCACATAATAAAAATGCTCTGGGGGGGGGGGAGAAAAAACAATTAAAGACATGTTTTAATATGGTATATAAGGCATAAGCATGAAGTCCAGCTTCTGTGTTTGACTCACTAGTTGTACATTCATTTTGCAGAAAGGATCCCCCCTCAATACTATAAACATTTGGGCTGTTCCCCACACACCCCAAATAACTTTATAGATGAAAAATCAAAAACATAAACCAAACTTAAATTGCCCAAAAATTAAAGCATTTCACTCAAAGCTACAATGCAAAACTCACATTAAACACCTACCAAAGAACTGAATGCCACATAAAAATTGTTTTATTTAATATTCAGTAAATGCTTTTGTCTACTTACAAAATTAATTCAGGTGTCATCAATCTCTTGAAAGCAAGCAGAACGGTGCTTATTAAATAATAATTAGACTCTATTTCATTGCCTCATTTAACCATTCTGAAGTGCCCAGTCTAAACTCTCGTTCATGTTTGTATAACCAAGTTACAACAAAAAGTGATATGTAATCATAAAAGAAATATATATGAAGAGACCAACATGACAGTTGGCACTGTTTAAGGAGGTAAGCATGCTGCACTAAAGGAAAGTAGTGGTAAAGGATGGACTTTGAAAACAAACCAAATAATTGTTTCATTTTCTTTTTTAAACATGTTTAAATTGATTTATTAAGATCTAGTGAAAACATTTCAAAAAGACAACTGCCACAATTTCTTTGTCAACCTCTTCTGTTAAGGAATTTATGGTCCAATACACAAGAAAACATATTTGTTGTAGTACAAATCAAAATGTTTGTACAATACACTTGTAAATTCAATTCACAATTTTATAGTAGTTTTTTTCATATTTCAGATGCTTTGCAACCCAAGAAAAAGAATATAAGTGCTTTGCATACACATATTTTAGTTTGCACTTCCTATAAGTGTATATGTTTCATGTTGGATGAATGGTTGTAGAGCCATTTAGAAAAGTTAGACGTTTGTAAGAAGGATATTAAGATTTTGATCATTATGTATTTTTTTCAAGATCCTACCACTGCATGCAGCTAATGCATCTAGGAAGGACAGGATTAGAGATTATAGTGCCCTATAATGCTTGCCCATTGGAATGGGTAGGAGAGAAGGGGTATGGGGAATAGAAAGATAACTGGAATAAGGAGGAGCTTTATTCAAAGGGTCTGTTTTATCGCAGTCTGAGTGGGTATGCTTTGCTAAGGGAAGGGACTTGAAAGTTATGTTGATATAAATGTGCATTTAAACTGAGGTTGTGGGGAAGAGGTCAAGTCTTAGGGGAACACAAATAGCAGGGAGACATGATGCAACTAAGAGTATGTTTTAGGAGAACAGAAAGGAGGAATAGAAGTTTTAATTTGTTGATTCAGCATCCACAAAATATTAATAAGTACAAATTCAGTTCCAAGTGCAAAAGTTTCTTAAAATAAGTTCACTGGTATAACACAGTAACAATCTACTGGCCTTGAAGAAGCTTGATTGTTGTATCCCTCATTGATATTTTCTGATTTCTACTTACACAGCAAGATTATTTCTGAGGGATGTTTATGACTGTCTTCTGTTGATTATAAGTGGAAGCGTATTCAATTATTTTGGAGAGTGCTGTATATTGGATAGTCATATCTAATATTGATGTTTACTTTCAGTATCAGGTTCCTCCAATCTGATGTTAGCTCACCCAGCAGTACATTTTAGACTCAGCCTTTCAAATCTGATCAGTCATTGCCTTACAAATCAGACATTACTTCTTACTAGCCTTTAACAAACATAATAGAATGACAGTTGTTGACTGGTTCAATTTTTCCAACCCTTTGATTTTTCTACTAAAATATTATTTTACCTTTTCAGAAGCTTTCAAGTTACTTGTTCAAAGGCAACAGAATGGATTTTACTCTGTAAGGGTCAAATAAGTGAGATGAAAAGTGATACAATGATACCTCTGGAGTGACTAGATAGACTATACATGCTCTTCAGCAGCAAATCTAGAAATACCTTGAACTAAGAAATTTAAAATGCAAATCAGACTTGACAAAAAAACTACTACACTGATATACAATCATTGCACAAAAAGAACCCACAAAAGTCCTGGTCTGCTATTAATAAAATTCTGCAACCAGGTCAAATTAGTACACCCCCCATCCACCAGTAGCTCTCAGTTTAACAAATATTTCACCAAATTTATACTAGTCCTCACCAACAGTAAATGCACATCACCTCCTCCAAACCACGCTTACTCAGCTCAAAATAACAATTACTTTTCCCTAAAACCAGTCCCGACAAGTACTACACATACATACCTTAATAAAGTCAGACCCATGACCCTAGCAGCAGACAGACTACCTGCTGAATATCTCAGAATTGCAGCCAAAGTCATCTCATATATATTTGCTTTACTGATCAGTCACTCCATCTCTGAACAAGATATCCCTCCTCTTTGGAAAATATCACATATAATGCCATTACACAAAGGCAGAAACTCAACTGAACTATCAAATTACCAACCTACTGCTATTCTATCACCTTTATCAACAATTCTTGAAAAATGCATGCATTCACAAATTCTAACTATCTGTTAGCTAACAAGCTTCTGGTTAATACTCAGTACAGTTTCTATCCTAATCACAGCACTAGCACAGCCCTTATTAGCTTTACTAACACCATTAATCAACACCGGAATGAAGGCAACCTTGTCTTTCTATCTTTCTGGAGCTCTCTAAGACTTTTGATACTGTCTCACATAATAAACTCTTAACTGTACTTTCTGAACTTAATATAAGCTGCTCCAGTCCTGCATGTTTGCATGGTTCCATGCTACTTATCGGGATACAGACAGGCTGTAAAATGGCAAAACAACCTATCTTCTCTTCTGCCTGTTACTTTAGGGGTTCCACAAGGGTCTGTCCTTAGTCCTCTTCTTTTTACCCTACTTGCCATCAACCTTCATACTGCCACCCTACATGCCACCTTGGTTCAATAAGCAGATGATTCATCCTTCATCTGCTCTGCCCTCTCACTCCAACAACTACAAAAAGTAACCCAGGAATCCTTTACTGCAGTCAAATCCTGCCTATCCAATGCACAGCTCATACTCAACTCAAATAAAACTAAACTCATGCTATTTCATCCCACAAAAGCCACAGATTCCATCCCTCCATTCAAAATAAATTCAAGCAACAATATCCCCATTACACCAGTCTCACAAACAAAACATCTAGGAGTTACCATAGATAACAACATGAACGTTGACTTACATATTGCCCAAACAATAAAAAAGTTCACAAAAAAAACTTGGAACCCTATACAAGTGCAACAAATACCTTTCCAATAATACTAAGACCATTACTGCAAGAACCCACCTAGTTTCCACACTTCTCTATGTATTCCCCATATTCAATAACTTTAACAAATCAGACTTAACCAAACTAAACACCTGTTACAACAAGATAGCAAAGTTTGCAACTGATTCCACTTATAGGTCTCATCACTGCCAGGCTCTTAAACAACTATCTTGGCTAGAATTACCCAACTAGCTCACCCTTAACCAGCTCACAATGGCCCATCAGATACTTTACCAATCTGAAAAAACTCCAGCCCTACAAGGACTATTAAATCACTATTCTAGCAAACACCTACTATGATCCAGCCTGCACTCCAGGTGCTAACTCATGGTAGCCCATCATATACTTTACCAATCTGAAAAAACTCCAGCCCTACAAGGCATATTAAATCACTATTCAAGCCAACACCTACTATGATCCAGCCTCCCCTCTAAGTGCTAACTCATGGTAGCATGCTCACCAGCTTTCTGGGCAAACTAAAGCTTGACTAAGATGGCCCTCACTGCAGTCTACTTGAAACCAAACACCACTGGCCATCCAATACCCATTTTTGAACCAAACTTTCTGGCCAAACTAAAGCTTAACTAAGACAGCCCTCACTGTGGTCTACTTGATCCAGAACACCGCAGGCCTTCCAATACCCATTTTTGAACCAAACTTTCTAAGCAAACTAAAGCTTGACTAAGACAGCCCTTGCTGCATCCTACTTGAACCCAAACACCACTGGCCATCCAATACCCATTTTTGAACCAAACTTTTTGGACAAACTAAAGCTTGACTAAGACAGCCCTCACTGTGGTTTACTTGAACCAGAACACCATAGGCCTTCCAATACCCATTTTTGAACCAAACTTTCTGACCAAACTAAAGCTTGACCAAGACAGCCCTTGCTGCAGCCTACTTGAACCTGAACACCACTGGCCATCCAATACCCATTTTTGAACCAAACTTTTTAGCCAAACTAAAGCTTGACTAAGATGGCACTTGCTGTAGTCTACTTGAACCCGAACACCACTGTCCATCCAATACTCATTTTTGAACCAAAGTTTTTGGCCAAACTAAAGCATGACTAAGATGGCACTTGCTGCAGACTACTTGAACCCCAACACCACTGGCCATCCAATACTCATTTTTGAACCAAAGTATGCAGTACTCCCTTCTCATCACCTAAGAGTATTTTATGCTATCTTTTGCAGCCAGTCCTGCTCTGTAATATACAGCTGAAGGTGAGCACATTATAATGAACACCAGCCCCAAATCCCAAGCATCTAGCTTCTCTTTGTTTCTTGGTAACTATTTCTTCAGCCCTATTGACATGTACTACAGACTTTTCCCTAGTGTTTAACAATTGAAACTCTTTTGCTCAGAGTTCTAATTGACACAAATGTACAGTGTTATAGAGTTAAGTATGAAAATTCTCTGACACAAAACCTTCTACACTTTGCTGTATACTTACAGCTTAGCTTTTTTTCTGTCATCTCATGCCTCAGGTGTAGCCCTGCTCCATTTGCCCTCGCTGCACACGGGCTCACTACATTCACCTCCCACCCCCATTCCTACCCACCCCCATATCATTTTCTTTATACCTAATCTCCTGCTCCTCCCACTGCCTCACTGTCTACCCCTTCCTGTTAGGCCACACATGCCCCATCTCCAACATACACTTAACTTGAAAACCTGCTAGCTCACCTCTTGCCTTCCATTCATCATCTATCCTCTCTTCTAGAACTCCAACTAATTATGCACACACACACATACACACACACACACACACACACACACACACACACACACACTCACCACAACTACACATAGACCAACCACAAGCCTTCACATCCTCTAGTCACTGATACCATCATACTCCTCTATCATGCCAGCAATCCCACTCTCTACCCCCCTTTACCTGATACCATTTCCACTTTTCTGTATTCTCCATCTCACTTCTCCTAACACCCAACTATCACCAGCTTATAATATCCCTAAAAATCCCTATAATACCAACTCCTTACATCCTTCTCAAGCCTTCACTATGCTCTCTTCCATCTTTCCTATCAATACCCCTATACCCAAAATCAGAATTCCTCCTACCAACACTTATCTACTCAAAAATAAATTAAAATACTATACTTACAGTTCTCACATGCACAAACTCGTCTACCTCCCTCAAATCATACTTCAAGCAGGAGACATCCACCCAAATCCTAGCCGCACGAATCCCACTTCTACCAACAATACAGATGTTCCACATTTAGGTAGCACTTTACCTACCAACAAACACATCTCCTTCTACTCAATAAATACTAGAAGTATTCTAAATAAAGTCAGTGAACTCCATGCCTGGATCTCCCACCACACTCCTGATATCATTGCCCTAATACAAACCTGGCGTAAACTCAAAACCCAGACAAGGATCTCCTCCCCCTGACTATAATATACTTTGCTAAGATCGTCAAAATAAAAAAGAGGTTAGAATAATCATAGTATACTCCACCCTCCTAACTCTTACAAATCTCAACAAGCCTATTCATACTTCCCCCCAGCAGAAATACTGTCTACCAACCTCAAACTTAATTATCATACCACTATCACTATAGTAGCCATCTACATTCCACCAAGGGAAAACATTCCCCTTTTGGAAAAGGTACTCTCATACTTCTCTCAACACATTTCCAATGAAACTATCATTCTTGGTGACATTAATATTAATTGGCGAACCCTCTGTTCTCTATATTCTGCCCAGCACATACATTTGTATGGCTTTACACAACTTATCTCTGATCCCACACACACCAACAACTCACAAGCTACTAGCACTCTTATAGACTGGATACTAGTCTCTAATCCCTCCAAATACCACAACCCCAAAACTCTATCCAACTCTGTTAGTAATCTCTCTACTATAAAAGTGCTTAGATACTCACCTCACCATGCCAAACCACATAGGTGCATAACATGCAGAAAGGTAACTAGCTTCCACCCAGAAATCTTCAAATCCCTCATCTGTGAAGTAAACTGGAATTTCCTCTATCAACTCCCCCTAGATTATGCAGTTAAGTCTTTTAACTCAACCTTCCTTAATATTCTTAACTCACTAGGTCCTCTTTGAACTGTACAAGTAAAGTCCAATACCTCTTCTTGGCTATCCAATTCCACCCGAACCCTAATAAAAAATAGAGACAAAGCATGGAAAACATGGACAAAAACAAATAAACATCCCAGCAGACTTGAAAATTTTAAAGAACTTGGAAATCAGGCCAAAAATAAATTAATAAAGAAAAGAAAGACTTCTACTACAACCCCCTCTCAGCCCTGAGATCTAATTCTAAAAAAAATTTGAACTGAATAAACCAAATACTACACCCTGGTACTCCTAGCTCCTCTAATCCATAGCCAGATAAAACTCCAGAAGAAACCACCTCCACCTTTAACACCTATTTCATTGACTCCATGTTCAAACTGCTGAACCCTAACCCCAACCTATCTACTCAAAACAATAGTTCTAATTACATAGAATACACATGCAACTTAAACTCTACAAATATATTCACTCTTAAACCTGTACCTAACAGCTACATCAAATCCTTGCTCTCCAAATTAAAACCCTGCTCAGCATCTGTAGACAACATTCCCTCTCTGTTTCTTCAAATAGCCGCTGATTCTCTCGCTCTTCTCATCTCCATCTCAATAAACCACTCTAAGAGTCTAAAGTTCCATCCACCTGGAGACAATTCTATACCTTACCTATATACGAAGGAGGTAACTCCACTGATATCACCAATTTCAGACCTATCATTATCCTGTCACTGCTCTCCAAAATTCTCAAAAAATTTATTCATAAACAAGTCATACACTACATAATCCAAGAAAACCTGCTTACATCTACTCAACATGGATTTAGACCCAAGCATAGCACTACCACTATCCTACTAGCCTTCCTTAATTCTGTTTCCCTAGCCAGAGAGGACAACAAACTTATCTCCTGCCTATTCTTAGACCTCTCAAAGGCTTTTGACACCATCTCCCATCCTCTTCTACTGCACAAACTAGCTAATCTTAACTTCTCCACTGCTACTACTGCATGGTTTGCCAGCTACCTCTCTGACCGACTTCAAGCAATGAAATGGCACTCTGCTCACTCCCCTCCTCTCCCAGTTAAAATGGATGTCCCACAAGGATCCATCCTTCGGTCACTACTTTTTAACATCTTTACCAATTCTCTCTACTCCTCCAGTCCTCTCTCATCTCTAGTCCAATATGATGACGACTCAACAGTCATTACTATTGCTGACTCACTCTCTGAACTCATCTCTGGCACACAGACTACCTTCAACTCAGTTGAAAATTGGCTCTCCAAAAACCAACTAATCCTTAACCCTATCACATCCTCCTTCTCAATATGTTCTCTAAATGACACCTTAATTGAGGACAAATCCAGCAGAAAGCTATTAGGAGTTATTATTGATGACCAGCTCAAATTTGACTTGCATATCAACAACTCTATCAGGAAAACTCATCAGAAACTAGGTCTCCTGTACCGCACCAAAAAATATCTCACCATGGACGCTAAGGTAACCCTTTTGCATACTACTATCCAGCCTACTGTACAGTTCTCAAATTTTCACTAGCCTTAACTTGACACTCCTTGCCAAACTTGAATCAACCTACAATAAGATAGCTAGATTTGCTGCCTAGCAAACCTACAAGTCCCATCACTGCCTCTCACTGAAACAGCTAAACTGGCTTGAATTACCTCATCAGCTCCTTCTCTCTCAGCTCCAGATCATTCACTGCATCCTCTACCAACCTTCGTACTGTCCCACTCTTTCAAAGTCTCATCTCCCACTATTCACCTGCTAGACCTCTCTGGAGCTCCACCTAAGACCTTCTATTAACTCACAAACCAAAAACTAAGTTTGGATGTGATCTCTACAGCTATAACCCCACCAATGTTTGGAACAGCCTCCCACTTGAAATTAGGTCTAATAAGCAACTGAACAAATTTAAGGCTGCCACCAGAGAATACCTGCAAAGTCAATGGACTTGTCACTGTATTTCCCCACCTTAAACATCGTTCTACAAGAAATTCCACCAACTGTCCTTTCTCTATCTCATATACTCCTTACTATAATACTGCTCTGATAATTTAATGCTCTCTGACAATGACTAAGATGAGTGTGTCTTCTGTTAATTATTGTGAAGTTAATATGTACTGTATGCCTTCTCCTAAGTTTTGTTATATTTTTATATTACTGATTTATTCATTAATTTGTTACTGTATACAGTCAAGATCTTTCTTTTCTTTTGCATAACTGTTTTTGCTTATGCTTAATTATGTTTAAGCTGTTGGAGCTTTTCTCCCTGGGTCTCTGTTGAAAAAGGGCTATTTAGCTCAGTTGAACTAACCCGGTCAAAAAATGTAAAATAAATAAATAATTAACATAACCAGAAGTAAGAACAGTTCAGGTGACTCCCTGTACTCCAACTACATTGCAAAAACCTGGAATGCCTTGCCTCTAAACATAAGATCCCAAGCCAGTAAAGTTTACTTCAAAAACCTTCTCAAATCCCATTTATCTATCTCATGAATATGCACCTGTTCTTACCCAGGTTAAGCTACTAACATAATTTATAGTGAGTATTGTCAACACAGGATTCCTATACATAAAGGCATACATGGGTGATTTTATTTTTTCTGTTTCCCACTGTTGCCCAAGTAGTTTTCAGTATCTGTGTATATATATATATATATATATATATATATATATATATATGTATATATATATATATATATATATATATGTGTGTGTGTGTGTGTGTGTGTGTGTGTGTGTATATATATACAAATGATATGTATATATATATATATATATATATATATATATGGGTTCACTACGAAATTTCAAAATCCCCAAATGTTTCAGAATATCAGGTTCAGAATCGCAAAATTGTGAACCACCCCCAAAACACCACCCAACAATTAAAACATGTGGGGGGCTGTGACCCCCACAACTTAAATATACCAACTCCGAGATCGCACTACAGTGAGGACAAGGGAAATATTCTGGTCCGCGCTGTATGCCGATCTCCGTTCAGGATTTCAATGTTTTGAAACTTCGAACATATGATCTTCAATCATAGGAAATTCGAACTTTTGAGCTTCAAAATTCTGAAGGGAACCTTGGTATGCAGGCTCTCCCACACCCTTCAAGTTTATATATATTAACTCCACAGACATTCTCGGTAAACAAATGTAAAATAAAATAAAATAAAAATAAATAAAATACATTACTGAATGTGCTCTTCCTGACTATGGTAAATTCATACTAGTTAAAATTTAAATTATTGTCTATTATTGTCCTTAAAACTTTAATCATGCTTTCATTTTTATGATATGCCAATTTACTTTGTAATGATAATGTATGCCATTTTTATTAAGTGTCATAGGGCTACATTTACTGACAATGCTGTTAAGGTTATTTCTACTGCACCAGTTATGTATTCTTTAGACTGTTTTGGAAAACATCAGCACCTTTTATTGAAATAATTATGTTATCTAATGTGAAGCCAGGGTTTATGCCAGGCTAAAGGAAGAAGCCATGGGTATTGCCAGACTAAAGGGTACTGAAGTGAAAATGTAATGCATAAAATTAGTGCATTTGTATTTCATTTTCTCTCCTGTTCAGTGGTAAGCAGGGTCTCGTTCTCATGGCTAGAGGAATGTATGAATTTGTCTTTTTGAATATCAAAGGACAGGGAATGTCTTCTGATACATGTCAGATCTCGAAACTTGCTATCTCCTCTTGTTAATGTAGTAAACAAAGATGAAATACTAGGAACTGTCCTCCTGCTGGGATGCAATTGCTATAATAATTGATGAACTTAATGATTTACATAAAATGAATGCACTGGGTGGATTTAAGATTCAAATGAAGCAGATGTGAATGTGTGTTGGCAATCTTGATGGTTGCTAGGTGAGTAAAACAACTGGTTTAGCTATTTGTTTGTCCAGCAAAAGTATGATGATATCATAGACACTGTTTATAAATCTGTATGAAATGAAACGAAGATGATAGATGCCATCTTTACTTGACCAGGTGATCATCCATTTGGGAAACGTATTTTATTAATTTATAATAGCTGGGGCTAATATTTCTGTACTAAGCTCTAGCCAGCAAACGTAGGTGTCTGGAGCTTAGGTTTTTCTGTATTCATCCTGTCTATTTTTATTTTATTATTTTATTTAATTTCTATATGTGTGTGTGTGTGTGTGTGTGTGTGTGTGTGTGTGTGTGTGTGTGTGTGTGTGCGTGTGTGTGTGTGTGTGTGTGTGTGCCAAACAGTACATATTTTAATCTGTATTTGCAGTGTGATCTTTTTAAATATAGTTCATTATTAACCTTTAAGCTCTTGTAGCTCATATTTATTATATTTACATACTGTTATTTACCTGAGAAGATGGTAATCATTTACACTGTTAGGGTTAAGCTGTATGGTACACATCTCTCATTAGAATGCTAAGCCATATTAATGTTTATGATTTTATACCTAGCTTAATTTTAGTGCAATTGATAATCGAAGTGTCTCTGGCCCTACTAAACATGGTGGCTATGCTGCTGTGCAAAGAAGTAGGCTGTGAGAAACTGGAGAACTTTGCCAGCCTTTCTCAAGAATTTTGTATACATATGTATGTGGGAATATGGTTTACTATCAAAATTTTGGATGGCAGTCACGCAAACGCGAATGGTAGAAAGGCTATTTTCCAGTTTATGTAACACCAAACCGAATATTTTTGAATTCACACAGCAAATGCTCATGTGCATTCCCTGTTGTGAGGTGTCTACGTTCTGCTTGGAGATTGCACTACAGTAGGGATCAGGAAATGTACCCTTTTCTTCACTGTACTGCAATCTTGAAGTTTGTATACATAATTAGCAGGGGGTATGGGGGTGCAGGGGGCTTCCCTCCTGCAAAACATTAGCTGGAAATCACTGGAAGGCAAGGTAAGTTGGGTTATGTCAATAATGTTGAATATCAACATGTCGACATTACCGATTTCATTATTTTGCGTAGGCAATGTTGTTATTTTCACTGTTTTTTGTTTTGAGTAAGTCATTACTCAACTGAGTTAGTTTTGGAATTTTGATAGTAAACCAGGGATACAATAATTTATTTGAAAGGCAGTTATCCTGGATAAAGGGGCACTAGAATACATTGTATCACAGAGAGTTTAGTCAGCTTGAGAAAGAGGGTGCTCAGCCAAAGTCTCAGCTCTGTAAATGGCCTGTCTGCATTCCACTGCAGTTATGGATGTTGGCACTGTATATTCCCATTTAATCATTAGGGGCCAAGTTGAACTTCATGCACTGGTTATTGAAACAGACTTGAAAGCACTTTATAGCTATTGCTTCACCCTTGGATGGCAGTGGTCAGCTTCAAACCCCATCAGTACGATCCAGCTTCATACCATTAGCTGACATCCTGCCATCTGGGTGTCACATTGGTGTCAGTGATGCATTCATATCATCATATTTGGTGGTAGCAGTGCCCATTGCTAGCATCACATGTATTATACAATGATCAAATTACCGCTAACACCTGAAATGAGAATGTATGGCTCGTGTCAGTCTCAGAAATGTACTTATCATGATTGATGTTTCTCCTGGTTTGAATGTGTAAATAGAATGTTATGGAATTTCAATTAATTTATTTAAGACGTGTGTCAAGTTTATGTAAATTAAATATCTTTAGAAGCATCTTTCTCAGTATGTGAAAGCTTGATCTATTTTACTATTTTACTAAAGTAGTATTCTTTGAGGTTTTGAGACCTGCCCTGGTTTGCTTTGCCTGCATTTTTGAAGCGAGCTATTGCTTGGATTTTTATTTACCTCTTCAAAGAATGTCATAAGATTCAAAAGGTAAGATCTCTCTCCTTAGCAAACATATATTGTTGCATATAGGGCAGACTGACAGCATAGGGGTTAAGGTGCAGGATTACCAACAGGCAGACCTGGATTCAAAACCTGTTTGGGGCACAACTGGGCAGCAGCAGTATCTGCATAGAAGAAAGGCCTGGGAATCTTCTTCCTTAATATGCCACTGGAACCCTACGAGGCCCATCCATTGAGTTGCCATGAGTCAATTTCAACTTGTAGGCATCTAACTTACTTATTTAGTGTTGCACATGTAATGGAAGTAGGTCACTCTATAAAATTTTGGATAAGCTGCATTTTGACTTTCTCTTCATGGCTTTAAACAGAATATTGTCCAGCCTGATGAGTCCAAAATTATTTGAGTCTGGCATGACCCACCCACTTTGTGAATTAGTACCAGTACAACCAGCCACCAAAGGTCAAGGATAGCCCTAGTTGCTTGCATTATGTTTAACATGTTCAATAAGGGTTTAATTAGATTTTCTTTACTTCTGTGTAGGAAACTGTTTTTCAACAGGTGATTGATTCTAACTACTCAAACACAAGTGGTGAAAAATCACGTAATACTAAAGAGCAAATGTTAAATTTTATAGACACAGTGGAACATCTGGATTTTTGTTTAAATTAGACTGCTATGCATTTTAACAAAAAATTGCTCCTTTCTTGCTGCTGTGTGACCATAGATTTAATATATATAAGCTTGAAGGGTGTGGGAGAGCCTGAGTCCCACATGGGTGGTGGGGAGGTCTTGTCCCTACAAAAATGATTGTAATTCTAATACTTCCAACTGTGAGTCCTTTAATTTTGAAAAAAAAAAGTACAAAAATGCAGAAGAGTGAATGCTGGACATCATCTCTCTCCCTTAACATTGCTTTTTTTTTGGGGGGGGGGGCAAGCCAACCTGTAAGAAACCACCACACCCCTGAACTTACATATACCTTATATATACCAATTATGACATTGGCACACCTTGGAGAAAAGAGAATATTCTGCTAAATAGCAACCTTGGACTTAACAGTCAAAAATCTTCATTTTCACTCATTCAGTCTCACTATTTTGGAGCTTACCATTATGAGTTGCAGAATATCAGATGGTTACCTATTTTTGATTAGAGTAGAAGGGTTGTAGAAAATTTTATTCTCAATCATTTGGTGATTGAGCAAAGTTTTTTTAAAAAAATCATATACAAATCATTCATAGGAGAAGCTAGGAGTTCGCCAGGTCCCATGGAATTTGCATTTTTACTTTTACTTGTCACAGCAGTAATCATGTCTATAGTTATATAAAGGAATGCTCCTTATGTCACTACAGCTCTAACATAATTCTTTGCTTTTTGTGAAGCTTGCACAATTTAATTTTCTGAAAGGACATTCAGTACATTCAGTACATCCAGTGTCTAGGTGGTTACACCATTGTTTATTGAAAAGATGTTACATACATAATTTTTCCAGCTTAGATTACTGTTATAATTAAAGAATAGCTTATAATTGCTTGCAGTCTTTGCAATCAATCACTGTTGTTAAGTATCCTGCTAAATGCAATTAAGTTTAGATATCATGCTATGGATTAACAGCGGATAGTGCTGGCCTGAAAAAAAAATGGTAAAACATAAAAAAGCTTTAAAAGTCCATTAAAACTTTACTCTGTCCCACTTATAAACAAAAAGCATTTCAGAGCAAATCATCTGACAGCTTTTAAAGATATTCATTCTTCAGAGGGCCATTTAATTTCTGCTTGCTTTCTCTTGAACAGCACTGTTTCGTCATATTTCAATGGCTTTGAAAGCTGGTAGAATACTTTCTGCTCTTATATATTTTTTTTTCTGTAATTCATAGTACATGGAGCAGATGAAGGTCCATGCACTACAAAGAATTATGATTGGGTCACACCAATCATAATACATGGATTTTATGACTGCTTCTAACTTGCAATCATCTGCAAATCTGATTATACAGAAGCCCTTGACATTGTCCTTAACTTCAGAGAAGTAGATGCCAAAAAGAAGCAGTCCCAGAACCGACCCTGAGGGACTCCATTTGTAACAAGTCTCTTTGTAGAGGTGGACTCCCAATTCTATCTTCCTGTGTACTGTCTGTGAGCCAGCTGTCTGTCCACCTGGTGACATAAGGGTTTGCACCTAACCTGTTGAGTTTGTCAGCAATACCTGAGTGGGCTATTGTGTCAAATGACTTGGCCAGGTCAAGGTAGGCACTCTGAAATGTTTTGCACTCACCCTTTGCTTTGGTGACCTTCTCAAAGAAATCCACCAGGCTGAGGAGACATAAAATGTGGGTGATGTTTCCACATCAAGAAGTGCAGGGGATCAAAGCAAAATCATTTGTTTTATAGAGTTTTGTGCTGCTGTGTTCAGCAATGTTCTATCATTTTGCTGTTTTGGGCTTGTTTAAGCATTTAGATACCATGTTTCTGATGTCTTGCATCTCAAATAAGTGAGACATGATGTTTCATAGTAAACCCATAAATCAGATTCTTGGCTAGTGGTACAAAACAGAGACTACTTCTTGTGCTATAACCATCTTGAATAAATCATGGGTTTGGATGAACAGGTAATTTTATTACAAACAACATGGCAGCTCAGCACAAACAATGTTAAAACTTCAGCATATTATACCGAACTGCCCACTGCACAATGCTTGCACTGCATTATGGAACACACCAGCTCTTAAAAGGGCAATGCTATACTTTTGTATTAAAAAAGCAATGGCATTCTAGCAGATGTAATTTACATTCCATATCATGAACAATGATAGCTTTAAGAAGGGCACTTGGATCTGGGGGTGAGACTGTAGGGCCCAGGAGACCTGCACAGTGATCAGATTATGAGGGATGGCTAGATCCAAGGTCATACAAAACCAGTTTTACAGAGTGGCATGTATAACCTAACCCTCTTATCCCTCTATTCTCTCTCTTACTCATCCTAAGGTCAAGACGTTATTGTGTCAGGTTACATTTTCCTAGTCTTCAGCCATCCTGAGGTCAGTATTCTATGTTATTCTCTGCTTCTCCCAGTCTGGTCTCAATAAATGAGATGCTCTCCTAAAGAGCATCCATTCTTGACTGACTCTGCAATTGCAGCTTTCAAGTCTAAACGCTGAGTTTCATTAGCTTGATGCCAAGAGGCTGTCACCTGTGTAACATGAGCAGCTTCATCTGACAGTGAATAAGGATCCACTTCCTTAGTACAGGTAATGGCCATTTAGTTGTTATGGCTCTTGTGGGGATCATCATATTGCACTTCAGCCTTGTTCTGTTTCATTGGCTGAAATCTGTAGATATACATTGATCCTTTTGGTGTTAAGCTTAGGTAAATTGTCTTATAACTTATTTTTGCTGCCTATTGTGGTCATGATAATCAAGCATTCAGGCAAAATGAACACATGTGAGGCTTAAAAATTAAATGTGTTTTAAATGAAGAGGGGAGTGCTTTCTAGAGAAGTTACCTGTTTATACCTGTTTACATGCCCAGGAGTCCTGTACTTGTGTGGTTTCTTGATGGTTCATAAAAGGCAAATGTAAAAATCAGTAAAGGTTGTTACTCCTTAATGTGACGTCATAAAGAGGCCAACAGTGTGAGAGCTGTATGCAGTAGAGAAATGGAAAGTGGGGATAGGTTGTAAGACTTGATACAAAACTTTATGACACATTTTAGAAAGAAAAAGTAATAACCACAAAGTTCGCTGATTCATATTTCACCTAAATACATTTTGTCTAACATAGTTTATCAAATTTGATTTAACTGAAATGGATATAATAGTTTTGTCTATAGTACTGACATTACAAGATCTTTATATTTTGTCCTTTCTCCAAAGAGGTCTAACTCTGGAGTTAAAGTAAGTCTACAGGTGGTATGTGGAGGGTAGTATTCATAAATTACGAGGTGGCCTTATTCTAAAAAATATTTTTTGTTTATTTTTGTTGTTTTCATTGAAATCAATTTTTTGAAAAATATCTTCACTGAATTTTAAGTAGATTACATTTTGATGAGCTATACTAGAAGCCAGGCAAACATGCCACATTAATTTGGAATACATTTTTGCCAGGTCTGTGCAATTAACAACTCAACATCCTTTGACAGAAAGAAGTTGCAGTGGATTTCTCTGTGTGGATACTACATGGCAAGATGAGTACATACAGAGAGTGTGTGATTGTTGATGAATACCTCTGTTTTATCTTACACTAATTAAAACTTATGTAATTACTTAGATTTTTAAAGTTTATCGTAGAATCAATGCAACACTTTTTGAATGCACATGAAAGGCATTTTAAGGCACTGCAGCCAGCATGCAGAGATATCCCTGAGTATACAATAAATGTTTTCAGTCATAGGGCTTACAGAAGTCAGCTTGTATCTGGTGTTAAAACATATTTAGATTCCTCTTCTCACATTTATTACTGAGAATGATGTAGGTTCTAAAAATGGTCATATTTTATCTTGCTGTTTCAGAATCTCAGCACATTTTCTGCCTACACATTTCAAGACTACATCTTCATTCGCTGTTGGAATAGATGTTATGTTTTGACCCACAGACTTTTGAGGTTGCATACATTGTAATTTTGTAAAGCAGACTTACAAAATTTAATTCTAAAAAGAGTTTTTCTTGCCATGTTTCATACTGCTGGTTATTATTACAAAAACTTAAACATTCAGTAAAAGTCATAGAAAACACAAACCCTGACCAAAAGGCACAGACTTAACTTGATTAACACAAGCATGACTACAAATATTGACAGTGACATCGTTTTCTGTTCTCCCAACCCCTGTTCTATTTATAGACTCTGAGTTAGTTACAAGAACTGCTCCATGACATCATTACATACAGGTCTGGTCTACTGTTACACAAAACTTCATACTGGTTGTTTAAAATGAGCAAGTTTTGCCATCTAAGAAATGTCTTGAAAAGCGTATAAGTGTTTCATTTATATAACTGATTGTTTTTCCCAACATGCATGCTTGGGTTTCCTTCTGCTGTTATTTTAAGCAGTAATGTTATACACTTAGTGCTTTCCTGTAGAGCATACTGCCCAGCTGGGTGGTGTTGATGACCAGAGCTGTAGCCAAGGGCTATTAATTATCATAGGATATCAGTTCCCCTGGCACACTGTTCCAAGATCATAATGATGGTCACACAGGCATAGTTTTCAAAAGACACATTTTCTAAGCTTTTAATAAGAAGTTATTTGGTATATTGGTCATTTATGAAACTGCATTTATTTGTACAATAGCTGCAAAGGCATTACATTACATGACACTGTTTTATATTTATTTCTTGGGAGAAAAAGATGATACCCTATCTGGTCTACCTCTTAATGACTTTAACATTCCACCTACCCTAACCTCCTCTCTACTCCTTTATTTGCCTGTCCCAAGCCTGTTTACTGGTTTCCATGAATCCTCCTCCTGCCACTTCTGACAGCTATTCCAGTTGTGTATAACTGTTTCTATGAAGAAGTACATTTGAAGATCCAGGGAGCAGGTGGTTTGTACAATCTGTGATCTTTGACCCTTCCCATAAACCTTTCTGTTTTAAGGTCACCATTCTATACCTCCCCTCTGGACTTCAGTGAAAACAGTCCCACTTTTTTTACTGTTTGGTCACGTCCTTCTCCATCCATCCAATATGCCTTTTTGTATTTCTGGCCTCCTTCCAGTTACTAAGCCCCCCTCTCCTTGCATGACCTCCAGAACTGCATGTAATGTATAGGGCATGGCCTGAGTAAAGCTTAGTGACCTGAGATTATACTTTCTTTACTGCTACTATCTGTTCTCCTGACAGTGCACCCAGCAGCATTCTGTTTGCTGTTGCCCTAGCTCCCTGTAGGTTTCTTCACTCATGATTACTTCATGTTAGAGTAAATATATTTTAAACATGGTGTGAGTTAAGCTACTCCTCTGAATGTACTGATGGTTCACATGACAAAAACAAAATATGAAAATGTAAAAGTATTCAAAGACACTTGGATCGGCTAATGTGTTTCTTCTTTTATTTTTTCTAAGAGACTATTTTAAAGACCTACATTTTCCTTCAGTGAGTTCATATTTTCACAGTGAGCCCATCTGTTTCAGATACCATGTGATTATTTTCCTCCAACTGTCTTACTATGGAGGATCCACAAGAAAGATATGCTGAAGATACGAGTGTACACTAAACAGGAGCCATGTAAAACTAAAAGCTTTTCTGCATTATTGTATCAGTTTCCCACATTATTACCAAGCAGATGAGATATAACAAGATGATGATATTTCCCTAGAAATCATACATGCAACGTGTAGTGTTATATTCCTTTATGTGGGATGTTATGTGACTCTACCTTGCTTAGGCAGTTGTTGCTATTACACTAAAGGGTATGTTTTTTTTACCTGGAAGTATAACTGTATCTACATGGTTATTCACAAGGTATAGCTGCCTACAGGGAATTACTGATCTCATTTATTAACAATAGAATATGATCATTTTATTTATGTATTCCTTTTGCTGAATAGCTAAAGCCTACAGAGCCTGTGGAGATCTTTCTCTGAAGATGTAGTGTAGTACGTATATAGACTAGAGTATATTTTGCTCGAGCATCAGACAAACTACTACCATATTGATAGGACACATTTGTCTAGGACATCAGACAAACTCTACTACCTTGAAATTCCTATATTTCCTGTGAAACGTTTTTTTTTTACAGTAATACTAAGACTGAGGTGAAAAGTTGAAGGGCAGATTTAGATGAAGCAACAATTCTTGAGATGGTGTTTGAGAGAAGCAGTTCAAGTTATCTGGGAGAAAAAAAATGAAATGTATGCAGGAACCATTGCAATGACAGAACAGATGGTGAAAAATAACGGTTAATGTCACAGAAGCATATATAGTGACAAACACGAATGAGGTACTTGCACAATGACAAAGAATATAATGAAGGTGGAATGACATGGAGACAATTAAAGAATGGACTTCACAAAAGGAACTGAAAGTCTCAGGATGGATCAAGGGGCCAGATGAAAACTGGAGACCCCATTGTGAGTGTGGGGGGGGGGGAATAGATGTGAAAGAAGTGGAAATAGAGAAAGACAAACAGACAGACAGAAACTGAACAGGGGAGAGAAGGTGTCAGCATGGCATCTAAGCCTTATATCAAAGTAGGTAGCAATGCATGGTAAATAGCCCCAGCAGGGAATTTATTTAGGTAACAGATGTTTGATATGAAGGGAGTTATTGTTCAAAGAACTAAAGTTAAAACCGATTGATGTACAGGCTATTGTTTACAGTAATACAGAAAAGATTTATGAAATTTCTTTCAAAACATGCAGCTACTTACATTTTGGGACAGGATACATGACACAGACAAATATCTAGAGATCAATTTTATATTATTACACTTAAGTAAGCCTTTCACAAATAATGCACACAATTGCATTAAGTAGAAAATAAGATATTTTTTTATTCAGTACACTAATTTGAATTCAGAAAAGAAACCCATTTGTAGAGATACCTAAAATAGAAAGCAAACAGAGGAATAGAGATTAAAGATTAAACTATGCATTAAAGGGGAATATGTACTTAGGGGTAGATAGTGATATAATTTTATGCAGCACAGCCTTTAGATTGTCATAAGTGTGGGGAATTTGAGTTATTTAGATTTCCATTATAAAGCAAAAAGATGTTAAAGTTGTTCAGTCTGACATCCTGAAAAATATTATTATGACCTGATAGTGGTCCACGTGTGAATGAAAGCCCTTAGGATTTCTACCCAGAGAGACATGCAGAAGGATATGACTGAGTTTGATAGGCATGTATCTGAATCTGGAAGGACACTGGACTTGAGTGGCATTTTGTCATCACTCAGAATGATACCTAGATTCAAATACAAGATAATTGGCATTAATATTTGGCTATTTGCCTGGTGTCATTCTAGGGGGAATCCAGTATGTTTCACTTTGGGATAAGACTCTTGAAAAGCCTTCCTGTTTTAACAGGGCTGCTCTACACGTCTTTCATCAAGACTTTATCATTCTAAACAAAGCTTTTGCTGCCCCCATAGTATCTGTTTTAGGCAGAGTATATCTGATGCACAGTTCATTCTAGAAAACTAGGAGCAAAGCAGTAGTATTAATTCCAAACAGACTCCTAAGAAGACATTTTCAGGCTTTGCAGTGATTTGGTTATTTCTAGGAAGGCTAGGAAATAATGTCCCTCTCCTCCTCCTCCTCCTCTCACCAGGAGCAAAACAGAAGCAATAATCCCAAGGTGATTCCTGAGAATCACTTCCTAGACTCAGCAGTGACTGGAAGTCTAGTACCAGATGTTAAAGATTTTAAAAGTAAAACAGAAAAAAAAGATTAAGTAATACTCTGAAATTTGCAGTTTGTACTAAGTGAGTGGGATGGTAAGAAAGAAAAGGCAACTCAAGCTTTAAGACTCTAAAGAGATGGTGTTTCCCAGTTGATCTTTCAGTGCCTAATAGGATGAGCAGATGAAATGAAAGTGGGAGGACCAACCAAATTTAAATTTATAGTACGGGCAGGCAGAAGAAAAGCCACCAAGTTTAAAAGCCCAATAGGGATGGTGCGGAAGGGTGGGAAAAACCAGCAGTAGTCATACATCACTTCAGCTAAATAAGAATATGATAGAGGTCTTAACACATTAGCTAAAATCTCTGTTAAATCCAACACCTTTCTACTGGGGGGCTATCAGTCTGTCAATAAACTGGTTGATCTACACAGTCAATGGTCAAAATGACTAATGCTTCCTTGACATCATAAATGCTAACTCTCTTAAAAATAGTTAACCATGATACAGAGGGCCAAAATATCCCTGATATAGTCCTCACATATATGGACACTTCTTGCACATCTCCATATGTATCATCCCACCTTGTTAAATCAGACCATAAATTGTTGACCATTCCCATTAAAGCTGGTGGCACTTCTCCTGTAAATACCTCTGTTTAAGGACTTCTAGAAAGCAAATGTTTTTCAGTTACTTGATTGCCTAAATAAATTCCTTAGTAATCCTCATTACTTATCCCACTGCCAAAACTTCTGCCAATGCCCCTGGCTTCCACTCCCACTTAAATACTTGTATTGATAAAACAGTTCCTATCTGCACCAAATATAATGAAAATGTGAAAATAAACTCTAGTGGTGGAATATCCATATAAGTAAATTATATAACAATAGAAAAGTGCTTAATGCGTATATGAGATCACATTCTATCTACCTTAAAAACACACTTAAGAAGCTAGTAAAAAGTCTAAGGGAACCATTACGAAGCTCAAAGCTGAGTATGAATTTAAAATAGTCACTAAAACCATACATGACTAAAACTCTTCTTTAAGTATGTCATGAAGTTAAGAACTAACACAAACAATGTTCAGATCTAGTCTACAATAATACTGTGCACTCTGACACAAAGGAAATAGCTGATATCCTAGTTGACACATTTAGTGCATATTTTACTCAACTCACAGTTATTGCTATTCCACAGATTCCACCTCCTTTAATTACTAAGGAACAAGCTCTTTCTGCCCTCTCAAATGTTAAAAACACCTCAGCCATGCACTCTGAGACTATACCAGGTTGCCTGATTTTGTTTAGTTGAACCCCTACTTAACCTCTTTAATCTGAGCTTTCCACTGGTTATATTCCTGAATCCTGGAGAGCAGCCATTTGCCTTTGCACTAGGGTGTCCCTGCCATGGACCCTAATAACTATAGACCGGTTACTCTCATTAGCCTCACATGTAAAGCAATGAAGTGTATTGTCTCAGATGTCGTTAATATAGACATTGAAAATCTTTTAACCCTGGTCACTCATCGATTCTGTTTTGGCAGTTATGCAGCGCATACAGCATATCTGAATCTGGTCAAGGCCTTTGACATTACTCTTCATCCCAACTTTATTGGCAGATTCTAAATCATTATGTTAGGCAGTAGATAGCTAACTAGCTATCTGACACAACCCATTCAGTTAGAGTGACAGGTGTCACTTCTGAAAGCAAAAGAAGTTACCAGTGGTGTACCACAGAACTGAGTAGCAATCCTTCTCTTACTTGGTATCTATTTCACTGATCTTCAGGCCAACTCTGCTGACTTATGATTACCTGTGTTACTGCATCATCCAGAATTGCCCCAGCATGGATTAGACCATGTTAACAATTATCAAAGGATGATGTTCTCAAATTAAATGTGAAAAATTTAGCATAGTTCATTTTGGTAAATAAAACATGTTCACATACAATATAGATGACACACTCCTCTGATAAGACACTGCCATCAGGAATAGAGTTACTATTGTTGATAATTCTGTATTGTTTGACCATCATGTCTGTTTAGCAGTTCTGCCTGACTTATTTAAGCTCAAAAGGCATTGCCACTAGATCCAAAGAAGTCTAATTTCCACTTTACCTATATCTTATCAGACCCATTATTGAAGATTATGCACATTTTGGAAGGTATTTGTCTAAACATATAACTTAACTTGAGAGACCTCAAAGATTCATAACTAAAAAGATGACTGGCTTGAAAAATCTTAATTATTAGGACAGACTGGCAGCCCTCTTTCTGTACTCAGCCTCATATAAACTTTTCTGTGGAAATCTGTGTCTAGCTTTTTAAGCTTTGAAAGATCCATCCTACCGTCTTTGACCTCCTATTCCTTCACAAAATAAATGGTACTTCAAAAACCCATTTAAAAGAACTAAACCTTTATCAGCTAATAAGTAATATCTGAAGGTGAGACAGCTTTATATTCAGGCATATCCTTCACCTCTGGAACAAACTTCCACTACATGTCAAGCACAGTAGCACCATCCCCATTTTCATGGTAACACTTGATGATTGGATTGGAAACCTTAAATTTCTTCCTAGTCTATCTTTTCTTACCTATACTGAAGATGAAGGGAACTTCTGAATATTTTTTTAGCTAGGTATGTATAGGTCTGCAGACTCTGGTAGTCTGGTATTTACCTATGAGTTTAAATGAAAAAGTGCAATGTCCAAACAAGGATTGGTGTATGTTATGAGGTGGGTCCTGAAGGCAAAGAATGTTTATGGAGAAAAGCAGTGAAAGGAACAGTAGGAAAACTGAACAGTTTGGAGGAATTATAGCAGAGTGCTGTGAAAAAAAAGAAGTTTATGAAAATGAATTCTAAGAAAGCAAGAGGGAGAAATAGAACAAATGAAGATAAACAGAATCAAGCAAAAGGGTGAAAATAGGCTAGGATATATATTGAAGCAAGAAGAGGTGATATACAGAAAGACCAAATATAGGTAAGAGGTGGAGGAGATGAATTCATAACACATAGAAGGTCATTAAGTGCAAGTAGCAGTAACATTAAAAGGGGACAAGAGGAAATTGCATTATTAAAGAGGTTTGGAGATTTGAGAATGATTTATTCAGGTCAGACTTCATAAAATAATTATGGAAGAAAGTTACTATATTAAGAAAAAACAAGAAGAAAAAAGGACAGAAAGCAAAGAGAAATGAACAGGATTGACATCAACAGCAAATAGTTAAAAGTAAATAGTAAGTAGTAAATGGAGCACAGTGACTACACTCCCATATTCAGAAAAAGATAATTCAGTTAAGCACTGGAGTAGTGTGAGACCTGATCTTAACAAATCTTAAGCACACCTTGCTCAGGTTGCTAAGGTCAGGATTAGCACTAGGCAGTCAAATCAGCCAGTACTACTGGCCAGCAAATGACAGCGACAGAATAAAAGATTTGTTTTTGCCTGCTGTCAGTCAGTAATGTGTTCTCACTTCCTCATTGAATAACAGGGTGTATGTTCACCTACATTTTCTGAAGGATACAAAGTCTGAAACTCAAATGTATGTCATTATTTTATAAATTCAGTCCTCAGTAATTTGTTCAAAAACCACTGACTTTATGAGGAACAGACCAACCATGAGAGGCGTGGAAGATGAGTGTAAATGTAAGGGACTGTGTTACACTGCCTTTCTGATAGTGATCAATGTCCTTTATGGCTTTTAAAGTTTTCAAAACACTTAGTGATTTTTTTCCCTGCAACTAGCAGTACATGGAGAAGATAAAGCTCCACTCACTACAAAGAATTATGATCTTGGATGCCAAGACTCACCTCTCAAGCTTTGCTCTTGAGGTGAATTTCTTGGCATCCATATAAGCAGGTTGGGACTGGCAACCCACTCATAATCCTCTATGTTAATTATAGAGGGAAGGTACAATGGCTGTAGTATTGCTGACAGAAAAATACTGGGATATTTTTAGACTGCACAGTACAAGTAAAGGAGAGGAACAAGTTGTATAGAGCAAATGGGGGACTGCCACTTCGCCAAATTAGAGAAAGTGGAAATTGCTAGAGTTATGACCCTCTTTAAAAATATAGGATGAAGACGTTTGAGATCTATGAAGCAATGCAGGGAATAATATTAATAAAAGATGCTATGGATGCAGATTGTAATGTGATACTTAGTAAATGTTGAAATGTGCAGGAAAAACTAAGACTGCAGTATCTCAAAAAGTCTGCTGACCCTAAGAAAACAGCAATCTCAGAGTCATCATATGTAAGTAGTAGTGATGTGGGACACAGGTGACAAAGCTTGTCCCCCCAATCAAAAGAATGTTTTTAAAATGTGTAGTGAGGTGCTGAGTGTTATATGTCTGAGATGGGAATCAGCACTTATAAATCTGAGGTCATGGGTTTCTCCTGAAAAATACAAGTGGAGGACAGTCTCCTCAGCTACAGGAGTTTAATATCTTGAGGTCAGCTCCCTATTGTGATTCTGCAACATGTAACTGTGAGTCCTAGAATTATGGAAAAATAACAGAGAAACTAAGATAACAATGAATGTTGACTATAGCTGTTTCCTTCAGTTTTTTTTGCAGGAAGTGAGCCCCCTACATCCACCATACCCCCACTACCTGTACATTCAGACATCCTGTAGCAGGATTTGTACTTACAAGTCCCACAATTTAAACTATTACCTTTGGGATTGTATCCAGAAGTGTAGGTAGAGGGGGTCAGGAACCTGACCAGTGTATGAGTACACCGGTATGCCCATTATGGTTCTTTTTTCCTCTCAGAATACCATTCTATGTCAACCTGCTGAAAGTTCTTAGATTCATTAACAATAGATAGCATCACTGCATCACCAGGGGTGGCTTGTGCTATTGGGCTGCAGGATTTCAGCCCCCCTGCTGTAAAAACACAGAAAAAATAAATAAGAACAACAAACATGAGTTCCAGAACTTCCCAGCTGTAAAAACAACAAATGTGAGTCCCAGAACTTCACCCACAAGCGGCATTCGGGTGGCATTCCTGATATCCAGACTGCTGCTGAACCAGTCTGGAGCATACGCACAGAATCCGGACTGCTGGTGAGACAGTCCAGATTAGGAAGACAGCATGCAACATCAGAGATCCCAGAACTGCAATGTCCACAGGCTGGGTAGCAGCTTGCGTGGACTTTGAAGCAGGAAAGATTTACAAGCTGAATATAACTGGGCTTGCATTTATACTGTAGATGGACTTCTTTAAGTGGGCTTGCATTTATTTTGCTACAAAGGACACCTACTCAGGTAGGATGTGTGTGCTTCTAGACCTTTTGTAGGACACTGGTGTGTGTACTTCTAGTGCTAATGGACCTTTTGCAGGAAACTGGTGTGTGTGTGCTAATGGACCTTTTGCAGGAACCTAGTGTGTGTGTGTGTGCTAATGGACCTGTGTGTGTGTGTGTGTGTGTGTGTGTGTGTGTGTGTGTGTGTGTGTGTGTGTGTGTGTGTGTGTGTGTGTGTGTGTGTGTGTGTGTGTGTGAAATGTCCAGGTTAAATATACCTGGTGGCTAGAATCAAACCCTGTACCTTGGGAGCAGGTAGCAAGAGCTTGAATTCCCTACCCACCACCGGTTGTGAATTTTTTTGCCTCATATTTGTTCTGTTCCTCATAAAATCTGTGGTTTTCTGGATTTTGAATTCACTAAATAATGACGGGCATTTGAATTTCAGACTTACTATTATTCAGAAAGTACATGGTAACACAAAAACTTTTATTCTAGAAATTTTCTGTTTATAAGATCAATATTTGAAATGTGTCCCTATTTTTGGGGCTGTATTCCCCCATTATTGGCTTTGTCCAGTTTTTTTGTGCTAAGAGGTTGAGAGCTTTGGTGAGAACTGAATTCACTAAATATATTTTGGGGCTGTATTCCCCCATTATTGGCTTTGTCTAGGTGTTTTGTGCTAAGAGGTTGAGAGCTATGGTGAGAACTGAATTCACTAAATGACAGCCATTTAAGTTTCAGTCTACCTGTCTTTCAAGAAACAGCTGATTTGGCATAGTGGTATTGTTGCTCTGTCTGTAGTGCACAGGCTCCTGGGTTCAAGACTTGGCAGTGAAATGTTGTTAACACAGCATTTTATTCTAGCAACTTTCCAAGATTATACAAGCAATGTTTAAAATGCGTCCCTAGTTTTTGGGCTTTTGTCCCCCCCAATAAATTTTGGCTTTTTCCAAATTTCTTGTGCTTCAAAGTTGAGAGATACAGTTGAGTATCGAGTGGATTTTACAAGGAGCTTAGAGCTTGAAGAGAAGTTTAGTGCTGCTTATGCTGAGTCTGCTTGCATTGTTAATAGCACAACAGGTAGTGTACTTGCTTTTGATGCAGAAGGCTGTGAGGTCTACTCCCACAGTATATAGATGCATTGCTGATACTGTACTGTGTTGTACTTTTAAAGGGGGTGGATGCTGCAGTCATGAGAATGTTCTCTTTGGCAGAGATACCTAGTAATGATGAACCTGCTATCAGTTTGCCATCCACTCCCTATTGCAATATTACTAGCTTATCATTTTTTAATGTAACATAGGCAATTTATTCCTCAAGGGCAACAGGCACTTTATTCGTCAATGAAACAATGAAATATAAAGTTGTTTGCTAGCAGCAACCTCTTCATTAGTTAAGATCTCTTCAATGTGGGATTATTTAGATGACTTTTACTTCTGCAGAGATTGTGCATATTTACTGATACTGGTGGATTATAGAAGTTTGAGTAGACTTTTATGATGGAAATTTTCTGAAGTGGGCAGCTTTGTCATTATTGGTGCATGAATTTTGTTTCATTTTTTTACTGGAAAAATGTTCAAAGCAATACATTTAAAATGCCATCTAACGACTGTACTGTATTATACAAGGAATATAAATTAATACAATCAGGAAGGTGTATCAAAGAACACATGTATGTTTCCTGTGCAAGGGACCTATGATTTGAAAACAGCCCAAAGTTAATCTTTATCTGCCACTGGCCAGATATATTTTCTTTAAATCTGGGTTTCAATGCTGTTTCAATGAATGTGAGTTTCAAGGGCAGAGAAGTTTTAATGCAAAGTCTATTTTCATTGTGAGACTGGATTGCTTTGCTTAGCAGATGTCTGTTAGTGTTTGTGCTGTAAAATGTAAAATAAAACTTTTAAATTAAATCCAAATCAGTGTAGAAGTAAAGCAGTATGCACATTACAGAGCTTATGGTAAATGAGGCGAAGTAGCCAATTAATGGGACATTGGAATAGCTGCAGGGAGGAGGCCCCATTCGACCATGATTTCGTGAGGGGAGAAGGGCGGTCAACTCAGACAGCCCTGGCTGAACTATACCTCTTAACTGTCCAGATTTTTGCAGAATGAATAGATTTTTGCTTCTTATTTCTGGTTTGCTCTCCATAATATTTGTGGTTTTCTGGCAAATCATTTAGGAATGAAGTCACTAAATAATGACAGACATTGAGTTTCCAGACTTCATACTCTTCAGAAAAATGCATGCTAAAGCAATACATGTTATTCTGTCAACTGTCTCTATTTATACAAGAGCAATTTTTAGTACTGTTTGTATGTTCCCCCAATATTTGGCCTTGTCCAGATTTCCTGTGTTAAGAGGTTGAGAGGTAGGCGCAAATAACTCGCTTTATAGAATTAGGTATATGCAAACCTCTCAACTTTCCCCAATTGTGGCTCAAAATGTTGCTATCCCTCTAATAATCCCTCTGCAAAATGGCAAATTTGGAAGAAAACATGGAGAGTTTAGAATTAATAAATAATTGTAATGATTAGAGTTATAGATTACTTTTAATTTCAGAAATGCATGTAGATTCTCTTATTATGTCAGCTGCTCAAGTTAACAGTACTAATATTAAAAATGTGTCCCTTCTTTGACAGGTTCCTAGCTGTATTGTGTGGCTATTTTATATTTTTGCATCACATTTTTGGTCCGTTTTTCATAAAATTGTGATTTTCTGGCAAATTAGAGGCAAATCATTAAAGATTGAAGTTAGAAAATAAGACAGACATTTGAGTTTCAGATTTTATACCCTTCAAAAAATTCATACTAATACAAGACCTACTATTCTATTATCTTTCTAAGTTTATAACAGTAATATTTAAAAAAATGTCCTTATTGTTGGGCCTTTGTCCCACTTCTGTTTATGGCTTTGTCCAGATTTCTTGCTCTGAGGCTGATAGGTATGACAAATGTGTCAGGGCAATCACCATCAGCCAGAGACATTTCAAATTGTGACATACTTGATGCACCCCACTCCTCCCACATATTGAATCTGTATGTGTCCAAGCAAGGCAAGGAGCTATGCAGTGTAAGTGTGCAGAGAATCCCCCCATCCAAGGTAGACACAAGTACTACAGTGGCATTTCATCTGTCCTTGATTTTGCAGAATGTTATGGTTTTCTGTCATATTTTTATACTGTTGATTTATGCTTCTTCTTATTCAGAAAATGTATGTCATTGCAGTGCCTGTTGCTCTGTGTTTAAGTAGCAATGCTTTACTGACCATTTGGTAAGCTTGTCTGAGACTGTAAGATGCAATGAAAAAAAAAAAAAAATATATATATATATATATATATATATATATAAGCTATCCCAACTGCTAAAGGTGACTCACAAAACAAAGCAGCAAATCCAGAAATAAGTATAAGTGAGTCAAACCACCACGGTCCAGTCAAATAAATGTCCAGAAGATATGTAAAACAGCAAACAGTTTATTGGAAAAAGGTTAGTGCTTTCGTGGGGTTACCGCTTCATCAGACCAAATACAAAATGAAAATAAAAATCACATATTTTTAAAAAAGTACTCAGTCAATCAGTAAGAAACAATTAAAACTGAACCAGTTAAAAAACAAAAAATATTTTACATCAGCTTCTGTCTAATAAGCAGGCTTGAGGGAAATGCCACTGTTAAGGCCTGGAGGTTCATAAGCCCTCATAGAGATAATCCACTTTAGTTCACATAATTCAACAGTGTTGTTAAAATCACTTCTTCTTCTACTGGGATGCAGCACTTGTAGACCCCTAAACAAAAAGCTACTATGGCCTAGATAAGATAAGGCATGATTAGCTAGGGCATTAGATATAACCTGATTGCATATGTTTCCTAAATGCTCAAGAATTCTTTCCCTCAGCTGGTGTGTGGTCTTACCAATGTAAAAACCATTACAGGAACAGCATGTAGCAAGATAAACTAAGTTCCTGTTGCCACAAATCTAGGTGTAAAAACACATCCGGTGACAGGGTGTGCAAAACAGGGATCTGGAGAAATACCTGAGCAGACTTTACAATTATAACAGGGAAGGGTACCAACCTTCCCTGAGAGTGTGGGAAATAAAAGACTTTTAGTGACATGTTATTCCTGAATGTAAAGGAGGGATAATCTCCCACCACCCGTCTTACATTTTCATCTGCTAAAAGAACAGGCCAATTTTTTCTAATAACATTACAGTAATGTTGTATATTATTAGAATATTAAAAAAATATCCTGGGAGAGCAACCCATGTTGCCAACCTGTCTTTTATTCGTAGTGTGATTATTCGAAGAAAAATTGCGGGCAACTCTAGTGCGTCAATTCGATAAAGCAGTCATCCTGGAGTTATTTATTGAGGTCTGTGAGTACCCTCTAACATTAAAGCCTTCACCCATTTTATATATAGTCTCTTGAAAAGCCACATCATTGGTACATAGCCTAGAGGCTCTTAAACATTGGCCATTAAGAATGTTAGAAAAATATGTGAAGGGTGCATGCTAGACCAATGGAGTAAACTATTCCTCCAACAGGGTTTCCTGTAGAGGTGTGTCTCAAGGGTGCCTTCAGTATTTCTTAACACAGTAACATCTAAGAAGTCAATAGATGTGGAAGAGTATTAGTCTGTGGTACTTTCAAGGTATCTGACAAAATTCAAAAGTTCTTCCTCACTACCTCCCCACAAGAGAAAAATGTCATCAACAAATCTAGCGTAGTACTTGATAAAGTGTCTATAGGGATTATCATTATAAACATGCTCATTCTCCCACTGCACCATAGCCAAATTGGCATAGCTATTGGTGCAGGGGGTGCCCATGGCTACTCCTGTTTGTTGCAGCTAATACTGACCTTCAAACACAAAACAGTTATTACATAGAATCAAATATATCAAAGTACAAATAACAGTAATCATGTTATGCGAGAAATGGCCATGATGAAAAATAAACAACCCAACAGCATCAATATCCACTTCATTGGGTATAACAGTGAATAGAGTTTTCATGTCCAAGGTTGTCAGAAAAACATTATCAAGTACGACACCATTTGTAGAGGAGTATAAACTAGATAGAAAATGTTCGGTATCTTTTAAAATTGATAGAGACTCACTAAGTACAGATTAAGTTTTAGTTCAACATATTTGCAAAGAGGTTCAGTCACCCAGCTGCACCCTGAGACAATGGGGTGGAGGGGAGGCTTGCAACTATCCTTATGAATTTTAGGCAACCCATGTATTGTTGGAATAAGGGGATTCTCAATGGTCAAAGACTCATACAAATCATGGTCAATAACACCACACATCAATAAATCATAAAGATCATTCTTCACATTAGTAATACATCTATTAACATCTTT
Source organism: Protopterus annectens (assembly GCF_019279795.1). Lineage (NCBI taxonomy): Eukaryota > Metazoa > Chordata > Ceratodontiformes > Protopteridae > Protopterus > Protopterus annectens. The sequence continues at coordinate 433,824,747 of NC_056748.1, read as the reverse complement.
CTCTAAAACCTTCTTATAGGTACAATCATCATTTAGCATAGTATACATACTAGTTAAGTAATCAGATCTATTCAGTACAACAATTGCACCTGGCTTATCAGCAGGCCTAATACTGATAGAAGGTTTAGTTCGTAGTTGTTGAAAAGCATTGTTTTCATCAGTATTTAGATTACAAAATTTTGGCTTAAAAATGCCTGAAGATGCAAAAATATAATTTTCACATAATTTGACAAACGACTCAATAGACGCTGCAAGAGGTGGGCAATAAACACTCGGTTTATAAGGACCCTGTTTCTGTATTAACAGGCCATTTCCCCCAGAGTTTCAAGCATAACTTTATGTGCAAATAGTTTGATATCTAAAATGACATCAGCTACATCGGATTTGTTGCCTGGTACAAAGTCTAAACCTTTAAGTACAAATATCTGTGCTGCTCTTAGAGCATAATTCAATAAATTATACACTAAGTCTTGTTCAGAAAAGGTTTCATACCATTCCGTCTCAATGGTGACCGTCCTTCCTTGGAGGCTTTCAGTTTCCGAGTATCTCTTGATAGAGAGCGGCCTCATTGATTCGGTGGATCCAGCCTGGTTGGTAATGGTAGAGCCATAAAAGGGCTAGGCAAGGATATATTGCCATTATCTTTAAGCCTAGGTATTTTCTTCGCTTTACTATGGGCTCCTAGCCTTAAAAAATCATCTGTATATGGACTGTTCACTGAAGGAGCTCCAGCTTTAGCCGAAACGGTTTGCGTAGCATTCAGAGGGTCAAGAGATGTAAGTTTGACATCAGCAGTTGGAGGCATAACTCCCGATTTCAGGGGCGTGTCTTCAGAATGCTCATTGCTGATAGAGTGATTTGAAAGATCCAGAATAAGCATACTAGGAATATTTCCTTCAGTCTAAACAATATTAGTTAGATTATTGCTGGACACAGTCAGAGAATCCAGTTTAGGTACATTTAAAGTACGCTTGTTGGTTGAAAGTGCATTGGTTGTATTTGCACTAGCTTTATCTATAGAGTGTAAATTCACATCATGAACTTGCTGTACTGCAAGTTGAACATTAGAATGATTAGGTTCACTCCTTGGCCAAACATAAATATGACCTTTAGTGAAATCCAAGTGGTCCCTGAGTAGCTTCTTGTGTTTCTGTTGTTTAAGCCTGTATTCATAGGCCAACACCTGAGCACACAGGTTGCCAAGTTTTAATAGGTATTCATCAGATGGATACTTAGTTTTCATAGTATCTAGTTGGCGTTCAATGTCAATACGAAGAGGCATTTCAATGGGAGTGTAATATTCTATTAAAAGTCGTAAGTAGTTAAAACTTAAATCAAGATTTAGTTGTTGCCAACATTTAAGTAATTCAGATTCACTAGAGGCTTGAGTAGGCATTTTCAGGATCCACAACCCTGTAGGGATAACTTTATGCTCAGGACAAGCCTCAAAGTGAAACCTCTGCCATTCATACCTTTTTAGCTTGTACATCAAATTTTCAACTTCTTTAAAGGCTTCCAGAAAAGCACACAAGCCATCAGTATCCATGGTCTCAACCTCTCCTTGTGTAGAAAAGGCAAGCCTTAGGAAAAGGTTAGGCTGGTTAGTAACTAGTCTATGTAGACGGTTAGTATCATTATGATTCATAATGTTCATTTGAGTAGATACCACGTCAGTAGATGTATAAATCCCTCCAGCATTCGCCTCAAGAGATTCCGCCATATGCAGCAGGTAGCTCTTCAAAAATTCATTGAAAAATATATATAAGCTATCCCAACTGCTAAAGGAGACTCACAAAACAAAGCAGCAAATCCAGAAATAAGTATAAGTGAGTCAAACCATAATGCTGATCATTTTTTTTCAAAGCTTCTGTTTTCAAGCAAGTTTTTATGAAAAAGGACAAACTTCTTTGTAAATAATCTATTTATATTTTAAAGTTCAATACTATGGTACCTATAGGCTTAAGTTTAGAGATTAATTGGAAACAATTACTATGTAATTGAATAATTGATGAATGGTGTTTAAAGTCTGTGTAAAGCTTTGTGTTTTGTATTACTCCTGGAAGGCTGTAAGCCGAGGCGCTAGAGTTTTGAGTTTTTTTATTAAACCTGTGTTTGTGCTGTGGCCAGTTGTAGATTTCTTCTTGCTGCTGTTCTTCAAGTTGTTACATACTAAGCTTTAATAAGCATACTGTTAAAGAATTACTAACATTTTGTTGTTGCCATGCAGAGAATATTTACATAACTAGATAGCGTATAAGCCTTAGGTATTGAAATGCATATGACAGTATTTGTAATAAAGGACAGGATTACAGTATTTTTAAAAGCTCATTACATTTGTTGTAGACTTGCAGTCATTTTTGCAGGCTTTACCCGTAAACTAAACAGAATACCAGTCTATCATGTGTGGTCCATAACCTGTGCAGTAATCCTCTAAGCAATTTATCTTGAGCTTGTTGATTGTTTGCTGTTCATTTTTTACTTTGATTATGTTTCCCCCATGAAACAAGTAGATAGTTGTCAGGCAGCAGGTCTTTTTTGGATAAGAAACATTTTTACAAGTGGGGGTCTCACAGAGATTGCTACTTTCAGAATGTTACTTGGTACTTTTATAAAGTTGAATATGAATTATAATTAGTACTCCAATACAAGGAAAAGTGATTTGAGTTGTTTTTTTATTCTTGATTTTGACTGGCATTCCAGTAATGTATTTAAAAAGTAATTTATTTATTTGTGCCTAACAACCTTTTTGTTTCCATCTAGATATTAAGTAAGCTGTCATGTAGCCAATGCACTGAAATATTTTTTTTCTTCTACAATTCATTTGTCTTGACTGGACTCTTATAATGATGATTTGGCACCCAGGGCAGTGTATTTAATTAAAGTCCAAGTTTTTGGCCACACCCCTTTCTGTTGGCCCCACCCATTCAGCTGTCTCCTGCAGCCCACTTTTGATTTGAAGTCACCAGCCGCCACTGTGTATCACTATAAATGAAATCAACTGTCTCCATACCTCTGCTATATAGCTACAGCTCTCTTCAGCTTTCTAACTTATAACATTCTCAGTGAAAGGTACTGTCCCCTACTCCACAATACATTAACAAGCAAAAGAACAAAGAAATTTCCTCAGGAACTCCAGTTGCTGCAACTGCTAAGGTCTTCTTTCACTCTATCATCTTGCAAATGGGCATTCTCCAAGATTGCTCCTCCAACCTAGAATAACATTTCTGAAAATATCAGGAATTCTGAGAAACTTCAAGTCTTTAAGAAATCTCTCAAACAGTATCTTTTTAAAGAAAATAGATGTGACTGATTTATAGAAACTGGCTGATTTCTGCCAAATAAGCTATTTTCTGCCTTTTGCGGTAAACTATATCTTATCCATTCATCTTTGTTTTGTTGTAAAGTGTAAGGGACCTAATTCTGTTGCATTTTTGTGATGTCATTTGTCTGTCTGTGACACATCTGTACACATTAGTGCAAGAAGCTCAGCAACACATATTCTCATCTTCCTATATCATTTGCCCCTTTTTTAAATCAGGGTGTTATGCTATATTATTAAATGTGCCTTAGAGATTATGTTGCCTTTACAGCTGTTAACTTACTTCAGGTTTATTATTTACTCCGTTTTTTATTATTATTATTATTGCATAAAACTTACACAGCATTGTGCAAGTGACCATGGTCTGTTTCATTACTCTCTTTTTGATGATTTGAGTTAATTTTTACTCTATTATTTCATTTGTTTTAATGTGTGATTATTTTAATTATGTCATTTCTATCATTCTATAATACATGGCCCAGGTCGTGGCCATAAGGACCCTCAGATCAATTCACTGACCCAGTCAACAAATGTTAAATAAATAAATGCATTTACCAGTCAGGCTATATCTCAATTCATACCTATGGTTAAGAAATTTGGGTAATGCCTAAAAGGATGAGGTCACAGATTTTTGCATTCCGTATAACCCATATAACATAAAATAAATTTGTATCTGTTCTTTTAACATATTCTTTAATTCTGTTCGTATTACATATTCTTTAATTCTGTTCGTATAATATCCACATGCAATCATATCCATGCTTATTTTATCCACTTATTTTATATCTTCAAAAAATGTTCTTTATAGTTTTCCCCATAACTTTTTACTCTTTTACATTTCAAAAATGTGTTCCGCAGTTTCTTCTACTTGATAATGTAAACATATTCTATCAGTCTTTATTTTTACATGGCATATTATATTTTACTGGCAACTTATCTACTACCAATCTCCACAAAAAAATGTAACATTCTACTTTCTGATTATGCTATTTGCTTCTATTTTTATAGCTTTAATTTTTTTCATCTTTTAGATTTTCATATGATTTTACATAGTAATTTTTGTCATTACATTCTTATACCATACTTTTCTTTTTCTATATCATCAATTATTATTTTCCATAAAAATATCAAAAATAATTTTCTTGGTAACATCTTATTTCTTCATTTATGCACTCGTTTTCTTTTTTTTTTAACCATACCCAGAAATTATTATACTTATATTTATATAGTTTTACTACTGATCTCTCATCTTTTTCATTTATCCACTTTAATACCTTGTACAAATCTAATGAAGCAGCATATACCACTGGGTAAATTAACACTAAACCTCCTTCCTTTTTATTTACATCCAAAACTCCTCTTTTTACTGGGTTTAATCTAGAGCCCCACATAAATGAAAAACTTATCTGCAAAACTTCCTTTTCAAGTACTGTTGGCAACATAAATATACTTGCTAAGTATGCTGTTTTTCCCCATCAGTACTGAATTTATCAAATAAGCCTTTTTTCTGAATGATGATATATATGTTCTCCAGAAAATATACATTTGTTTTAGTTCTGTTGTTTTTCCCATTAAATTCTACTTGCATCTTTATTCCCAAATGTTATACATAACACAGAAATTTAATTCACTCTAAATTATATATCCCCTATTTTTATTACATCAACTAAACCTTTAATTTTATCTTTACTTAATGCCATCCCTATCACTTCTAAATACTCAGTGGTGCAAATTATTTCTTCTTCTGTCCAAATTTTGTTTTTTGCTGTTAGTATAGTGTTGTCTGCTTGTTAACAGAACTGGAATTCTTAACCCTTCAGGTGTTATATACCACACCTCCTTCATTTTATGATTTATTTCACAGACGATCACATTCATAACTAATGCAAAGAATATGTAACTCATTGGACATCCCTGTCTTACACCATTGTTCATATGAAACACTTGGCTTAACCATCCATTTACACATATTTTACTTTATCATTACTATACACTGACATACATAATTTCCTAACTTTCTCACTTATATTATATTCTTTCATTATCATCCATAAGATTTCATGTTCAGTTGTACTGAATGCCTTGTTAAGGTCCTATACATCTGCCATCATGTCATCTGCTTCTTCTTTTCTATTTATAATATCATCCACAATATCTCTATCATTAATAATTCTTGACAAACCTTCCCCTTTATACCATGTATACTATCTTCCATATTTTCTTGTTTGTATTATTTTCATAAAGACCTTGTTGTTATAATTATTCATTATGCTATTATTCAATATTATTTTTCTTGTCTTCTAGCTTCTTTCTTCCATATGAATTTAAGTATTCCACTACATATTTCTTTATACTTAAAATCTTCATTTAACCATTCATTCAAAATCTTCAAAGCATATTTTTTTGCCAATCCCTTAGATTTTTATAAAAATTCACACCCTGTTTCCATCTGGTCCTGCAGCCAAATCTATATTTATTTGTCCTAATACTTTATCTAGCTCATTTAAAGAAATCTCTTTTCCAACTCTTTATTCTCCTTTTATGTTAGCTTTTTTGCTTTATGTGTTTTTTCATTACCTTCTTTTTTCTTTAAACATATTTTCCTGAGTTCTTTCTATTTCTCATTTTACATTTTTCTTTATTTATCTCATTATTTTACCATCTTCCTTTAATAATCTTCTTAGGCAACATGATACTTCTCTTTTTCCTTTTAAAAAATATATTTTCTTACATAACAGTTTTTTGTATTTTTTCTTGATTTCTTTCATATAAGTTTTTTCCTTTGTCAAGGTACTTTTTATCATTATGTTCTAAATGTTCCAATGCATCATTATATGCTATTTTATATTTTTCTTTCTCTACTTTTCTCACATCATATTGCCACTGTAAAAACATTTTTTATATTTTCCAAGTATCATCCACCATTCAGATATTTTTTTGTAAAATGTTCTCTTAGTAATATGATCTTTCCATAACTGTATTGCTAATCTCTTTCCTTATTTTTTCCATGCTTTCTCATTTATCATTTTTATTATTTTGCCTATTTTTATATATTCTTTGTGTTCTTTCATCTCTAGGCATATTGTAAGATGATCAGAAAATCATGCTTCAACTACTTCCCCTTTTCCTATAACTAAACCTTCTGATACTATAAAATAATCTATTTCAGTTCTGTGCATTTCCCTTTTGTAAGTCCATAGATTTGTGTCCCAAAGTTTTAATGTAACCACATCTTATAACTTCTAACATTTTTATATCATTTCCTTTCTTTTTTACGCTTGACTCTTAAATCAAAATTAAAGTCTCATGTTATTATAATATTAATTTTTATCCTTACATAGTTTAATATCTGATGAAATAAGCTTTCCCTTTCTTTACAATTAGTATAAACATATAATGATATAATTCTATACTGTTGTTCTTTCCATTTTAAATCTAGAGTGGTTAACCTTCTTATTTTTGCTATAGTTACATCTAATATTATTACTACATTTCTACATTATATGGCTATTCCAGAATATCTCTCATTTCCCCAATTCCAGATGATCATTCCTCCCCATAGTTTCGCTGTTTGTAATCTTTCTTCATTCATTAAAAATCTTGTGTTTTCTAATATAATTACATGGATTACCCCCGTACAATATCCCTGTTCTTCTTACTATATTCTTAATGCATTTCCCATTTATAGAAAGCGCTCTAAAATTTGCATTTTCCCATTTCCTTAGATTCATGGTTTCATAAGTTCATAGCTAATTACTAGTCTAGCATTCTTAATACACCATTATATGTCTAGCCAATGTCCCCTCCCAAAGGTAAGAATCAAACATTGTACCTTGTGTCTGAAAGTCAAAAACCTTAACCATTATACCAACCCCAAACATTAGCTGTATATATTCTTTTTCATCCATTTCCTTGCTCTTTTTTCTTTTGTACTTATCCCTTTAAATTTTCTTTTCTTTTACCCTTTTACCAATAGAGTTCTTTTTTTTTCTTTTACTAATTCCAAGTTCATGTCATCTTCATCACTTATTTCAGAACTTTCTTCTGTGTCCTCATTACTAACTTTTTTCTCATGTATTTTTTCTTCTGTTTCTACTTCTAAAATTACTTATCTTTGTTCATTTTCTTCTCTTTCTATTTCTTTTTCCTTACACTTATTTTCATTTTTGCAATCTATCCATAGATGTCCAATTTTGTTAGATAAATGACATTTCAATTAACATTTTTGCATTGTGTCCCATTTCTCCACAAATATAATATTTTCTTTTGTCACAGTTACTTATCAAATGTCCTTTTCCATAAAAAAACATGTTTTGGAGTATCCCCAGTATTTTACAACATCCCCTATTCACCTCCGCATTTATCATGTTTGGTATATGTATAATTTTTCTTCTCTTTCTATTTTTAACACACTATTACAATCCCAGCCATCAGTCCATGCACTCCTTCTGTCATAAACTTTTGCGATGTCCAGGATTTATTTACATAAAATTTTCAAATTTCCTTTCAAAGTCTCTCTTTCCACCTCTGTTCAAAATTATACATGGATTTTCTTTTTGTTTCCCTGTTAAATGCTTTTATCACATAAAGATTCCATGGGTTACAATCTTTCTTTTTTCATATTCTCCAACAAATTTTCTATTGAAAAAATAGGCTCAAATATAATATCACAAAATATATGTTTGTTAATAAGAATAAAGGCTCTAACCTCATGTGCTTTTACACCCCCAAGGAGCTATTAAATTATCCCATACTTTATACCTATCCATTTATTTGTCTTCTTTACTTTGAATCCTTACCAAGAACTTCCATTTTTTTATTTTCTTCTGCCTTCTTTTCTGCTACTCCCCTGATACTTTCATTTACTTTCTCTGCATATGTTTCATTTTCAATCTCACCACTATTCTGCTGGATTGTCTCTGCATCATCCTTTTGTATTTTATCCATAATGTTCTCCCAGAAAACACCTCATCCTCCTTTTTCTGGCTCACTCTGCATAACTATGTCTTTAAGTAACTCATCCCACAACTCTCCCTACTGGAGGGTTATAATTATAAATCCATCATTTTCTGACTCAACTCCATCAAACAGATTTCTTTGAAAGATCTCCTCAATCCTGCACACATTCTGTGGTCCCAGTATTTGCTTTCTCTTCCATTTCTTTCACCTCTCCATCATGTCCCTCTCTTTCCATCTGCCTCCCTGTTTCAACAGGCCACTTCTGTGCCTGGAAGAGAAATAGGAAGTTCTCTTGCAAAATGGTCCCCCTCACAACAATGACAAGTAGGGGAAGTTCCCCAATGTCCTAACTAAATTTCTCCTAGTAGTATAAATACCATCTCAGGTCTCAAAAACAACCTTTCCAACAAAGGCTAAATAAATTAAAAAATAATAATACGGGGCAATGCCAGTAAAAAGTGATCTGAGTAAAAAGAGAAGCAGATGCTAACAGGAAGAGGGATACTGGAGAGTTCAGATTATGTCACTGAAATGATATTGTACAGGAACATGGGATTTAGGAAAGCTGTTATGTACAAAGTAGGCGAAGTTGTGGGTGAAAAAAGAGCTAATTCAAAAGTGACTTTGGACATGAAAATGACCCAAATTTTTAGATTAGAAAATATGGAAAAGGATTAAGAGAGAAATACAGAGAGAGAATCCAATAGAGGAAGATAAAGGGAGAGAAGAATAAAAGTAAGCATATGTCTAGATGGAAGTTGTTTGTGCCATGGTATATGGTATCCAAGACAAAGCAGCACAGTGGCAGGCAAGGTCACATTTAGTAAAGTAAATATGACTGACGAGAATGGCCATTGTTGTCATACTTAAAACATAAAAGTTCTCTCTCTCTCTACTGACCACTTCATTGCATCCAGAAAACTAAATTTTTCATTTGTACCTATGCAGCATTTTCAGTTTGGAATGAAAATGAAAGAATCTATATTTTCTGCATCAAAAGACTAAAGTGCCAGTTTAGCTAGATGCAGAAGAATTTATATGCATCTCTTTGTAGATGTTGGAAGGATGATGTATGTTTGCTCAGACTCTCTTAATCTTTGAGGAATCAATTGTGTAAACCATGTTCTTGGCATTGAAATGATGGGTTAAACAGAGTAAGTTATGAACAATGCTCCGAAGTGTTCAGTCCTTGGGCCAGACTACTTTTGCAGTAACTTCTCTGAGGTAAAAGCTAATGTTATGTGTTTGTGGCTCACCAAGTTTGCAAATGGCTGCAAACTTGGTGGCCCAATTAAATTCCCCAGAGGACAATAACATCCTCCAGGAATGCCTGTCCCAAACAAATAGACAGTTAAAATGATAGACTAAAACTAAATACCAAGAAGTCTATAATTGTATCCTTCAGCAAGCATGACACCTTCCCATAATTATCACATTGACAACACACCCATGAAAACTGATCTTGAAGTTAGGGATCTGGGAACCTATGATAACAATGAACTGCCCTGTTATTACCATTTATCCGCTATTATAAGGAAGTTCTTTTTCATTGCACAATTTATATTTAAAGGTATTGCATCCAGATCCAGGGATGCAATTGTTTTACTGTACTCAGCATTCATTAGGTTGATCATTAAGTGCAATGATTCTTTCATAATGTACCTGTTCAAATACTTGTCCCAAATGCAATGACCACAGTGCTTTCTACCTAAAAAAAAAATCAGTGACCTAAATCATAAAAACTAAGCAGAGCATCACAAAACCTTGTCCCTTTTCTTAGTATCATACAGACTACTAAGAGGCAAACACTGACTTGCTGACAAAGCTTCAACAGACCTTATTCTGTGAGACCTATTACACATCCAATGGTATTTGAAATGCCCACTCAAGGGATCTCAATCTCGTTTGTAAAATAAATAGAACATGTTAGATGGACAGGTTTGTTTCACATAAAAATGACACTTCTATTAAAGTGTCCTCCACTCCACATAAAGCAAAGTACTTCTCTTACTTTGTTCAAACATAATTTGGATGAATGGATGGATAACTGCAAATTCACCCATGGATTAGCAGCTCTATCTGTCATATATAGGGGAAAGGTAAACATCCCAACAAATCCTTGTTCCACCCATCTTTTGATTATTCATATGCAAAATATAAGGGCTAAAAGCTACTGCGGAAAAGTAAGGCAAGGCTTCTTAAGATCTTTACATATCAATACTGTAATAAGTACCTATGAGCCTATGTTCTTAAAATGTCAGCACACTCAGGTCAGAAAACTATCACAAAAATTGAAGGTCAAACAAACACTATCAGACTAAGAATGCCCATACAGAAGAAAAAGGCAAAAAAAAGCTTTTCATAGCAGAGCAAAGAAAAACTAAAGGATTATACAATGAAGGTTAAAAGGGAAAATAAATGAGCAGAGGCTAAAAGCGAAACAGCATGATGCTAAAAGATTGCTTGTTTAGTAACCACTAAGATTAAGGAAAGTGCATTCTTAAATCAAGTACAAAAGTTTTCCAAATAGAGGAATCAGTGTTAGGAAAAGGCCCTGGAAGAACAAAACACAAGATGAAAAAAGCAAGGACTAAAGAGAATGACATAGAACACTGACTGTATTAAGACAACCAGTAAATATGTTTTTCAGAAAAGTACAAAGAACAGCAGTCTAGAAAGAATGTGCCTTAATGGCCCAGAATGTTAAAAGGTGGATTATTTTAAAATGGAATTCTGGCACCCACATGTAATAACATTTCCGTGTAGGTGCTAGTACAAAAACTGAACAAATTAAAGAAAGATAAGGCAGGCATAAGACATGTAGGGTGAGTATGTGAGTGATATAGGGTTCTATTCAGGGGCAGTGCTGGGGGGCACACATGGAAAAATGCCACCTTTTGAAAATACTCCAAGTTCTGGTGGGGAGATTAAGTGCATACATTTTGAGCAGTCAGTAAGTGCCTTTAGGAAAGTGATAACTACATTTACAGTTTTAAGTAAGTCGTCAGGAGGAGTGTGTGTGTGTGTGTGTGTGTGTGTGTGTGTGTGTGTGTGTGTGTGTGTGTGTGTGTGTGTGTGTGTGTGTGTGTGTGTGTGTGTACATGTGCCCTGCCTCCCAGAGTAATTATAGTGTAAAGGAAAGAATGGATTTTGGTAAACAGTGGCTTCATCATATGAGCCATGCTTTTTGGGTAGAGTCCTTCATTTCCTTGTTTTATTAACTGTTGGCAGTATACTTATTTGTCTGTGAATAAACTGCACAGAATGAAGTATATGAGTTTAATGGTAAAACAGTAACTAACTAAGAAAGCCTAATGAATTTATTTTTTACAGCCACAAGTATGTGAAATGGACTGTATTGGGCTACAACATCTTGGTACTTTGTGCAGATGAATTAAGACTATGAGCTACTAATAAGGTGCTTCCTATAGTGCAGCTTTTGACTCCCTCAACCTTAGATTTGTACTTTGAATTCCTGCACTCTTCCAATAGCCCTTAATCAGCACTTCACTAAATGCTAATGGCTACAAATCCCTGGATGTCTTTCGCAGCTTAATGGATTGCCAGATGCATTTTCAATAAATGTAAGTTTCAAAGGAAGAGAAGTTTCCTATTGCTCATGCTGTCTGTTTTCAATGCAAGTGTTTTATTCGTCAAATGTCTGTCAGTGTTTTTTTACAGAAAAATTTTAATAAAAAATGTAATAAAAGTATAAAATTAAATCCATATCTCAGTGATGATTGTAAAGTAAAGAAGAAAATAGTATGCATGCTAACAGGTTTCAACAATGTTTTATAGTAAATGGAAAGTGTCAGCTAAGTAATGGGTTATTGGTACAGCTGCTGGGAGCGGGGTTCTAATCCATTACTCTCTCTAGTAACTCATTTGACTATGGCCTGACTGCTTTTATTGTTCCAAAATTGAGTATTTAGCTTCATATGTACACCCTATCTTTTTATCTATCTTTTAAACCAGGCAAAGGAGCAACCCAAAAGTACTGCCTGGTTTACTGACTTACTCAAAGTCCGAAGGCAAATCGAGATAGAAAAAAAATCAAACCCTATAGCCTTAATCATCTGCATTGACTGCCAGATCTTCATCTTTTCAGTTTGTACATCCTGCAAGAAAAACTCAGCCAAATTATAGCATTCACTGTGTAATACCTTAAACTTCCTGTAGTGAAGGCCCATGGGATACATGCAAATAACCCCTTAAGGACATACCACTGTTTCAGCCACATGGCTTCTGAGTACCCATGACTTTTTATTTTTTTTAATTTTTAAGTATTGATGGGTACATTAAGGCCAGTTGGTATTTTTGTTTAACTTTCATGTAAATAGAATGGCAGTAGTGTGAGTCACGGGCATCTTTACTTTTTTGCTTGAAATACTCTGATTTTTGCTCTCAGAGCAGCTCTTAACTCTTTAGTTGTAAACACTCAACAACATAAACTAGCTGAAGTGCATATTTTACAGTTTCCAATTTTTACTCCAAGTGTAAACAGACCATCTCTTACATTCTTCCTGAGGTGACAAAACTATCACTGTAATCCAGGAGATGTTAACTGTACACTCTTGCTTGTACTTCAATGAACGTTTAACAGACATTTAAACTACTTTGCTAGTCACCAGTGTCTACTATAGGAAGATGCATGTTTGATCTTGAATGTTGACAAAATGCGATATATTTGTTTAAACAAATTTTCCCTACAATGCAGTACTGAACACAATTAAGCCAAACTTTCTTTTCTTTAATTTGAGTAAATTATATATTTTTTTCTCTTTCTTCTGAGAAGAATTCCTTGTGCATGGCATTTTTCCACCTATGTTATATTGCTAGCTACACCCTTGATTTGTTACACTGTAAAGTGCCAACACTTCAAACAAACTATAATCCTTGAGCAAGAGGAATTTTTCTGTGCTGTCAGCATTGGCAGGATTTGTAAAATTATGGCATTCAGTATTTATTTCATAGAGAAATGGTCTTCCAGTTTTAACAGTGGGTTATGTGTGAGCTGTCATCAATTCTTATATGTTCTATACTTTATGGGTATGGTGTTTTTTTTTCTCCATGTGTCTTTCATGGCCCACCCAGCTAGCTACTGTGCCCCCTTTGTGCCCCAGCAAGAAAAGGAACCTGGAGCTGTAAAGGAGACTGACAGTTTATCCAACAGGTAAGGAACAAGACAGTTCAGTCAAGCACTCCTTATCTGTCATTGGAGTTTAGGTTTAAACAGTCCAGATCTGTTGCCATTGCGACAAGATATTCATCTAGACTATATGTGGACTCAGGCCTCTGTTGAGATAAAATTGGTGAACTAGGATTATATCAATTAGCCCCTAGCCTGCTTTTCATTTATGGAAAAGGATGTGAGAATACTCACTGCATTTTGACATCAGGAGGTGGTTGGTGATACAGCAGTCAAGTGGAACTATGGCTGGCATGTTGGAAAATACAATAGGAATATACATATCCTTCTTAAAAGGACTGCATGTTATTTCAGTGATTGAATATAAAAATAGCACGGTGAGAATAAAACTGTTGTTTCACTAAAGGAAGAATCACAAAACACTCAGACTACTAGAGCTGAATGAGATTATCATCTCCATGGCAGAAAGTAATGATGCCTGAGTACAACGCAAATGATCCAGGACCAGTTAGTAGCCAGGATGTTGAAAGAGTCAGAGACAGAAAGGAGAGTGGGACAAGGAGTAAAGCCTGCTCATGTTTCTCAGGGAAGGATGTCAGAATATGCTGGGTCACACCTAAAGGCAGGACTGATGATAGAGAAAATGATCAATCACTGACAGGCAACAGGCATCTCAGCCAGTAAGATAACGAGTTATAGGACAATGTCATCATAGAGGTGGGCACATCCTCTCATTCCATGCTTATTATGTGTCCCCCTTGGGAATGGTAGGGATCCATTCCCAGCAAGCTTTGCAAGAAGCAACCATACACAGTTTGATAGCTCATGCACATTCAGTCCCGTTCCCAATCAATGGGATATTCATAGCCACATACTGCAAAAGGCTGTGTCCATCTGGAGAGATGATAGGGTCCGCTCACTAACAAGTCATACCCAGGACATGCCCCAGAAAAAGGCAGAGTAAGAGGATATGCATGGGTCTAATGCCAGTGAGAGTGGACCCCACAAGCTATGGCTGTAAATAAGGTAACAAATAAAAAAAAACTGAACAGGGTGCGTAGATGAAAGTCTAACTGAGCTTAATTCAGAAAGTCTCTTGTTCACTTTATGAGGCATAGACAACATAAGTAGTGAGACTGATATCAGTCAGAGTTTGGCTTCAAGCCAAGCTTGTGCCCTTTAATGGGGGTTGAATAAATGTGCCTTCATGACCCAGAATACTAATAGATAAAACAACAGAAAATATGTTTAGCCAAGCTGTTATTATAACTACCTATAAATATCTGCTGCATAATGGCACAGTGTCATTTGCATATGCATTTGGCAGAGAAAGTCACACAGGGCAAACTTTAATCAAGAATATATGGAAAACATCAGTCACAGGACCAGTCCTTGGGAGATGCAGTACGACTAACTGACCACTGAGATTCTATATCACACTTTCCAGTTATAAGCAGTACCAACTACCAGAAGTGGGAAGCAGTCTCCTTGTGTTGAAATTTTAGAAAAAAAAAGTCTGTATGGCACTGTTTCAAAAACTTTGGATATATCAATATAGCCAAGGAAAGGCAATGATTTAGTATCAAGGTCTATGGACAGACTTGTAAAAAAGGTTGCTTATTAGAATCATATATTGTAGCAAGAGCAGATATGGAGCACAACATCTGAAGCTAACACCTTGTAGTAGTGCTGGTATTCTCCATCGTAGTGCCAACTTAGACCAGTGAAAGTGCTGGAGTTTTGTTTTCTGCCTCAGGGTGACTTCATCATTTCTTTAATTAATGAGAAAATTGTTTAAAGTAATTTCTTAAGGACATATAGCATGAAAAATATCTGGTTAGTGAAAAGTCTGCATGAAATGTTGATAAGACAACTCCCAATCTGAAATATGATGCAAAAGACATATTCCCAAGTAAAATCAATTTATTTAAAAAAATATAAGCCTAGACATACTACTAAACATAAAATATAACAGGCATTATAAGTCTGAAAGTTACACATTAACATAATGGTAGCCATGATTTTCCTACAGAAAGTATTATTAAGACTCTTGTTAAATACGTCTACCTGTCATTTTGGCTATGAGCTGCAAATTAACTTTGTCACAGTCTTTCACATCTTAACATCTTTATTCACAAATCAGGGACAACGTCAGAAATAATGGGGGAGGCAAAGCATGCAGTCAGAGACAATTTTTGAATAGTTGTCTAGTTCAGCTAAATAGTTAATAGAGCAGCAGGCTTTGCATGCATTTTCTGAACAAAAATATGAATGAAATTCGAATGTCTGGCAGTAATGATTGACTTTAATCCTTACTGAGTTATCAGAAACTGAAAAACTTTGTGAGGGAGAGGTTGAAAATATGAGGCAAAATCACAGACATTCTGTAAAATCAGAGACAATTGAAAGGTATCTTAAGTTTGATTTCCTCAGATTCGATTTGTCTGCTGTGTGATGTGAACAAGTCAATCATCCAACAGTGCTCCTAGATCACTCTTGCACAGATGTCCTTGTGCAAAGTATGGATACGTCTAAAATGCACTCCTTCAAGTTTTCTACTTTGAATTAATATCTTAACAGACGAATTAATGAAGTCCATATGTAAGGAGCTCGGTCCAAAACAAACTTAACAATGTGTGTTCAGATTGCAACAAAAAATCACCAGCTGCCCCTGACTGTCAAGTGAAGAAGTTTAGAGGGCTGAAAGGGAATCAGTAGCTACTTTAAGAAGGACTGACTCATGCTATGTAATGCCTGGTAAGTTTGTTTGTTTTGCTTTAACTGTTAATGTTCAGCAGCACAGAATCTATTTTACTGGAGGCCTGAAGAGATAATTCTATATTATACATACATTAACAACAATAATATACCATGAGCATAATAATACAGTTGAGAGGTTTTTCAGATATGAAGAAAAGTGATAAAAATAGATGCACATCAATATTCAAATACAGAATAAACTAAATACACCAGATATTCCTTTAAATTGAGGCTGCAGGCAAAAGAATACTGAAAGAAGTAAGAGTTAAGAAGTTAGAGATATGAAAAAATAATTGAGAGGAAGAACAGATTCATGGAGAACAATACAGGAGAGAGAGAACGTTGCCAACACAGAATGAATATAAAGGTGTGAGGATGAGTGCAGAGCTCATAATGAAGGGATGTAACTAAATAACAGCAGATGGAGAGAATAACAGTAGGGATGGGAAAGGAACTAGATAAATTAGATCACATGAAAACATATATTGTCTATGGAGTTACAATCATAGAATTAGGGAGAGAGAAAAAGAAGAAAAGTGCAGTGACTATGTCATTCCACATTAACAGGTTTTTATCAGCTGTAGATGCTAGGGGACGATGTGCTAGAAGAAATGAACAGAATACATGTTATGAACAGATGGTGGTAAAGTGTTCCATGTTTTGACTACATAGAAGGAAGTTGTACATGTATAATGGTCATTTCAATTTAAGATTTGTACTCTGGGCATTGGAGGATTTAATTTGTTGTCTTGGAGTTTTAAAAGAAAAAGAAGTGAGGACAGAATGTGAACTTGCTGTACAGCACCTTAAGTTCTGTACAAAGTTGAGAAAGTTGGGTCCAATCTATTAAAGCTGGCCATTGTATAATATTTAGGACAAGACAGTGGTGAGTAAACTGAAACATAGCAGTATCAAATTTGGCAATCTTATGACATGTATTTCCTAGCTTGGTTAATATATTAGAAGCCATGTTAATCATAGGAAGTTACTAGGCTAATGGCCCTATAGCCCTTACAAGCCTAGCCAAGTTCTACCCATAACGCCCATGTCTAAGATGGGCACAGGTGGAACCCCCAGAGTGAATTTATGGTTACCCATCCAATCGTCTAGACTGCATTTGAAGAGGGACAATGAGGTGCTGTGTTTGACATGAAGTGGAGTCTGTTCCAAAGGTGTAGTAACCTCTGGGAGATTAATCTGTCCCTCCAGAAGGTTCTATTAATGTCACATACCAGGTTGAAGTCTTTATACAGAATAACCTGTGTATGATTTGACTTGAGGATATGTAGCATTTCCAGTAAAGCAGGGTCAGAGATTGTCTTGTATGCAAGACAGAGATCACCTCTGAGTAGTCTGTATGAAAGAGAATAAAGTGACAGGGATTTCAGATGATCCACATAGGCCAGATGCTGAAGATCTTCAATTTTTCTTGTGAGGAACCTTTGTGGTTTCTCTAATTGCTGCAGTTGCTTGGAAAGGTACATATCAAAAGGGGCAATGTACTCAATTATTGACAATGCCCTTACTTATGAGATGCGCAATATAGAATGCCCTTCTTACCACTGTAGAGACATGATGGTCAAAGGTAAAGACTGATGTCAACCTGTATGCCCAGGTCTCTCACCAGTGAGTGTGTACTTAGGGTGCTGGTATTGATGTGGTAGTTAGCAGGAACATCACTCTTACTGAATGGGATAATACATTTTTTTCATTGAGTTTAAGGCCATGATTTTGGCACCAATCATTTATTTGTGTAAGACCCTCTTATAGGATGTTGACATCATTTGGAGATACTATGACTGCTCCCAGTTTGCAGTCAAAGGCAAACTTTGTCAGTGACAGACATTTAGTTTTTGCTTGTGCTTCAGAGAGATAGATTCCAAAAAGTGGAGGTCCCAGGACTGATCCCTGTGGAACACCACCGGTTACAGGTCTGCTGTTGGAGATGGATTCCTCTATTTTGACTATACAGTATGTGTTCTATCAGTGAGCCAGTTAGCGACCCGTCTAATGATATAACGGTTGATACCTAGATGGGCGAGTTTGTCAATGATGCTTGAGTGGGGGATAGTGTCAAAAGCATTGCCTAAGTCTAGGTAGGCTGTATGCACAGATTTCTCCTCATCTAGGGCCTTGGTGACTGTCTCAAAGAAGGTTTAACAAGCAAGATCTCCCTTTGACAAATCCAAACTGAGTAGGGTAACGTGTTTGGAGATTACCTATATCTTTGTTGATAAGGTCCATGATGATTCAGTCCATGGCCTTGCAGATAAGGCTAGTCAGGCTAATAGGTCTGTAGTTCCCACTGTCAGTGGAAGCACCACCTTTGTGCAGAGGAATAATGGTGGCCATTTTCCATTCAACTGGGATGAAGCCGATGCTTAGACTATGACTGAAAAGAGTACCCAATGATGCTAATTCTTGTTGGAGCCCATGTAAACACAGACTGGGATGTTATCAGGTCCCATAGATGCTGTGTTTTTGGTCTTAGAGAAGGCTTTTACAACCTGCTCTTTAGAGATACACGGTAGGGGACAGGTGGTAGGGATGTCATGGGGTACTTGTAGCAGAGACAGGGAACTGAAGTTTTCACAGAACCTGTCGGCCAACAGGTTAGCTATGTCCACAGGCTCAGTATATGTGGTATCATTAACTACCAGTTCGGCACAAATCTGTGCCTTTCCTTTTAGGCTATGGCTGTAACTAAAGAACCCCCTTATGGTTGTCCTTAGTTGAGGAAGCTAATTTGGATTCATAGTTTGTTTTGGAAGACTTTACAAGAAGTCTTATTTGCTTGTTTAAGCTGAGGAGAGTGTTTCAGGTTTAGGGCTCACTCCCTCTTACTCTTTGACAGTAATTTCTTCCTCTTGTTGTAAAGCTTGTTAATGGCAGTCATCCACTGGGCAGTTTTGCTCTTCCTTGAGGAGCTTGTTTTGGTCCTATCAGGTACAGCTGACTCAGTGCAGTTATACAGGTGTTTGTATAAAGCATGGGTGTAGAAATCGGCAAAGTTGCCAATTCCATCGTAGGGGGGCTGCAGTGAAGCTATTTATACCATCCCGTAAGAGGTTATGATCTGCCTTGGAGAGGTTTTTTAGTTTAATTGCTGCTGGGGGTCATGTGTGATAGTTACTTCAAATGAGACTGATTTGTGGTCACTTCTCACCAGCGAAGACCTCACAGTGGGGGCGCTACAGTGGTCCCCCATATTGGTAAGCATCAGATCCAGGATGTTCACATCCCTTGTGGGGGTGTCAACCAGCTGGTCCAGGGGGGGTTATATCAGAACAACGAAAGACTAAAATTTCATATCACACAACATCGAACACGGAACACTGAACGCAAATAACCCCGAAAGCTCAGAATTCTGAAAACGGAATGTACTAACAACAACACTTGGCCATCCGCTCACCCGTACAACCTGAATCCTAACCATAACATACCAAACACCACATCTCTTGAACTGTCAAAACACAACCCTACAAACATATACATTGAGTACTCTACTCCTCTCAACAGAAAGTAAATATTAAAAATAAAACCAGCATAATAGCACACAATTACCACACTACATACACACTATGTACAAAGAACAAAATATTTACATGATTTACTACTCAAATACACAAACAAGCTCCAAACTATTTCTTATGTGGGGGGCTTTGTCCCCACACCCCCTACTTAAATATACCATCTCCGAGATCGCACCACAGTGGAGGTAATACATTCACATGTAACATTTTGATGTTATGTGCTTTGCTTACCCTGCTATTGAACAGTGGTTCGTAGCAGACGTTCTTCACATTTCACATTTCCCAGTGACGTCAGGGTGTGTAACTTTGCATGGGCCAACTAGGGGAGCCCGGGGTTTCCATTTTCGGAATTTTGAGCTTTCAGTATTGTTTGCGTTCAAGGTTTGGTGTTCGATGTTGTGCGATTATGGGTGTTCAATGTTCTGATATACACCCGGTCCAGGGCACTGGAGTTAACAAAGTCAAGGAACCTTTGGGCAAGTGAGTTTGAGCACGAGTAATTTACCTAGTCAATGGATGGGTAGTTAAAGTCACCCAAAACCATGGTGTTTGGATGTATCTTGACAGACTCAAGTAAATTCAAATAGGCAAAGCGGGTGTCCTGATTTATGGATGGGGTCCAGTAGCTGGCAATGACGTGAATAGGTGCCCTACTAACAGTTGATTGCACCTGAAGTATCTCCTGGAAATCATACTGTTTAACCAAACTGGTGGTGTATTTATCTTTAATGAATATTGATACACCACTCCTTCAGTTTGTGGTCGGAATCATAAATGACCTAAGAGACGTTTAGAGAGAAGCTTTTTAGTAGATAATACAATGTTGTCTTCATTAATTACAGATGATATGCCTGCACTATATTGAAGACCTAGAACTCTGTACTTCAAATTGTATTTTGAGTATGTTGGCTGAATATTATGTTTTTCTTTTTCCATACACCTTTATTGAATTATCACTTGTGACATAGTCAAATTTACATTCATATAAAAGTAATCACACTATAATTAACATAAACATTTTACTTCACATATATTGCTATATATTATATACTCTAAGTAATATTACATACATTATTGAATTCCTGCCTTTTTTTTAAAGAAGCATCTTTATTAAACCATCACTTACTACATAGGCAATCATACATTTATATAAATGAAAACAAACCACACCGACACAATCCTAGTTGCAAGCATTTTACATCACAAATCATACTGTCACACTCCATTTGCAAACATTATACATCGCTTATAATATACCCAATCTTTTTTAGCCAAACATTACATAGTTCATTTAAGTCCTGTTACCTTTTAGACCTCATTCCTCTCTTGTATGTATTGTTCCCACAGTTCCCATTTTTTCCAATGTAGTTTGCGCCTACCCTTTTCCAAAGACCTCGCTTCCAGTTGTTTTATCTTCATTACTATATTCACTACTTCTAGTATAGTTGATTTAGATTTTGATATCCATTTTCTAGTAATTGCTTTTTTGGCAGCACCATTATTAGACACAGCGAGGTCATACCATGCCTAGGCAATTCCGATTTTGCTTCATAGCTCAGAAAAATCATCTCCCTCATCAGACCAATCTGCCCACCCCAGCATCTCTGACAGTGCATCCCACAGGGAATCCTTAAAGTCCACCAGCTCACCGCACTCCCAGAAAATATGTTTACAGTTATCTCTTTCTTCCCCATATCACCTCTGACATTTGCTGTCTGCCTGAGGAAAAATTCTCTGGAGTCTACTTGGGTTAATGAAATAGCTATGCAAACATTTCCAGGCAAAAATCCTGAATCTTCTAGATTTTGTTGCATATTTGGGAGACATACATATATCCCCCCATTCTTTCGTTGTGGATTGCTTATCCACTCTGTCTTCCCAATCCTTCCTAACCTCCTCTGATTGATTCTTATAGTTATCATGCAGTATTTTATATGCGCTACCAATTATTCCTTTTTTAATTGCAGCTTCTGTTCTAGATTCTAATAAAAACTCTGCTAATGCTGGTCTTTCATTTGGTACCTACTTGTCTTTCTCTTTGGCTATACTCTGATAACATTATGTTTTGGTTGATGGTAACTCCAATATATTTTTTCTAAGAATTAACTTGAAAATAGAATTATCTATGGAAATGAGTTTTAGCAGTGAAGACTTATCAAGAAATCTAGTCTTTGAATTAAATCATCATACTTGTCAACACTCTGCTATTTAGAAGAAGGCTAGAATCAAACATTTCTGAAAGGAAAGAGCGGGAACTAGAATTTGTTAGGTACTGAAAAGCTAGAATCTGAGGAGTAGAGCAACAATGCGGTGTCAGCATATGTCATATTAAGGCTGCAGCAATGCAGGCAAAGCACATATAATTACAAAAGTAGAGAAGAGTTACAACACTAATAGGGAGTCCTATGGTATATGCTGGGACACATATACAGTTTTCAGTGGTCACTTATTCAGTTTT
Organism: Protopterus annectens; assembly: GCF_019279795.1. Classification (NCBI taxonomy): domain Eukaryota; kingdom Metazoa; phylum Chordata; order Ceratodontiformes; family Protopteridae; genus Protopterus; species Protopterus annectens. The sequence goes on along the minus strand of NC_056748.1, from coordinate 433,802,569 downwards.
ACAGTCTGCATCCAGTTAATAAGGCTATTTCTGAACCGATCGGTGGTCTAATGTTTAATGGTTGTGCTGACTAGTCATTTAATAACAGATAAGAATAATGCAGTCAACATTAGTAAATCTTTAGGAGAGGTGGGGAAATAATGCAATATATTTCATATTATACTTAGTCACTGACTGAATACGGCTGCATGAACTATTAGACTGTTGTAAAGCTATGCTATCAAGTAATCAGCAGGTTGCTCTTAAGGTGTTGTGACATTAGTTGCTGGCTTACAGTTTTTTCCAGTAGTTGTGGATGTGGTGGGATTGAATGGTAATATTATTCCATTTTTCAAAAATAAAGGGACGTAGCCTTGTCTCGTGTTTTAATTAAAAAGAATAGGTACTGGACAAATTAAAGAGGACTTAAATGTTAAAAAAACTGGGTTTAATGTCATCTATAGTGGGTGAACCTTTAATGAAGTTTCACTTTTATAATGCTTTGGCTATATATGAAATGGGAAGCACATGCAGACTGAAGTAAGTAGTTGTAAATGGAGACTATGCACTTCATCAATTTATTGAAGTGTGAGGAAGAATAATATCTTTACTATTGTTTCTGATGAAGAATAGGTTGTTTTGCCCGGGGATAACATTTTTAATACCTGTCCTGATGCTGTAGGTATTGGAGGTTCAAGTTATATATTGTAAATGTGTTCTTTTCTAGAATCTTCAATACAGATTTACAGTGGTTTCTATACTATGTATAATAATGGTCATAGATGGATGGATTTCTGGATAGTGGCTATGCCTTACATCCACCGTAGCTATACATCATTGCATTTCTGGCTATGGAAGATATCCACGGAAGCATGTGGGAATGCATTCAAGTCATTCAGTTGGTAGCTAGAAGGTCAAAGCCTGACAACAGAATTGTGTTAGAATATAGTTCAGCTACATCAAGGGAGGAATATTAAAGGTGACAAGTTAGTAAGATTGTTTAGACTATAATGTTTCAGTACTGACATTTTTTAAATTATGCATGATATATAAGAAATACAGAGGAGTTTCCAGAGAAATAATGTGGGTGACTAATCACTTATGGAATCCAATGTACCCACAACTGAGATATTCTTTGGTGTAAAACTCAGAATCCATTCTATGGTATTTATGTTTTTGAGGGTTGGTGCTTGTAAGTACTAAACATAAGGATTTGAACTATTTCATACAGATGTGAGTCTGGGTGAGAAAATGGGCTTTGTAAATGATTCTACATTTTTGGATATCACCTGCTATGAGATGTTCAAACTGACCCTTATATGTTAACCACTGCAATGCTATAGCTTGTGAAGGAGACTCCTTAGAGTATATGTAAATATGCTGTACTGAGATGCTCAAAATGAAAGTTTTTAAGTTAATTATGATAGAACCATTGCCTTATCGAGATGGAATTCACTGAGAGTTTTAAAGAGTTATTTATTTTTTTATTTATTTATTCATTCATTCATATTTTTAATGAGGTAGGGCACTGATCTCAATGAACCATTTGTAGGTACAGCCCACGGTTAGTTATATCTACTTTGCACTGTGTAATAACACCCGCACCTTTATCCTGTCTAAATGGAATATGTCATAACCTACGGGGACAACTTCTGTATCTCCTATGTGTGACTTTAACTATGTTTTTATCAAGAAGAAAATGATCTAAGGAATACCTGTTTGATTTAGTAGAAATAGACAGGCATATTTAGATAATGAAGGAATGTGATTACAGAAAGTGAATAAAACCCATAGTGTTAGAAGACTGATGAAACACATGAATACATTAAATGGGGCTCTTAAGAGAGATTCATGTGATATAAAATAAATGCATAGAATCTAAACTAATTACATATAAAGTAATATTCCAAAAACAGGGTCTATATCATATGTTCGAAGACTGAAAATGTCAACTTACCTTTAGTCGACATGGAAATGTCGAAGCTGCAGATCATCTAATGGCCAGATCATCAATTTCTTTCCAAGGGAAAGAAATTGGTTGGCTGTTCCGTTACATCTGCCCTTTCCCCGACTGTAGTGCGATCTTGGAATTAGAATATTTAGTTGGGTGGGAACAGGCTCCCACGTTGGGGGGTGTGGGGGGACCAAGCTACTTAAAAGTGTTTATTTTTTGTGGTGTTCATTGCTGGCCTACCAATTTCTTTCCCTTGGAAAGAAATCAGTAATTTGGCTGTTCGATGAACTGCAAGTTCGAGATTTCCATGTCGACTAAAGGTGAATTGACATTTTTAGTCTTCAATTATATGATATAGAACCCGAAAAACACACAGTAAGAAAGGAAAGGAAGGGAACAAGCAGAATATCACCACGGAAGCAGAACATAGAGAAAAACATAAAGCAACTAAGACAAGAAGTATCACTGTTAGAAGAATACAGAAAGGGGAACAGATCATCAAAAATTCTAAGAAAGATAAATGTGATAAAAATAATACATAACATGAAAACAGATCATGCTTTATCCTACACTATTTCCAGTGATAAACTAAAAATGTCAGCAGAAGCTGAAAAAATGTAGAAGGTATACAAGACAATACAAAGAAAAAGAGCAAAATAAGCAATTTACTGATGACCCCAAAAGGTTCTATAGAGAAGTGGGAAAGAAAACAATAACAATAGTTAACACCAGTAAAAAAGAAGAAATCAGTAGATTTGGAGAAGTATTTATCAAGATCCTGAGTGACATCATAAAGATGCCAAATGGTCAAAAGAGTTAAAGAGAAAAAGTAAGAAATACTAATATAGAGAATATGGAATGGCATGAAGTAAAGTTTAAAGAAATTAAGTTGACATTAAGAAAGTCTCCAAATGGAAAATCCCAGGTCCACATGCACTACCAACTTATGCCTAAAAGAATTAGCATCTTTACACAATGGTTTAATCGCCGACTATAAATACAGTCTCAGAGCCTAGAAAAAAACATATAAATTAGGTATCAAAACTGATGCAGACAGAGTTTACAGTCATTTAGATAAAAGATCAGACATATCAGTAGAACAGAAAGATAATAAAAGAAAATTACACAAAATAAAGAATTATCTATTTTTAAAAAAAGCCACAGAAGAGAGTTGCAAAAAGTGTTAGATTCTAAGTATGGCATGGATAGATTACAAATAAAAGCATTAAAAAATTCAGCAGCATTCCATATTCATGGAATAAATGTTTACAGACATAAAATACATCATACATTTCAGTGCAGTCACTATGAAACAGTGCCAAACCAGTACTGAGTTATAAAAAGGACAAACTACTACCCAGGGATAAAAATCCAAAGAAGGAAAACACAAAATGATTCTAGGTGCCACTGCTGTTTTTTCTTGCCCTTAATCCATTTAAACTGTTTACTTAATAGACTAGGATATGGTTACAGCTTGACTTCCAAAAAACAAGCTGGCCAAATGACATTTCGCCTACTTTTTTTTTTTCAGATTAAGTAAAGCTTTACAGCTTTGCAATTACAAATGACTATAACATTTTGGATATCATATGAATGATAGTGGTCCTTATTAAATATGTAAAATCAGCATTTATAGCAGAAAAGGTGACACATCAAGAAAATATCGATCCAGGAGAGGAATGTAATATAAAAACAAGCTGGCCAAATGACATCTCACCTATTTTTTTTCAGATTAAGTAAAGCTGTACACTACAGCTTTGCAATTACAAATGGCTAAAACATTTTTGTTATTATATGAATGATAGTGGTCCTTATTAAATATGTCAAATCAGCATTTATAACAGAAAAGGTGACACATCAAGAAAATATCAATCCAGGAGAGGAATGTGATATAAAAATTTGAATATGTAGTGCATAAATGTCTGGGAATACATGAAGGGCTGGCAATGCAGCATGAGCAGATGAGAACAAAGCTTAAGAATGTTAAAATTAGTACTGAAAATTGACTTGACATGTACAAATAAAGTTCAAGCTCTTACTCAGCAGCTTTGGTGTAAATAACTGGCCGAAAAATTGTTGGATCATTTGGACAAGAAAACTTCTTAATTCTTAATTAATGATATATTAAAACCAGTACATAACAAGATTATGTATCCCTCAGTCTGAAAGAGGTCTGGGCATCCCTGAACACAATCACTTATATGTTCACAGGTGTTTACTAGACTAATGGCCACAAGTGGTCTTTTTAAGCCTAGCCATGCGTCCCAAATTTCTGACAAGTTATGGTACCCTTCATAAGTGTAAGCAGAGGCTTGGGAGATGAAACATTTTCAAGCAGGGGCCTGGGAGATGAAACATTTACAGGTCGCCTGTGTCTATTAAAGACAGAGGTGCCAAGCCAGGGATGAATTTCCTGTTCCCCATCCAATTGTCCAAGTTACACTTAAATTGGGTTAGGGAGGAACTGTGCTTCATATGGGTATGGAGCTTGTCCTAGAGACAGGGTAGTCTCTGGGATACATTCCTGTCTCTCCAGCAGGTCCTATTTATATCCCAGGCAAGGTTTAAGTCTTTAGAAAGGGTAATTCTGGTGCTGTTTGTTTTGCAGATATGCAGGAGGTCCATCACAGTGGGGTCTGAGAATGCTCTGTATACCAGGCATATATCTCCCCTCAATAGCCTGTAGGAGACAAAATACGGGGATAGGCCCTTGAGGCAGTCTGCATAGGACATTTTACTTATGCTCTGTATTCTTTTAGTGAGAAACCTCTGTGGACGTTTCATTTTTGGATATGCCTGGTTAGGTATATACCAATGGGGGCACTTTATTCAAAGATAGGTCTGATGAATGCTGAATAAAGTGGAACAATGGCATCTAGGTCCAAGGAAGTCATACCTTTGCTTATAAGTTCTGCAACATAGAAAGATGTCCTCACTACTGACACATGATGGTCAAATGATAGATTACTGTCTATGTGTGTCCCTAAGTCTCTGACTACTGGGTCAACTCTAAGTTGTGTGTTGTAAATATGATAGTTACTAGGGGTGGATGACTTCCTGAAGGACACCATTACACAAAATTCTTGGCATTTAGTTTTAGTCCATGGCTCTGACACCAGTTGTTTGTCTGTGTCAGCCCTTCCTGAAGAACATGTGTGTCGGTGTGGGATTCAATGACAGCTCCTAATTTGTGATCATCTGAAAATTTAGTCAGCCTGTGACCATTGACATTAGCCTTGACTTCAGAGAAGAAAATACAAAAAAGAACAGGTCTAAGGACCAATCTCTGAGGGACTGCACTTGTGGCTGGCATCTTTCTAGAGGTGGACTCCATAATTCTAGCTTCCTGGGTCCTGTCTGTGAGCCAGTTGGCTATCCACTGGGTTACATACATGTTTGTATCTAACCTCTTGAATTTGTCAACAATGCCCAAGTGGGATATTATGTCAAATGCCTTGGCAAGGTCAAGGTAGGCAGTGTGAGCCATTTTGCCTCATCCACTACTTTGATGACCTTCTCAAAGAAGTCCACCAGGTTGAGTAGGCATGAACTGCCCTTGATGAAAGCAAACTGGGTTAGGTTCAGCATCTGGAGGTTTACCATATCATTATCGATCATTTCCATGATAATTCTTTCCACAGCTTTGCATATAAGACTAGTGAAACTTATGGGTCTGTAGTTTCTGGGGTTTGCAGATGGCCTGCCATTGTGCAGAGGGATGACTGTTGCATTCATGAGGCACAAAGCCTGTTTGGAGGCTACAGTTAAATGGCAATTCCAGAATGTCTGGTAGGTCATGTTTCATGCTATTTAGAAGGCATCTTGGGCTACTGTCTGGACCCACTGATGCAGTGTTCTTGGCCTTAGAAAGAGCATTAAGGACCTATTCCCTAGTAATAGCAGGCGGAGTTACATTTGATGGTATTTCCTGAGAGAAGGTTGAGGTGGTGAGAGCGGTAAAGTTGGAGCTGAATTTGTCAGCCAATAGATTTGCTATATCTTCTGGCTCAGTATAGGTGGCTCCATTTGTAATGAACTCTGCACACAATTGTGTATTGCCTTTGAGGGTGCGGACATAGCTTAAGAATGTCTTGTGGCTGTCCTTGGCCTGGGAGGTCAGATTTACCTCAAATATGGCTTTGGAAGACTTTATTTGTCCTCTGAGTTGTTTGTTTAGTTTGATGAGAGTGCTTTTATCCTGCTGAGAGCTGCATCTCCTAATCTTTGCCTTGATTTTCTTCCTTCTGTTATACAGCCTGTTGATTTTGTGTTTCCACCAGGGTGGCTTGTTTTTTGAGTTAGTTCTGCACTTGTTCCTGGTGGGTACAGTTGCCTCTCTGCAGCTATTAATATGTTTGTATATGATTTCTGTGAACAGTTCTGCATAGGCAGCAGTGTTCTCAGGGATTATGGGGGTTTGAAATTTTGCCAGGTTATCACTTAATAGCAGGAAGTTAGCTTTAGAGTAGTTCCTGAATATTCCATGGTTAGCTGGGTGTCCAGGTTTTATTTTTACTTCAAAGAAGACCATTTTGAGGTCTGACCTTACCAGGGAAGACATTACACTATGGGCTGTGTAGCACTCTCCCATATTACTGAGGATCAGATCCAATATGGTTGCACCCCTGGTTGGTGTATTGACAATCTGGTCCAGAGAGTTTGCGTTTACAAAATCCAGGAATCTCTGTGCCTGTATCTTTGGTACCATATAGGATTCCCAGTTAATAGTGGGATAATTAAAGTCACACATGAATATGGTATTGGGTTGGATGGTGAGTGCTTCCAAAAAGTTTAAATACATGGTATGGGTTTCCGGGGTCATAGAGGGGGACCTATAGCAAATAGGTGGTATTGGATTTTGCCTATGGTGATTTGAACATGGAATAGCTCAAGTGCATTGTCCTATTTGTCCAGCCTTGAGGAACATTTATTTCTGATGTAAATTGAGTCACTGTCTGTGTAGTAGCTGGTCTAAATGGGTGGACGGCATTATAAATTTGCACTGTCAATGTGCTCTCCACAACTTTAAACCAGTTCTCACTAACCTCACAGACCTCATCATTCTCTAGGGTAAAGAGAGCTTCTAAGGAGTGAAGTTTTTTGTTTAGACTCCTAACATTGAACAGTAATACCACCCTTATCAACACATACATCCACACCTCATGGAGCCTCTACTTCTAAGCAGAGATGAGCAATATTCAGAGCAAGCAGGCCACACATACACTTCAGCTAAATACAGATATTTCTAAATAAAAGAGCAATTCGGTTTCTCAGCTCCCCCCACTAATTAACAGATGTTATTCACAGTTTGCAAAGGAATTCTTTGGTAACTTTTTTAACTGACCCTAGCTTGGTTTTGCTTTGCTATGTTTGATGTACTTTCAGGTTGGCATTGCCTAAAAAGGTACTATGGGGGAAGACAATGTTTCAGCTAGTATTTGAAAGCCTAGAGGGAAGAAGTGCAGACCATCCCTGGCAAAGCAGCGTGGTCTGTTGACCATCTCCTTCCATGCTGAAAAATATTGCACCACCTTGGAATGACACCAGAAACTAAGTCAATTATTAAAGTCATTCATCTTTTCCTCATATTGTAGCATCATCCTTGTAGAAGGTAAAATGCTGCTCAGTGCTAGGTTCATACCAGCCTGGGACATGTATTCCAAGAGCTCCATGATGTCTCTCTTCATATAGTTTAGGGAGGTATGTCGCAGGTCATTTACACCCATGTGAACTATGACAAAGACATACTGGTACTTGTGGTCCAATGACCTGAGTGTGGGCATAATGTGGTGGACCATGACTTTCTCCTTACTCAGCCTGGTGAGAGGAACATGAGTGTATCTCATGATGGAGTCCCCAATGACCAGAATGCTGGATTATGTGGTGGCTTGCCTTATGGACTTAGAAGTAGTGGCTCCATGAGTTGTGTCTGTATGTGTTGAGATGGGTGGTGTTTCGAAAGAGTACATTCAGGGCTGAGGAGGGTATTTTTATGTGAACTTCATCTTGGAGATCTTTGGGGTTTAGAAAGGTTACATTTAAGTACCTCAGCATATGTGAGTCTATATTTCTGCTTTGAATTGTGTGTAATGGGTGCAGCGTGTGTACTACTGACAACCTTATTGATATTAGGAGTACTTTTATGTGACAGCTTTGTCTCTAATGATATAGGTTCATAGTTTCATAGGTAGGTCCTAGGCTATTGGCCCTAGGGCTTATATAAGCCTAGCCAAAAAGGTACCCTGGCATTCGCCACCCAATAAAATTATTTTCCTGTGCCACTGTCGAGCAGAGCCACAGAAGTGATCCCCGGGGTGAATTTCCTATTTCCTATCCAATCATCAAGATTTATCTTGAAGAGTGCTAATGAGGAGCTTTGCTTGATATAGAAAGGAAGTTTGTTCCAGAGTATGGGAAGTCTCTGGGACAGGAATCTATCCCTCCAAGATGTTCTGTTTATTGTGATGACAAGGTTTAGGTCCCTAGACTGTGTTGCTCGGAGGGATTGGGATTTCTTTAAGTGGAGCATGTCCAACAGCTCTGGGTTTGACATGGCTTTGTATGTTAGGCAGTGATCGCCTCTGAGTGGGTGATATGCAAGGGAGTAAAGCTGGAGTTTTGGAGACGGTCTGCGTAGGATATCTGTTTGAGGCCAGTAATCCTCTTTGTGAGGTATTTCTGCGGCCTTTCCAGTTGTTGTAGATGTCTTGTGAGGTACATACCAAAAGGGGCTTTGTACTCTATAATGGGTCTAATGAGTGACGAGTAGAGGGGAACAATGACCTCTTTTTTCCTGGATGAGAAACCTTTTGTGATGAGGTGTGCCATGTAGAAGGATTTCCTGACTACTGTGGCGATGTGATTATCAAAGGAGAGACTACTGTCCACCTGTGTCCCAAGGTCTCTTATCATACTTTTGGTGTTAAGTAGACTACCGCCTATGTGGTAGTTCATGGGTACAGAGTTTTTACCAAAGGAGATGACAATACATTTTTTGTCATTGAGCTTGAGGCCATGACTTTGACACCAGGCATCCCTCTAAGTGAGGCCCTTTTGTAGGATGTCCACATCATTAGGAGTGTCAATTATGGCTCCTAGTTTGCAGTCATCTGCAAACTTCATTAGCCAAAGACCTTCTGTGTTAGTCTGTACTTCAGAGAAGTATATACCAAACAGGAGAGGACCCAGGACTGAACCCTGTGGTATTCCACTTGTCACTGGTCTGAAGTCAATGTTGGAGTTTGCTACTTTCACACTGTAGGTTCTGTCAATGAGCCATTTGGCAACCCATCTTGTGACATAGGGATTTATACCTAGTTTAGTGAGTTTATCTATAGTTCCAGAGTGAGGGATGGTGTTGAAAGCCTTGGCGAGATCTAGATAGGCTGCGTGAACCACCTTACCCTCATCTACGGCTTTGGTGACTGCTTCAAAGATGTCTATCAGGTTTAGAAGACATGATCTGCCTTTCACAAACCTGAACTGGGTGGGGTCCAGAGTTTGGAGATTACCAATGTCTTTGTTTATAAGTTCCACGATGATACGTTCCATGGCCTTGCAGACCAGGCTCATCAGGCTAATGGGGTGGTAGTTCCCGGGGTCTGTGGTGGCTCCCCCTTTGTGGAGTGGGATAACTGTCGCTGTGCGCCATTCAGTGGGCACAAAGCCTGAGGTGAGGCTATGATTGAACATGGTACTTAGGTGAGGTGCCAGTTCATTCTGTAGTTCATGTAGAATGCAGCCTGGGATGTTGTCAGGTCCCATGGATGCTGTGTTCTTGGCTTTGAAGAGTGTGGTTTTTACCTGCCAGCCATGATTACAGGAACTTTGCATTCTTCCGGTATAGAGATGGGCCCTTTAGGGGGTGAGATGGGGGTAAAGTTAGCACTGAACCTATCTGCCAGGATGTTGGCAATATCAGTTGGTTCTGTATATTTAGTGCCATTGTGCTGCAATATAGAGCAGATATGAGTGTTGCCATTGAGATTCTTGACATAGCTATAGAATGCTTTGTTAGAACCAGTGGCAATTTTGTTATCATAACTAGCCATGGAGGATTTTATGAGGGATCTCAGCTTCTTACTGAGGCTGACCAGGGAGTTCCTCCAATCATGGGATTTTACTCTTTTTTGCAACAGTTTCTTTCTTCTGTTGTACAGTTTGTTTATGGCAGGGGACCACCAGATTGGCTTCCTTTTTTTTTTGAGGATAGCATCTTGGTTCTGTTAGGGAATGGCATGATCCATGCACTTGTGTAAGTGCTTGTAAAGTGCATTTGTGCAGGATTCAACAGTTGTACCTCTACTGTCCATCTGCATGGGCGTCATAAGTTTGCCACTTCTGTCTTAAGAAGCGTGAAGTTGGCTTTGGAGAAATGTTTTTACGGTGGTTTCCCTACTGAAGGGGTGGGGATGGGATGTGGATGTCTAGGGTGATTAGCTTGTGGTCGGATTTGACCAATGAGAAATTGACTTCTGGTGTGGAACACCGGTTGCCCATGTTGGTAATGACCAGGTCTAGGATATCGCTGCCCCTGGTGGGGGTGTGGATAAGTTGATCCAAGGCACTGGAATTTATGAATTCCAGAAAACGTTGAGCAAAAGAGTTGGTACATGAGTAGTTTTCCCAGTTAATGGTGGGATAGTTGAAATCACCCATTATTAGGGTGTTGGGTTGTATCTTAATATTTTCCAGTGTATCAAGAAATGAGGAGTGGAAATCCTGGGGCATGGTGGGAGATCTGTGGCAAGCTACAATTTGGATTGCGGTCTTGCCCAGCGTTAGTAGCACTTGTGTTAATACATCTCTTACATACCATATCAGTTTGTTTGAGATTTAACAGGTTGTCAGTAAACATAAGGCAATTACCAACCTGGCAATGGAGATAGTGGAAAAGTCCATATCCATGCCAACAGACCCTTTTTTCTTGATTAGACAGTTTGAGTGAGAATATAAAGCAATGTCAGGAGTATCTGGTTTGCAACTCTGGGGATGGTGGTTGTTACTGCAAACTAGTTGGCATGTGTGCAACCAGGTATTGCTGAAATTTCAATTGTGCTTTCATAGAAATATTGTCACCCAAGGTGTCTGTGTCTATACAGCGCACTGCCAAACACTTGAGGGGAAACTAATAAGCAGATAATGAAAATTTAAGGATGAAGCATTTAGGCAAATATTCTGAAGTTAGAAACAAACCAAGCAGCACTTACTGAAAACAAAGAATTAGCTTAAGAATGATGAAACAAGGGGATTCATGTGAATGGCTGCTGCCTGGCTACTACTAGTGCTGTACTAACTGCAGCCTTACTCTGCTGAGATACAGTGCTCCTTTGCTTCTTCTCTCACCAGAAGCAAAACATTAGCACCAACCCCAAGATGAGAGGCAGGCCACAGCCTGTTTGATGACCCACAGTCTTGTCCCAGATAATGCAAGGGTCGGTAGGCTTGTTGTAACCTTTTCCGGGTAGATGCCTTGAATACCAACCAGACGAATCAGGAACGTAAAGCACAGACACTCACTGCCCAACCAGAAACAGTCAGGAATCAATGCACTCTGTTCCACCTCTAACCAGGAGCAGAATATAAGCATAAGGTCAAAGCTGTCACCTATGAATGAGTTATTAGGCTTTCCAATGATTAGCAGTCTCCAGGAAATAATGACCCTGTGCTCCTTCTCTCACCAGGAGAAAACAGAAGCACTAATGTCAAGATAACTACTAGAGAGGCAGAATGTGGGCTCTCCAATAATTGGAGATCTTGCAATAGATGTTGCAGATTTTAAAGATAAGATGGGAAAATAAATGAATTAATATCCTAAGCACTGCAGTGTACACTAAGAAGTTAAATATGAAAGCGGGGGGTAACTTAAGTTTTAGCTGCCTAAGTGGAGAGCCACTAATTCTAAAAGAACAAGATAGATTCAGAGGGTGTGGGCACTTTGTGTTCTGGTTCTATGGAATACAGTGGGATTGCCAATAATTTTAAATAGTTGAAGGGGAGTGATTTCACAAAATGATAATTTTGTGCTTACTCACAATAACCAATGAAAGGGGAGACGGAAGAGATATGTGGTCAAATTAACACAAGGGGCAGGCAACTAGAAAGACAGCTGAGTTTAGGAGCTCAAACTTAAAGATTTCTGTGTGACTCACAAGAGACAGAAGTCTGCACCCATTGGACTGCATAGATGCTTGCTGGCAACTTCAGATTCAGGCATATAGAAGTTCTAAACCATGAGGAAAACAGGTCTAAGGTGCATCATTGCTCAGACTAGTAGATACATTTCAAAATGGAATGAGCATGGAAATCCAACCCGAAGTGGACAAACACAGGCTGAAATAGAGTCTCAAAACAAACAAAAAAATAGATTATAAAGACAGGGGCCAGAGTAGGGGAAGGGAAAGAAATCTAGAAAAGCCACAATTATATATCAAACATAAAGCTATTTGAAGATTAAAAGCCAAGTTATGAATTACTAGGTGAAGGTGAAATTAAACTAGTTAAAAACAGCAGCTCAGGATAGTGGACTATGTACATGCTGGTTTACAAAATCTATAGAAGTAGGAGATACAGGCAAATCTAGGTTCTGTAGTACAGAATTAGAAACACTTGGATATCTTGTTACTTTTTCTGACATTCTAAAGGCTAAGGCTTTGCATACTGAAAGACTCATAAAATATGGCAAGATTGTCCCACTGGGGGTGTGACACAACATAACATACAAATAGATGAGCATTACTGGAAACAAGAGTCACAAACAACTACTGAAACTGAAGACATACTGTTCACATAAGATCATCCAATATTCACTGTCAAGAAAGTAAAAGCAACAATATAGAAACTGTAGCCAAAGGGAAAATGAACAGAAGAATCATTAATTATTGAAATAGCTACAGCTAGGGACTAGGGTGTCCTATGTTTTAAGAGACGTAAAGTTATAAAATATAAAGATAGGTAAGCAATGTGGAGTAAAGACAAGTAGACATTTTCAACAGCAGTAGGAGCAACAGGGCTAGTAAAAAAAAGAAAAATTGCTGGTGTCTGAACACAATCCGGGCAAGCAGAGCTCCAATAAAGGCTGTCCTTCCTCAGTAAACCAACAGTAACTTTGCAAAAAGGCACTGGCTCAAAGACGATAAATGTAAATATTTAATAGTTCCAAACCACACGATAAAAGTAAAACCAAGCAGGATTAAGTGCTTTGATCTCCTTACAGAAGACTTCATCAGAATCAGAAACCCATCACAACAAAAAGTTAATAAGCAGCACCATGCTTTCCAATTGGTTCTAACTTAATTAGTTCATTAATTCAGGAAATGATGTTACATCCCAAATAACCATAACAGAAAAGCATTTCTTTAACAAGTACATATATATGTCATTTAAAAACTCACTCTAATAACTATATGAACTAACATTTTTTAAAAAACATTGAATTAATAGATACAAAGGCTTAGCACATAAAAACACAATTATAGGAGGCCATTCATAAAAAACTACATGTATATAGTTTTATAACAAGTAGAATAAATATGTAAAAACAAATTTAACAGAATGCTAATTATTAATTGCAAGATGACTATGTAAACAATGTACATATAAAAAATGTACATATAAAAAATGTACACAACAATTTACACAATAAATTTAATTAGTATTACCACAACTGAGTTTATTTATTTGACCTTTTTGGCTTAGACGCCTTCAACTTTAGTGCAGGGAGGAGTGACACATGATCATTCATCCCAGGTAGAGTACAGGCGCCCAACCTTAACTGCCGTATCATCTCCCTGTACTCCAACCTGCTCTCCCAGTCCCCTCCTCTGTCACTAGTAACCACCTGTTCCAGGACCCAAAATTTTAAATCTGCAGGGGCACAACCCATAAGATGTCGAAAAAGGGCATTTGTTTCCTTCTTCCTACTAATGTTGTACATATGTTCATAGCAAGTTGTCTCAAATTACGTTCGGTTTTGCCAAAGTAATATGCCCAGCAGAATATGCAGTATGCCAGGTATACAACCCCTTTTGAATAGCAACTACAATATCTTAATGCCTTTAATCTAAAGGGTATACTAGGAATCTCTAGATATTTACAGTTAGCCAAATACATTGAGAACATCTTCCACACTTATGTGTCCCAATTTTAACAGTAGTCCCATTAACAATAATGCCTTTCTTCTTTTCCAACAACTCCTTAAGGCAGGAATTCCTCTTAAAACTATATTTCAGATGTTTATTAAAGGTATCCAACCTACTGGGCATTCTTTTGAACATATCCCAGACCAAGTATCGACTAGGTAAGGTGTGCAGGGTAATGCACTCATTTTGAAACCCTGTTTTTTCGTTAGAGGCTCACCATAGAGTAGGGGTATATATGTAGTCCCCCATCCTTGTGAAACTTGTTCCTTAATAGGAATAATACGTTTGTCTGGATACCCTCTCTCTAAAAAAAGGCAATGAATATAATCTAGCTCTTGAAAATAATCATTCCTTTCAGAGGTCATCTTGGCTACTCTTACCATTTGTCCCTTAACTATATTACGTTTCTGAAAGGAAGGGTGGTTACTCTGATAATGCAGGTACAAGTTTGAAACATTTTTTCCTATTAACCTTAGATGTAAATTTCTTGTTTATCAAATCTTTTCCAATACAAACATCTAAGTAGTGGATTTCATTCAGTCCTATCTCATGTGTGAATACTAAAAATTCTGTAGTGGAGTTCAAAAAATCAGTAAAAGAGGGGATGGTCTCAAAAGGCCCCCTCCACACAATAAAAATATCATCCAAAAACCGAAAGTACCTAGAAATATAATCCTTAGAACTAAAAACATAATTGGTTTCCCAATATAACATAATGTTGGCAAATATGGGGGCACAGGAAGAACCCATGGCAACCCCATCCAATTGATGGTATAAATCCTCTGCACATTCTGCTGAGCATATTATGTTGGCAAAACTGAAGATAATTTGAGACAATGTGACTATGAACATATGTACAACATTAGTAGGAAGAAGGAAACAAATGCCCTTTTTCAACATCTTATGGGTTGTGCCCCTGCAGATTTAAAATTTTGGGTCCTGGAACAGGTGGTTACTAGTGACAGAGGAGGGGACTGGGAGAGCAGGTTGGAGTACAGGGAGATGATACGGCAGTTAAGGTTGGACGCCTGTACTCCACCTAGGATGAATGATCATGTGTCACTCCTCCCTGCACTAAAGTTGAAGGCGTCTAAGCCAAAAAGGTCAAATAAATAAACTCAGTTGTGGCAATAATAATCAAATTTATTGTGTAAATTATTGTGTACATTTTATACATGTACATTTTTTATATGTACATTTTTTCACACAGTCATCTTGCAATTAATAATCAGCATTCTGTTATATTTGGTTTTACATATTTATTCTACTCGTTATAAAAATATATACATGCAGTTTTTTATGACTGGCCTTCTATAATTGTGTTTTTATGTGCTAAGCATTTTTATCTATTAATTCAATGTTTTTTAAAAAAAAATGTTTGTTCATATAGGTTTACAGTTATTAGAGTGAGTTTTTAAATGCCATATATATGTACTTGTTAAAGAAATGCTTTTCTGTTATGGTTATTTGGGATGTAACATCATTTCCTGAATTAATTAACTAATTAAGTTAAAACCAATTGGAAAGCATGGTGCTGCTTATTAACTTTTTGTTGTGATGGGTTTCTGATTCTGATGAAGTCTTCTGTAAAGAGATCAAAGCACTTAATCCTGCTTGGTTTTACTTTTATCATGTGGTTTGGAACTATTACATATTTGCGTTTATCATCTTTAAGCCAGTGTGGTTCTTTTTGCAAAGTTACTGTTGGTTTACTGAGGAGGGACAGCCTTTATTGGAGCTCTGCTTGCCCGGATTGTGTTCCTAGTAAAAAAAAATATTAAAGCAGACTTAAATATGCTAACAATGTAAGTAACTCCAAATAGTGTACAGTAGACAATTCTGAGTAATTTCCACTTACAGAAAATAACATTATTACCAAACATTAAAGACTGAAACAATAATGATTTAACTTTAATTGAAACTTGACTTAGAAATGGGGTCCATTCCTGTTATGGTTTTTGAAACTTTAAACATCTGGAGACACTGAAAAAAGGAGGCAAAACATGTAGGTCTGGTAATTAATTCCCTTCGAAACTAATGCCAAGGAAGCAAATACTTTGAAATAGCTTATCCAGTGGATGGATGTCATCATAACATTCAAATCATGAGGGAGGTTTCTGCTCATCCTGGAAAATCCTTGCAAGACAGAATATTTTGTCTGTTCCAGGAATGAGTGTTACAGTGTCATAGTGGTCTCAGTTCCCTGTTCTGCACCACAATTTCTTTGAATGCATCTGTAATTAGAGTAATAATGCAGAAAGTATGACATTATACCACACATTCCTGTTGCAGATAAACAAGGGTGAGACATTCTTCCATCCCTGTCTTCTCTTCAATATCATGACTCTAAGAATCTGTCTTAATTTGGGATCCTCACCAGGATAGGATGTGGAGTAGACCCCATGTCCTCACTGATCTCTGTAAAGATTGGAGTGTGTCAATAAACTGAAGGCAGTTTCAGTGTCTGCCATTTCACTGAAAATGTTTTGCCAAAAGTACTTTAGCCGATAGTGGAGAATTATCTTTTCTCCACTGTTGTATGATCTTGCAGTAGGTATAGTTTGGTTTAGGGGATGCAGGAGATGGCTTCCCCCTGCAAAAAAAGAGTTATCTGGTGTCCCACCGAAAGTGCTTTATGTGGACAATTTTCAGAGTTTCTGCAGTCAGGGAAAGGGGTATCAATCTATCAACACGACTCCATAAAAGCAATGTCTTAAGTCAAATGTAGTAACTCCTAGAAGGAACTGCCCATTCCAACATAAAGCTGGGTCATAACCTGCAGGGAATTGCCATTCATTCTGTGAACCTGATGGGCTTGATGTTGTGTCTGAAGCACAGATGCCAACAGGGGATCCCATATTGAACAGGTAGTGGAACAGCTATTATTGAGATGGGGGCTGACACTGGATAAGATATGCCTCATACCCAAAAGTTGAGATCATCACAGCAGCCATCATTTGGCTTGAAGATGTGTTGATGATGAGACTGCAAACTATAGCCCCTGTTCCAGGCTCATAGTTTGATATGTTACTAGTATCTCTATGGAAAAAAAATAGTTGCCACAGTTTTTTATCCTGTTTCTGAATAATTGCTAACGACAATCAATCTCTGGATCCCATCTGAGGCTGTATGCTTCAATCAGGCAACCATCATGTCAAGTGGTCATAGTCTATGCAGACAGAAAGAGGCATCAGAGGCTGGTGCAAAGTAAGTGGGATGAGCAGTACACAGAGGTACGCAACATGTGAAACATGGAACTAAGCACTTGGTAAGCTCAACTAAATAACCCAGCCAAGGAAGGGAGATAGATAAAATGATCATGGTGTTACCCAGGTCAGAAGGATCCTCTGCTTGGGACCAGGTCTGCTCTTTTAGAGGTAAGACCTTTGGCTTCATGGGCTTGTTGCAAATTCAGCATCACGCCCAATATCACAAGAGCTGACTGCAGAGTAGAGGGGTTTGATATCTTAGCTAAAACTCTGCTTTTTCCAGACTATCTCCTGTGCTTGTTGTCTTCATATTTCTTCTTGCTCTAATTCTCAAGATGAATCTTTTTTCTTTATTTTTATATCTACGAGATCGATAGGTCCAGTTGAGGCTTCTCTCATTTGGCAGAGCCCTGATTATCTCCCTACTAAGATGGTTAGAAAATATCTTACTCTTTCATGGTGGATGACCTCATTAAGCCCTACATGAATTTTATAGATTTCTGTACTGTGGTCAGTTCAAGGTAGTATAAGCACAATAGCTGGTTAACAGACACTTGAATTTGTTTTGCCCCGGGGCAGTTTCCCATTTGATAATCAGGACAAATGAACTTCGGCTCCATAATTCCATCTGTATAAGAAATGAGTTGAAAAAATCCCAATGGAAGAACTTCTTTAAGAATAAAGAGAAGCCTTTCTCAGAATCCTTAGAAAGAAAATAATACATTTGCACAATGAAATAAATTTGAGGAAGTAATGAAGTACTTCTATAAATGGAAACTGTACCATCCTGTGTGATACAAAAGATGTTGCAGGGAAAGATACTCTCTACCCAGAGGAGAAGTCAGATCCATGCTAGGGTGTGGGTTAAAAAACTGGTGGAGGAAAATTTTCTGAGAACTCCTATTACTAGGTGGTTTAAGTCCTGGATATTCTACAGGCAAAGTGCCTAAACGTAAGATTAAAGTAATTTTTACACCATGGAACTTGAAGTTCTGAGTCAGTGTTTAACAACATAACTCAAACAAGACCTTAACTTTGAACAGCAACAATTAAACACCCAAAATTTATTAATAAATAAAATGTACAAAGTACAAGACAGATTTTTTTTAACAAAAAGAATGCAGAGGTGGAGCACATTCATTTTCATTGAAAAGCTGCATATTCATTTCATCTTCTTCTCCATAGTTTCACAGGTTCCTACTAAGCTTATGACAAAGGAGGCCATCAAGAAGCTCAGTCACATCATCCAGTACTGATGGGAGACTACAATATCCCACATTAAATACATGTTTACCACATATCCTAGGAGAAAATGTGTGATCACCTATCCTAGGTGAAAATGTGTGATCACCTATCCTAGGAGAAAATGAGTGCCTATCCTAGGTGAAAATGTGTGATCACCTATCCAGACATTTATAGTAGTTGTAATGGTTGCTAGGAGAGTGATCTGCTTGATATGTAAGGCAGCCTATTCTAATAAAATGGGAAATTATTGGGTTGGGGTCTACTTTACACTGTAAAGTGGATCCATTGTCAACACTCAGAAACTGACTGCACAGAACTGAAAATCCAAAATATTGAATCGTAGAGGTAGGCGTTGGTCTGAGATCATGGTACAGCAGGGAGTGGACGTTTTCCCTTTCTCTGCTGCACTGTGATCTTGGAATTGGTATACATTTTTAGCATGGACCATGGCTTTCCACCCTGTAAAAATATGTTTTTTATGTTTTCTTTTTATGTAGTTCTATGTTTTGGGCTTTTGATTTTGTGGAGTTGATTTTAAGTCGCAATGATGTGGCTGTTCGACAATGTAAACTATATGACAACTGGAAACCTGTTATGCCATTTGGTCTTGTTGATGTTGTGGTACAGGTCCAGAACTCTACAGTGGCTGTTTGTTTTACCATTGGTTCTATTTAAGGGAAGGAGTTCAGAGTGCTCTGTCATTCATAGCACGAAAGGCTCAGAAGAGAACACCGCTCGTGAGTCTGCATGACACTGACTAGAGGGGCACAGCTTTCAATTTGTCAGAATAGCTAAGGGTACTGACACCTGAGATCTTTTTAAGGAGGAAACATTGAAGTTTCTTGAGATGGGTTAGGTATTTAGCAAAGTGCATGCCAAAAGGGTCATTATATTCAATGAAGGGTCTAATAAAGTAAGAATAAACTGGCATTGAGGAGATGCTAAAAAGGATAAATTTTGCAAGTAGAAGGAATTTCTAACTACCAGGCTAGTCCCACTGATGCTGCATAGTGTAGTAGTAGGATCAAAGAAATATGTTCAAACATCTTTGTCTTTTAACGCTTTATGCTGAGACCACTGTGACTTCAACAGCAACAGATTTTAGGTACCTACATATTTATTGATGAAAGCACATTCTTATTTGGATCTTGGTCGTTTGCATAGTCTTAACAGTAAGGTAAGTTAAACACAACTACTTGTTTATATAATTGCAACATGTGGTTACTGGTTGATTGACCAGCTGACACAAATATGCAATTAACTTGCAGAAGATGGCAACTAAATATTAGCTCTTTACTAAACATAACAGAGATGTTTATAATCACAATGACCATCCTTAAAATAACACAGGAGGTACCACCAATGTGTTATCTTTTTTTCTACTGCCGCTTTAAGACTGAAGAGAGTGATATCAGAGACAGTTGAATAATTTAAAAAATAGCACTAAATTGTGATATATCTGAATTAACAAACAAGGGCACAACAGACAGAAGCTACTTTTATTACTGGAACTACTATGACCATTGTTATTTGCATTAGCAGTTTTGTTGCTGTCTAGCTTAAAAAAATGTCTGCAACCAACTAGTGTTAATACTGGTTTAACTGCTATTTCTGTACTAATGCTACTGTGCAAACAATGGCTATCTCTGCCCTGGTTAACACCCTTTTGTGACTTGGCTTGAATTTCTGTTACAGAAATTGCCACATCTCCACAATGGCAGAGAAGGTGAAAGCAATTCTTTTCTGGGTTAAACACAAAAAGTTATGCAACAACCCACCACCTGTGAAGGAAATAGTTCTGAATGCTTCGGATACTGTTGCAATTATTAAGTCCAGTTACGCATCAAGCTGACCTGCTGACAGTCTAATTCCTGCAGATATTTGCTCAGAGTGTTGCCCTATAAATCAACTCCCATAATGCCAGACTTTCCAGAATACTTCGACACACTTGCATGTTACAGCCTTGTACAGTTCAAAGTGTTACAAAACTTGTAGCCAGACAAGTGTGCACATACAGGAGTTTGTATGTGCACATGGGGGGTCTATGTAGATCTTTTCAGTTACACAGCCTTAGAACATTGTCTGTGTATGTGGTAAATTCTTCAGTATATACCACAGTTTGCTCGTCTTTATTTCTGTCCACATTTTTAATGCATATTGTGGTACCTTTCACCATAGGAGACTAAGGGTCAGCCCTTCTTCTTACTACATAGAAATGGAATTCTGTCTGCTTGCCATCTGGCTTTTTTCTGTTTGTCTGTCTCTGTCTCATTCTCTTTCTGGCTGTGAAAATGGCAGAGATTATTGTGGTAAACATTAAAGAATAGAACATATTTATTTTCATTGAAAACCTACATGTGTGTTTGCTGTATTTATTTCTGTTTATAGAATAGATTAGTCACACTGAAATAAAACTCATTTCCAGGATGCATTCAGGTATAAACATTTACAACCAATACAAAAGAAAAAATATCCATTTAAATTTAGACTGAGCACCAGGAAATATTATTGTAGAAATATGCCATTAAATTAAACATAATACATTTACTATTACAGGACATTTATTTTATTCACATTTTGTTGATGGTGCTATCCCTGCTTGGCAATGCCCATTTTCAGATGAGACCTGTGTTATAAAAATTACAGAAAGTGCAAAAAAGAAATTTAAAGATTTACAGCAGATTACAATTTCATAACACTAGGATGGAGGTTCAGTTGTAGATGGACAAACACATCATGAGTTTTAACTTTACGTTAGGTACAATTGCTGTGAAAAGTTACTGCAGTATGCTAAGCAGTAGAATCAAAAAATAAATACACTGAAAAGTATTAATAGTATAGATTTAAATTAGCATAACAGAGATTTTTAGGGAAGAAAGGAAAATGTTGTACGTGTAGAGGAGGAATATAGTGAATACAACATGACTGACATATTAATGTAACAAATGTAAAACACTAAATAAGATGATTATGTACTAAAAAATATAATTAAATTTATAAGTTTTGAGGAACTTTCAAACCTGATGCATAATAGATAGCGAAACAGCAAGGGCTCAAGGATAGGACACATGTTATTAGAGTGGGGGAATCCACATCCAGCAAGTGGTCAGTCACCAGTGGAGTACCAAAGGGCTCAGTGCTGGTTCCTCTCCTGTTTGAGATATACTTCTTAGATGTTTAGGCAAATGTAAATGAACTTTGGCTGCCCATGTTTGCCAATGAATGCAATCTGGGGGTAATCACTGACTGCCCAAATGGTCTTGATATCCTACAGAAAGGACTGATGCAGACTCATGATTAGTGTCAGCACCGCCGCCTCAAACTAAAGGCAAAGAAATCCACAATAATATCACTTGGGAGATCAAATATCCCTGCAAATTACAACACTGATAAAACCCTCTAAGACCCAGTGATGAGATATCTGGGTACTGAGATAGATAATAGTCAAAACTTTGGCCACCATGTGTCCACTGTAGTGTGGAAATCTTTCTATGTGGCTCAGCTTATAAGTAAGGGCATGGCATCCAGATCTACGGATGCCATATACCACTGTACTCGGCCCTCATCAGACCAATAATCGAGTACAATGCACCCTTTGGCCTGTATCTTGCCAGTCACCTGCAATACCTGGAGTGTTCTTAGAGGTTTCCCACCAAAAAGTAGAGGGTATAACCAACATGTCATATGCAGACCAATTAAAACCCCCTATCACTATATTCAGCTTCTTACTGATTACTGAGGGATGATCTATGCCTGACCTACAAGGTAGTCTCTGAGCCAGCCCTGATGGATATGTTGCATATTCACAAAACTAACTGCACAAGGGTTACCTGCTCAAATGTTCTAAACCTGATCTCTGACACAAATAGCTCACGCTGGAGAGACAAATGTGTGCCCCTGAGACTGCCACTCCCCTGGAAGAGGCTTCCTATTCACATGAAGCACTGCCCTTCCCTGACTATATTTAAGTGCAATCTTAACCAATGGATGGGAAATCACATATTCACTACTGGGGTGGCACCCATGTCCCTTATGGACAGAGGACATTTGTAAAAAAATGTCAAAACCATGCTTGCTGACCCTTGTTATCTTTCCCCTAGGGATAGAAAATAGGGTAAAAATGTGTAAAACTGGTTAGGCTTGTAAGGGTTATTTAGCCATTAACCTAGCAGTAAAACTGGTTAGGCTTGTAAGGGTTATTGAGCCATTAACCTAGCAATCTCCTATGAACCTAACAATAATACAGTACAATAAAAGAGACGATAAACAGTACCACACTCAATAATATTACTATAGTGACTGACTCCATGGTACAGAAGGATGGAACTTTGACCACAACCTAAGTAACTGGGATTCAATCAGTGGTCCTGGCACTAGAGGAGCAAGGCAAAGAGAGAGAGGGGATTAAAGAAGCATGGCCCACTAACCACTACTGGGAGTGTGGATAGCAGCACAAACTTAGGGGAATACTGAGCAGGTGCAATTGCACTGGTGGAGACTAGGGAAGCCACCACCTCTGCTTCCAGGGAAGAGGCCCCCAAACCATGACCTACATGGAGAGACTGAAAGCCCTGTAACTATACTCTATATCATATAGGCTACTGACAGGCAACCTTTGCCTAGCCTACAGGGCAGTTTCTGACCTTGACCTGATGGAAATGCTGCACATCCACAAATCAAATGGCACTAGAGTCACTTGCTCTAGGGCTCTCAACCTTGCCAATTATATTAACAGAACATGCTGGAGAAACAGGTATGTCTCTCAGAGATTGCTGCTGTTCTGGAATTAACTTTGAAGTCATGCGAAGCAGAGGTCCTCAATGACCCTATTCAAGCATAACCTGGACAAATGGATGGGTGACTACAAAGTCACCACAGGGGTGGCACCCATGTCCCTGATGGACAGGGGTAATCAGTACTGATCTGTAAAGTACATCCATCTAACCATGGACAATTGGGAAACCCAGGATAAACATGGCTAGACTTATAAAGGCTCTATGGTCACTACCCTAGTAACCTCTTTTGAACCTATGAACCTATAAGAGTGGCCACATGAAGAAAATTACTTTTGCAGATGTGAGAGGGCATCCTTCTTGGCCATCCATTGCATGTTTCTTCACCTGTGCTTACACTGAGTGTACACAAGGAAATTAGAGCCACAAAAAAATAGAAAAATCAAGACCCACCCCTGATGGTCATCTGAATGAAGGCCGCACCTGATTGATCCTCCTCAGATGATGTGAAACAAATGGTCAAATTGGCTGGAGGGGGCTGATGATTAATATAGAGTGGGGGCAAAGTGATCAAATGCACAATATACACAGAGCAGAGGTTACAAATATAGCGCACCTTGTGCTCAGCAGCAAGTAAATGTACAGGTGTGCCTATACCTTAAAGCTACCTGAGAGGTTTGCCCAGGTTTTATTATACCTGTGTGTTGCTGCTCAGTGATATGTAGAAGAAAAAATTATTCATTTCTCGGGGCTATTTGAATTTCATTTTTTCAAAGATGGTTATTGGGAGGGATCGAGAATATGTTTATATTTACTTACTTTTGGAGATATGGCTACTCTACTAGGCGCAGTCTATTTTAAGCAAAGAAAGACCCAAAGTGGTAATTATATTGAGTAATGAAAATTTGGCCAGTTATCAAAGAAAGTCTCCTGTCATTGTTATACTTATTTTTTTATGCAGTTGAATAAATTTTATGTTTATCACAGGTGGTACGTAATATTTCCTTCCACCTAACCTTTGCAATAAGGATAGATAGTTGTAAAAGGAAGGATGACAGAGACAAGCAATACCAGCTGAAACTAGCACCAGTAACACATGGCATACCTCTCTACTTGCAGTTTCCAAAATGTGGAAATGTATTTTTCAAAATATAGAACAGGCAAACTGGGGAACAAATGGTAAGAGCATTAATTAGGAAGTGGCATCACAGTTAATATGTGTTATTTTATCAGACCTTTTCCCAATTACAAAACAACAATGCGATTAATATGGCTTCCTGTCAGCTGCTTAGTATGAGATTGCTTGTATCACAGTCACTCAAGCGTAGTTGCTAAAGGTGACAGTTGTTTTTGTTTAAAAGTGAATTCTCACCTGAAAATATGTTTTATTGTATAGTTTCCAAACTCACAGCATCATGGGGATAAAGTGAGGTATTTTTTTTCCTGAGGTGTTATTGATCACTTTTTCCTCAAAGTTGCAGTGACCTTAAAATACAAGAAAGTAAGGGGCAACAGGAGAGCAAAGCCACCCCCATGAGAGATGAAAGTAGACTTGCCTCCATGGATATATATACTTTTTTTGATTGTGCATTGTAATTTGTTCTAGACCTGTACAGCCCTGTATAGATGTGTTATTCAGGTTATCAGAAGCAAAGCTTTTCTTTTTTTTTTTTTATCTGGATAATTGTGTTTCAAGGCATGTAGCCTTGAAGTTATATGAACAGAATTATTAACTATTAACTTTAGACTTTTGCTTAAAAATGTTAATACTGAATGTGTGACAAAACATACCAGCTATGAGCTAGGAAATTTCTTTGAGCAAACTATGGGAACATTCCTTTAAATGAGGAAACTCTAAAGGCTTATAAAAGTGCATTCTAATTTACTTTAGGGTTAAATAATCTGTATGGCTGAATGAATACCATCCTCCATCACGAGCAAAACATTGCAGGCAGCTGTGGCAAGCATATACATTAGCTTTTTTGACCTACAACTCTTGACAGTCTGTCTTTTTTAACTGAAGAATCAGTCTGTCCAAGTTCTAAAGTTCATATTATTACATGTACTGACAATGTGAAAAAAACCTAGTTAATGATTAAAGTATGGAACACTCGGCATAGACGAAATCTCAAAAAAACAAATCCAGTCTTTTGAGCGAGGCTTTGTGAGAAATATGTATAAGACTTCCCTACTTTTTTGCCGAGCTTTATGTTCATCAAACTACAGCTCAATGGAAAAATAATCACCCATTCCTAATACATTGCTATAAGTGCCAGGCGTGCACCTACAAGACCTGTGCTGCTACACCTATGTTGTATGTTGACTGTGAAGCACAGTTCAGTGATGCTGTAACTCGATAAAACAATATAACATATATGCTTGTGTATATATGTGTAAATATGGTTTACTATAAAAAGGTTGAAATTCGTTTGGTCGACGTTCCTCTCGTCGAAATCAGTACATCGACAGGTCATAATATCGACGCCAAAATGTCTACATTTAAATGGTCAGCACACACCTCAAACTAACACTAGTGTTTTTGCTGGGGGGCTGTGCCTTGCTGCACTCCCCACCCCGCTACTTATATATTACAACTCCAGGATCGCACAACAGTACTGACAAGGATAAATCCTTGCCTGCTGTCAACACGAGGTCGAAGGAAGGTCAACAGCACTGTCTGTTGACCAAATGAACTACTTAATATTAATTAGTCGACCAAATGAACGTTAGACCAAATGAATTTAAACCTTTTGATAGTAAACCTCTAAATTTATATATATATATATATATATATATATATATATATAGATAGATATTGATGTGTGTGTGTGTGTGTGTGTGTGTGTGTGTGTGTGTGTGTGTGTGTGTGTATATATATATATATATATATATATATATATATATATATATATAAATATATATATATATAGATACAGTAGATAGATATGGCTATAGATATAGATATGGATATGGTTAAAAATGTCGAAAGCACAATTGATTAAAAAGTTTTTATTTGGTGGTGAAAAAGACTGAAGTCACAATATGTTAAAAGCTCATATGATTGAATGCTCAAATGACTGAATGTTCATTTTTTATAGTGTTTGTCGGTATGATTATAAAAATGAATGCTTGACTGAAAAAGTTATAGTGGTTGTTGTGTGTGCTAGAGTTCATGGATTTTAGGGATAGGGTAAGGGTTAGGTAAGGGGATAGATTTACTGTTTTGCATGTTTGGTGTTCTATGTGTTCTGTGTCCTTTTATATTGTTTAGTAGTACTATAAGGGAAAGGGTGTTCAGAAACATAATATGGAGGTTAGGATTAGGGACCAAGGTAGGCTTAGGGTTAGGATTAGCACACATGAGGAAATTTTTCTTGGTGGGTGAAACCCCCCTGCCAAAATTATTCACTTGTGCTAACCATAACCCTAACCCTAATCCTGCCCCACCCCTAATGCTAACCCAACACATTACATTATTAAAACCCTTTCCCTAACAGTAGCACTTCCAACACATCACTTGATCTAGGTCTTGTAGTTGGGCTGTATGATATTGTGCATTTTTATCTGTTTTTATTTTTCAGTTTCTCATGATTCCATATTATAAGTTTTCAGTGCTTTGTGGTGTCAATGAAATGAAGTACTGCTTTCTATGAATCATAAAATGCACACACACACACACACACACACACACACACACACACACACACACACACACACACACACACACACACACGGGTGTAATTACTATTGTGATGCCCATGCCCTGGCCCAGTAATCAAGGAGCCTCAATCCTCACCACTAGCACCAGTGAAAGGTATCCAGACTGGGAGGGATAACAAGTGCACACACAGTAAAGTACAATTTCCCTTAAGAGCACACAGAAATCACAATCAGTCTGGGGCTAGTTTCTCCCTTTCTCTTAAGACCCCCAATAAGGCTCCCCACTGGCACAGCTATAGGGTACAGATCTCAGCCAAGTGGTCAAGCCGAAACCTCCAGTGCCATCTCTGTCCAACCAGTGCTTCATGTCCCTGCCCAAGTAGCTGACACACACACACACACACACACACACACACACACACACACACACACACACACTTTGAGATTTGGTTGATATACAAACACACAGACACTCCTGGAGAAGGCTGGCACAGGTTCTCCAGCTATGCCCCTCCTGCCAGGCTTTAAGGTAGTTATCACTGCCACCAACTACTCTTATCAGCTACTAAAAAGGCTCTTACCAAAGGATGTCCAATTTATACTGTGTAATATTATTATCCAATTAGTAAGTGTGATGAACAACAAGGCTTATTTGGAGTGGTTTTATACTCCAGAGATTAAATTATCTATACACAAAACAAACACAGTTGAAAGGTTTAAAACATGTTTAATAATAAATAATAAAAACACAAGACATATCTTCTCAAGTCAACACAGTGCTAGTCAAGAGTTCAGAAATCACAGGAAATTGCTTAAAATAATGCTGTAGAATAGTCTGACATAAATATAGAAAACAGCTAGTCTAAACTTACTATTGTCTATTTCTTAAGAGAAACACTAAAGTCTAAAATCCTACTTACATACAGACAGAACAAAGCAAGTGCTGTTGAGTGGTCAGTTCTGAAGGCAAATGCAAAATGCTCTGATTCTCTCTCTTAAAAATAATATATCACTGCTTAGTCGTTTTAGATTACATCATTCTTCTCTGGTTCCCAGGCTAACAGAAACTCAAGAGTTTTAACATTTCTTTGATCTGGCACGTGGCCAGGAAACCACAGCAATAAAATACATTATATATGTAAAATCTAGCAATTAACTCTGGCCTCAAAACAATAGAAGGAACTCCTCAGTCCAGACATTGTATCTTCGAACTTTGAGATCAAACAGTCATGCAATGCTTGATTTATCAGCTTTTTTTCCAGCAGAGTGCACTGTTTACATTTTTGAAGTTTAACATTTAACACAGTTTTCTTACATTTAAAAGGACAAGCCTGTGGATTATATTCATATTTACAATGACATGGAATTATCTAAAAAATTCTATTAAGCTAGGCTGGCAGCCTTCACATATCTTCACAACTATGATGAAACTGCCCAAACATTGACATCAGTAACATTGATCACAAAAGGTCGACAATGCAAATGTTGATGGGAGTGCACCCCCCCTGCTAATTATATTTACTAATTTAGAGATTGTACAATACCCAGAAAAGGGACATATTCCCCAGAGCTTGAATTGCTGATCTTGCATACCTGTCGGCCATCAGTTTTGTTCTGTACATTTTGATCACTTTTGCTAGACACACATATATATATATATATATATATATATATATATATATATATATATATATATATATATATATATATATATATATAGATCTATATTACAACATTGAAGTCTTGAAACTTTGAATGTTCTAATATCGACCCATATTCAGCGAACGCTGAAAATAGAAAAGATGCAGAACACCAAATTATTTCCTAGGGAAAGAATTTGGTTGGCCATTTCTGTGGCTTCGCTATTTTCAGCACTGTGGTGGAAAGTTGTGGGTCAGGTTAAGGTAAGTGAACAATTGTGTGGAAATGAGGGTTAGGGCACGGGTTGGGTGAGTTAGGGTTAGGGCACGGGTCAGGTAAGTGTGTGATTGTGACTGACGTTAGGGTTAGGGTGGGGTAGGTGAGTTAGGGTTAGGGCATGGGTGAGGTGAGTGTGCGATAGTGATGGACCTTAGGGTTGGGGTTTGGGTTAAGGTAAGTGGATAAATAGTAGTGTATGTACAGTTTAGTATAGGGTTAGATGTAGGATTTTAAGTGTATGTGTGTGGATTGCTGTTTTTTTGGTGTGCTTGTGTTGTGTGTATGTGTTTCGGAACAGACAAATTTTTTCCCTGGGAAAAAATGAATAGGGGTCGATATTAGAACATTCAAAGTTTTAAAACTTCAGTGTTCTAATATAGACTATATATATATATATATATATATATATATATATATATATATATATATATATATATATATATATATATATATATATATATATATTTATACACAGATCTACTTTGAAAGCTCGAAAGGCCAGAGTACTGAAAGTGATTTTCGCAAGATGACAACATCAAAACCTTGATTTCTTGAAAGCAAAAGTTTTACCAGGGTATGTAAACACTTGTCCAACATGAAATGTAAAGTATACCAGATGGTCCCAATGGAATCCTCAGCCAAACTGGAAAACGATATAATATAAAAACACTGATGGATTCAGCACCCAGGAAGCACGACAAACTTCAAATTTCCATCATACGAACTCCTTTATTTGTTAACATGGGGAAATATGCCCTTTTCCCCACTGTAGTGCGATCCAGGAGTTGGTATATATAGTTAGGGGGGATGTGGGGCCTGTGGGGTGTTGGGGGTGCAGCTCCCCATCTAGGTGGGTTTTACATACTACAGTGTGTTTCCGTGAAATTTTGGGCAAGTGTTTACTTACCCTGGTAAAACTTTCGTGTTCGGGAAATCAAGGTTTCGATGATGTCGTTTCACGAAAATCACGTTCGGTAATTTGGCCTTTTCAGCTTTCAAAGTAGATCCATATATATATATATATATATATATATATATATATATATATATATATATTATATTATATATATATATATATATATATATATATATATATATATATATATATATATATATATATATATATGGGTTCACTTTATAACATCGAAATACTGAAATGTCGAATTTCAGTATCTCGAAGCTATAAAGTCGAATGTTAAAAATAGCGAACGTTCATAATCGCGAATTTGATGTATGTCGAAAATATGTCGAATTTGCGGTTATGAAGTTGCGCTATGTAATGTCCAAGTTTGTGTTTTGTTGGTGAGCGGTGCCGTGTTTGGATGTAGGTGTTATGTCAGGTAAGTGAGTGTTTTGTAAGGGTTTTGAGTGGGAGTTATAGTGTGTGTGTGGGATTGGAGAATGTGCATGTGTGAGTGAGCTTTTGTGCTGTGTTTGTGCGATCTCTGAGTTAGTATATATAAGCAGGGGGGTGTGGGTGGTGCAGCCCCCCACATAGGGGGTGCAGGGGGGCACACACACACACACACATATATATATATATATATATATATATATATATGAGAGGGAGAGGTGGAAGCAGTTTTGACAACTATTGCTTTGCCAACAAAGTGATATGCTGAGTGTTTTATCACCAGTGCTCTCTATCAAGTACTAAGCTTACCAAACATCAGAATGTAAAAAGTTGGGTTTGTGTAGGGTACGTACTTTGAGTTGCAGTAAGTGGGTGGCATGTGTGTGTGTGTGTGTGTGTGTGTGTGTGTGTGTGTGTGTGTGTGTGTGTGTGTGTGTGTGTGTGTGTGTGTGTGTGTGTGTGTGTGTGTGTGTGTGTGTGTGTGTGTGTGTGTTTTAATGCCAAAACTTTTCAAATATCCAACAGTTTCTACACATGGGTGAGATTGTATGTGCTAGCATTTGCAGGTTAGGATTACAGTAAAAGCTAGGTAAGGGGATAGCTCCACTGTTGTGCAAGTGTGTTATGTATGGTGACCATGTCTGAGTATTTAGTGCGGTTGCACTGCTCTTGAAAAGAGTTTTTCATAATGTAAGGTGTAGGGTTGTAGTTAGGGGCAGAGGCAGGTTAGGATTAGGGTTAGCACATGTAAGTATGGTGCTAACCCCCCTATTCATCCTTACTTATGTATGCTTACTCTATCCCTCCATTAATCTTGAACCCTACACATTACCTTATAAAAAGCCCTTTCCTTAACAGGATTAGTATAAAGACAAAATGTGTCAGGTGTTACTGGTAGGCTTTCATTTTAATTTACCAGTCAGAAAAGGAGAGCATTTCTAGTGGTGAATTAAGTGTTGGCCCATGTACCTTGTCTGTTAGTGCAACTAGGTCTGTTGGAGAGTTTATACATATGCATTCATATATATATATATATATATATATATATATATATATATATATATATATATGGAGAGAGAGAGACAGATAGACAGACAGATACATGGCTTAGCCTTCAGAATTTGAGCAGTGTAACAACAAACTGCACATTTTTGAACCAAGCATCATACGATGACGCAGAATGTCTATGACATAAACTAGCAAGGCTATCAGATCTCAGATATCATCATTTTTCCAGAACAATGAAACAAATAAAGTCCACTGGAACCACTATAGCACAAAGTATGTAAAAGAAGCACAGAGACTGAAATAAATCCCATTTATTGTGCAACTTCCACAGTTTCACTTAAAACGCTTCTTCAGGCAAGAAACCACTAAAACAGTCCAAAAGCAGGTTTAAATACTCAAAATTAATCACATGACATTCAGACTTTTGATGCAATTGCTGTAATATATTTTTTGCCAACATATCTCCTACCTATTATCCCCTACTCCAAAACACTACACCACGCCATACACAACACCTCCCCCAACAGTTACTACTAGCACTCCTACACACAGCAAACTCAGTCATAACTAAATAATATGCCCTCTACACATAACACCCACCTTCTACATCCACTGTGCTACCCAATATCCCTCTTCTCTCTCCTCCTCCTGTATATCCTCTCCTCCTACCACACACAACTTCATTTTATCCCCCCACCACCACCATGGCAAACTGAATTCTCTACCAATCACATAAAACCTAACCATTTTGCTATATCCCTTTGTGACCTCACCTCCACCCAACCTTTCTCCTGCCTATATAAAACTCTTACATACAAAACCAGCCCCCACTGCTCCCAAAAACCAGCCAAAATATTCCACAAACTTAACAAAATCTATCTACACCTACTACAAAAATTCACATGTTGTGGCGACATTCACCCAAATCCAGGACCCAATAATTATAACCGCATCAACTCAACAAGCCTAATCCTCTATACCTAAGACCTACAACATCTCTTCTCTTTCTAAATATTAATGTAAGGAGTGTACTTAAAAAGACACAGGACCTCCATGCCCTACTACCTCTATACAAACCAGACATAGTTGTATTAACAAAACTTGGCTTAAACCTGAACATCATGACAGTGAAATTACTGCCCCTGGCTACAATATTATATGTAAAGATAGATCAGGAAAAAAGGGAGGGGGTGTAGCTATACTATTCCAAAGCCACCTGACTATTGAACAATTTGAATGTAACGTCCAAGTAGCCAAAGACATAGAACTAATTACAGCCAGACTAAAACTTAACCCCAATAGACAAATAATTATTGCACGGGGATATATCCCACCAGGCAACAACATTACCATGCTGGAAAATCTACTTAACTGGCTATCATCTTCCCTTCCACAAGAAACCATACTATTATGCGACTTTAACACTGACTGGTCTGACTGTTCCAGTCAAAATCCCTCTACCCACATTAACCTCCATGGGTTTTCCAAAATTATATCTGCCCCCACAAGAATTGACAAAACCTGCAAACACCAGTCCATCTTAGACTGGATTCTACTATCAGACTCCACTCTGGCTCACCAGCCAGGCTGTCTTCCAGACAGTCTGAGCAACTATCAAGCAACCTACTTAATTAGGAACCGGTCCCACCAAACTAAATAACCCATCCTCAGGGTAATACGTAACAAAAAGACCTTTAGAGCACATGACCTAATTAATTCACTAAAATGCTATAACTGGACTCCCCTAGAACAACTATCTCTAGAAGAAGCCGTGCAGTACTTTAACTCAACCTTCCTAAATATCTTAAACTGCCATGCACCACCCAGAACCACTAGGATCAAAAGTAACCATGCCCCATGGCTATCAAAAGACACTAGGTCCATAATGAAAGAAAGAGGCAAAGCCTGGCTACAATTTCACAAGCAAAAAAACACTACCCTGAAACAGAATTATCTTGAACTTTGCAAAAGAGCCAAAAAACTAATAAAACTTGACAAAACTAACTACTATAAAACTATGCAGGAAAAACACACTCACAACCCTCAAAAATTTTGGGCCTTAATAAATAGTTTAATACACACAGGAAAAGCTACCACTCCTTCCCCTATATTACCAAATAACTACAGCAACATCCCCACCCAATTTAACAAATACTTTACTGAAACAATCCAAGCCCTAGCCAATACCCAAAACACAACTACTAACCCCACACCAACAGTGACCCCCACCCATTCCAGTACAAATAGCTCCCACCCCAGTTTTTCCCTAAACCCAGTCCCCAGTAATACAATTGCTAAACGCCTCAAAAAACTTAAACCAACCAGATTAGTAGCTGACAATCTAACAGCTGACTTCCTACAGATAACAGCAGATGCCATAGCCTATCTCGTGTCCATTCTCATAAACAGGTCAATCTCAGAATGCAAAGTATCCCAATCATGGAATATATCACATATTATACTATTGCACAAAGGGGGGTAACTCCCTTGAGCTTACTAACTACTGCCCTATTGCAATACTATCACATCTATCAAAATTAATAGAGAAAGTAGTTCATACCCAACTTATGCAATACTGCCTAAAAAACAACCTACTATCCAAATCCCAGCATGGCCTTAGACCTTCCCACAGTACGACCACAGAGCTGCTTTCATTTTCCAGCATTGTCAATCATCATAGAAACAATGGACTATATGTATCCTCCATATTCTTAGACTTATCCAAAGCCTTTGATATGGTTAATTATAGCATACTCCTAGAAACTCTAGCAACCCTCAACATAAGCTCCTCAACCATATCTTGGTTCAGTAACTATTTATCAGATCGGCAGCAGGCAGTTCAATAGCAAGACCAATTGTCTCCCCTACTACCAGTTGCCATAGGTGTCCCTCAAGGGTCCATCCTCAGTCCCTTGTTATTTTCACTATTTACTAACCAGATTACCTCATCCTCTCTCTGTGCCTCCGTGGTGCAATATGCAGATGACACCACTATTATATGTGCCGCCCCTATCCTGAAAGAACTAAAAACCATCACCCAAAATAACTTTACCCTAGCCGAAACATGGTTCACCAACATCAAACTTATACTTAATCCCAAAAAAAAACAATCTCATTCTATTTAGCCCAGATCGATCTCCTCCACTAAATAATAATTTTATCATACAATCTAAAGACAATACACAAATCACCCCGACAACCCACACAAAGCTATTAGGTGTAGAAACTGACAATAAACTAAAATTCAACATGCATATAACCCAGACAATCAAGAAGGTCAACAGAAAGCTAGGTCTCCTTTACAGGAACCGACAGTTCATGACTAAATACACCAAAGCCACTATTGCAAAAACCCATCTGTTATTCATCCTTCTGTATGCCTCCCTATCTTAACTAACCTTCACCACACCGAACTAACCAAGATGGAATCTTGCTACAACAAGATTGCCAAGTTTGCTACCGATACCACTCATAGGACCCATCATTGTATAGCCCTCAAGCAAGTGAACTGACTTGAGTTTCCACAACTCCTCCTTCTCAACCAACTCACAACAGTTCACAAGCTCTACTACCTTCCTGACAAAACCTCTGCCCTTCAGCACCTAGCCCACCCCTACACCACCTCCAGAACCTTAAGATCTAGTTATCAGAACCACATCAATGTCATTAAACACAAAAAATGAGGCTGGCAAATCTTTCTTTGCCTGCTCTATTGCCAGAACTTGGAATTCACTCCCAAATCACTTAACTTCTACCACCTCTGCTTCCCAATTTAAAAAACTTCTCAAAGCCCACTACATAAAAAACTGGCTTTCCTCATGTCACCCACCAGGATAAGCCATACCAAACATACTGTTGCCGGGATTCTTCTAACAACAAAACAGTGGCTCCACACCTCCCATTTTTTCCTAGTTTACCCAATGGTAAAAAAATAAAACTCTCAGATATTCATATTGTATATTCTATAAAGTATTTAAATCACTATTTAGATATTTTAAGAATTATTCATTTCTGCTAAGTATGTTCAATTGTATAAAATTCCTGTATTATGTGATTCTTTCTTCTTATCTTACCATATTGTATCTTTCCTACCTTACTGTACTGTATTTGGAGCTTTTCTTCCCAGGCCTCTGCTGAAAATGGACCTGTGTCCAGTTGGATTTTCCCAGTAAACAAATGTAAAATAAAATAAAATAAAATTGGTATATATCATAGGTTTGTTGATGATTTATTTTTTGTTTGGAGAGGGAAACTGAATGAATTTGATTTCTTTTTTGAATTTATTAATACATGCACTGAATTTTTACATTTCAAGAAAGATATTTCCTTTGATAAAGTAGATGTTTAGATATTACATTGGTTAAATCAGAAGGGGGTCTGTTAGACACTAAGTTATATAAAAAAATCTGTGAAAAGAAATACGTATTTGCATCGGACAAGAATGCATCCTCCATTTGTATTTACAAATAGAGTGGAAAATCATCTGAAATGTATAACTGGATAACATACCAATGATATAGAAATGTTGCTGCTGCTAGATAATGTAATAACTAAATTTTCTGAGAGAGGATACAACAAAAATATGACCCATCGGACAAAGGAACATGTTATTCATGGGCGACAGTGTTATAGTAGACCTATTTCTTCTTCAGACCACATTAACATAGCCACGAATCAATCAATGTCTAACAATAATCTTACTAGATGAATGCTTACTTATAATCAGAATACTAATGCTGTCAAATGTATTATCAGCAAGTATTGGCCTATGTTATCTACGATACCTGAGATTAGAAACATAACAGGTGATAAACCCATATTTGGGTATAAAAGGGGTAACAATTTAAAGCAAAAATTATGTTACAAAGAACAGCCTAAAAACAATATGCACTTTAGAACAAAGAAAACAGGCACTTATACTTGTAATAAATGTGAATAATGTGTACATATTAACACTGATAAAACTTTTATACACCCTGTTACTTGTAAGCTATTTAATATAAATGCATACGGCAGCTGTAATACAAGAAATGTTATTTATTTAGCTGCATGTCAGATCTGTATAGCATATTATGTTGGGAAAACTAATGGCAGATTAAAAGATCATATTAGCAGCCATTTGTCTGAGATAAATAGGAAAGTAAACATCAATGCATTGTATAAACACATTGAGCAGTTAGATGCTACACATTATTTAAAATCTTTATTTTAGCAAAAATTGATGATTCCTTACAAGGGGTGACTTAATACAAAAAAACAGAACTGGAGGAATATAAATGGATATTGAGATTGAAAGTTCATATTACAGCTGGCTTAAATGAATATATCTCTTTAAAACCTCTGTTACAGCAATTTCATCAAAAGGTCTTAATGTCATATGACGAATTTTGAGTATTTAAACCTGCTTTTATACTATTTTAGTATTTTCTTGCCTGAAGAAGCTTTTTAAGTGAAACTGTGGAAGTTGCACAATAAACGGGATTTATTTCAGCCTCTGTGTTTTTTCATACTTTTGCTATAGCGGTTCCAGTGGACTTTATTTGTTTCATTGTTTGCTTTTTATTTCCTCTGGATTTATCATTGGATGCTATCTTTTATGTCATCATTTTCCAGAAAGCACTAGAAAATGAGTTAAAATGAGTGAAAGTAAGTGTTGTGAACAGGTCTGTTAGCACACACACACACACACACACACACACACACACACACACACACACACCTTAGATCATATGCATACTAGTCAATGTCGTTGATTCAATCTCCCAGTGACTTTAGCTCAGGATTATGCAGTCTGATATTAGGGCAACTGACTTCTTGATGTGAACTATATAAATGTGTGTGTGTGTGTGTGTGTGTGTGTGTGTGTGTGTGTGTGTGTGTGTGTGTGTAAACATCAACTCCAGCAGCATGAGCAACTGAGATGTGGAAGGAGATGAACCATAGAAACTTATGAAAAGCAACTTCTTCACAAAGTCAACACAAGGGGAAGACATCTGGGTAAAAAATGTGACTTTATCTAAAGAAAATAAATATATGAACTACATTTCAGATGCAAAATAAAATCCTTCATCAGACAAAAAATGCAGTCAGTTATTTCAACACTTTAGCAGGAGCCTTGATTAGATCAGAGCCAATTAAAATCACATGTATAGACAAATGACACAATTACAATGGTGGTTTGTCATGCTTTCTTATCAGTGGATTAATATAAAATGCATTATTTAAACAAAAAATAGAATTACTAGATAACTGTGCTGCCTCCATGCCTCACAGCATAACAAATGATTTGAATACTCTCCAACATGTTTATTCCTATATACTATCTGCAAAACCTGAAACTGAAATTTGACAACATGAATGGCATTAACATTCTTAAATAAGGTTTGGTATTCAGATTAGCTTTCCACATCATATAGATGAAATGTGTTAATTGACAAAAGGGCTCATCATAATAAACACGGATACCTTTTAATGGCTAATAATTTGGAATTTATTAAGAATGTATTGTAGTTTTTTAGTGGCTGTTTTTGGACTTCATACTTTTATCTCTTACACTAGATTATATTTATGCCATTCATGGTTTATCCTGTTCTAGTTTTCTTCATTTAGGCATTATTTACCTGGTAGGTGACAAACTCCATGTTTAAAAGTACAGTTAGGGTATATGAAGCGCAATGTAGGTATGTACTGTTCAAAATGTGTTAGAGGTGGGTGCTGTGCAAGACAGATGTTTGTGCAACTCTGTGTTCCAAAAGTAACTTACTCAAGGTGGCTGTGCAAGTTTTTTTTTTGGGGGGGGGGTGAGAAGACGACTTCCAACATGTTAGAAGTGTGTTTAGTTTGTATTTTTGTGTGTTCTGTTATGTGGATTTTGAATGTGTTACATGACTTTGTGTGTGTGTGTGTGTGTGTGTGTGTGTGTGTGTGTGTGTGTGTGTGTGTGTGTGTGTGTGTGTGTGTGTGAGAGAGACTGAATTAATAGCCTAGTCAGTCATTCTCTGTCAGTGAACTTTTTCTTGAGTTGGTGGTCAAATAGCACGTTCTCGACATGAGAGACATAATTCATATACAGAGACACACACATTTCTTTCTCTCTCTAGCTCTGTCTCTTTATATATAATGTTTGCATGTGGGTGGAATGATTAGCAATGCTTAATGTTTTGTGTTCTGTAAGTTTAGCTCCCTTCATTCATTCATTCCTGATAAATCCTTCTCATGTAATGCAAACCAGCATACTAAACAGTGTTACAGACACCAAACACAATCCACTGAATAAGCAGTGTTGTCTATCAACGTGTATGTTTTAGTGAGATCAAATGAAGTGCTTGTTTGGTGGTCACATAAGTAATAATATATCCTGAGTGTCCCTGTGGCTTAACTGGTCTTTAACTTTGGCTGTCAAAGTACAGTATTACTTTCTATCTGGTATTTACAGTCTATTTAATATAGTTGCCTCTTATTCATGAGGTGGTCATGTGTGTATTTTGAGAATCAAAACATTAGTGATAAAAAATACAGAATTAATAAACTCATAAATTAGTGTTATCCCATAGACCTATCTTTTCTATACCTGTATCACAGCAATTGAAATACCACTTGAGATATACTTTTGTACAAGGGACACAACATGCAGACCAGTGCATCCAACCCCTCAAGCTAATCTCAAAGAAAGAGCAAAATGCATTTTAAAGTGCATATCATGGCAAGAGGTTCCCTGGTTCAATTCTGGGCTGGGGTACCTTCTGTGTGGGGTCTGCAAGTTCTCTTAGTGTTTGCAGGGGTTTCCTCCAGGTACTGTGGTTTCCTCCCACATTCCAAAGACATGCAATAGATGGACTGGACACTGTACATTGCCATAGGAGTGAGTGTGCATGAATGTGTGGTGTGTAAGAATCACTGCAGCAGGGCTAGCCACCCGGTGGTGTAAACCTTGGCTCTAGGTGATTGTCACCATGACACCCCAACCCCATGTGCAAAAATGGGAAAAAGGGTTTGTGGATGGATGGATTTTTGCTCCATTCTTTCTGTCAGAGTCAGCAATCCTGGACAAAAAAAGTAATAACATTTTGCAGAGGCAAATAGTTTAGAATAAATACTCCCACAAAAGCATCCAGTCTGGTATAGACCAATATACATGCTTCATTTGTTGCTATCCGCACCCTAGCAGCCAACCAGAGAAAAGGGTCCATACTCTGCCTGTCAGCCACTTAGACATATTGCCTGTCAGACATGTCACATGATTCCATCTCTTCAGCCATTCCTCAAATGATGACTAGGAATAAAGGCATAAAGGCTCCATTCTGTAGCCACTGACCAAAGAATTGGGTTATCTTTCATATACATATAGCAAAAAGCTCTTCTTGTACATGAAAAGCAAATAAATAAAACAAAGCTCTTTTCTCCCTTTAAACTGTAGCAAACTGCTTGCTGCATTTGTAACAAACAGCTGCTACAGTTTATGTCACTCATAGAGCACTACAGCGATTCACTTTTGCCTACAAATGCTGGTATACACTGAAGAGTGATCAGATTCAGTCGATCACACCCCCTAACACACTGCGTTCAGAGTGACTGCCCCCTTCACTCCACCCTCCACCCACTGATTCTAATTAAATGATAGAATATCAGAAAATAACACAGGATCATTGTTATTATTCTGACATTCAAGTCAACCTTTTTGGGATAGGGTGAAAGCTGGATACAGCTTTCAACTCTTTTAATCTAATTACATGTACCCTTTCATAATCTCCTTAAAATTATTCATCAAATTCATTTTTCCCTCTTCTTTCAGAACACCTCTAACTAAATTTGTATGTGATAATATTTCAAGTTTTTTCCTCTGCTTATCTTCTACTTAACTCATACAGTGCTACCAAGCACATCTCCAAAAATTGCTCATTATAATGTCTTTTGATAATATATGACTGAAGTCAACTTAACACTTTATCTCCCCAAGTCTCTCCTTTCCTTGTCACTTTACTCATACCTGCTGCTTTACTCCGTGTTTTCTTAAGGTTGCATACAGCCTCCAATTTTCTCTAATTTTCCTTTCATACATTTTCTTTATCATCAATTGTATTATCTCAGTCCTGAAAGCTTGGAACACACTTCATAATGCCACATTCTCACTGCACTCTTAAAAACATACTTACCCTTCGCATATATGCCCAAATTTTGATGAGGACATCACCATTTTCACCCACTGGTCTTACCATAAGATGAAATGTGGGCCTATTGTCAATCCCTTTCCCAGTTACTTTTTAATAGGACAATAGCCACACATTGGCTCTAGACGATTGTCACTGCTGAACTGACACCTCAACTTCATGTCAAAAATGGGAAAAAAGAAGTTGTTGATAATGATGAATTCAAACAACCACCCTCTTTCAGTAAGCATGCTTATTATAGGTTCTTTGCCTTGTCCTTTGCCCAGAGTATTACATCAGATGCCCTCTGCCACATCTGCTGTAGAAACTATGATAGCCACCCACAGCATTTTCATCTTGTGCCACTCTATACCATACCTGGTCCTAATATATCTTATCCACGGCACCTTTGCCCAGTATGCACATGTCATGCATGAGGAAGACCTCCAGTAACCCATCTATCTCCTGACAGAGGAATGTTTCAAATCATTGCCTCTGTCAGGGGCCTACCTTTGCGATACACATGTCAGTGAATGGGTATTGTCAGGCAGTCTCTGGAAGGTCTTTTCAGGCTTGTTGGCTGTTGGTGAAGCACCCACCAAGAGGAGAAACCGCTGAGAGAAGAAAGGAGCCACTTTGAGACTTTAAGTATTTTTCCTCTGTTTATTTGCTAAGTTTTTCTGTATAGCCGCCTATTTTGAGCATTTTCTGGCTTGTTAAATTTGATTTCTGCATTAGTAAATGTATTTAGAGCACAACCTAGAGCTGTTTACTCTTATTTTTAAAATCGTTTTTTTCTCAAAACTTGCATTTTATCTGTCTTTGGCCTAGCACTCTTGTGTGGGGTCATTTACTGCACTGTTATAACTTGTTGATACTTGTTAACCTCTGCTATCTCTGAAAAAACAAACAAAAAAATCTTGCTTTTTTCCCACTTTTCTGAGATTTAAAAAAGTTCAGTTACAGGCTTGCTGTTCTTGAACTGTTTGTAAGTTTCTGTGAGGCCATTTTTTGCTTGGGCTAAAGGAAAGTCTCTCTGTTGATCAGTGGCAGTGAAAAACATTGAGCATCCTGCCTGCCCCTGTGGGAGTGGTTACTGACTTGAAACTGTAGTTTTATTGGCAATTTTGGGTCAATTCCAAAACTCCTTCATCTTCCTCTCTTAAAACCCTCTTTTGCGTGGTTTTGCACGTTTTTGAGCATAGTGCAACAACGGGCAGCACCGCCTAATTGGGTTTAAACTATTCCTGGCTCCACAAAGTCTGCTCTTCACTTTTTCCCTTAGAACTGCTCTATCTCTCAATTTATACACCATATTCTCATTCTAAGGCCCTTCACTGGTCCAATTAAGTAATCCTACAAATTAGCACTATTAAACCATAAGCACTACTTACTCTTATACTCTCTACGATTACCCTGTCCTCTATTGGTCCGTCTTAAATTCAGTTTCCCTATTACTCTAGCATGTCCAAAGGTCAGTCAATGGTTTCTTCTCCAGTCCAGCTGGTGAATCTGGGAATTTTGAGGCAATGTTACAACTGTCTCATGTACACGGACAACCCTCTCCTCCTCCAAACAGGTTCAAATATATGTGAGAGATGCAACTATTTAGCCAAACTGGAGGCTGAGCTCTCTCATCTCAAAACTGGTGTAACCAGTCAGGAGGAGAAGGTAACCTCACACAACACAATTCCAGTATCACATAGTCCCACCACATCAGCGAACCAAACACATAAATACACAAAAACATACTCGGAGGCTCTAAATAAAAATCTACCTAAGCAACAGAGACCTCCAAAGCAGACATCCAAGCAAACGCTACCTCAAAACAAAACACACACAACACATAACCCACAAAGTCAGTGTGTCAAGCAGCCACAGCCCCTAAGGCTGAATAACACACCTGATACTCTTGTTATAGGTGACTCTATTGTCAGACACACTGACATCCCGCTCACCAGGCTGAATAAAGAGAAGGTCATGGTGAGCTGCCTGTCGGGTGCTAGGATCCGACACATAACACAAGCACTCAGGTCACTCCAAAGCAAATACAAATATGACTCAGTCATTGTACATGCTGGTGTGAATGACCTGAGATGTACCTCCCTGGACTACATGAAAAGAGACATAGAGGAGCTCTCTGATCATGTAGCCCAGGCTGGTATGACCCTGACCTTGAGCAGCATCTTACCCTCACCTAGAATGATGCCACAGTACAAAGACAAAATGATCGATTTTAACAATTGGCTAAAATGTTGGTGTCATTCAAAGGGGATCCAGTGTCTGTCAGCCTGGGATGACATGCTCGACAAGCCACGTTGCTTCGCTAGGGAAGGCTTGCACCTGTCACCACTGGGCTTTTGGATATTGGCAAAGGCTCTTGCCACCCCCATAGTGCCTTTTTTAGGCAAGGCTCAAAAGTCAATCCCACCCCCATAGACAGCACAAGGAACAAGAAACTAAGGGTAATGCTGCTAAATGCCAGAAGTCTTAACCTCAAGATGCACGCACTCGAAGCTCTCCTCAGTATGGAGAACATCGATACCTGTGCAGTGACAGAAACCTGGTTCAAGGCTCCAGAGAGCACCCCAGCACTACCAGGCTATACCTCATATCATGCTTTTCGGCCCCAAAACCCAGACCGAACCACAAAAGGAGGGGGAGTTTCCATATTTATCAAGGATATCCACACCTCCAGGTTAGTGGCATTGCACGAAGTATCGGAGACAATCCATGTGCAACTAACAGTGGGCAAGACTGCTTTTCAGTTTATAGCATCCTACAGACCACCCTCTCAAAGTCAGGAATCCCATTCGGCTTTCCTGAAAACATTGGAGAACATGAAGATCTCTCCGAACACCATTATATTGGGTGACTTCAACTACCCAAACATTGACTGGGAGCACTACTCAAGCCCCAGCACCTTAGCCCAAAGATTCCTGGAAATTATAAACTCAAATGCTATGGAACAACTAGTCACCACTCCCACAAGAGGGGACAACATACTAGACCTGATCATTACCAACATGGGGACTCTATGCTCCACACCAGAAGTATATCCCTCATTGGTAAGATCAGACCATAAATTAATTTCACTGGATGTCCACATCCTGACCCAACCCCCAGCCCAGAAAACCACAGTGAAAAACTTCTCAAAAGCAAACTTCTCACTTCTCAAAACCAAAGTGGAATCCTTCAAGGCCCCAGGGCCAGTGGAAACTACAGCCCAAACTGCAGAATCCTATATAAATGCATTCTACGGACATCTCCAGGAATGCATGGATCATGCTATCCCAAACAAAACCAAGACCCAATCATCCAAAGGCAGGCATCCAGTCTGGTGGACCCCTACCATAAATAAACAGAAGGAAGAAGCTACTACATGATAGAGCAAAATCCCTAATAGGGAAGGCATCTCTGATCAGTACTAGCAAAAAATTACGATCCCTCATAAAATCCTCCAAGGCCAGCTTCGAGTGAAAAATTGCACAGGACACCAAAGACAATCATAAGGCTTTTTTCAGTTATGTTAGAAACCTGAGATGCAACTCCCAGACTTGTTCTGAGTTGATTCTAAACAACAAAAAATACACTGAACCCACAGACATCACCAATATCCTGGCAGACAGGTTCAGTGCAAACTTCTCCACCCCCTCCCCCGCAAAAGAGCAAGTATCTATCCCGGCAGAGGGCTGTCTCCCAAACATCTCAGATGCTCAGGTGAAGGCTGCCCTCTCCAAAGCAAAAAACACTGCTTCCATGGGACCAGATGGCGTCCCAGGTTGTGTCCTACATGAACTACAAGAGGAACTAATCCCTCAAATAAAACAGCTATACAATCTCAGCCTCACTAAAGGATATGTGCCCACAGAATGGCGTACAGCAACACTGGTCCCACTCCACAAAGGTGGAGCCTCTACGGACCCTGGAAACTATCGCCCCATAAGCCTGACTAGCTTAGTCTGCAAGGCTATGGAGAGGATCATCATGGAGCTCATAAACAAAGACATTGGGGACCTACAGACACTAGATCCTACGCAGTTCGGCTTTGTCAAGGGCAGATCCTGCCTTTTGAACCTGGTTGACTTCTTTGAAACAGTCACCATGGCCATAGATGAAGAGAAGGTAGTCCACACAGCCTATCTGGACCTTGCAAAGGCATTTGACACAATACCCCACTCGGGCATCATAGATAAGCTATCCAGCTTAAATATAAACCCCTATGTCACAAGATGGGTCACAAACTGGCTCAAAGACAGAACCCACAGAGTGAGAGTTGCTGGAGCCATTTCAGACTCGAAACCGGTCACAAGTGGCATCCCACAGGGTTCTGTCCTGGGACCACTCTTGTTCGGTATATACTTTTCCGAGGTACAGGCAAACGTGGGAGGACTATGGCTCACCAAGTTCGCAGATGACTGCAAACTGGGTGCCATAATCAACTCTCCATCTGACACAAACATCCTTCAAA
Organism: Protopterus annectens; assembly: GCF_019279795.1. NCBI lineage: Eukaryota > Metazoa > Chordata > Ceratodontiformes > Protopteridae > Protopterus > Protopterus annectens. Next base: position 433,757,750 of record NC_056748.1, on the reverse strand, counting down.
AAGGTCTCACAGAGACAGATAACTGGTGCCAGCGCCATGGTTTAAAGCTAAATGCCAAAAAATGTATAGTCATACCCTTTGGCAAAAACAATGTGCCCACAAATTACCACATAGGCGGAAACCCATTAAGTACAGAGAAAGTTATTAGGGACCTGGGGACCCAAGTTGATAGCAATCTCTCCTTTGAAAACCACATTGCCAAAGTGGTTAGAAAGACCTTCTACATAGCCCACCTCATCACGAAGGGTTTCACAGCTAGATCAAGAGAGGTAATCGTGCCTCTTTATTCATCCCTCATCAGGCCCATCATAGAATACAATGCCCCTTTTGGGATGTACCTTACCCGACACCTGCAGCAATTAGAAGGACCCCAAAAGTATCTCACCAAGAGGATCAAGGGTCTCAAACAGATGCCATATGCTGCTCGGTTAAAAAAACTCCAGCTCTACTCAGTTGCATACCGCCTACTTCGAGGCAATCTATGCCTGACATACAAAGCTATGTCAAATCCAGAATTAATGGACATGCTCCACCTCAGTAAATCTAAATCTCTTAGAGCCACACGCTCGTGGGACTTGAACCTCAGCACAGAAATAAATGAAACTTGCTGGAGGGACAGGTTCATAACCCAGAGGCTCCCTTCGCTCTGGAATAGAATTCCAGTTCATGTGAGGCAGAGCATCTCACTGAATCTCTTCAAGAAGAATCTCGATAAGTGGATGGGGGATCGTAGGTTTGTCCCAGGGATTACGCCCGTGTCACTATTAGACAGAGGCACAATAAACTGAACCTTAAAAAGGGCATAGTATACTCAAATCAAGGGGTGGCGTAAGCCATACAGAATCGGGCTAGGCTTATAATTGCCCCAGGGCAGATAGCCTAGTATGAACCTATGAACCTATGAAGTCATCCTCATATGGCCTCTTGTTCTCTTCCTATGGTTCTGCACCAAGCTATCCAGCCTCTGTACTGCTATAAGCAACATCCTGCCCCACACTGTACAATCTGCTGTAATGGGCAAGGCCTCCCTTCACCTCACCCTGCATCTGCCTATTGACCTCTTGTACTGGTATGCACACCCTGTTACCACATCCCTTACAATGCATCACCATGACTACACCTATGAATAGAGGTCTTCATGTTCCTCATGTCCTGTGCTTTCCTAGATTTCAGATGCCCACAGTCTACATCACCACCACCACCACAGCTTGACATGACAGTGTCATGCCACTGTGTCATGTTCCCCCTCACATACCACATACCAAATGTTTTTTCTGCCATCTATTGCATATAGCTGCAAGATAAAGTCTTGTATTCCAAAGTATTTTCATGCAAAATGGTATCCACATTTATATCATGCAGTAAGGACCACACAATGTAGCAGTTATGGTAATGAGACCATTTAGCACCAATGATTCCGAACTGCATTTTCATCACAATTTGCCCTTCAGTTTAGTTGGCGTTAGCAACACTCCGTATGTCTGTTGGAAAGCATGTGACTCTTAGGTTCATGCACACAAACTTTGGAGATCTGTAGCAGTATGGCACTGAACTTCAAAGGTTTGGTAGCACCCTCTTGCTGCATTGTGCATAATGTGATGTCTGAACATTTTCTCCTGGAGTGAACTAATGTAGTGGTCATGGCTTTCTCAAGCATTGAACTACAGGGCTCCTACACAGTGTGTAGTGAAGAACAAAATACGCTTGTCCTTCTGGCACAGGGACTTTTCTAAGCATCTACTGTTCTGGTATTATGGCTCCTTTCACAAGATGGATGTCTAGCATGAGCCTGCCAGCACAATGACATGTGGTGGCAGCACCATAACCTGCTTCAGTAGTGGTAAGCAGAGATTGGGGTGAAGTTAGAGAGAGAGAGAGAGAGATACATAGTGTAAGCATGTATTTTCTTCCTTTTAATTGTATTACCTGAAGTACTGGTGTGTGTATGTACAGGGGTATGCACTTTTGTTTTTACAGTGGCCAGTTGGTAAAAGTTGAACATGGAACGTCACTGTGCAACTTCCATTTTATCTGTACCATATGTGTACACGGTTTACTATCATATGTGCGAACGGCACTCCTGCGGCTGTCATATATTCGAACATGGAAGGTCGTAATCGGTAATGTCGAAGACAAAATAATCAATCTAGGAATGGTTTTAACATGGGTCGAGGTAGGGGACATGTTTGTAGTTTGGAATAATACTGAACACCTACCTCGACCCATGGTAAACCATTCCTAGATTGATTATTTTGCCTTCAACATTACTGATTACGACCTTCCATGTTTGAATATATGACAGTCGCAGGAGTGCCGTTCGCACATATGATAGTAAACCATGTACACATACATGTCTGCAGGTCTGACTGTGGTGGCAGAGGTCACAGAGCACCAGAAGTTGCCTCACCATGAGATGACCAGTGATTCTAGCACTAACTTACCAGTGGTAACTAGGTCTGCCTCCCATGAGGGGATGCAGATTACACTGCTGAAGCTGTCCTGGAAGGATCACTAATAGCCTCTGTTACCACTTCTCAGGAGGGGACAGAGGCTGCTCTTATAACAGTGTCCTGGACATGTTTTCCCATCATCTCCTGGCACGATTTGCGGAGAATGGTGTCCATCAAGCTGCACTAGCAGATGAATACTTATATCTTCACCAGGGGCACTTCCTGATGTGAATTACTGAGTAACAAGACCAGTAGACCCCAACTAATAGGGCACCGCAGGAGCAGCCTGCCCATGATCTCAGTCACGAGATATCTGATGGCTGAGTGTTGATCTCTGGAATGGCCTGAGATCTGGACATGGCACCTACCCTATCCACATACAGGTGCTCCCCTTTCTATTGCAGGATACTCCATACCTTGCTCATTGCCCAACCCACCCCATCACCAGCTATCAAACCACTATCAGTCTATGTCCATCCACTGCCATCCCTACCTTTTGTTTGTATGCCACCCTCTTTGTCTGTCTCTATGTTTTTTGTATGCCCTTGCTACCATTCCTCCTCCAGCTGGCCCTTTCCCCACCATTCTCTCTACCAACCCCAGCTATCTTTCTTCTTTGCATATTAAAAATGAGAGCACTCTGCTTCACAAAACAGATTGCCCTTCCTCCTACCAGCTGTTATACTTTGTGGTTATCCTTGTGTGTTTTCCTCTATTTGCTATATTCCCTTTTCCTACTTTCCTCTCTCCCATTTTCTTCCATGTTTCAAAAATGAACTGGGTTGTCACTTTGCTGTGCTGACTATTTGTAGACTATCTGGTGTGGCAGCTATGCAACACCTTGTTGACACACTGATGCACACATACTCACAGTGCGAGCCTGCCTTGACAGTGATGTCTGACATGACTGTCTGCAGTGCCTCTTATCCACCATGCCTCCTTAGTGATGCTGTTTCCCCTAGTGTGGCAGCTGCGTTTTACTATGCCATTTTTTCCACGGTATGTCAGAGTTATGCTCATCGTAACACATATCTGGTTAGTTTATGCCAAATACACAGCATTTGTCTAAGAATCACAAATGTAATGTGTTGCAAATCTTCTCTGAAATGTGTATCAATAGAGTAACTAGATTTTGAAATTAATGTTTTTAGCATAAGGGTCCATAAACTGTTAACATTTGCACTATGAGATTCATTGTAGAGGCACACTGAAATTAAAGTGGGTATTCAACACTTAATAGGTACACTGTAAAATTCATACTCTAGAGACATTGAAGTTAAAGTGAGTGTTAAACAGTTAATATGTATGTTATGAGAGCCATACTATAGACACACTAAAACACAAGCAACATGTAAATGTCTCATTTCTCAGGCCCTAGTTTGTAAATGTTTCATCTCCCAAGCCCCTGCTTCACTTATCAAGGGTGTCAGAACTTGTCAGAGATTTGGGATGCATGGCTAGGCTTAAAAAGTTTCTTGTGGTTGTTAGCCCAGTAAACACCTAGTATGAACCTATAATAAACTTGGGTGTTGTGATCAGAACAGTTGGTAGTAACCAAAGCTGAAGCTATAGCATGCTTTTTACAACAGTAAGAAATTGATCAAAGACATTATTAACATTCAGGACTCTTTGGTCAAAATCAGCTTGACTGAATGTCACACTGAATAAAAAGCTATTTAGCTGAATGTCTTTCTACAACGTGTAGAAATTACTGACATTGGGGTTTGAATTGAGGTCAGGAATAGTGTTATATTTAATGGATACTTTTAGAAATACATTAGGGATACATTTAGGGTCAGATTGTGCTTAGTGGATATAGGGGGTGTTGTGCCCTGCATAAGAGGTGTGGTGTAATGCTTAAAATTAAATTTCTGCTTTGTTTTGAGCAATTGTATTGAATATTGTTTTAAGGGATTGAAGCTTTTAATGTATATTGCTCTGATAATGTATTCATTGAAGTGGCTGTCAATCAAATGTCCTACTTCCACTTTTTGCATCTATTATAAATGCAAGCAGCATACCTGTTGCAATAGAAATGGATTACTAACCCAAAGAGAGACTTTAAACATCTTTAGATAGATAGCTAAGGAGAAGGACTATTGAAAGAGAAATTCAAACACATTATGCTTTGAAAATATCCATTAACAAAAACATGTAGAAAATTGTGTGTGGCACAGTGACAGATATGTCCATCTCTGACATTTTCACTTTAGTGTGCCAACATGCTTTTTTTTTAAACAGTATTATTATCATGAATAGTATTTTATATTTTACTAACACTGACTATTTACAAATGGTGTTCTATTGTTCTTTCTGTTCTGAAACATTCAGAGTGTGTGTGTGTGTGTGTGTGTGTGTGTGTGTGTGTGTGTGTGTGTGTGTGTGTGTGTGTGTGTGTGTGTGTGTGTGTGTGTGTGTGTGTGTGTGTGTGTGTGTGTCAGAAGTCCCCATCATAAAAATATACTACCCTGCCACCTTAATGTAAGACTATTCAGGGATGCTGTGAACACGCATACTGTCATCTGCACAGTTCTGGGTTACCAATCTAGATACTGACATGGGTACTACAGTACTTTTGAGTGCTTTATAAAAGACAGCAGTGCAATGATGGTGAACATAATTCCTCAGGACCTGGAATACTATGTTTTAATACAGTAATGTATCTACCTGTCACCAACATGTTTCATTTCCATGCATGAATGAAAGTTTCTGAAAAAAAATTTTTTTTCTGCTTTAAGTAAAATGTTAATTAGTCTTTTTATGCAGTTTATTAATAAGGTAAGCCGCTGTGGTGCAGCGGTAGCGTTGTTGCCTCACAGCAAGAGGTTCTCCCATTCGATTCTCGGCTGAAGCGCCTTCTGTGTGGAGTCTGCATGTCCTCCCCGCAGTCGAGTGGCATTTGAAAGACATGCATAGAATGGCCGTGCCTTTGTTGAAGGTTGGGCGTGAAGCTGGCACCTCGGCACCTGTAAAAAAACTACTGCCAATCATTAGCGGACCAGAGTTCCGCTGTGGCGACCGACCCCTAACCGCGAAAAGCCGAAAGAAGATGCTAATATTAATAAGGTATTACAGTCTATTTACAGACTATATTATTACTGTTCTTATAACCAATTATTACCACAGTAACACCAAGTATGCTGCACAATCAGGAAAAGACAATATTTTTACTATTTCCTTCCAGACTCATACTATTTCACAAATTCTGTACATCAAAGACTTCTGACCCACAAAACACAACAGTACCAGTGTATAGCAAAGCTATTCAGGGGTACAGTAAGCAAGAATACCAGCAACTGCACTCTAGGGACTCTCCCACCTATATCAACACATCAGTACCAGAGCATTTTCAGTAATTTTATAAAAAAACTGGCAAAACAGTGGCAGTGAGCATACTTCCCAAAAGGCATCTGATCTGATGTTCTAGATTCTTAGTAATAAGCACACTTCTGCTCATCTGTCTCAAGTTTTCAACAGTTTTCAAAGGTTTTACATAGCATAGCTATACACCACCATTCTTGTTGAAAGAATTAAGTGTTTCACTACTCCTACAAGGACTGTGGATTTATTTCCCACTATCTTACTAAGAGATGCACTGCAAAAACTCAGACTCAGTTTTTTAATTACTACTCTTTAAACAAAAAGGTGATATAATGTTTTTAAATCAGGCAGTCCTTACTGCACTCCCACACCATCAGCAACTGTTGATCATTCTCCCTAGCAGCTAGTACCCAGGGTACCCCCCCCCCAACCTAATTATATAAAATAAGATGATCCTCAGTTCAGTACAACAGTGTCTGGCAGACTGATAATGGCTTTGAGCTGTGATTTAGTGAATAAAAATTAGATAGCATGTTAGAGCTGGTGATAGCCATACAGACTGATGTGTAGGAAGAGCTGATTAAAGATACCAAATAAATATACCAGTAATGTACTGAAGCACACAGTGATGATGCTTGGATGAGAAAGGAATGTAAGCAGTATGGGAGCATGGTTGACTGGCAAGAGAAGAAGGTAGAGGCTTTCTAGAAATACAGTTAGCTTCCTAACTGGCAAAGTGGATGAGATGGAAAATGGGAGAATACCTGGCTGACCAAAGTGCAAGAAAGCACCACCAGAGTGAATATGGTCTGATTTCTTGAAGAGGAGTTGGCCAAGGTTTCTTGAAGACTAGAGAAACTCCATATCAGGCTAAATTTGAGCAACAGAGTCAGATGGGTAAATCAAGTTGTTGAAAGCTTAGAATAAGTGTTATGCAAAGTGAGTGCTTTCCAGGCCATGATATGGTTGCCTGCAAAGTCAATACATCAGCATAACCTTAAAGGAGAATTCTACTATCATAGGAGGTTACTAGGCTATCGAGCCAGAGGTCATTTCAAGCCTAGCTATTTCATCCCAATGTAATACCATAGATACTCTAGTCAATACCCAGGATTGTATTTATTAATGATTGCCCATGTCCAGGAGGGTTGTGGATGATATCTTCAGTAAGAATTTATGATGCTTCCTCCACTTGTCCAGGTTCCTTTTGAACAGTGTCATGGAGATGGTTCTTCACATGAATTGGCAGCGTATTCCAAAGATGTGGCAGTCACTGGGAGACAAATCTGTCCCTCCAGCATATCCTATTCAAGTTGTAGGCCATATTTAGGCCCCTGGATTGTGTAGCTCTAATCCCCTTTTTATTTACAGATGTGCAGCAAATTCGTTAGGTTTGTGTCGGCAATTCCTCTATAAGCCAGGTATAAGTATACCCGAAGAAGTCTATATGATACCGAGTATAAAATACTATTCAGATAGGTTCAGTGCTAACTTTACCCCCCCCCCCCTCTCACCCCCTAAAGGGCCCATATCTATACAGGAAGAATGTAGAATCCCTGTAATCACATCTATGCAGGTAAAAGCTGCACTCTCTAAAACCAAAAACACAGAATTCATGGGACCGGACAACAGCCCAGGCTGCGTTTTACATGAACTTCAGAGCAAACTGGCTCCCCACCTAAGCACCAAGTTCAGTCATAGTCTCACATCAAGCTTTGTGCCCACTGAATGGTGCACAGCTACAGTTATCCCACTCCACAAAGGGGAAGCCACCACTGATCCTGGGAACTATCACCCTATTAGCCTGACGAGCCTGGTCTGCAAGGCCATGGAACCTATCATCATGGAACTCATAAACAAAGACATCGGTAACCTCCAAACTCTCAACCCCACCCAGTTCGGGTTTGTGAAAGGCAGATCATGCCTTCTGAACCTGATTGACTTCTTTGAGGCAGTCATCAAAGCTGTAGATGAGGGTAAGGTGGTTCACACAGCCTATCTTGACATTGCCAAGGCTTTCGACACCATCCCCCATTCTGGAATTATAGCTAAACTCACTAAACTAGGTATAAATCCCAACATCACAAGATGGGTTGCCAACTGGCTCACTGACAGAACCCACACACACTGTAAAAGTTGCAGACTCCAAATCTGACTTCAAACAAGTGACAAGTGGAGTACCACAGGCCTCTCCTGTTTGGTATCTACTTCTCTGAAGTGCAGGCTAACACAGAAGGCCTCTGGCTAATGAAGTTCATAGATGACTGCAAACTAGGAGACATAGTCGAGCCCCCAAATGATGTGGACATCCTACAGAAGGGCGTCACTGAGACAGATGCCTGGTGTCAGAGGCATGGTCTCAAGCTCAATGCCAAAAAGTGCATTGTCATCCCCTTTGGTAAAAACTCTGTACCCATGAACTACCACATAAACGGCAGTCTACTTAATGCCGAATGCGTGATAAGAGACCTTGGGACCCAGGTGGAGAGTAGTCTCTCCTTTAATAATCACATTGCCACAGTTGTCAGGAAATCCTTCTATGTGGCACACCTCATCACAAAAGGATTCTCATCCAGGAAAAAAGAGGTCATTGTTCCCCTCTACTCAGCACTCATTAGAGCCATTATAGAGCACAATGCCCCTTTTGGAATGTACCTCACAAGACATCTGCAGCAGCTGTAAAGGCCACAGAAGTACCTCACAAAGGGGATTACTGGCCTCAGACAGATGGATAGATTCCTGTCCCAGAGACTTCCTATACTCTGGAACAAGCTACCCATGTATGTCAAGCAAAGTTCCTCATTAGCACTCTTCAAGAAAAATCTTGATGAGTGGATGGGAAATAGGAAATACACCCTGAGGATCACTTATGTGGCTCTGCTCGACAGGGGCACAGGAAATTAACATTCTTGGGTGGTGTAAACCAGTGAACCTTGTTTGCTAGGCTTACTTAGCCTAATATCTACCTATGAACCTATAGTGACAGGGACTTTAGTTGGTCTGTATAAGGCATGTGCTGGAGTCCCTTGATCTTCTTAGCTAGAAACCTCTGAGGTCTCTCCAATTGCTGCAGTTGCTTTGTACGGTACATAGCAAAAGGGCATTTATACTCAATTTTGGGCTTGATTAGTGATGAGTATAAAAGGATTATAACCTCCTTTGCTCTAGAGGCAATGCCTTTGCTAATCAAGTGTGCTAGGTAGAAAGCCTTCCTTACTACAGCAAACACATGGTGGTCAAAGTTAAGGTCGCAGTCTTCTTGCGAAGCCAGATCTGATAATGCACTTCTTTGCATTCAGTTTGAGACCATGACTAAGACACCATTCGTTGGTCTGTATAAGACACTCCTGAAGTATACTGACATCATTTGGGGATTCAATAATTGTACCCAGTTTGCAATCATCTGCAGACTTGGTCAGCCACAGTCCCTTAGTTTAGGCCTGACCTTCTGAGAAGTATATACCAAATAGTAGGGGCACTTACCCTTGGGGCACCCTGTCAGTGACAGGGCTGCGGGTTGATGTGGAGTGACACACTTTGATAGTGTGTGACTGGTTTTTGAGCCAGATGGCAACCCATCTTACAACAAAGAGGTTTATATTCAGTTTGCTAAGTTTATCGGTAATGTCTGAGTGTGGGATTCTGTCAAAGGCCTTTGCCAAGTCGAGGTATGCTGTGTGCACAGATTTGCCCTCATCAATGGTCCTGGTCACATTTTGAAGAAATCCACCAGGTTTAACAGGCAGGATCTGCCCTTGATGAAGCTGAATTTGGTCGGATCCAGGGTTTCTAGGTCACCTATGTCTTTATTTATGATGTCCATGATGATATGTTCCTTGGCTTTGTAGATGAGGCTGGACAAAGGTACTGGCCTTTAATTCCCCGGGTCTGTTTGTGGAGGGGAATAACTGTTGTTGCTCTCCATTCCACAGGAAAAAAGCCAGTGGTTAGGCTTTTATTGAATAGGGTACTTAATGGTGATGCTAGTTCATGTTTTATTTTGTTTTAAAGACAGCCTGGGATGTTGTCTGATCCCATAGATGCTGTGTTTTTGCCTTAGACAATACTTTAATGGCTTGCTCCTTAGATATGTAGGGTAGGGAGGAAGTTGGAGGTCAGGTTTGTGATAAGTTTGGAGGGGAATAAGGGAGTGAAATTTTCACCATATCTGTCCACTAGCAGGCTTGCTATCTCTGTGGGATCAGTGTGTGTGACACCGTTAGTCACACTGTGTCCCATTGTGTCCTACCTTAAAGCTAAGCGTAAACATATATATGATTATCCTTAGCTGTATTTGCTAAGGCTGATTAAGTACCTTGTTTACCCATAGAGGATGGGTTATGATATGTTTTTGAGGCTTGGAGTTGGGGTTGAGGACTTTGGGGGCCATGGGCCATGCCTTAGCATGCCTTTTTTTTGCATTTGTTGTAAAGTCTGTTGATGCTGGATGTGGCTCTGGCTTTGATTCTATCTGGAACAGAATGAGGGTCCGGCTCTGCGGTGGTGCATCTGGTTGTCATGTTAATGAGCTGCTCTTTTGCTTCTCACAAGTTCGTTTTGTGTTCTGAAGGTGTGGATGGCACTGTAGCCTTGCAAGGCTTGGGGTACTCTCTGAGGCCTTGAACCAGGTTTCTGTGACTGCACATCTACATCCTCCAGTGATAGAAGTGCTTCCAGGGTGTGCAGTTTTTGGTTTAAGCTTCTAGCGTTTAGCAGCATAACCTTTATTTTGTTATGGTTGGTCAATTTTAAGCCAGCAATTTTGTTTTTGAGACCTTGCCTAAAAAAGATGCTGTGGGGGAGGCAAGAGCCTTTGCCAGCAGCCAAAAGCCTAGTGGTGCCAGATGCAAACTGTCTTTAGAAAAGCAACAAGGTTTGTCAACCATGTCATCCCAGGCTGACAGAAACTGGATCCCCTTTGAATGACACTAAAAACTAAGCCAATTATTGAAATCAATAATTTTTGTTTATACTGTGTCATCATTCTAGGTGAGGGTAATATGCTGCTCAAGGCTAGGGACATACCTGTCTGGGACACATACTCAGAGAGTTCAATCATATCTCTCTTCATATAGTCATGTGAGGTACAGTTCAGGTCATTCACTCCAACATGGGCTGTGACAGAGTCATAATGGCACCTGTTGCCAAGAGACCTGAGAGCATGCATGATCTGATGAATCCTGGCACCAAACAGGCAGCTGACAGGGACTTTCTCATTATCTAACCTGGTGAGTGGGACATCTGTGTGTCTCACTATGGAGTCTCTAATGACATGAAGATTAGATTTTTGAGTGATACACCTTAAGGCCTAGGTAAGTGACATACTGGTGTTGCTATGTGTCTTGGGTGCTGTGGGAACTGTGTAAGTTGTAGCAGTCTTTTGTTTTGGAGGTCTCTGGTGTTTCAGTAAGTTTTTTGAAGAACCCCCAGATGTTGATTTATGTGTTGGATGCACACTATGTGCATGAGTAGAGGTACTATGTGCAGCAGTAGTGATGGGTGAGTTGACAACCTCTACAGTATTAGTGTTTTCAGTGTGAGAGAGCAGGAATTAAAGATTCTTTATGTAGATACATCTCTCTCACTCTGTACTAGAGTGAGTTGTTAGTACAGGATTATGAGTGTACGTAAGGCAGTTTCTACACTGCCTCAGGAGAGCCAAGTCAACAATGCTGGCAGGAGAAACAAGGGTAGTCCAACTGTCCATAATGCTAGGTTTGAAGAACTGTTATCACAAAGGGGGTGATTTCTGGACTGATCTAGGAGGTGCTCTGTAGATGGGTATTGATGATGGGGTTTGGGCTGGTGTTTTAATAAGTCACAGCTCACTAGCAATACTTCTTAGATCAGAGATGTACTAAAGATGAGGACTCCACTAATGTATTACAGCTGTATCTAAGGGAAAATTTGTAAAAAATTATCTGTTCAGCTATGGCATATACAATTGTGCAGCAATGCATGGTGCTACGCAACATGCAGACAAGAGGAAACAGGCTCAAATGCATGGCTTAAATATCAAAAGCTAAAAACTTAAAAAAAAAGAAAAAAAATCAAAAGAACCAATGAGAGTGCTTACTTCAAGCCCTAGATCAATCACCCTTCACCAGACAGGTTCCAGTCAGCACACATCTCTCACAAGGGTGCTTAAGGACCCCTTCTGCTCAAGGATGGCTTAGAAAATGTGCTCAAAATACAACAGCCAATACAAACAGACCCAGATGCATAAAACCTGTATCTGGACTATACTACAGCTACTAATCACACTATTTTCTGATGGGGGTTTTGCCTTGTGGTTTAATAGGTCCCAGCTCAGTAGCAATACTTCTTAGATCAGAGATGTCCTAAAAATGAGGACTCCACTAATGTACTACAGCTGTATCTAAGGGAAAATTGTTGAAAATATCTGTCCTGCTATGGCGTAGAATTACACGGCAGTGCATGGTGCTGCGCAACATGCAAATAAGAGGAAAAAGGCTCAAATACAGGGCTTAAATACCAGAAGCTAAAAACTTAAAAAAAAAACTAAAAAAAAAAAAAATCAAAAGAACCAGTAAGGGTGCTTACTCCAAGCCCTAGATCAATCACCCTTCACCAGGGAGGCTCCAATCAGCACAAGTCTCTCACAAGGGTGCAGAAGGACCCCTTCTGCTCAAGGATGGCTTAGAAAATGTGGTCAGAATACAACAGCTACTACAAACAAATCCAGATGCAGCAAACCTGTATCTGGACTATGCTACAGCTACTAGCTACACTAATTTAGGTGAGAAACAATAAAAAAGGTTTTAAACAGTAGAAAAACAGCAGTGAGACACTAAAAATTACTTAAACAACAGAAAAAAACAGCAAGGAAACACTAAAAAATGTTTTAAACAGCAAACAAATCGTTATTTAAAACACTGCTTGGCTGGAAAACAAAACAAACAAACAGAACAGATGCTTTGCAAACAGTAAAAGGTAGCAACACTTACTTTTCAAATAGTTAAAATAGCAAACAAAGCTTTGCAACAGTGAAAACAGTAATACACTATGATTTAACAGGCACAGCAAGGCAGACAAATGCAGTGCAAACAGTATTAAAATACAGTATTAAATAAGCAGAACACAATAAAAAGTGCAGTAAATAGTATAATCAAGCAAAAAAAAAAAAAAACAGGCAACTTTTGGTTTTTGGGAAGCTCAGAAGCCTCTAGTCATCTAGTATCTCATATTAGAGTTGTGCCTGGTAGTGCACCTCAGTTCAAACAAACAGAAACTGTCGCAAATAAAGGGCTTAAATACCAGAAGCTAAAAACTTAAAAAATAAAAAAAACTCAAAAGAACCATTGAGGGTGCTTACTCCAAGACCTAGAGCAATCACCCTTACCAGATAGGTTCCAGAGATCACACTTCTCTCACAAGGGTGCAGAAGGGCCCCTTCCAATCAAGGATGGCTTCAAAAATGTGCTCAGAATACAGCAGCCACTACAAAAAGGCCCAGATGCAGCAAACCTGTATCCGGACTTTGCTACAGTTACTAGCTTCACTAATTTAGGCGAGAAACACTAAAAAATCTTGTAAATGGCAGAAAAACACAGTGAGGTAAATAAAAAATGTTTTAAGCAGCAGAAAAACAGCAAGAAGACACTAAAGAATGTTTTAAACAGCAAACAAATCAGTTATTTATAACACACTGCTTGGCAGGAAAACAGAACAAACAGAAGAGATGCTTTGCAAATAGTGAAAAGTAGCAACAATTACTTTGCAAACAGTGAAAACAGCAATAAAATACGATTTAACAGGCACAGTAAGGCAGACAAATGCAGTACAAACAGTGCAGTTAGTTTACAGCACTAAAATACAGTATTAAATAAGAATACAATAAAAGCTACTAAGATGTCATTTTTCTTTTCATTCCAAAATTTGAGTTTCCTTTCATATAATCCAATGCTAAAAGTGCCACATATTGAAAAAAAGCATACATTAATAATTATTCCATTTGTTTTACGCCTGAACATGTTTTTTTTGTTTTGTTTGTTTTTTTAAATCTTACACTCATTGTAACAACAACATAGGTATTTAAATGTTCCTTATCGGCCACAGATTAGCAGTATCATATCTCAGACACATATTGCAGCCTGGAGCTCTTGCAGTTATGAATCTGAACAAAAACAAGGGTTTAAAGCTTAGTTGCCAGATATAAATGAGTAAGTAAACTCCACCTACATATTAGTTTAATTGTTCTTATCACAAATTAGTTGTCTTCCCTTTAATCAAACCCTAAGGGTGTCGCAATTAATGAAAATTATTTTCATTTTATTTTCCTGATTTTCTGTTAGTATTAGACAGCATTTTCATTTCACTTTCCTGATATTCTGTTAGCATTGGATATTGCGTTTTTTTCTGTACTGACTTTTCTTTAATAAGTACATGTTATCCTCTTGTGGTGTTTATTACAGCATTTTGAGTTATTTACTTACCTGTTATCTATTTATATTTGTTTACAGGAAAAGTCTGGCTGGATTATAAAAACAACCTTTTCAACAGATGTCCAGAGAGAAAACTCCAAAGTTAGGCAGGAGTGGTTACATAGAAGTAGTTAACAATAACAGAGGTAGATAACACTGTACAGTGTTTACAAATCAGTGAGTTGAGGGAGGGATAACAGACATTAAAGACACTTCATTGTTAAAAATCTTTGAGCACAGTTTGAGCCTGCTCAGATTAATTAACACCTATTAGTAACAGGAGTCAGATTTCTCACATTTGGATATTGAAGTATAGTTATCACTTAACATCTAATTTTTCAAGCCTGACATGCAGATACTTCTTAGAATGTTGTATCAGAGATGGCCACAATAAAAATCAGAGAAAGCAAAGTGATGAAAAGGACAGGCTAGTCTTGACATAGTCACGATATTGTTGTCCAACTTGGGAATGGAGAAAGGAGATTATGTCGATAGGGATGACTGCAATTAAGGATATTGACAACAGCCAATAGGGGGTTGGAATTTATTGGAGAAAACTGGCAAAGGAACCAAGGTATTGGGAACAAATAACTAGAGAGGGAAAGGTAATAAAATGGGAAGACACCAGGAATTTATTTGGACTTCAGGTTAAAGATTAACTTCCCTATCATGGATTGATACCAAACTATAGACAAAGAGAAAGAGAGTGGGGGGGGTCCTAAACAAAAGATCAGCACTGGTACAGTTTTTAGTATAATCTAGAAGAAAAGCTGCCATTAAAAAAGGAAAAATTAATAGAGCATATAAAATATTGCATGATAACTATAAGAATCAACCAGAGGAGGTTAGAAAAGATTTTGACTGGAGACTGGATAAGCAATTCACAAAAAATATATGTCTCTCAAATATGCAACAAAATCTAGAAGATTTAAGATTTTTGCTTGGACTGTTCACATAGATATTTTATGCCGTAAGCAGATGCCAGAGAATTTTTCCTCAGGTAGACAGCAAATGTTGGAGGTGTGATGGGGAAGAAAGAGGTATTGAGAACATATTTTCTGGAAGTTTGGTGGGTTGGTGGACTTTACAGATTCCCTGCAGGATGCACTGTCAGAGATGCTGGCTGGACAGATTGGTTTGATGAGGGAGATAATTTTTCTGAGCTATGATACAGAATTGAAATAGCCTAGACATGGTAAGGCCTTGCTGTGTCTAAATATGGTGGCTGCTAAAAAAGCAATTACTAGAAAATGGAACTCAAAATCTAAACTGACTATATTAGAACTAGTAAATATAGTAACAGAGATAAAACAACTGGAACTGGGATCTTTAGAAAAGGGTAGGAGCAAACGACATAGGATAAAATGGGAATTGTGGGAACAATATGCACAGGGGAGGAATGAGGTTTAAAAGAAGCTAGGACTTAAATAAGCTATGTAATGTATGACTGAAAATTATTTGGTAGATAATAACTGATGTATAATGTTTGTAACTGGGAGTGTGTCAGTATAGTTTGTGATGTAAAATGCTTACAACTAGGATTGGGTTGGTGTGGTTTGTTTTCATTTATACAAATGTATGACTGCTTGTGTCATGAGTGATGGTTTAATAAAGATGTTTCTTTTTTAAAAAAGGGCAGGAATTGAATAATTTATGTAATGTTGCTTAAGTTATATGATAAACAACAATATATGTGAAGCGTAATGATTGTTATTTTAACTTGTTAATACCATTTGATTACTTTTATATAAATGTAAAATTGCCTATGTCATAAGTGATAATTCAATAAAGGCATACCTCTCAACATGGAAACATCAAAAATCTGGACAAAGACCTATGAAAAATAGGTACAAATCTGTATGCTGATTAACATAAAATGTACATGCATAATTATGTAACCATGCCTACTCCAATGGAATTGTGGGATACCAACTTTCAAATTCAACCTGAAGAATAGACAACCAAAATATGGCCCCAGAGCCCCCCCAGCCATTTCACTGCCCCATTAC
The DNA here is from genome assembly GCF_019279795.1 of Protopterus annectens. Lineage (NCBI taxonomy): Eukaryota > Metazoa > Chordata > Ceratodontiformes > Protopteridae > Protopterus > Protopterus annectens. The sequence goes on along the minus strand of NC_056748.1, from coordinate 433,741,526 downwards.
TTGGCTATTTCGTCCCATTTACCATAAACACTGTAATGTGCATACTGTTTTACTTCTACAATGATTATTTGGATTTCATTTAAAACTTTTATTTTACATTTTTTAGCACAAACACTAATAGACATCTGCTAAACAAAGTAATAAAGTGTCACAATGAAAATAGAGTTAGCATTAAAACTTCTCTGCCCTTGAACCTCACATTCATTGAAACAGCATTGAAACAAACATTCAAAGAAAATGCATCTGGCTAGTGGTGGATAAAGATTACCTTTGGGCTGTTTTCAAATCATAGGCCTCTTGCACACAAAACATACATGTGCTCTTTGATACACCATCCTGACTGTATTAAATTTTATTCCTTGTATAATACAGCACACACGTTAGAGCGCATTTTAAATTTATTGTTTTGAACATTTTTCCACTAAACAGTGAAACAAAATGCATGAACCAATAATGACAAAACTGCCCAATTCAGAACATTTCTATTATAAAAGTCTACTCAAACTTCTACAGTCCACTAGTATCAGTAATTATGCACAACCTCTGCAGAAGTAAAAGTCATCTAAATAATTCTACATTAAAGAGATCTGTAACTAATGAAGAGGTTGCTGCTAGCAAACAACTTTATATTTCATTGTTTCATCTACAAGTAAAGTGCTTGCTGCCCTTGAAGAATACATTCCCTATGTTACATTAAAAAATGATAAGCTAGTAATATTTCAATAGGGAATGGATGGCAAACTGATAGCAGGTTCATAGTTACTAGGTAACTCCTCCAAAGGAGGACATTCACAGGACTGCAGCATCCACTCCCTTTAAAGTCCAACACAGTACAGTATCAGAGATCTATCTGCATACTGTGGGAGTAGAACCCACAGTCTTCTGCATCAAAAGCAAGTAAACTATCTGCTGTGCTACTAACAATGCAAGTAGGCTTTGCATAAGCAGCACTAAATGTCTCTTTCCCTGATGAACATTGCAGCACAAGAAATCAGGAAAAAGCCAAAATGTATTGGAGGGGGACAAAGGCCCAAAACCAGAGACACATTTTAAACATTGCTTGTATAATCTTAGAAAGTTTCTAGAATAAAATGTTGTGTTACCATGTGTTTCCTGAAAGAAAGGAAGACAATCTTAAATGGCTATCATTATTTAGTGAATTCAGTTCTCACTGCTTTGCCAGAAAACCAAAAATTTTATTTTTATTTAAAATTTGTTTTCTGGGAAAGTCCAACTTGGAACAAAGCCAGTTTTCAGCAGACGCTCCAGACACATGTCTTTGCATCATGGGAGGAAACCAAAGCACCCAGAGGAAGCCCACACAAACACAGGGAGGACATGGAGACTCCACACAGAAGACAATTCAACTGAGACTCAAACCAGAGAACCTCTTGCTGTGAGGTAACAACACTACTGCTGCACCACTACACCATCTGACTTTTAAGAGAAACAGACCAAAGGTATGAGCCAAACATTCCAGACATTCTGTGAAAATATGTACAATTGAGAGCTACAACTGTTTTAACCAGAAGTGGTGGAATGGGTAGAGAACTCAGGCTCTTGCTCCGTGTACCTAAGGTACAGGCTTTGAACCTGAGTAGCCCTAACCACCAGGTATACCTAACTGGGGTATTTCACACACACACACACACACACACACGCACACACACACACACACACACACACACACACACACACACACACACACACACACACACACACACACACAATCCTTGTGGCGGCAGAAAAATACAAGTGCTGAATCACTTAAACAGTGCGACTAGTAATTCCACACACCTCCCCCTATATGCAGAGTATGAACACATGCATCAGAATGAAAGAACTAAATATCCACTGCTTGTGGTGGCAGAAAGATACAAATGCTGAATCACTTAAGCAGTGCAAAATACAAGTGCTGAATCGCTTAAACAGTGCGACTAGTAATTCCACACACACACACCCCCTATATGCAGAGTATGAACTAAATATCCAATGCTTGCAGCAGGAAAAAAATAACTAAATATGTAATGCAATTCTTGCGGCGGCAGAAAAATACAAGTGCTGAATCACTTAAACACACACACACACACACACACACACACACACACACACACACACACACACACACACACACACAAACCTGTCATCAGAACAGTGCTTTATCCAGGTTCAACAGCTGGCTAATCAGTGGAGCCTTCAGCCAATTCCAACAGGCTAGCAGGCTGCTGATGTCATCGCACATACCACTGAATGTGATGACGTCAGCCCAAAAGGCCGGGGGGGAGCCGGAAAATTTGGAAATTAAGGGGTGCCACCTGGGAATTGTGGCACCTCATTATCTGGACCTGAAAAACCGGTAAAAACCGAGAAATTCGGTATGGTCAAGAAGTATGAATAAAGGTGTGTTTAAAAAAAATCTCAATATTTTTGTAAACTGGTGAAGAGATCCACAGTAAATGATCTTCACTTCACAGGGTCCTCTCTATCCCTATAAAACATAAGTAAAATGCAAGTCCTGACCGTAAAACAAAATCCCTCATCATGGGAACTCATTTCTAGGCCATTTTGGAGTATAGCAAATTAGAAAATAATAAACACTTATGCTGATACAGAGATATTAGGTGGTATTAGTAAAGCAGAAAAGCTCAAGATGTATCTCTTAAGTGTCCAGAATTTCTCAAAATGAGAATCTGTGGTTTTCTAGCAAATGGATGAGGGTTTAAGTCATGAAATAATGATGAATATTTATATTTCAGACTTATTATCCCTCAGAAAGTGTGTCCCAAAGGTACAGATTTTTACAGAATATCAGGATTTTGCCACATATTTTTGGTCTGTTCCTCATAACATACGTGGTTTTCTGGCAAATCTTTAAGGATTGAAGTGAATAAACAATGACAGACATTTGAGTTTTAGACTTCATGTCCTTTAAAAAGACATTTTGATGCAAAACCTGCTTTTCTAGCAACTTTCTAAGTTTAGAAGTGCAATATTTAAAATCAGTCCCAATTTTTGGGCATTTGTCCCTCCATTATTTTTGGCTTTGTTCAGATTTCTTGCACTGAGAGGTTCAGCGATATGAAATACATACCAAAATAAAGGCAACTCTGTTGTGTGTAGCTACTCACTGAAGAAACAGTATAAAATAACAAACCCAATACAAGAAAGTAGGCAAACACTTTAATATCATTAAGTGCTTTCATCCTGTAGCATCCAGGACATCATCAGAATTAAATTTGATACAAATTCAACCATTCCTTAAAAAGTATTATACAAAGCAATTAATCAACAGAAGTTTTAATCAATTACCTGAACCCTTCCCTTAAGGAGACTGTCACTCTTATATGCATAAACACAGTTTTACTATAATAAAAAAAAATTAAAAACATTCCTAAAAACAATCATACTACTTTCCTGGTACTGGGTTCATTCTTTTATACTGTTTCTTCAGTGAGTAGCTACACACAACATAGTCACCTTTATTTTGGAATTTTGTCATGGTCTGGTGACTTTTGGGCCATTTTTTATGCTTATCAGATATGAAGTGCATGCTGTCTGAATCTAAGATAGTTACTAGTCCCTAGAAAATTACTTACAGCAAGGCAAGTGCAGAAGGTGGTGATGAGTGGATGTTCTTGTTAGGTCAAAGACAAAATACAATATGCCCAGTCTCTCTCTGAGAGAGTTCTTAAATTAATATCAGATATTACTGTTGGGTTAGCTTGGATGACATCACTTTTTGTCACCTGACTTTAGTTTCCAAGCTAAACCCCTTTTGACATAATTTAACGTCTCTGTGTGAAAAATACATATATTTCAGATGACTGCTCAGAGCTGTGCAGCTGCTAGGCAGTCATAAAGCAATAAACACTTCTACATCTCAAACCTAGTAATTACTTCTCTTCCAAGACAATACAAAAAACTTCTAGCTCTAGACATTGTCTACTACACTGAAACTGAGAGATAACTTTTATAGCACAATCATAAAATAATTTAGTTTCAATTTATTTTCTTGAAGTTTCGCAAGTTAACTTGTTATGTTCCAGTTTCTATTGTTAAAACATATACAGTCACACAATTACAATAGTGTATATACATTTATAATCTAAGCCAGCAGGGCATGCTGTGGTTACATTTAACTCAGTACATAACATATGGATCTGTATAAAACATATAAATATTCACAAATGACATAGAATTATTTACAAAATTCCAGATAGCTGGGCTGGCAATATTTCCTTTTGTGACATTTCTTTCCCCTGAAAACTCAAGCTAGTTTTTCAAGTGGCCCATGAGAAACATTGCTTGAGAGGGTTGAGCCAATCTGGGAAAACCTTACCTCATTCCTTGTCTTGAGAGCCCACCTGGGTTGGCATTGCTAACCCCACTGCGGTGCTTCACTGTCATATAATATGCCTGGAACCCTAGGCTCCACCTTAGTAACTTGGCATTTTGCTGGCAGGCTAAATGTAGCCGTGTTAAGGGATTGTGGTCTGTAACTACAGTGAATTTCCTTCCATACAGATAAAGCTGAATTTTCTGCAGTGCCCACACTATAACTAGACATTCCTTTTCCACAGCTGCATATTATTCCTGCCTGTGATGCAGCCTACAACTGAGATATACCACTGGGTGCTCTTCTCCCTCTGAGTAGACCTGGTTGAGTACAGCCCCCACCCTATGGTTTGAAGCATCCACCTGCACAACAAATTCTTTGCTGTAACTAACCCCAACAAAAACTGCAGCATACATATACCGTAATAAATGGAGAAAAGATAAGACCCCTCCCAGAGAAACTGCCTTCAAAATACTTAGTAACAAAGCAAAACAGGCCATTAATCAGGACAAAAAGGCTTACTTCTCACAGCAAATAAACAACCACAGTAATAATCCCGGATTTTTCTGGAAATCTGTCAACTCATTACTAAATCCTGGCAGCACCCAAAACCCACCTCCATTTCCATTTCCAGACAAAAGCCCAATTGAAATCGGGTACCTGTCAAATCTTCGAATGCTCAAAATTTCGAACGTTACATGGTCGAGACCAAACGTTCTAAATTTTGAGTGCTCGAAGATAGACTTTCAACGGCACCATACGGTGTAGATAGAGAGATGTTCCCTTTTCTGAAGTGCGGTCTCAGAGTTGGTATATTTAAGTAGGGAGGTGTGGGTGGAGCAGGGGGGGCTTTCCCCCTGCCTACACTGTTAAAGTGCTTTTTTCTGTGTTTTCTTTTTTTTTTTTTTTTTTTTTTTATGTTCGAACATCCAAATGTCTAACATTTTGGATGTTCGAACATTTAACATAGACCCGTTGAAATCACTGAAATATTTAGTAAAACCTTTATTGATATTATCCTTACATTAGTAAATGCAGGCAATACTGCAACCCCCATTAACCCATCCACCGTACCTCAAGGGAATACCAGCTCCATACTATCCTTTAACTTCCAACCTGTAGCAACCTCTCAAATACAAACATTACTTGGTAAATTGAAAGCAGGCTCCTTATCTGCTTATAATCTCCCCCCAGAATACCTCAAAATCAGTGCTAAGGCAATAGGTTTCCCAGTAAGTATCCTTATAAACTGATCACTTGCAGAGCACACAGTCCCCCAGCTCTGGAAAAAATCAATAATCACTCCACTTCATAAAGGTGGAAACCCTCATGACCTATCTAATTTTAGACCCATATCCATACTGTCCCCTCTATCTAAAATAATGGAAAAATGCATCCACAAACAACTGGTTGAATATCTAACCAGCAACAACCTACAATCCCCTTCACAATGTGGTTTTCGACCATCCCACAGTACCATTACTGCCCTAGTCTCCTTCATAAATTTCATCTATAATGCCCTAGATAGTAACCTACTCACATCAGTCCTGTTACTGGATCTCTCAAAAGCATTTGACACAGTCTCCTATATTAAACATATCCAGTGACTGCAATCACTAGGATGCTCTGATGCCACCCTAACCTGGTTCACTAGTTACTTGGAAAACAGACAGCAATCTGTAAAATGGCAGAATAACCTCTCTAGCTTTCTTCCAAATAACATAGGAGTGGTCCAGGGGTCAATATTAGGACCCCTACTATTCAACATTTTTATAAATGACCTACATAAAGTTCTGTCTGACTGTACTACCATACAATATGCAAATGATACATCCATAATCTGTACCTACAATTACTTCTCTGACCTCCAAAAGCTAACACAAAAGACTTTTACATCCATAGATCTCTGGATAAACCAATCACAGCTATTACTTAACCCTAACAAATCTAAACTACTCATCTTTGCATCTAAACCTGTTCCCACAGACTTTACTGTATACTCCATAAACAAAACCCAAATAGAGTTAATAAATCAGGCCAAACTGCTTGGCATTACTATTGACAGCAAAGTTAGCTTTGACTTGCATATTAATAACACAATAAAAAAGACTCATTTCAAATTAGGCAAACTTTACAGAAATAAACAATACTTAGACAAATCCATCCGAATAAAACTTTCAAAAAGTCTTCTCCTTCCAACCTTACTATATGGGTCTCCTATCTTCACCAATCTTTACAACTCTTTGCAGCACAAACTGCAGTCCTGTTATTATAAGATTGCAAAATTCACATCATCCCAACCAAATCGTACCCACCATTGCCAGGCTACTAGAGAACTAAATTAGCTAGAATTTGCACATTACCTACATTACACACAACTTACCTTTGCCCATAAACTCATTTATAAACCCGAATTTTGCCCTTCCATGAAAAATATAATTGAACCTTACGTCCCATCCAAAAATCTACTCTCTAACAACAAACACCAACTTAAAGTATCAAAACCTAGTAAAAGAACAGGTAGCTGCCTCTATTCCCATTCATAACTAGAATGTGGAAAGCCCTCCCATCATCAGTTACAGAATTGGACACCATAATCTCCTTTAAAAGAAAACTAAAACATATCACTGATAACCCCAGCTGCACATGCAACACATATCCACAGCCTCCTTAATCTAGCAAAATTGTTTCACATAGCAAATATATTTGTGTATATGTCATACTGTTATAACATATGAGTTATCCCTAATCTTTATTATCCTACTCCACACATCTATACAACTATTTTAACACACTTTCTCTTCTGTCACTTTCTACTTTTAATACTACCATTAAATACATACCACCTATAATCTACATATTCCCACTACTTAGCTATAAGATTCTAACTATAGCTATCCTACCTTTAAGTTTAACTCTCTAATTCTACCTTCCCACTACACTTACCATTCCCTTTTCCTACTCCCCCCCAAAAAAAATCGAGCTGTATTGTTAAATATTTCTAACTGTTTAATTTGAGCTGTATTGTTAAATATTTCTAACTGTTTAATTTTCCTACATGTTAATCATCCATTGTTACTGTATTGTGCCTTTTTACAACATATGCGCTGTTTAGATAGTTTTCTATATTATTTCACTTGCTTTATAAATAATGGTTTCCTTACAAATCCATGTAATGATTTTCTTGTAACTTGGAGCTTTTCTCCTGAGGCCTCCACTGAAAATGGGCCCAAAGCCCACTGGACTTTCCCAGTCAACAAATGTCAATAAATAAATAAACAATAAATAAATAATCTGGCCTGGCTAACAGGGGTCCTCCCAAAGCTCCTTTAAGCTTCTAGAATACCTGCTTACATGCTGGGGTCCACACTACCTTATCTGGCTTGTTTTTTCCTTGTCAGGTCTGAGAAGGAGCAGCTATGGTACTATAATTGGGGACAAACTTTCTCAGACTCCTCGAAGAATGCCCTCGCCTGCTTTCTGGTAACAGTGCAGACTGTGCCTACATGGCTTCCACTTTGGCAGGTTCTGGCCTGATCTTACTCCCCACTCTATGTCCCAGGTAGGAGACCTCTGCCATATATACCTGACATTTGTTGATATTAATGGTCAACCCTATCTTCTGTTGTCTGCCCAGCACCTCCCTGACATGCTGAAGGTGCTCTTGCCAGGAATGGCTGTAGATGGCAATATCAGCTAGGTAAGCAAGGGCAAAATCTCCTGCTAGGATACAATCTACCAGCCTCTGGAAAGTTGCTGGGGCATTTTTCATCCCAAAGGGCACCTTTGTGAACTTATACAAGCCAAAAGGAGTCACAAAGGCTGACCTCTCTCTAGCAGTGGGAGTCAAGGGCACCTGCCAGTAACACTTGGTAAGGTCAATAGTGGTAAGATACCTAGCCCCTCCCAGCTGCTCTAGGGCTTTATCTGTCCTAGGCATGGGGGTAAGCATCTCACTCTGTGTGACTAATTTCCTGTAGTCCACACAGAACCTAGTGCTGCCATCCTTCTTTGCTACCCACACCAATGGGGAAGCCCAGGGACTGCTAGACTCCTGTATTACCCCTAGTTACAAAATTTCCTGCATCTCATCCCTCAAAGTCTGTTTGACTCTCTCAGGCACCCTACAAGGTGAGGTGATCAGTCACCGGATCCGCCTCAGACTCCTCCTGCCATCCACTGCAAATACTCAGCACAAGGGCCTCCCTATCATGGTAAGGTTTCATCATGTTAACATGGTACAATATGTGCCCCTGCCTCCTGCCTAGCAGTTCTACTATGTAGTCACCATCACTGACCTTCCTTATCACTTTGAAGGGCCCCCCCCAAGCTGCTTGCAGCTTATTGTGCCTGACAGGAATGAGAACCATTACCTGCTGCCCTACAGCATACTCTCTAGCATGAGCATTCCTGTAATACCAGACCTTTTTCTGCTGTTGGGCTTCTGCCAGGTTCTCCTGGGCCAGGTTCATGAGTTCCCTGTGCCTTGTCCTGAGGTTTAGAACATATGCCACAACAGACTCCTTGTGCACTTGCCCTCCCACTCATCATGATTCAAATCTAGCGGTCCGCTCACCCTATGCTCATACAACAACACAAAGGGTGAAAAACCTGTGGATTCCTGGAGCACGTCTCTTTAAGCAAACAATGGATGGGGCAAATACTTGATCTGCAAATACCAGTAGCATCATCTTCAGTGTAGAGTTTAACCTCTCAACAAGCCCATTAGTCTGGAGATGGTAGGGGTGGTCTTTATGTGCTTCACCCCACAGTGCTTTCACAGATAAGCCAGCAGGTCTGACATGAAATTGGCACCTCTGTCAGTCAGAATTTCATTTGGAAAGCCTACCCTGCTGAAAACTCTAAGAAAGCATTTGTCACCTTTTCTGCCTCAATGAAGGACAGGGCCACCACTTCAGGGCATCTGGTAGCACACTCTACTACCACTAGGATATACTTTTTCCCTGTGGAACTTGGGCTATGCAGAGGCTCCACAATATCCATAGCTACCCTCTGAAATGGCTCCTCACTCACAGGCAAAGGCATCAAAGGAGCTTTCACTTTGTCTCCTGCCTTGCCTACCTTTTGACACTGCTCACAGCTCCTGCAGTACTGGAAATCCCAGGCCAGTAAAAGTTCTCCATAATACATCTCTTTGTAGGTTTTATGCCTTTATGACCTGCAAAGGGATATCATGGGCTATGGCTAGAAGTGCCAGACGGTAGTCTCTGGACACTACCAACTGCTGTATTCTCTCACTGTCAAGCCATCCCTCAGGGGTCCACACTCTATACAGTAACCCTTTGTCCCAGTATACAGATTCCCCCTTCCCTTGAAAACCAGGTGCCTCACTAGCTACCTCCCTCAGGCCTTGTAATGTAGGGTCTGAGACCTGAGTCTGTCTCAACTCTCTCTTGATAACCCTTCTCAGATCCCCTTCCACAGGAAGTCTGGTATCCTCTAACTCACTGTCAGTCTGGGTACTACTACTCACCTCTGCCCTTGCAGTCCCTCTGTCCAAGGGAACATCAATACCCACAAGTAGCTGTGGCTCACCTTCAGTATGATTGCTACAAGGTAGCTCTCTCTCTCTCTCTCTGAAGTAACCACCACACCAGTCCTGGCTACAAGTGCGCAGTCTGTCTGGGTCTTCCCCAGGCTACCAGACCCACATGCTTGTCTCCAAGCCTAACTGCATGCAACTGCATACACAGAGTACTACATTATCAAAATCAATCCCTATCAGGACATCTGCAGGGATATCCTCAAACACACCTACTTGCTGGCTTCCTTTTCCACCCTTCCAGTCAAGGTGAACCCTAGCCAAAGGTATTTGGAATGGGGTCCCTCCTACAGCTCTGACTGGAGTAGACTGCCCAAGCAAGTAGTGCTCCTCTTTAACCATTGCAGGCTTCACAATGGTTAGGTCAGAGGCTGTGTCTCTCTTAACAATGGCCTCTTTCCCATTTACTAAAATGGGATATAACCTCTTGTGGTAGTTTGGTACCCTTGTTGTCTTGAGACAACTTACTGCTGGCATTTTGTCATTCCTACTTACTGGTTCTCCCACCTTTTGTTCCGCAGCTTGCCTCTTTGTACATCTATATGCTACATGATTCTACTAGTTGCATTTATAACATTTAACCCTTAGTCCTGGATGTGTACCTGGACTGGTGGCTTACCCTGCTACTGGCAGACTCTGTTGGGGTGGTCTAGGCCACCCATCATGGGTTTCCTTACACCTATGAGCAGCACTGGGTGTCCTTTTCCTGTGCAGTGATGCCCTGGTTTCTAGGTATAGATCTCCCTTCTTCCCCAACTCATCTGCAGTATTGCATTGTCTGTCAACTAACCAGATTCTCATGCTCTCAGGCAAAGAGCTAAGGGGTTATTCCTTCACCAAAAGGTCTGCCAGCCCTTCAAAAGTGGTGACCTGACATTCGCTCATCACCTATGAAAATAAGTGCTTAGTTCAGCAATATATTCACAGACACTTTCATCTGCCTTGTGTCTATACTCAAAAAAACCTTTTTCTATAAGCTTCAGGTGTTAACGTAAAACATTCTAAAAGGCAGTTCTTCACCATATTATAATTCAAGCAATCAATATCAGACAGTTTAGAAATAACAGTTACAGCTTTACCACAGAGTAAGGGGGGGGTCAGAAAATGTACGCAGAGCCCTTTATCAACATTATACTGTTTACATGCCCTTTCAAACATATGAATGAAGCTATCAAAATTATCTCCCTCTGTAAATTGTGGAAGAAATTTACTGACCTTTGTTGCTTCTAGGGTTCAGTTACTCCCTTCCCCATTATCTCCATGCTTCTGGTGAAGAGTCAGCATCTCCTTTTCATGTTGCCCCTGCCTCTCATTCTCCTCAGCTTCCAGACGTCGCAGTTGCTCATTTTCCTCAGCCTCCAGATATCTCAGGTTCTCATTTTCCTCATTCTCCAGACATCACAGTCTCTCTGCAGCTTCTGTTTCCAAACTCTTGGCCTCCAGCTCAAATCTCTAATTCTAGATGGAATTTTAAGTCCTCTGTGGAAAGGTTGAACTGTCCATTTTCTGTGAGTTATACATTCCCAAGGCCAGTATGAGTGTCCTCCTGGTTGCTATTCGGTGATGCAGCTATGACTAAAGCTGCACTCATTTCTGCTTTAGGCTGGTTGGCATGCACCAGTCCTTTATCCTGGCACATCTCAGGCAACTGGCTCCATGTCACCTTGCCATACTTCTCTGCTGACATGCTTGCCTGTTCTTCCTGACTAACTAAGCTAACAAAACAAAAATAAAACAATTGTGATATGAAACTCAGAATTTCACTGTATGGCTGATTAACAGTACAAACACCTTCCTTAGTGACCACTGTTTACAGGCTATAGGAATTCAACATCCACACCACTACAAGCCAATTAATATGTGATGTGGCTATCCCACCACTGCCAACCAATTAATATGTGATGCTCATGCACTGGCCCAGTAATCAAGGAGCCTCAGTCCTCAACACTGGCAACAGCTAGCGGACGTTCACACTGGGAGGATGACAAGTACACACACAGTAAAGTGCAATTTCCCTTAAGAGCACACAGAGATCACAGTCAGTGTGGGGCTGGTTTCTCCCTCTTTCTCCAAATCCCCAATAAGACTCCCCACTGGCTCAGCTATCGAGTTCAGATCTCAGCTGAGTGGCCAAGCAAAAACCTCCAGCACCATCTCTGTCCAACAGGTGCTTCATGTCCATGCCCAAGTAGCTGACACACACACTTTGAGATTTGATTTATATACAAACACACACACACACACACACACACACACACACACACACACACACACACACACACACACACACACACACACACACACACACACACACACACACACCTGGGAAAGGCTGGCACAGGTTAACTAGCTATACCCCCCTTCTGCCCAGACTATAAGGTAGTTCCAGGTGCCACCAGCCAACTTTTTATCAGCTACTCTAAGGCTGTTAACAAAGGGTGTCCAATCCTACTGTGTAATGGTACTAATAATCTAAATGGTAGTCTGACCAAACCAAGGCTATTTAGGAATGGCCTGTACATTGTCACCAAATACATATGTAAGTACTCTCAGAGCTTAAATATGTGTCACAAATATCAGCCACAAAGCGAGGTTTAAATATATTTAATAATAAATAATAAAGGAACAAGACAATACTCAGTAAGTAATCGGTTACATCAGAGTTCTAAATCCAAGGAAATATTTAAAACAACATTGCAGGACAGTCTCAAATAAATAAAAGAAAACATCTAAGCTATACTTTACTATATTCCTGTCTGAATCTAAGAGAGTTACTAGTCCCTAGAAAATTATTTACAACAAGGCAAGTGCAGAAGGTGGTGATGAGTGGATGTTCTTGTTAGGTCAAAGACAAAATACAAAATGCCCAGTCTCTCTCTGAGTGAGTTCTTAAATTAATATCAAATATTACTGCTGGGTTAGCTTAGATGACATCATTTTTTGTCACCTGACTTCAGTTTCCAAGCTAAACCCCTTTTGTCAGAAACTAACAGAATTTAAAAGCTCTGTGTGAAAATATATATCCTTCAGATGTTTGCTCAGAGCTCTGCAGCTGTTATGAAGTCATAAAGCAATAAACACTTCTGCATCTCAAACCTAGTAATTACTTCTCTCCCAAGACAATACAAAAAATGTCTAGCTCTATACATTGTGTCTGCTACACTGAAACTGAGAAAGAACTTTTATAGCACAATCATAAAATAATTTAGTTTCAACTTATTTTCTTGAAGTTTTGCAAGTTAACCTGTTATGTCCCAGTTTTTACTGTTAAAACATATAGAGTTACACAATTACAATAGTTTATATACATTTCTATTCTAAGCCAGCAGGGCATGCTGTGATTACATTTAACTTAGTATATAACATACAGTTCTGTATAAATCATATCAATATTCACAAATGAAATAAAGTTATTTACAAAATTCCAGATAACTGGGCTGGCAATATTTCCTTTTGTGACAGGGTGTATTAAAGACCTTGTGTGAGTTGATCCATTCTATGAGAAAGCTTGTTGTAACTGCCCCAGGCCATTTCCAAAAGAAGGGAGAACCACTGTTGCCTGGGACAGAAGGGAGTAAACACACTCATCTTGGGGGATTCCCTCTGAATCTTTAGGAATACCATGAATATCGATGTACTGAATGGGTAGAAAAGCATACAGAAACATTCCTATCCAAGGAAAGGAAAAGGCATCTGCCTTCCAGGTCTTCTGGCATAGAATCCTGAAGCAGAATCTTGCCAGCTGATTGTTTAGAATGGAAGCAAATAAACCTACTTGAAGAACTCCCCACAGATGGATCAAATCTTGGAAAACCCCTGATCTAGTTTTCATTCATGAGGGTCTGCCCTTGGCCTGTTCAGATTGTTTGCCTCACAGTTTTGCTGTGACTGAATGTAGAATGTCTGCAGAGTGAGATTGTGCTGTGAAACTATATCCTAAGCTGACATGACTAGGCTGCACGGGGAGTGCACCTGGTTCCCCATTGCTTGGTGATGTACACCATGATTGTGGTATTGTCTGTAACAACTTGAAGTTTTCACAAGGAACAAAGATGATTTAAAGAGTTGAGTGCCTTGATCAGGGCAAGCATTTCTTTCATATTTATGTTCTTGTGTCTGTCTTTGGTGTTCCACACAACTTGCACTTTTATCCCTCCAATTATTGCTCCCCAAGCAAAGTCCAAGATGTCTGTGGTGACTGACTGCTTTGGGGCAAAGAGAAGGAAAGACCTGGAAGTAGGGAAATTTACTGTCTCCACCAAGTGATTTCTCTTCTGACAAATCCCAGCACTGGGATTTGAAAAGAAAAAGGATGTTGGTGCTTGACCAAAGAGACTTCAGACACCATTGTATCCTTCTTATGTGGAGTCTTTCCATGGGTGTCCTGAGAATCATAGATGCAGTGAGACTCAAAATCCTGAGGTATACGCTCACAGTGATAGACTTCTAAGTGAAAACCTTAGAAATAGATCTAGACATAGCTCCATTATTTCTTGTGGAACAAAAATCTCTTTGAACTGAGGTGTTTATCTTACACCCAAGGAACACAAGCATGTGTGAAGGAGTCAAAAAAGACTTTTGAATGTTCTCTTGGAATCCCATCTTGTGTTAGAGATCCCTCTCCCAAGTGAGAAATTCCTGACATGTTGAAAAAGACTTTGCAAAGATAAGCAAGTCATCTAAATATGGAAAAATTTTAATATTTTTTAGTCTGCAATAAGCTATAACTTGAGTTAAATACTTTATGAATACTCCTGGTGCAGTGGGTAGTCCAAAATGTTAGGCAGAGAACTGATAATGTAACCCAAACACACAAAATCTTAGGAAGTGCCTGACATCTGTATGAATAGGAATGTGATGATAAGCATCTTTTAAATCTAGTGTTATCAGGAATCTTAAATGAGGAAGAGGAGGTAGCGGGTTCTGAAGTGGCAGCATTTTGTACTTGGGCACTATCACAAACAGATTTAGAAAAGAAGGATCCAGAACAGGTTTTCAAGCATCTTCTTTCTCTCTTTGACACCAAAAATATCCTTGAATAAAAGCCTTTCCCAAACTGGGAAGGGGAAACTGTCTCTATCAGTCCTTGAAACAGCATGTGTTAAAGGACGGGGGGGGGATAGAGGAGTCTGGTCTGATGGTTGAGGAATTACCCCCTAGAAAAATGGGATTTCCTCCTACTACCATCTGTGACCTTGATGACTGATCTTAAAAACCAATTTGTCTGAAACTATCTGTTGCCAAAGAGAAAAGTGAAGATTCAGACTTTCTGGAAGGGAAACAAGACTGCCAGGGTAAGGGTGGGGGAACAAGGTTCCTTAAATAATCTTTAAATAGTCATTCTGACTTGGACTGTCCTTGGTTTTGAGAGGTTCCTGAATTTTTTAGAACCCTACTGTCATTTTTTCTTAAATGTCTTTTTATCCACATTGTGGTTAGGCAGTTTATTTTGTTTTTTGCTGAAACTGGATGAAGGGTTAGGGAATCTATTAGAAAAACTGGAAAAGAAGGGCTGAAAATTCTTACAGATCTCCTGTATCAGTTTACTTCTTTCATCACACTTTTTGATAACCTCTACAGCAGAGGAGCTAAAAACTAAATATCTGTCCAAAAGAGTACTTAAAATCCAATTTTCACATAATCAGGGGGTTCTGAGAATGCAGCCAGGGAAGACAGTACTATGGCCATAGCCCAGTAAGAAGTATCAGGTATATTATACACTTTAAACACTGAGTTATGATGTAGCTTTATAAAAAGGTAGGAAAAAAACATTGATAATAATTCAAAAAGAGGAAAAGTCTAGGATTTCATTACTGATGCAGGTTTATGAAGAAGCAGTTCAGATTAAAGAAACAAATTTTTAATGCAATTTTAGCTAGTGAGCATCAGGCACCATGCCTTATGGACACATTATTCCTAGCACAAGAGAATATTGTGGGATATGTCTGTCATTAGACTGCCATTGGTGATTACATTGGATGAATTATGTCTGGTACTTTTATCAGTCTGACTGCGGTGGTGGTGCTGCGGTAGCGTTGTCGCCTCACAGTAAGACGTCCTGTTCGATTCTCAGCTAGAGCGTCTTCTGGGTGGAGACATGCATGAATGGGCATACCTTCCTTGAAGGTTGTGTATCAGAGCTGGCAACTCGGCATGTAAAAATCTACTGCCAATCATTAGCGGACCAGAGTTCCGCTGTGATGACCCCTGACCGGGAAAAGCCGAAAGACACAACAACTTTTATCAGTCTGACCCTCATCTCTGCAGAACTAGTGGAAGTGCAAAACACCAGCGTTGAAACTAATGTAAGACTACTGAAGCTTTGCTGAGGTAGAAAACAATGCAGACGTATCACCATAGACACAATAAAATCTGTGATTTAATGTTTGTTTGTCTGTTTGTCTTTTCGGCTTTTCCCTGTTAAAAGACAAAACGTGTCTATGGTGGTACATATGCATTGTTTTCTACTTTGGTTCTTTTTTGGCAAGACTACCTTCAGCAGTGTGTACTTATTTTTTGTTTCATTGAAGCTTTGCTGAGGGGTATTTTTAGGTCATCCTGTCTAGGTTCAGGTCTGAGCTCAGCTTCTGCTGCAGTACCACATTCTGATTCATTCAGCACTCACAGAGATCCTGTTACAAAAGCTCATTTCAGACATCAGTTTCGCAGATTGTCATCTACTCTGCTATAACTTACTCAATGAAGTAAATATCATCTTGCTTCATCTTACTCAAAGGAAGAAGAGCTATATGGCATAGCTTAAGTTTCCTTTGGACACCGCATAGTTTATAATGACTAATAGTCACTCTTTTCAGGACTCCTATAGAAGATGTCACAACCATGGACGTAATCAGTTCATGAATGAGTTTCGGGGCTTTAGTTATGAGGATATGTTCTTTTCTTAAAATAAAGTTATTCTATGTAAATGAGACCCCCTGTCAAGCCCAATCCACTAAAACATTTGCGTGGCTTCACTGATGCCAACAGCGAGCATCCTAATCCCCAGTTCATTACTTCAAAGAGTGCATATTACATGAAGTATTCATAAACTGTACTAAGAGATAGCACCTTCTTCAGAAAGGCAGTTGGAGATCCAGCTACTCTAACTTCAGATTCCAAGTAATGCCAGAAAAACAAAATAATGAAGTGAAAAACGTCACCAAGCACCAGTTTATTCCAAATGTTGAACGCTTTCGTAAGAACAATGTCAAACTTCTTCTGAAGTTTGACATTGTTCTTACGAAAGCATTCAACATTTGGAATAAACTGGTGCTTGGTGACGTTTTTCGCTTCATTATTTTGTTTTTCTAAGTTTTGGTTTTTGGATTTTATTAATTCCAGAAAAAAGGCAGATGTTACTGCCACCTTATTCCTGCACACAGATTCCAGGCTGACAGATGGAAATAGAAAGATGATTCTCAACTCTCAAGAACTTGTTACCACTACCAGCCCAATAGGTAAGGTTATCTACTACCAACATGGAGAATGCCTACCTGCATATTCTCATATGTCCATCTCTCAGGAAATACCTCAGGTTTCATGTCAGCAGGTATCACTTCTAGTGTAAGGTATATCATCTGTTTTTTTCATATCCCTGTGAGTCTTGACACATTTTAGCTCATATATTTTTGTTCATAATGACATAGCACATTCACATTTTCCTCTACTATAATGACAGGTTAATACTGCTAAACTTCCTAGAACCATTACTTCAACCTTTTCTGAATCACTCTCAACAAGAAATAAACTTTGTAACCAATACAACAAATCCTGTTTCTTAGTGTAATCTTGAATTTAAAATTCCAAGATATTCCTTCTACAAAACAAAGTCAAGGAAATAATAATGTTTTTGAAACACATGGCAGACCTGCCAAAAACTGCAGTAAGACAATTCGCCAAGACTCTGGTATTCATATCTTTATATATCTTGATGACACCATATGGAGATAACTCAGTGGCTTCTTTGGAAGCCAATATTCCAGCTTGTTAGAAAATCAGATCTGAGCACTGCCTTTATTTGCAAAGTAACTTCTGGGATTGGCCCAGCTACTGAACATGTCTTCCGTTATTCTCTTCCATCAGTGCTAATTCATTTCCAACAATGCATGCTTCAGATTCTGCTTAGAGAGCCCTGCCCAAGCCCTCCGAAGTGCAATGTACTTGATCTCACAATTAATGCTCTGCACATACCAGTCTCAAACAAATAAGAGCAATATTTGATGACTGAAAAACAATATAATTACAACTCAGTCCAAGCATACTTCAGGTAAACAGTGAGTACAACACTAAAAGATGCAATAATAAACAAACAAGGAAGAGTGCATATATATCCCTGTACAAGGAGACAATGAACTATATAAGGAATGAGTCATCAGGACAAAATAAACCTACCAAGTAATGTGTCTTACATGAACAAACAACTCCGTCCTGCCACTGTGATCAGAATTATGTGTAAAACATGATATTCAACTTTGCTGAAATATTTACAATTTCAGCTTCTTGGGGAATCCAGCTGACAGATATGATTGCAAAAAAAGACACTACTCAGACTCACATGTTTTCTCCCTGTTACAGCTTTCCAAAGTCTAGAAGATGGAGACCTTTTCTTTCTATGGACACATAGCTTTCTCTATACCTTTCTTCTAGTCCACTTGATTAAGAAATTGATGGTGAGATCAGAAATACAGTAAAACTTATAATCGTGGTAATTACATGCTCCAAACAAACATGGCTCACTTTACTTTTATAGCTAACTGCTCTCTACCTGTACATATTCCTTTCAAACATTATTGTCTAAACAATATGGGCTAGTTTTGCATTCCAGCCTCAAGTCTGTCAAGCTCAGAAGATTGCTAAATTGTGTCACTGTGAGTTGCATTCTGAATCAGACTACGTATTCACCTAGGACATCCTACCTTGTTAAGTCACAACATTGAATTGTGGACTGACAAGCATTCTGCTGATACATATTTTTGCCCATTGACTAAGGTATTAGATCATTTACATTGCTTATACTAAACAGGTTTGCCTTATTATTAACTTATGGTCTATTTATCTTCAGTGGTGTCCACAGTTTTCCCATAATTTCCACAACTGTTGATTATGATACAGTTGCACTCTTCTTGAAAACTGTATTGTACCTCAGGCCTCCATAGCATGACCTTTCACCAGCCTTGGTATTTTAATGTCTTTTGATCTTTTTGAAGTAGATGATGGAATGGACTTAACCTTTGCCCCCCAAGAAACTCTTGTTTCTTGGTGACAGTAATTTCAGGCAGAAGTATTTTGCACTATGAACATTAAACTGTAAGAAACATTAGATTACATTCCACAAACCCTTCCTTCGTGTTAAAGGTTGTCTTTTATGTCTCTTTCACCAACACTACCAGTCTTTTTTTCTACGTGTAAGAAAAATAGTGAATTGCTAAATGCATTTTGGATACACAGAAGCAATTGAGATGCTATTTGGAAAGCCCAAAAGGCTTCAGAAAGTCTGATCAACTGTTTTTCCCATCATGAAAAGAAGGTAAGTAATGTCTGTCACCAAGCAAGCATTAATCTAGCTGGTCTACTGCTTACACTGCTTCTGCTATGACAACCACATCAGTCGTTGGTCCTGTCAGAGGGAACTGCACAAGGGCTACTGCTACTTCTGCTTTTATGTCAGGTGCACATTACTCCAAAATACAGCAAATGTTGCAGACAACAATTACAAAGCACTTACATTTCCAAACTACAGGCAAGGAAGTATTAACAGGATAGTCTATAACTGTCCACCCACCTGGTTTGATCCCAGAACTGCCTTGTAGTTCTACCAAAAGATTATTTCTACAGGGATCCTCTGGAATAAACATCATACAGTTAAGTAGGCATTTTCACGTAAGAGTATCTCTTAAGACAGAGGCTCCTTAGAAGATGAGCTGCCATTTCCCATGTCAGAAACAGATAATGTTTTGGCTTCATAGAAAACTTTGTGTGTTTAGTATAATTTGAAGGATCATAATATGTATATAGCTGTGGTGCATTTACACTGAGAGATTTATTATCGTTGTAATTACTGCTTGTTTACCATACATATTCAGTAAGCATTTACCCCTATAATAACCAGATATGGCATCTCTCAGTATTTCTTTTATTATGAAACTGTGGTGACAGTTTAGAACAGAGAGTTAAAGCTGTCAGTTTAGAACAAGTTTCATGATGTAGTCATGGGATTGATCTCTTTACTTAATCAGATTGCTTCTGATTCATACTTGAAAAAAATGCATTTGTAACCGATGTTCCCACCAGTTTAACAAATAAATAAAATATGAAAAAGTCCTACATTGATATAGTCGCAGCAGGAGTCTGGTGTTGACTGTACAGAGGGATCGGTAACTGATGGAAAAATCACATCAGATCACAACTGATATGGGTAAGTACAAACCCAAACGCTATGAAAATTGCTATATAGATCACTGTCTTGAAAACCTAAAGCTAAGGTGAACTATTTCACAAAACCTTTTCACAATTTTTGCACCCTTCTGTTTCCAGTTAATGAGCCTCAGTCAGTAGTCTACAATGTAACTGTCCTACAAAGTCTATCCTTGCACACCAGTCTGGTACAGACTTCAAAGATGCAGACTAGGATATGACAGCATTATAAACTTGTAATAAAAGCAGAAGAACAACATAAATGTTCTGCTCCTTGTATTTCCGTCTTTTATAGTTGTCAGATATACTTATGTCTTATACAAAATTGCTGCTGATAGTATAAACTAAATTATTTTAATTTAAATATCTACTTCTAGTTATAGCCCTGTCAGAGGAAACTGCATAAATACCAGTGTCAGTGGTGCAACAAGTGACACACATTCCATTGGTTCTGGATTACCATAAGGCTGTGGGCTTTATTCCCACTCCCGGTGATTGGATTGCTGATACTGTAGTACAACATTAGGGGACACAGTCCTGAGTGTGTCATCCTTTAATTAAAACATTAAAGTGAAGTCGCATCTGATTAAGTTATTTGTTGCTTTATTTAGTAATGCCGGTATGAGCTGAGTCCACTTTGTTTGATGGGCTTCCTTGTTTTTCACATGCAGGTGAATATAGTTGCATGCAAATGAGGAAAATAAGCATTAGCTTAGAAAATGTAGCTTTTCAATATGATAAAATAAAAGTATACTATAAATCTCGTGTATTCAATAACACAAAGAATTTCCATATACAAACCAAGCAGATAAAATGTAGCTTTTGCATGTTATGACAACATGTCCCAGAGGTACTGGGAACTAAGTTGGGTGACATGTTGCCAGGATAATCCTATGGGCTAGGCTTGTAAAGGCTCCAGGGCCATTGGCCTAGTACACACCTATGAACCTATGAACTTTTGTGTATCATGCCTAATTTGAGATATCCAGATATATGTTTTAATGAAAGCAAAAATGTTTCTATTTAGGGTCTATATTACATGAATGAACGATCAAAATGTCGAGTACAATATACTCGACACAGGTTGATCGAACGTTCATGTAATCGGAGACTTCAGATGTTGAAATCCGGAGTTCTGAAATGTTTTGGTCAGCCTTGGTAGTGAGTGTAGTGTGTGACGTAAACACGCTATACTGTTCAGAATGGCTAGGTAAGAGGCTGCTTTCTTTTATATACCAACTCTGAGATTGCTGTACATTGGGGAAAGGGCAATTTCCTGATAATCGCTTGTGCAAGAAGTCACTTTGTGATTACCGGGAAATTGCCCTTTCCCCAATGTACAGCGATCTCAGAGTTGGTATATTTAGCTAGTGGGGGGTGTGGGGGATGAAGCCCCCCACTTTGTTTTAAAAGTAGATGTGTTTAAGCGTTTGAGTGATGTGAGTGTTTTAGGGTTTGTATGCTTTGATTGTATGTGTGTGTGTTGTATGTTAGGGTCTATATTAGAACAACAACACAAAAAAAAATTCAGTGTTCTAGAAAAACAAACACACACACACAAAAACACACAAGCACACAACACAAAACACACACACACACACATACACACTCACACTACACTACTACACACTACTAACACTACACCACCACTACTATCACTTACCTTAAAACCCAAACCCTACTATCGTCACACAGTCACGCACAGTCACCTCACCCCTACCTCCCTCACCCACACAATCGCACACTTACCTGACCCGTGCCCTAACCCTAACTCACCTAACCCACCCTAACCCTCACGTCCACACAATCACACGCTTACCTGAACCCGACCCATAACTTACCACCACAGTGATGAAAATACCAAAGCAACAGAAATGGACATCCGAATTCTTTCCCTAGGAAAAAATTCGGTTTTCTGTTTCTTTGATATTTCCAGTGTTATCTGAAAACGGGACGATATTAGAACACTCGAAATTTTGTACATTCGGTGTTCTAATATAGACCCGTATGTTAGTATAGGAAAGGTGTGGGACAAACAAAATCTTTCGATTTTGTATTTTTTTAGGGTTTTAAGGTTTTGATTACATGAACGATCGATCAAAGTGTGTCGAGTATGTTGTACTCGATATTATGATCATTTGTTCATGTAATATAGACCCTCTATTTATTTATGGTATGATCCCAGTTATTCTCACTGGTGGTAATATATAATTCTCCATGGGATAGCTAATGTCAATCTAACACCAAATAAGATAAATTAAATGAAGCAGTAAAGAGAAATTGGCTAGGCTTAATATAACCCACAAGGGCAGTTAGCCTAGTACATATCTAAGAACCTATAACATGATATGTGATGGCAGCAACACTCACCACTGTAGTTACTGATGGCTGAAGTAGTACAAATCTCACACCTGCTCTTACTTTGCAAGTTTTACAAATGCAGACTAGCTAGGTGACCCACATCTTGGATCATATCTTTCCCATATTACCATAGGATCTACAAATCAATAGCACTGCCTTTTCACATAAAACAGCTTGATGGTCAAAATTTTCCTCATTATTATGACTGACTTCTCCATCTTCCATATTTGTACATCTTCTTCTGTCCAGGAAACTCTGTTTTCATCACTTTAGGTTCCAACACTAACTTGTTTAATTTAGTCGTACTTTACACCTCGTCTGCCTTTAACATTTTCATATATCCAGTGAAGCCTCTAGTATTCATATATGAGCCTGACTCTGTTTTCTAGTAAAAGCTAATTCAGCTTGCTACTATCCTTAATACTGATGTTAATGATTCTGCTGGCTCCTCTGGCCAACATGGCTTCATGTTATACATTTTGGTTTGATCCTTTACCAGCACCACCTATCTCAGTGTTTTACCAGCTAAATTGAGGACAAATTCTAGCCCAAATAAAGAGTGCCATAATGAAACAGAAAGTTTGTATTAGTGATCTATTTTTTAAATTATTTCACAAGCAGTTTGACCACCTCTGCTTACTGTACCTCACTTCACAAATATGTCCTGCTGCTGATATATCATCCATTTCTCATGCAAACCATATATGTTCACTAGGATACATTATATTTGACATTTCTACCATTTTAGACACCATATTTAATTGTTCTTCATCATTATAACTGACTGACCCATCCTCATCCTCTTCAGTATTCACCTTAATTCTGTTACCCACCTATCAAATCCACTCAGCTCATGTCTCCCGTGAAACACCTCTTCTTGTTTGAACATTCCTCTAATAGTTAGCTATGCCTTTGTTTTTCTCTCTGCATTCCACAAATAGGAATACCATTCTTCATACTGCACAGAACGTCCTCTACCTCTACTCCTCCTGCTGTCATTCATTTCTTTTTCAGCCATACCCCTATATACGCCTTTCTTTCATGATCATGTCTTTATACACACATACATGCACACAAACATATAAACATTTTAATTATGTTTTTAAGAGGACAACCTATCATTTTCTGTCTTTAACTGTGAAGAGCGCTTATTTCACTGCAGCTCTAAATTTCCTACTTTGGAATTAATTGTAGTTAACACAGTAATGCGAAGATGTAAGATTCAATGCTAAATACATTATTTTATTGTTTGGATCAAATAGTAGAGTAGTGCTTCAGCTGTATATAACCCTGAGACATTTATCAGTAAATTCGGTTTTGTCCGATACATAGTTAGCATGTAATAAAAATACTAACTACAAGTGATTTTTTTGTACAACAATTGTAATACTATAGTTTTGTAACACTAATACATCCATTTGCTTTTCCCTCCTGTTATTCTTGGGAAAATTACGTCTAAATTAATCTAAAATTGCTGAGGCATAGTTTACTGAAACAGACTGACTTAACTGGTATATTACCCCCAGTTCAGTATAAACTCATGAACTGAAAATTGCTTTTGTTGTGGTGGAGGAGTATGGTCGCCTTCCACTACTACTGAAATATTTCTAGACTGAGGTCACACACCTTTGGAACAAGAAATTTTCATCTTTCAAGAGGGGGAAGCACAAGAAACAAGGAGACACTGAGATTTTGGATATAGCTCCTTAAGGAAAATAACAGTAACCATATGGGATATTATATTCATAAAGTAACAGAAAGTATTTTAAGAACTAAGCCAATGCGGGGATGGAGAAAGATTCTGCCAATAGGGATGACTGTAATTAGGGGTACAGAGAATTGGCAAGAGGGGGGCTGGAATTTACAGAAAAAAACTGTCAAAGGAACCAAGGAATCGAGAGCAAATAATTAGAGAGGGAAATTTAATAGAATGGGAAAAGGCCAAGAATTCATTTGGACTGCAGGCTAGAGATTGCCTTCCCTATCAAGGATTGATATCAGAGTACAGGCAAAGAAAAAAGAAATAGGGGGATCCTAAGTAAAAGACCATCATTGGTATAGTTTTTAGTAGAATCTAGAGCAGAAGCTGCTGTTAAAAAGGATAAATGGTAGGGCATACAAAATATGATAACTATAGGAATCAATCAGAGGAGGTTAGAAAAGATTGGGAAGAGAGGCTGGATAAGTAATTCACAAAGAAACAATGGGAGGATAAATGTATAGCTCCCAAATAAGCAACAAGGTCTAGAAGATTTAGAATCTTTGCTTGGAAGTGTTTGCAAAAGCATTTTTATATCCCAAGCTGACTCCAAAGAATTTTTCTATAGGTAGATTGCAAATATTGGAGATGTGATGTAGAAGAAAGAGGTAATTGTGAATATATATTTTTGGGAGTGTAATAAGTTGACAGACTTTAAAGATTCCCCACAGACTACTCTGTTAGAAATACCGGGTGAACAAATTAATGTAACTAAGGAAATTATTTTTTGATACAGAATCTGAATTGCCTTGACATAGTAAGGCTTTGTTCAGTCTAATTATGGTTTCTGCCAAAAAAGCAATTACTAGAAAATAAAACTCAAAGTCTAAACCAACTGTACTAGAATAGTAACAGAGATAAAACAACTGGAAGTGGGATCTTTAAAAAAGGGTAAGAGCAAATTACATAGGAAAAATGTGATCTGCGGAAACAATATATGCAGAATAACATTTTGGAGGAGGAGTGAGGTTTAAGGGAAGGCAGGAACTGAATAAACTTTGTAAAGTTTGACTGACAATGGCTGGATAGATTATAAAATATGTATAATGTCTGCAACTGAAAATACGTCAGTATGGTTTGTTTCCATTTACATAACTGTATGATTGCCTATGTCATAAGTGAAAATTTAATAAAGATGTTTCTTGTTAAAAAAAATATATTGTTCTTCTTTCCTAAGGCTGCAGAACATCAACATTGTAGTAGGAGTATGGATGTGCAGTGAGGCATGTGTTCTTGCAGAAGGGTTTTTCAGCTGTATGCCTGTGTGAAATTCTTCAAATACGCTAATTTGGTCAGTTTGTTTCAGTGAACATTATAAATAAATATATACATATGCACATAGTTGCAGAGATTGGTAGATAAATAATTAAACAAATAAATAATGAAATGAAATAAAAAAACAGGTATGCAAACTTCCCCAAATCAACACAAGACTGTCACTCAGCTAAAACATTAATGTTATCACTGATGAAAAAATGGTAAACAAGGCCAAGCTAAGATACGTTCTACAATTACTCAAATGCTACACATACAACAGGTCAAAATAAGTAAAAAGCAAGCTGAGTGACAGGTGACAGCTTGGGTCAGAAATACAACTTTGTCTACAGTACACTGAGAGATTCTCTAGTTCTTCACATTGTGAACCATGAAGCACAGTCCAATAAAGGACACATGACCAGACCAGTTCATACCAGGGTATCTCTCCTTCAATAGGTGATAATATCTCCTTCTGCACTGCTGGTCAGGGAGTGAGGCACAGGTATATAGACTTGGACTGCTATATCCATTACCAGCAATGTACTCTCTGGCATGAGCATGATGGTGGGCTGTGGTAAAACCATGAAAAGGAATGAAGGGACACCTGAAAAGGGAAACCCAGCAACCTTGCAATAGCCAATACAGCTAGAAAGCCTGGCTTGCAAGCCAGGAGGAACCCAAAAATCTTACCCTAAATGAGAGAATCAAGCCAACACTGTGCCACATGATCTTGTAAGAATTCCACATTTGCGTCACAGCTAATACCATTAACGGCATAGTTCATGGACTTTTCTTATAAGGCAACATGTACACATTTCTAACTTATTCATCATTTTGCTTCACTTTCTACCTATGCCCTGTGCCCCATATGCTAAGTGACACTCCTATATATCAACATACCCACTGCTGTGAGGTAGCATGACTTCTTATGGCACAATCCAATCTTTGCGATAGCACTACACAAAAGAATGTAAATAGGAAAACTCTTATGTATCAAACCTATATGCTTGAAAAGAAATGAGAGACATACTCTCAAATTAAATGAACAACCCCTTTGTAGTAATGATATGTTGAGGTAATGTAAATAAAAATACAAAATTATCTATTTTTTCGTTTGTATTGATGTTACTCTTATTGATAGGTACATTAATTCATATCAGGGGGATAAAGTATATCAGCACAATAATAAAGACTATATGAATGTTTAAGAATGTAATGTTTGGAGGACTCAGTAAATGCCACCAATAACTAAGATTGAAAAGAGGAGGAGGAAGCAGAAAAACATAGTAAATCAAAATGGGATAATGATAGGAAACAGAGATAACACAAAGGTTATATAAAAAACATTGGTTTACAGCTCAAAAGAAGGCTTCATTTATTGAAAATTCACAGATAATACATTTTGCTGTTTTTTTTGTATGTATCATGTGCAAAATACAAATACATTTTTATAATGCTTTTTTCTGGAGCATGCTGTTGGGTGTATGTATTACAGATGATTCGGTTATGCTAACAATCCACTGGCATATGTTAAACAGAATTCTAACTTGATGGACAGACAGTACTAACTGCAAAAGGCACAGCCATTGCATTGAAGAGTCAACCATTCCATCTAATCAACATCGTCCAGCAAGCCAAGCTGATCTGTTGCAGTGGATATGGGGCAAGTGGGCTGGAAGAATGTCTTAGTGAAACACTTAAGGAATGTGCATGTTGTCTGAGATTTACAAAGTGATTTTGTAATATCAAACATCACAGACTCTAAATATAGCACAGCTATTTCACAATACCAGATTATTTCAGACAGCGTTAACAAGAGATGCTATAATAATAACCACCATTTGCATGTAACAGATCTTGAATGATCTCAGTATAAGACCCTTTTTAAGTATATGCAAACACATTTATGCATATAATATATATTCACATAGTCTAATCCTAACAAAATATATGTTTGTATAGCAAGCATATGAATTATTTGCAAGGTGTTTACTAAAATAGCAAACATACACACTTTCTAATGAAAAAGTTGCTGGTTTAAAAAAAGTCATACTGTGAATGTGTTTATATATTACTATAAAATTATATAGAGTCTTGGGAAGGTTTGTTTTGGTACACTTAGAAGTGTCTGTCAAAATAAATGTGATTCTCAGTGATTAAACTGAAATCACACACACACACACACACACACACACACACACACACACACACACACACACACACGCACACACACACACACACACACACACACACACACACACACACACACACACACACACACACACACACACACACACACACACACACACACACACACACACACACACACACACACACTCTCAATAGGTGATGTAAACCCAAAACTGCAAGTCAGCAACTGCTGTAAAACTTTAAACAAGCCTGCAACAATGATTTCATTATTAAAACTTCATGTACTCTAATTGTGCATACTATTTATCTAAGCTTAAATATCAATGTGTAAAGCAATACATAGGTTCATAGGTGTGTACTATGCTAATGGCCCTGGAGCCTTTACAAGCCTAGCCCATAGAAGTGCACTGGCATCGTGCCGCCCGACGTTAGTTCCCAGTGCCTCTATCAAGTAGAGCCACTGGAGTGATCCCGGGGTGGAACTTTCTATTTCCCATGCACGCATCAAGATTTCTCTTGAAGATTAGGTTCATAGGTTCATAGGTTGATACTAGGCTATCTGCCCTAGGGCATTTATAAGCCTAGCCCAGAGTGTGTTTGGCTTTCGCCACCCTTTTAGATTAGTTGACTGTGCCTCTGTATAGTAGGTCACAGAAGATAGCCCTTTTAAGGTTAGTTTACTGTGCCTCTGTCTAGTAGGGACACAGAAGAGATCCCAGGGGTAAACCTACAATCCCCCATCCACTCGTCAAGATTTCTCTTGAAGAGGGTCAGTGAGGGGCTCTGCCTAACATGGATTGGGATTTTGTTCCAGAGTGAGGGGAGCCTCTGGGATATGAATCTGTCTCTCCAGCATGTCCTATTTATTTCTGTGCTGAGGTTTAAGTCCCTGGAGCATGTGGCTCTAAGGGATTTGGATTTCCTGAGGTGGAGCATGTCCATTAATTCTGGTTTGGACATGGCTTTATACGTCAGGCACAGATCGCCTCTGAGTAGGCGGTAAGCAACTGAGTAGAGCTGGAGTTTCTTTAGCCTAACTGCGTAGGGCATCTGTTTGAGTCCCTTGATCCTCTTGGTGAGGTACTTTTGGGGTCTTTCCAGTTGCTGCAGGTGTCGGGTAAGGCACATCCCAAATGGGGCATTGTATTCAATTATGGGCCTGATGAGTGATGAGTAGAGGGGCACAATGACCTCTCTTGATCTAGATGTGAACCCTTTCGTGATAAGGTGGGCTATATAGAAGGTCTTTCTAACCATTTTGGCAACGTGATTGTCAAAGGAGAGATTGTTATCTTACTTGGGTCCCCAAATCCCTAATTACTTCTTCCTTACTTAATGGATTACCACCTATGTGGTAATTTGTGGGCACTTTGTTTTTCCCAAAGGGGATGACTATGCACTTTTTGGCATTTACTTTAGGCCATGGCTCTGGCACCAGTTATCCGTCTCTGTGAGACCCTTTTGGAGGATACTTGTGTCAGTCGGCGAGTTGATTATGGCACCCAGTTTGCAGTCATCTGTGAACTTGCTCAGCCATAGTCCTCCCGTGTTAGCCTGTACCTCAGAGAAATATATACTGAACAAGAGAGGTCCCAGGACTGAGCCTTGTGGGACACCACTTGTAACTGGTTTAGAGTCTGACATGGCACCTGCAATTCTGACCATATGGGTTCTATCCCTGAGCCAGTTTGCAACCCATCTTGTGACATATGGATTGATATTTAAGTTGGTGAGCTTATTTGTGATGCCCGAGTGGGGTATTGTGTCAAAGGCTTTTGCGAGGTCCAGGTAGGCTGTGTGGACTACCTTCCCTTCATCTATGGCCTTGGTGACTGTTTCAAAGAAGTCGACCAGGTTCAAGAGGCAAGATCTGCCCTTAACAAAGCCGAATTGGGTAGGATCCAGTGTTTGGAGGTTCCCAATGTCTTTGTTTATGAGTTCCATGATGATACGCTCCATAGCTTTGCAGATCAGGCTAGTCAGGCTTATAGGGCGATAGTTTCCGAGGTCCGTTGTGGCACCACCTTTGTGGAGTAGGACCACTGTTGCTGTATGCCATTCCTTGGGTACATATCCTGTAGTAAGGCTGAGATTGAACAGTGACTTTATGTGAGGGTTCAGTTCTTCTTGGAGCTCATGCAAGACACAGCCCAGGACACCGTCCGGTCCCATTGATGCTGTGTTTTTTGCTTTGGAGAGGGCAGCTCTCACCTGTGTATCTGTGATGTCAGGGAGGCTACACTCTGTTGGGATAGACATTTGCTCTTTTGGGGGGGAGGGGGGGGAGAAGTTTGCACTGAACCTGTCTGCCAGGATGTTGGTAATGTCTGTGGGTTCAGTGTATTTTTTGTCATTTTGCACTAACTCAGAGCATATCTAGGAGTTGCCACCCAGGTTCCTGACATAACTAAAGAAGGTCTTGTGATTATCTTTAGCGTCTTGTGCAATTTTTCTTTCAAAGCTGGCCTTAGATGATTTTATGAGGGATCGTAGTTTCTTGCTAGTACTGATCAGAGATGCCTTCCCTTTTTGGGATTTTGCTCTATCATGTAGTAGCTTCCTCCTTCTGTTGTATAGCTTATTTATGGCTGGAGTCCACCGAATAGGTCTCCTGCCTTTGGAGGAGTGAGTCTTGGTTTTTATTTGGGATAGCACGATCCATGCATTCCTGTAGGTGTCCACAGAATGCGTTTGTAAAGGATTCTGCAGTTTGGGCCGTATTTTCCACTGGCCCGGGGGCTTTGAAGGATTCCACTTCAGTTTTGAGAAGTGTGAAGTTTGCTTTTGAAAAGTTCTTCACTGTGGTTTCCTTGTCTGGGGTGGGGACAGGATATGGATGTCCAGTGAGATTAATTTATGGTCAGATCTTACCAATGAGGGGTATACCTCTGGTATGGAACATAGAGTCCCCATGATGGTGATGATCAGGTCCAATATGTTTTCCCCTCTTGTGGGAGTGATGACCAGTTGTTCCATAGCATTTGAGTTTATAAATTCTAGGAACCGTTGGGCGAGGGTGTTGGGGCTTGAGTAGTGCTCCCAGTCTATGCTTGGATAGTTGAAGTCACCCAATATGATGGTGTTTGGAGAGACCTTCATATTCTCCAGTGTTCTCAGGAAAGCCGAGTGGGGTTCCTGAGTTTGGGAGGGTGGTCTGTAGCAGGCTACAAACTGAAAGGCAGTTTTGCCCACTGTTAGTTGCACATGGATGGTCTCCGATGCTTCGTGCATTTCCACTAACCTGGAGGTGTGGGTATCTTTGATGAATATGGATACTCCCCCTCCTTTTGTGGTTTGGTCTGAGTTTTGGGGACGAAAAGCATGGTATGAGGTATAACCTGGGGTGCTCTCGGGAGCCTTGAACCAGGTTTCTGTTACTGCACAGATATCGATATTCTCCATACTGAGGAGAGCCTCGAGTGCATGCATCTTGAGGTTTAGACTTCTGGCGTTGAGCAGCATTACCCTTAGTTTCTTTTTCCTTGTGTTGTCTATGGAGGTGGGTTTGTCTTTTGAGCCTTGCCTAAAAAAGGCACTATAGGGGTGGCAAGAGCCTTAGCCAGTATTCGAAAGCCTAGGGGTGGCAGGTGCAAGCCGTCCCTAGCGAAGCAACGTGGCTTGTCGAGCATGTCATCCCAGGCTGACAGACACTGGACCCCCTTTGAATGACACCAATACTTTAGCCAATTGTTAAAATTGATCATTTTTGTCTTTATACTGTGGCATCATTCTTAGTGAGGGTAAGATGCTACTCAAGGTCAGGGTCATACCGGCCTGGGCTACATGATCAGAGAGCTCCTCTATGTCTCTTTTCATGTAGTCCAGGGAGGTACATCTCAGGTCATTCACACCAGCATGGACAATGAAGGAGTCATATTTGTACTTGCTTTGAAGTGACCTGAGTGCTTGTGTTATGTGGTGGATCCTGGCACCCGACAGGCAGCTTACAGTGACCTTCTCCTTGTTCAGTCTGGTGAGTGGGACATCAGTGTATCTGACAATAGAGTCACCTATTAGAAGTGTATTAGGTGTGTTGTTTAGCCTTAAGGGCTGTGACTGTGTGATATGTGGGTATTGTTGTGGGGTAGCGGTTGCTTGGAAGTCTGCTTTGGAGGTCTCTGCTGCTTGGGCAGATTTTTATTTAGAGCCTCTGAGTATGTTTTTGTGTGTTTATGTGTTTGGTTTGCTGTTGCAATAGGTCTATGTGAGACTGGATTTGTGGTGTGTGTGGTTACCTTCTCTTCCTGACTGACTGCACCAGTACTGGGTTGAGAGAGCTCAGCCTCCAGTTTGGCTATATAGCTGCATCTCTCACATATATTTGAGCTTGTTGGGAGGAGGAGAGGGTGGTCTGTGTACATAAGGCAGTTGTAACATTGCCTCAAGATTCCCAGATTCACCAGCTGGACTGGAGAGTAAACCCGAAAATGACTTTTGGACATGCCAGAATAGTATAAGGAACTACTTTTTGACTGATCAAAAATGACCAATAGGGAGCCAAGTACTTAAAGGGAGTATAAGAGGGTGTAGTGCTTTAGTTTATTAGTGCTTACTTATAAGATTACTGATACAAGCAACTGCAGGGTTTTAGAATGAAAATAGAGTGCTTACTTTGAGATTTAGAACAGTTCTAAGGGAACAGTTCTAAGGGAAAAAGTGAAGAGCAGACTTTGTGGAGCCGGGAATAGTTTAAACCCATTTAAGCAGCGCTGCCCGATGCTGCGTTATGCACAAAATCGTGTAAAACCACGCAAATGCGGGTTTTAAAGCAGAGAAACTGAAAGAGATAGGAATTGACCCAAAACGGCCAATAAGCTACTAGTTTCAGGGCTGAGACCACTCCTCCAGGGACAGATAGGCTGTTCAAAGCTCCCCACTCTCACTGGTGAACAGAGAAGCTTCCTCCTATCCAAGTTAGGATATGGGCAACACAGAAAACTATACCACAGTCCGGAACTCAGCAAAACCTGAAATCTGGACTAATCTATTTCAGCAAAGGTGGGAAAAGAGAATTTTTTTTTTTTTCCAGGAACCAGCAGAAAAACACACAGTAAACACTGTAAATGCTATAAACAGGCTAGCGCACTTTAGTGTGTAGCCTACAACAGTTATACAATACAAAAACGACTTAAATTGATATAAAACAAGTGCAAAAACTGTAAAAAGCAGAAGGCAAATGCAATTTAAACTTTTTAAAGCACAGATCAGTTAGAAATTCACTTTTTAGGCGGGGAAAGGCAGTCGGAGCAAAAAAACAGAGAAAAAAATACTTAAATCTGGAAAAGTTTCTCTTGGGTCTCTCTGTTGCCTGTATCATGTGTCTAGTGAGGTATATGCCAAATGGGGCATTATACTCGATGATTGGCCTAATGAGGGAAGAGTAGGAAGAGATGACGACCTCTTTCTTCCTGGATGCAAAACCCTTGGTAATGAGATGTGCCACATAGAAGGGCTTTCTGACCACAGTTGCAATGTGGTGGTTGAAGGAGAGGTTGTTGTCAACCTGTGTCCCCAGATCTCTTATAACACCTTCAGCATTCAGTGGGCTCCCATTGATGTGGTAATTAGTGGGAACTGAGTTTTTCCTGAAGGGGATAATGACAAATTTTTTTGGCATTAAGCTTAAGGCCATGGTTTCAACACCAGTCATTGGTCTCAGTGAGGCCTTTCTTTAGAATGTCTACATCACATGGGAAGTTAATAATGGCTGCCAGCTTGCAGTCGTCTGTGAACTTGGTCAGCCAGAGTCCCTCTGTGTTGGCCTGGACTTCTGAGAAGTAGATGTCAAAGAGGAGAGGATCCAGGACTAATCCTTGTGGCACTCCACTCATGACTGATCAGCAGTCTTATTTGGAGTCCGCTACTTTCACACTGTGGGTTCTATCTGTGAGCCAATTGCAACCCACCTAATGATATAGTGGTTGATGCCTAGTTTGGTGAGTTTATCAATAATTCCTGAGTGGGGAATGGTATCAAAGGCCTTGGCCAGATCGAGGTAGGCTGTATGAACTGCCTTGTCCTCATCCACAGCTCTGGTGACTGACTCAGAGAAGTCAACCAGGATAAGCAGGCATGATCTACCTTTCACAAAAACAAACTGCATGGGATCTACAGTTTGGAGATTCCCTATAACCTTGTTAATTAGGTCCATGATGATGCCATTTGGTAAAGACAAAGCCTGAGGTGAGGCTGTGATTGAACAGAGCACACAGATGTGGTGCCAGTTCACTTTGCAGTTCAGTAGAACACATCCAGGGATATTGTCGGGTCCCATGGAAGCTGTATTCTTGGCCTTGGACAATACAGCTTTAATCTGTGCTGCAGTAATGCAGGGTGCCTGGCATTCCTCCGGTATTATGATTGGTCCTTTGGGGGGGGGGGCTAAAGTTGGCACTGAATCTGTCAGCCAGTATGTTGCCAATATCTGTTGGCTTAGTATAGGAGGTACCATTATGCAGTAAATCAGAGCAAACCTGGGTTTTGCTGTGGAGATTCTTGATATAACTGTAGAAGGCTTTGTGGTTGTTTTTAGTGTCTGCCACAATTTTGCCTTCATAGCTGGCTTTAGAGGTTTTGATGAGGGAGCTAAACTTTTGTTGAGGTTAATAAGGGTGTCTTTCCAGCATTGGGACTTCACCTTTTTCTGCAACAGTTTCTTCATTCTGTTGTAGAGTTTATTAATGGCAGGGGACCACCTGATTGGCTTCCTTTTTTGGAGGAGAGAGTTTTGGTTCTGTTGGGTATGGCTAGTTCCATGCATATTTATGTATGTGTTCGTCAGTGCATTGGTGTACAATTCGGCAGTCATGCATCTATTTTCCATTGACATGGGTGCTGTGAAGTTAGCCACCTCTGTTTTTAGGAGCCCAAAGTCAGCTTTGGAGAAGGTTTCCATGGTGGTTACCTTTGTAGGGGGGTGTGGGTGAGATGTGGATTTCCATGCTGATTAGTTTGTGGTTGAATCTAACCAGGGAGGAATTGACTATTGGTGTAGAGCAATGGTTGCCCATGTTAGTAATAACCAGGTCAAGGATGTTGCTTCCTCTATTGGCAGTAAGAATGAGGTGGTTCAGGGCACTGGAATTGATGAATTCCAGGAAGCGTTAGGCCAATGTATTGGTGCATGAGTAGTTTTCCCAGTTAATGGAGGGGTAGTTGAAGTCACCTAGTATGAGAGTGTTGGGTTGGACCCTAATAGTTACCAGGGTGCTTAGGAATGTGAAGTGAGAGTCTTGGGACATGGTTGGGGACTTATAGCAGGCTACGACCTGAATCGCCATCTTATCCAATGTTAGTTGTATCTGAAGTATCTCAGATGTGCTATGCTGGGCTACTAGTCTAGAGGTGTGCATATCCTTTATGAATATGGAGACACCACTGCTTTTGGAGCTTCAGTACATGTTCTGGGGCCGAAAGGTATGGAATGAGTTATAGCCTGGAAGCGCAGGGGTGCTTTCTGCTACTTTAAACCAGTTCTCCGTTATAGCACAAATGTCAATGTTCTCCATTTTAAGGAGTGCTTCGAGAAAGTGCATCTAGAGATTTAGACTTCTAGCATTGAGTAGCATGACCCTCAGATTGCATTTATTTATAGCTGTTACAGTGGTAATTTGGTCTTTGGAACATCGCATAAAAAGGCACTATATACTGCATCATTTAGCTAATTGTGCTGTTAACGTTATTATTAGTAGTAGTAGTAGTAGTAGCATGGCTTCTTCCCATGTTTTATCATCACTTTTAACATTTTGTTACTATAAAATGATACTAATTTGATTTAGCATGAATGACCTTTGATTGTATCCATCCATTCATCCATCCACAACTCATTTTTTTCCATTTTTGCACAAGGGGACGGGGTGTCACTTCAACAGTGAAAGTCATCTAGAGCCAAAGCTTATACCACTGGGTGACTAGTCCTGCTGCTGTAATTCTTCTACACCTCAAACTCTAATGCACACTCACACCTATGGCCAATTTAGAGTGTCCAGTCCACCTACTGCACATCTTTGGAATGTGGGAGGAAACCGGAGCACCCTGAAGAAACCCACATGAACACAGGGAGGACATGCAAACTCCACACAGAAGGCACCCCAGCCAAGAATCACACCAGAGAACCTCTTGCTGTGAGGCTCTTGAAAAGTATGCTTAGCCAGCCATACACCTTGACACCTAATTAGCATAAAATGGAATCCCCTAATAACACACAGCTCCTCCCACTTCTGTAAGGACTGTAGAATACTAATCAAAAACACAAGTTAAAAAATTGAGACAGAGTGAAATGCATATTATCAAAGACACAATGTAAAATCTGTAAACTTAAGTAAATGATATTGCAGAACTCTACCTCACACAGTCATTTATTTTTTGTTTCTAAAAAGGGAGATGTAACATGGATCCTCTTTCTATAAATTATTGGTGCCACTACTATTTTGAACAAATTGACACACAGACATTATGGGCATATAAACCTAACAAAAATGGGCTTTAGGACTTCCAGTAATGGTTGGCACCTGGTAGCAACTGAATTTATGTCTTCCAACAGAAAAGTAATCAGTGTAAAGTAAGTGAATTTGCAGAGTTTTTGCAACAGAAAAGCAGTACAAAACAAGTATATCCGAACAGCAATGCTGAGAAGAAAGAGAAAACAGAGAAAACATTTAGAGGAAGTAAGTGTTCAGGCTCTAGTAATACCTCAAAAGAGCATGAGTACAAGAGTGAGCCAGACTCTGAGACTGATTATCCAGAATGGGCCAGATGCTAAGCATGAGAATGTAGAGAGAGCCAGATGCTAAGCAGCTAAGGCAACACACATGGCCTTTCACGTGAAAAATCAAGGTGTGGAGTCAACTATTTTGTTAGTACAAAGGTGGACACTACTGAAGCCAGAATTGATGACTATATTAAAAACTCAGAAGAGGGGCGGCCACGGTGGTGCAGCAGTTAATGTTGTCGCCTCACAACAATTGCATAAAAAGAGGTTCTCCGGTTTGATTCTCGGCTGGGGTGCCTTCTGTGTGGAGTCTGCATGTCCTCCCTGTGGTCGTGTGGGTTTCCTCTGGGTGCTCCGGTTTCCTCCCACATCCCAAAGACATGCTGTAGGTGGATTGAACACTCTAAAATTGGCCCTAGGTGTGAGTGCATACATGTGTGCCTTCTGTGGAAGGTTGGGCACCAGGCTGGCAACTCGGCACTGTAAAACTCCACTGCCAATCATGAGCGGACAGCTGATATTCTGTGGTGACCCCTAACCGGGAAAAGCTGAAAGAAGAAGAAGAAGTATTAAAAACTGAGAAGAGAAAGTATGAGACATGGGATAGCACTTTTCACTCAGATGCCATTGTCAGTTTGGAAAGGGAATCAAATTAATCATAAACTTATATAACAGATTTCCAAACAAATTGAGTTGTTGGAATCTAAAATTACAGACACAGTGGACCAGATGAGATGAAAAAAATGGATCTCGAAATCCCTAAGGGGATAGAGCAAGAGGATGCAGTAGCCTTTGTGAGGACTCTGTAAGCTGAATGCACTAGGTTCCCATAATCTAAGATTACTGTAGAGAGAGCTCATTGAATCTATATATTGGAAGGCACATAAAAAGTCAAACACATTACTTTAAGGTTTTCAACACATGCATTAAACAGAAGCTGCTCTCCATTTCTTGGAAACCAAGGTAAAACTAGCTGTATGATAGTAAATGAATCATAATTAACTTGGAGTACAGCTCATATACTAGAAGTAAGCAGAATAAGTTTATGCAAACAGTTTAGTCTGCAGAAATAAAGACTCAAATTCTAGTGGATTTACCTAGTATATCTGAATGTTTTTTTTTCACCTGGTGTGACACACATATTTGGAATCCCAAGATGGTCCAGAAGCCATGAGGTCATAGAAAGATGTATCTAATATCCACCAATGTGTACAGAAGTCACCAGAGCATGCTTCACAGGAACATTGCATTTACCAAGCTCATGGAGAAATTGACTCTGGAGCCTTTTCCTGGATTCAAGCAAAAACTCCCACAGTAAGGGTAATTCTTGGTGAAGGACCTGTCTGAGATTGTACATTGCAAATAACAGTTTGTTCTAAAGGAATTGTCAACAATTTGCAGTGAATGTATTTTCACTTGGAGACTCCTGAAAATATATAAGTTACAAGTGGATATTTATTTGTCCAGAGGTCATTGAATTTTTAAGTACTGGGAAGACAGTCAGTGTTATTTCTGTTCACTAGGTTTTCTGGGACATGATAAGTGTTTATCATTGAGAAAACAATAGCTGATTCATTGTGACATTTTCACCCCTGGATAAGTTCAGAGGGAAGACACTGTATAACAAAGGGACACTCTGGAAGCAGACTGCGATTTATCCATGTTTCCTGTTGCGCCTGGATAAAGCGACAGCAGCTTGGTATTTGGAGGGGTCCATTGCCATTACGATTACGCAAGGAGGAGTTCATCAGGAGGACATTTTATATTAAAACATATGAAGTTTGTTGCAGACAGCATGGTGGAGAGCCCCATAAGGGCCACAAAGACAAAGTGCTTTGCTTAGGCTTTTGAAGAAGAAATGAAAATTAAGAGAGAAGAATGAGCCCTAGAAATGAGACGTGAAATAACCTTCGCTAGCTGCTGTCTAGAGAGATTAGAGTAACGGTGGACTTCTACTTTGTCTGATCTTGGTCTGTTCATATTCACTTTCACAGCCATCATATGAAGCAACATTTTCTGATTTCCAATAGCTGGATCCCCTTCTTCTCCATAACACTGGATATTAGGATTTTAAGAAAAAGGGTTTGGAAGACTTGTAAGCTACTTCTGAGAGGACACAAATCTTAGAGAGTCCACCTCACAAGTTAGGTAAACCAGAAACTTAAGAACTGGAACATTTGTCATTAACCCTTTATTTTCTGATCATTTCCATGCAGAGGTAGAATATCACTGATATTCAGTTCAGAGTTACACTCAGCACCTTTTCATTCCAGCCCGTATACTTTTTAACTTGAGAGAAAGCTAATTCAAAGTACTCAGTGATAAACAAGTTAAATTATTAATAATAATAATAATAATAATAAGGTGCAATGAATATATAAAGGCAGTTTATGTAATATGTACCTCTAAAGGGCAACTTATCTATAAAAAGCCAGACATAACTAAGCAGTTCAAACCATTCTATAGCAAAGGCCTCCACTATAAGTGAATGAGGTTCAATCAGCCAAGGGTCTGAATGCCCAGACTGAATATTATTTGCACAGGAGAAAGCTTGCCACACCCCTGAACTTGTATGCACCAAATCCATGCTCACACTAACTTGAAGAAGAGGAAAACTACCCCAGAAAAGGGCATCACTGCTGCCAAAACTCACCAACAGTGATTTTCTACAGAAGAGCTCTGATCCTCAGTTGGTTGAATTTCAGACACATAACGCTCAAGAATTCAGTCTTCTTCCACCTTTGGTTACCCACAGCAAAGTGAACTCCGCAAAGAATATGCACTTGCAGAATGATGACGATGATGATGATATTTTATTATGGGCAAACCTTCTGTAACTTAGTTTTGAATTAAAAAAATGAGATTACATGCTCCCAAGAATAGCCAGCCTTAGTCATAGGTCAAGTAGGTGGCCGTCTAACGCACCACTCTAGCAGGGGCACTTCTCAGGTATTTATTTATTTATTTATTGGTAGTAGAAAAATGGTTTCTTTACTACAAAAAGTAAATAAATACCAGAAAAGTGCAACTGCTAGAGCAGAGAGAGAGGCACCCTATGGAGGAAGTCCTGTAGTTTTTGCCTTTCTATTTGTTGGTCTCTTGTTTGTACTGCCCATGACTTCCAAAGACAATGAATCTGGCAGGTCATAGGTGGGAATCAGAAATAAATAAAAAAAAAAAAAAAAGAATTGAAAACTGAGACTCTGGCACAAAGAGAAGATTGGCCACATATATATATATGTATATATATATATATATATATATATATATATATATATATATATATATATATATATATATATATATATATATATATATATATATATATATATATATATATATATATGGGTCTATGACAGATGATTGAGTTTTCAGACAGTCGAAATTCATGTGGTCCACACCATATGACTGAGTTTCCGAAAACTCAAACATCAGAAAAAAAAAACACAAAAATCTAACATTTTTACATTTTTGCAGAGAGGCAAGCCCCCCTGCACCCCCCCACTCCCCCTCCAAATTAAACATACCAACTCTGAGATCGCACTGCAGTGAGAAAAAGGGTACATTTCCAGATCTGCACTGTACCGAGATCTCCATTCAAAAGCTTAGATTTTTCAAAAACTTGACCATATGGTCTCAGCCATATGAATTGCGAGTTTCTGAAAACTCAATCAACTGATAAGGATATATATATATATATATATATATATATATATATATATATATATATATATATATATATATATATATACATATACATATATATATATATATATATATATATATATATATATATATATATATATATTATTTATTATATTATTGCTACTGGTAGACAACCAGATCTTTTGAATGGCTGGGGGCTAGTTAGTACTCAGTTGTCCCTGATTTAGCAAAACATGCCTGTTCTAACATATAGAATAACTACAATAAAAGAAAGTTCAGTTTCAGACTCTATATCGTTCAGAACATGCATGCTAATGCAAAACCTGTTCTAGCAATTTTATAAATTTATAAGAACAATATTTAATATATGACCCTAATTCTGTCCCCCTTCAATTATTTTGACATTCTCCAGGTTTATTGTGCTAAGAGGTTAAGGGGCATATCCCATATATTTATTATCCTTGTAAACCACTGAGGTTTACAATCAGTCAAAAATGCCAGACATTGCAGTTTTGTGGTTCTGTTTAGAAAATGTATCCCAAAAATCTGTTGTTCTACATAAAATGGTGTCCTGTCTTTGGAGGAATATGACTAGTGGTTGCTTTTTGCTCATTATTTTGAATTTGCAGGATTGTTGTGATTTGTGTAAGGGGAACATGGAATACTTCAATGTGTTCCATGGAACAAAGATGAAGTACAGTCCATGGATCATATTAATTATACTGCTGGCTGGAAATGGGAGCTGTCTGTAGAAAATAACTGACTCACCTGTTTACTTGGATTAAAGAATGACTGGCTGGCTTTGCTGGACTGTTGTGCATTTGCAGGATTACTGTCATTTATGTGAAACAGCTTGTAATGATTTAATGTGTGACTACTGTTTCCATGGAACAAAGATGAAATACAAGACATAACTTACTTTAAACATCCCTCACCATTTTCTTGCAGGTTTGGGAGTGGCTTTGAATGACTGATGGCAAGAAAGGAATGCCCATATGCAGCAAAGGGACTGATGCCCCACCCCTATCATGTATATAATGTCAACTGTTACTAACGCACTTCTTCAAAGCATTATGGTAATGAGATTGGAGGAACAGGGGTAACAGAAGCTCCCCCAATGGATGTTATACCACCTGTCTTTATACAAAAGTAATGGAAGGTGTAAGTGACTGACTAGATAACTTACCTTCTTGTTTTCTCATTGTATACAGTAGCTATCTACTTTTGCAGGACTAGTGTGCATTTTCAAAGTAAACATGAATTCTGTGAAGCAGCTTGGAATACATTAATGTATGGCTACTCTTTGCATGGAAGTTGACAGATATAGAATACAATACATGGCCATCATTTATCAGAAACATCTGAAGTGCCTACAGATTCACAGCTTCCCTGTGCCTGGCTTGGACACCTGTGACTATAAGACTTGGATAGCCTCTAAAACCATGTGGACCTACAAAGCTTGCTCTAACTATCTCAGTGCTATTTAACAATTCTGTGTTGCATTTATTTATTTTTTTGAATCTATCACTATTTTTCAGCCTGCACTTGTTGAAGAAACATTATCTGTTTGTTAATGTACTGCTCTTAAGTTGTTTTAAAAGTATTCTGATATTTCCTAATCTCCTCTGATACCGCAAAGCTGTTTCTGAGTTTGCCAAAATATTTCTAAGTTTTGCAAAGTTTTTTTGCGTTGTAGTTCTCTTATATTGCACACTTTTTTGTTGCATTTTGTGATCATTTCTCAGAGTTAGTGAACTTATTTACAAGGATAATATATAAAAAAGCACAATGCCAGGAATAAGAATGGACCGGTACAATAAAAAATTCCAAGTAAAAAACAACAAAAGTGCCACTTAAACACCGAGATTTTAAATGTTTTGTATTTCTGTCAGTTTTTATTTTATATATGAGCTTTTTCTTAATGTTTCTATTTAAGCTAAACTATTTGGAGACTGTTTCTTTAAAATGTTTTTAGTGATGGTGTTAATTGATTTTATGCTAGCTACTTAAACCTAGTGTGTACTTTCAAGAATCTGTCTGATGAAGTGGTTTGATACACCGTGAAGGCGCTTACTGTTCTGAATTAAAGTTTTTATTTTATTCATCTTGTGAGTTTGCCGTGTTGGACTTTGGTACTTTTGTTGTTCTTTAATTTACAAGGATTCCTGATACTGCAGGAATTCTGACATTGTTGTAAAGCATTTGTTATTGCACTTGAGCTCCAAACCAGTTTGTTTTACATTCAGAGAATTATTTTGCACTCAGGTGGGAGCAGAGAGCGAAATTTAATCCATCCAAGTTGAAAATAGTTGCTGGAAGGTTTATTATGTGTTTTTTTTTTCTGTTCCCCATGTCTTGTATATAAGCAAACTTCTCCAGTTGAAAATCCTTGATAGGAAAGAAGGAGGTGGCATCTCAGTGTTCATAAAAGATAAATACACTGATAGACTGGTCAAACAACATGACACACTTCAGCTACTCCATGCCCAACTAACCACAGGTGCGACCCACTATCATATCCTTGTTAGCTACAGATCCCCTGACATAAGTCTGGGAAACCACACCTCCTACCTAAACCTACTGGAATCTCTTGACATTCAGCATAACTCCATACTCATGGGTGACTTCAATTACCCCAGTATAAACTGGGAGATTTATATAATCAATAACTCACTTGCTCAGAGGTTTTTGGACTATGTCAGTGCAAACACCCTGAAATAACTAGTTAGCTACCCAAAGAGAGGTACAAATATCTTGGACCTACTCATGAACATGGGGGGATGCTGCCCCCTTCCATGCATTAATTTTTCCTTGGTAAGATCTGACCACAAATGATCTCCTTTAGTATTAAAACTAACCTAGAACCCCCATCAAACTCCAAACCTGTTAAGAACTTTGCTAAGGCCAATTACCTCAAACTAAGTGACAGCTTATTAAACTTCCAAGCCCCTCCAAACCCAGATGACACTGAGGCCTACTCTGAGCTGTAAACAAAAGCACTGTACAATCGCATTCATAGCTACATAGAGGACACAGTACTTTTCTGAGTGAAATCTATGATTACTGGCAAAAATAAAACACCATGGTGGACCCTTATCATAAATAGGCCATTCAACAAAAGGAAAAAAAAACTCTCCAAAGCCAAGAAGAAACAGACAAATCCGTACAAAAAGACACTCACCAATCTAAACAAACACATCAGACAGCTCAGGAAATAAGACGAACCTCTCCCTTAAAGTTGATCGACAGCAAAAATCCAGTAACAATGAAGTAGAAGAAGTAGATCAACACCACGAAGGATATAACAAACTTTATTTCACATAAAATCCACAGGAATAAGCGCTTTCGCGTGCTTCCATCTGAAGAAGCGTGCATTGGAAGCACGCGAAAGCGCTTATTCCTGTGGATTTTATGTGAAATAAAGTTCGTTATATCCTTCGTGGTGTTGATCTACTTCTTCTACTACATTAGACAGCTGTTCAAATCTGCCAAAGCAAATTAGTGGCAAAGATAGCCGCCCAGGTGAAAGATACCATAAGGCTTTTTTTTAATTATGTTCGTAACCTCAGGGGAAATGCTCAACAATGCACTAAGTTAATCATGAATGGCAACACTTACACCTAGCCTGAAACTGCAGCAAATCTGCTGGCCGACAAGTTCAGTTTAAACTTCTCCGCCCCCATCCCCTCCTCCCACACCCAAAGAAATACCCGCAACCATCCCCCTACCAGTCATTATGAGGGAACAGGTCCTTACCATGCTCACTAAAGCCAAAAACACAACCTTCATGGGTCTTGACAACATTCCAGGATGCTTCTTAAATAGCTTAAAACAGAATCTATTAGGCCACTAGAAACCTTCGTTAACCACAACCTCCAAAGAGGCATTGTCCCAGAGGAATGGAGGACTTCAACAGTCATCCTTCTGCACAAGGGGGGCACATCAACAGACCCAAGGAACTACAGAGTCATAAGCTTGACCAGTCTTACCTGCAAGGCCATGGAGAGAATTATCATGGACCTGATCAATAATGAAATAGGAATCCTCCAAAAACTGGACCAGACCCAATTTGACTTTGTCAAAGGAAGGTCTTGCCTCTTCAATCTGGTGGACTTCTTTGAGAAAGTCACCGGGGCTATGGATGAGGGTAAAATGATGCACGCTGCTTTTCTAGACCTGGTCGAAGCTTTCAACACAATCCCTCACTCAGGGATCATAGATAATATTACTG
Source organism: Protopterus annectens (assembly GCF_019279795.1). Classification (NCBI taxonomy): domain Eukaryota; kingdom Metazoa; phylum Chordata; order Ceratodontiformes; family Protopteridae; genus Protopterus; species Protopterus annectens. The sequence continues at coordinate 433,697,079 of NC_056748.1, read as the reverse complement.
AGTTAGGCATAAACCTCTATATGATCAGGTGGAAAGCCAAATGGCTCACTGCCAGGACATATGGAGTCCATATAGCTGAATCCACTTTCGATAAGAAACCTGTTACTACCAGTGTCCCACAGGACTTAGTGTTGGGACGATTCCTGTTCAGCATATATTTGTCTGAAGTGAAGTGAAGGCTAATGTTGGCGCCTTCTGGCTGACCAAGCTCACTGAATTCTCAAATAATGTTGAACTCCGACAAACAGACCTAAAAATGACAAATGACTTGTGCTAAAACCATAGTCTGAGATTAAATGCTAAAAAATGCATAATTATACCATCTGGCAAATCAGAAATCCCTGCAAATTATAATATTGCTAGCACAACCGTGAAAGCAGAGCCAGTGGTGAGGGACCTAGGAACACAGATACATAGTAACCTAAACTTTGACCACCAGGTAACGACAGTAGTGAGGAAACCCTTGTGTGTGGCTCAAATTATAAGTAAAGGCATGGCATCAAGCTCAAAGGAAGTCATAATGCCATTGCACTTGGCCCTCATCAGACCCATAATAGAGTACAATGCTCCCTTCTGCATGTACCTAACCAGGCAATTATACCAACATGAGCAGCCCCAGAGGTTTCTCACTAAAAAAATACAAAGCATAAGGCACAAGTTTTATGCAGACTACCTATATATACCCCATCCCTGTACTCCATCTCATATTGTTTACTGAGATGGGACTTATGCCTGGTCTTCAAGGCATTCTCTGATCCAGCTCTGATGAAAATGCTACCTATTCGCAAGAAAAATTGTACAAGGGTAACATGTTCCATAGATCTGAACCTTATTTCTGACTCTAATAGAACTTGCTGGAGAGACAGATTTGTATTCCAAAGAATGCCTCTTCTATGGAATAAACTTCCCATCTTCATAAAACAAAGTGCATCCCTCGCTGTCTTCTAAAATAACTTGGATAAATGGATTGGAAACCATAAATTCACTCCTGAGGTACTGCCCATGTCACTTATGGACAGATGCAGTCTGTAAAATGACTCAGAGCTCCACACCCACTACCCTGATGCTACCCATACCTCTCAATCATACCGAATTTCTCCCTTTTTACCAGTTTTTGAGGTCCAAACAATGGGGTGCCACGATTCCCAAGTAGCACCCCTTAATTTCTGAATTTCCCAGCTTTTTTTTTTTTTTTTAATTTTATTTTTTCCCCCGGCCTTTTGGGCTGACATCATCATGCGCAGTGGTGTGTGCAATGATGTCAGCAGCCTGCCAGCCTGTCGGAATTGGCTGAGGGCTCCACTGTACTTTTTCTGAACAGCCAGCAAGTACTGAACAGCCAGCAAGTAGTGTGCGAGCTGTTGGACACCTGGAAGCCGGAGGACAAGTATGATGACAGGTTCATGTGTGTGGAATTAGGTTGCGCTGTTTAAGTGATTCAGCACTTGTATTTTGCACTGTTTAAGTGATTCAGCACTTGTATCTTTCTGCCACCACAAACATTAGATATTTAGTTCTTTCTTGTGCATGTGTTCACACTCTGCATAAGGGGGTGGTCTGCACACTTTGTGTGTGTGTGTGTGTGTGTGTGTGTGTGTGTGTGTGTGTGTGTGTGTGTGTGTGTGTGTGTGTGTGAAATACCCCAGTTAGGTATACCTGGTGGTTAGGGCTACTCAGGCTCAAACCCTGTACCTTAGGTACACAGAGCAAGAGCCTGAGTTCTCTACCCATTCCACCATTTCTGGTTAAAAAAGTTGTAGCTCTCAATTGTACAAATTTTCACAAAATGTCTGGAATGCTTGTCTCATACCTTTGGTCTGTTCCTCTTAAAATTCAGATGGTGTAGTGGTGCAGCAATAGTGTTGTTGCCTCACAGCAAGAGGTTCTCTAGTTTGATTCTCGATCAACTGTCTTCTCTTTTGAGTCTGCATGTCCTCCCTGTGTTTGTGTGGGTTTCCTCTGGGTGGTCTGGTTTATTCCCATGATACAAAGCATGTGTCTGGAGCCTCTGCTGAAAACTGGCTTTGTTCCAAGTCGGACTTTCCCAGTAAACAAATGTTAAATAAAAATAAAATTTGTGGTTTTCTGGCAAATCAGTTCAAACTGAATCCACCAAATAATGATATCCATTTAAGTTTTAGTCTTCCTATCTTTCAGGAAACACATAGTAACACAACATTTTATTCTAGCAACTTTCTAAGCTCATACAAGCAATGTTTAAAATGTGTCCCCGGTTTTGGGCCTTTGTCCCCGCAATACATTTTGGCTTTTTCCTGATTTCTTGTGCTGCACAGTTCTTTAGGGAAAGAGAAGTTTAGTGCTGCTTATGCAAAGTCTGCTAGCATTGTTAGTAGCACAGCAGGCAGTATACTTGCTTTTGATGCAGAAGGCTGTGGGTTCTACTCTCACAGTATGCAGATGGGTCACTTATACTGTACTATGTTGTACTTTAAAGGGAGTGGATGCTGCAGTCCTGTGAATGTCCTCCTTTGGAGGAGTTATCTAGTAACTATGAACCTGCTATCAGTGTGCCATCCATTCCCTACTGAAATATTACTAGCTCATCATTTTTTTAATGCAACATAGGCAGTTTATTGTTCAAGGGCAGCAGGCACTTTACTTGTAGATGAAACAATGAAATATAAATTTGTTTGCTAGCAGCCACCTCTTCATTAGTTACAGATCCCTTTAATGTGGAATTATTTAGATTACTTTTACTTCTGCAGAGATTGTGCATATTTACTGATACTGGTGGATTGTAGAAGTTTGAGTAGACTTTTATGATGGAAATGTTCTGAATTGGGCATTTTTGTCATTATTGGTTCATGCATTTTGTTTCACTGGAAAAATGTTCAAAACAATACATTTAAAATGTGCTCTAACAAGTGTGCTATATTATTCAAGGAATATAATTTAATACAGTCAGGAAGGTGTATCAAAGAACACATGTATGTTTCATGTGCAAGGGGCCTATGATTTGAAAACAGCCCAAAGGTAATCTTGATCCACCACTGGCCAGATGCATTTTCTTTGAATGTGGGTTTCAATAAACATACTGACTACTACACTCATACGTGTTAACACTCTGGCTGTTCTCTCAAAATGGCACTGCTGCCTGCATGTGCTCACTATTTATATGCATGTGCCTACGCTTGGAAATGCTTCTTGAAGTTACAACACATGCTCTGTTCTACATCCTCCCTCTTTGAGAAATAGGTCATACACTAAATGACAGCATTCATTGACATGCAATTACACAGAAATGATCCTTTGACATGCAGTTATACAGAACTAATTCTTTGACATGCAATAATACAAAACTAAACACATATAAAACAATCATGTCCAGGATGCTATGTATTTTACACTAGGTTTAGAAATATGACGCGATCATGTAACATAAAAATCAGAATTGGATCTAGCAACGGGGACTGTCTTCAAGGAATGTTCCACTTTGGGGATATCTGGGGCATCATCAGGAACAGGAATATGTACTGAGGCATGTTCTTCTTCAATATGAACATGGTCTGGGCTGCTCTGAGATCTAGAGTCTGTATCACATGTACTATGCTGCGATATCAATTCAGACACTGGAAGGAGATGCCTGCGGTTTCTCCTGTATTCTGTACCCTCAGATTGCACTAAGCAGGCTCTGACCTCAGCACATATACCTGTCACTTGACCAGTTCCATCAAAGCCTTTCACCATTTTCATTCTGTCTGTCCTTCTTTCAACAGATGAAAAAACCTGCTCGTTTTATCACAGCTGGACGTCTGAAAGGAATGCTTCTTAATGAGTTGGGCTTTGATTGCTCTGGTGTTTTTAACATTAGACACCAACAGACTAGAACTGATAGGCAAGGCTGTTCTGGTTTTCCTAAATAGAAGTCTCTGAGCAGGCAATCCAAATAGGTTGTTATGGGGTATATTTCAAAGATTGAGTAAATTCAAGAAGATACCAGTATTGTTATGCTTTAACCTCTCTAGTAATTGTTTTGCACTCTGTACTGCAAGTTCAGCCAGGCCATTTGACTGTGGGTATTCCAGACTGCTAGTAATGTCCCACTCTTTTGCAAATTTCTGAAATAATTGACTGGTAAACTGGGTACCATTGTCATAAATAACTTTGTGTGGACTACCATGGACTGAGAAACTACATTTCAACTTAGTAATAACAGTACTGGATGTTAGGTTAGGTAGCAAATCGATCTCAAACCAGTTTGAATAAGAGTCTACCAACACTAAGTAATGCCGATTGTTTCACTCAACTATCTCAGTGGCTACTGTTGACCAAGGTAGTTCAGGAATCTGGCTTAGCTGAAGTGGTTCTTTTTGTAAATGTGGTTTAGTACTATTGCATACTGAACAAGATGAAAGTACTTTATCAATGTCTTTTGACAGAGAAGGCTAAACTACTAGTCCTCTTGCCCTTCTTTTGGTAGCTTCAGAACCTGTGTGGCCACAATGCAAAATCTGAATGTATTCATGTTGTAAGGAAGTAGGAACAATAACATAAGGACCTTTTAAAATGATACCATCTTCTATCAGCATCTCATCTCTGTAAGGAAAACAAGGTTGCACTTCTGGCAGTACAGAAGATTGCTTTGATGGCCATCCAACATTGATGAAGTGGTTGAGCTTCTGCAAAACTGGATCAGTTTTTGTATGATCTCTCAGCTCATCAAGTCTCAGTGTAGAACAATTACACACTTCCATGACATCAAAGTCAATGTTCTCTGCATCAAGCTGTTCTGTTGTATTTCTGGGTGATCTAGATAAGGTATCAGCCACATAAAGAAGTTTGCCTTTTGTATAGACTATTTTGAAGTTGTATGTTTGTAATCTGAGCATCGTTCTTTGTAGTCTTGCTGGAGCTGTATGCAGAGGCTTTTTTAAAATAGTCAAACTCAAAAAAGAGGCCAGCACCAAAGGATGAAAAAAAAAAATATATATATATATATTAATATAATAATATATAAACCATAAATCAAACCGGTTTCGGCCCCAAGGCCTTCATCAGTGATACACTCATAACATTCAAAGAATATTTAAATAGTATTCTGAATACAATAATTGAGCAGATTAATCAGCATTTAAAGACACAGCTCAGTATATAGATTCATATACATTATTTATACAAACCACCATTCAAAGATGGTCATTCAGGCCAGGGGAAAATAAACCCCCTAATTTAATAATCCAAGCCTTCTCCTTATTATTCAATATACTGTGCCATCCCATTTTCCTGGATCTGTCTCCCCAAATTTTGTCTATAACAGTAAAATGAAATTTGGCTGTTTTATGGCTTCAAACATATTTGTAAAGGGTGTTAGTCAGACGCCGGTTTCTTATGTCACTGAAATGTTCAGAAATTCTGATCCTGAGTGGCCTAGACGTCTGTCCCACATAAAAGGCGGAACAGGAGCAGGTGGCCAAATAGACCACCCAGTCCATCCCACAATTACCAAAACATTTAACCTGGTAAACATTACTAGTATTCCTACTAGAAAATTCCTTGGTTTTAAGCATATGTGTACAGAATGAGCAGTGTCCACAGGGAAAGGACCCCATCAATTTATCCCAGTTAATGTAGTTTGTTGACCAAAAGCAGGCTTATTAAATCCAGATTTAAAATGACTAAGGTATGACCCCAAATTACGACCCCTACGATAGGAAAATAAACACTCTGGCGGTAGTATCCCGGCTAGCTCTTGGTTAGCCAAAAGGATATTCCAATTGTTTTTGATAATATTTCTAGTCACATTAATGTTTCTTTCATATGTAGTCACAAACCTAATCACCTCCTGTTCTGTACCTGATCTCACCCTATATTCCAATAATTTGGCTCGATCCTAATCCTGAGCCCAATTACTGGCTGTCATAATATGCCCCTGGCTTATATCCACGATTACGAAACCTTTTTATGAGGTCCTGTTGATGGTATTCGTAGGTACCTTGATCCGAACAAATCTTGCTGACTCTCAAAAATTGAGATTTGGGTATATTTCTGATAGTATGAAGGGGGTGTAAACTAGTAGCCTCCAATAAGCTATTATATTGGGGGTATTTATGAAACACTTGAGTAGACAACGTATGATCAGAATTATGTGTTATTCGGACATCCAAAAAATAGATCTCCTGATCATGCATGTTGAGTGTAAATTCCATCCCCCATTTGTTCTCATTTAGATATTGGACAAACTCTAGTAAATATGTAACATCACCCCACCAGATCAACCAACAATCATCAAGGTACCTACGCTAAATGTCCATCTCCCCTAAATAAATATTATGTGATGGATCATAAATAAGAAATTTCTCTAGGTACCCCATAAAAAGGTCTGCATAAATGGGGGCGAAAGAAGCCCCCATCGCAGTTCCTTGTGTTTGCCAGAAACAGTCAGCTTGAAAATAAAACACATTCTTAGCAATATATGTTCAGCCATACAAATTAACAAGGTGTTGAAGCCGGGTGGATAGATGTCTGCCTTGTCAAGCCAATATTTTAAGGCCTCCAGTCCAGCCCAATGGGGGATGTTTGTATAAAGAGTGGTAACATCTAATGTGCACATCATCCAACCCGGATCCAACTGAGAATCAGACAAAATCTGGAGGAATTCGGTGGTGTCTTTCAATCTAGCACGGACCATCTTTAGTAGAGGCTGTAAATACTGTGTAAGATATACTGAAAGGGGTTCCATCAATGAACCCCTACCAGATACTATAAGTCTGCCTGGTGGTTTCTCCAAACATTTATGAATTTTAGGTAGCAGATATAAAACCTGCCTCTATGGATCATCCACCACCAGTTGGTTCGTTCCCTCATCAATAATGCCCTCTTCAACAGCTGGTTTCAAAAAGGAATCTATTTCACTTTTGAACTGCATAGTATGGTCAAGCGGCATAGACATATAGTATCTGGAATCATGTAACTGTCTATAGGCCTCATTCAAATAATATTGAAAGTCCATGATCACCACTGCTCCTCCTTTGTCCGCAGATGTAATAACAATATTAGATTTATTTTTCAAATTTGTCAAGGCTACTTGTGCCTCTTCAGATAAATTGTGACCTAACATACAGGAATCATTTAATTTAAAATGCAGATCTTTGAGACAAGATTCCTGAAACACAGACAAAAATGTATCCATAGGAGATTGAAAATTGGATTTCCGAAACCGAAAATCCCAACTAGTCCGACTGTTATCTTGTCCACCAAAAAATAATTTTAAATTCAGCAGACGGCAAAATGCCAATACATCATTGACTACAGTGTCTTCATTCACAAAGAAGCCAGGAACATATGATAGTCCTTTATTCAATAATTTTATTTCTACATCAGTCAGGTTCACAGAGGAGATGTTGTGCACATTTGAGACTTCAGTTACTGGGGTATAAGAACCTGTAACAGTGTTTCCACATTTTTGACTCCTTCTATGTTTTCTACCACCCCTGTGTTGTTTATTTCTAAAGGGTCATCCAAACCTCTAGATTTCTTATGTACTGGGGACCCCTGAGTGAGTACTTGTTCAATTTCAGTAGCAGACGAACCTTCCTCTGATGTACTACTATAGTCAGTCTTAGATCTCTTTAAGATCAGTCTAGGTCTCTACTTCCTAAGCTTCCCCACACCAGGCTGCCCGTCAAAAAATCTTACAATTTTTCTTGGTCCAAAAGGTTTGCCCTTGTCATAATCTGTCAAATCTCTTTGAAATTTGTGTATTTTTTTTTAGTTATGAAAGTTTTTTCCAAGGATAACAAATCCTGGGAAAGTTTGGTCAAACATAACTTATACTGGGGTTGTCCATCAAAAGCTTTCACTTCCTCACAAATTTGTTTAATCTCATTAGTGTTAGTTAATATAATACATTCATAATAGGAAGACAAAACATTAACAAAGGACACTGTAGCTTGTTGTTGCACAGATGCCCACTCTTCCAACAATATATCATCTGGGGCAGTAACAAAGGGTTGTGTATGAATCCTTAATCCCCTTGGTGTAATATTTTTGGCTTGGTATGCCCGAAACAATTTTAAATGCCAGACATTAGTCCTGAGTGAGGACATGCTTTTGGTAAGCTTTCCAAACAAATCCCTACAAATATTGTCCAGGCCCCTGAAATTGCTATCAGTACTTTCATTATAATCCATAAGCCCAAAAACTTGCACGTCATCCTTATCGGATGACAATCTCTGTAAAATGGACACCAGATCCATGGTCTTTTAAATAATGTCATGTGTGAAAAATGGGCAAATGGTACATAATACCCCTTGATCACTTCAAAGTGGTATATGCAATCACAAAGTTATTCACAACACAGTATAAGTAGATCCAATTTCAACTAAATACACTGATTTAATGACTCACTTAGTGACTAGAGGTTGATGATCAGTTTCGATTTGGATAGCTCAGCCATAAATACAATCATGAAACTTCGAACATATGAATACAATTGCCAAAAGTTCCTTCTCAATTTAAGCATACTGCATTTCAGTTTTGGTAGAAATTCTAGACACATAGGCAACTGATCTGCCCTCTTGAAGAATAACTGCACCAAGACCAAACTTTGAAGCATCACAGGAAAGAACTACTGGTTTGTAGACATCATAGTATCTCAATGTATGTGGATTGGCAATTTGCTGTTTGAGGTTATCAAATGCTCTCTGGTGATGATCCAACCATGACCAAGCAACATTTTTGCATATCAGCTCTCTTAAAGATGCTGATAACTCACTAAATTCTGCCATAAATGTGCCCAAATAGTTAACCATACCAAGGAAACACTGTAGGGCTTGGACATTGTCTGGAGCTAGCATCTCAAGAATGGCTGCTTGTTTGGAAGGGTCTGGTCATAAGCCTGTACTGGTAAATAAATGACCTACATAGTTACTTCTTGTAGCCTAAATTTACATTTCAGAGGATTGAGCTTCAAGTTCACTTCACACACTCTGTCCAGAACTTTCCTGAGGATTCTCTCATGCTCTGCTTCTCCATTACCTCCAACCAGTAAATCACCCACTATTATAGTACATGGATAACCCGAAAAAGATTTCACTGGCAGAATTTATTTCAAAAAGCATTCTGAGAAATCTGTATCTACCAAATGGTGTGCTGAATGTAGTCAGTAGTGAAGATTTGTGATCAAGCATTACTTGCCAAAATGAACTCTTTGCATCAAAGACAGAAAAAACAGTGACACTTGCCATGAGGGCAGCAACCTCCTTGACTGTATGCTTAGGATGATGAGGTCTCTTTAATGCCTTGCTCAAGTCTCTCGGGTCAATGCATATTCTTATTTCATCTGAGCTTTTCTTATGAGCAACTACCATGGAAGACACCCACTCAGTTGGTTCTGTGACTGGACAAATCACACCTTGCTCCACCATCTTATCTAACTGGACCTTGACTTTGGCCTGCATAGCTATCGGAACTCTCCTTGCTGGTCTGACCACTGGACTGACCTCTGGATTTACTTTCACAGAGTACACAACCAGAAGTTTGCCTAGCTTGTTGTCAAAAACATCAGCATACTCTGAGGAAATAGCATCAGTGAAGCTGGAACTAGGACATGTGCTTACATGGTGGACGTCTTTGGTAAAAGAAAGCATTTTCATTCTTAAACTGTCTCTCAGACCTAATAATGATTGTACAGGTCTTGTGACTACGTAGAATTGCAAGTTGTAACTGTTCCCAGCTGAATAGCATGAAAGCACTACTGACCCTTTGGTTTGAATTTCTTCACCTCCATAAGCAAAAAGCTTTGCACAATTATCCAAATTAAGTTGTTCACCAGCTCTCACTCTAGCAAATGTTTCTGCTGACACAACATTACACTTTGAACCAGTGTCTGCTTTGAGCTCCATGGGTTTACCATTGATCAGGACAGCACAAAACACGCCGTTCTTTGCCAACAAAATTACTGCGTTAACCTTTTCACCAACCTCTGATTCACCATCTACATAGAAAGTAGGGTTGCAGCTTTCTACATGATCAACTTCCTTTTTTGAGTGACATTTCTTAATAAGTGAGTGAGGCTTGCTTGATTTTCAAAACTTTTGAAAGTGGTTACACTTTTTATGCTTGCGGCATTGCCAATCAAATACTAAGCACGTCTCTCTTTTAGACTCATGATTGGCACTACAGTTACAACAGTTAACAATAAGACTTGACTTGGGTTTTGCTGATTCACCCTTATACTGCATTGAGCATGTCCGTTTTGCTGAGCTAGTCTTAGAAGTTGCTGGAAATCTGTCATGGCCTGCAGTTGTCATGTGCTTAGGCCTGCTTCTGCTAGCCATGTGCTGCATGCTGTCTACTCTTGCTCCAGAGGCTGCTAAAACCATGCTCTTATCACTTGCAAGCATGTTTGTGTGCCTTTCTGTGACCTCATGAATCTGACAAATCTCTATAGCTTTGCTCTAATGTCAAATCACTGTCACAAAGCAAAATCTTTTTCACTTTAGCATTATTAATGACACATGCAAGCCCGTCCTTTATTAATTCATCTTTCAAATCACCAAATCTGCATGTTTTCGCTTGATTTCTCAAGTCAGTGATATAAGCTGCAAAAGTTTCTCCTGGCTTTTGGTCTCTTGTATAAAATAGGTGCCTCTCTAATGTAACATTTCTCTGGGGGTTGCACATTCCTCTAAATTTACATTTCAAGCACTCAGGGTCCTCTCTTGATTTAGCCAGTACAACAATATGCAGTTCCCCCCTCTCCTGCATATACTACTGGTGCATACACAAATGAATGCTCTCTTTCAATGGCTTCTGACCCCCACTAAGTTAAGCAAAATAAATGCCCTCGTGCATGCATCTTTGTCAGATAAAGCTGCTTGTATGAAAATATCATATTCCTGCTCAAATACTCTCCAATTATCTGCAATATTATGATCAAACTCAAGTGGACTGGGTCTGAAAAATGCCTCTGCAATATCAACACACAGTAGTGAAGGTGCTTGAAATTATGTATGAACATGCAAACACATATAAATGCCAGAACTTGTAATTATGCCCAATAGCACAACAGACTCTTTGAAACTGCACTTTGCTAAATAAGTCGCTATAGCACAAGAATACTTTAAAATCATTGTACTTTGTGAAACCACCCTTTATCAGTGTAAGAAATATTTAGAAATTACTGTACTTTGTGAATGAACTGTACACAGCACAAGAAGCTCTGAGTAAAAAACACTTCGAAATGAATGCACTTTGCAAATGAACTGTATACAGTGCAAGAACTTTTCAAAATGGCTGTACTTTATGAAATAACTCTGTACTGTGTAAGAAACACTTTGAAATGGTGGCACTCTGCAAATAAATGTACACATCACAAGAAACTTTGCGAAATGGCCATACTTTGACTGCACCTTTGCAAAATAATTGTACTTTGCACACAGTAAACTATTTGAAATAGCTGCACTGTAATAAAGCACACTCTGCAAACACTTTGCACACTCTGAGATACTTCAAACAACTCTAGTTATGCTCTGAATGGCTTTGGTTAATGTGAAATAATGGATTATGCCAAAACACAGTCATTTACTAACAAACATGCATTTGCCTTGCTTTTCTAAGCTTATTTTACCCTTTTATTGCACTCGTTATGGCTATTTAATCTCTTATCATACTCATATTTTTTTGTGCTTGTTTTACTTTAAACACACTCGTTATGCAAATCACATGCAATTCTGAATCCCATATAAGTATTTCTGATAGTTTTATCAAATATCTTGGTTTTGAACACTTCATTTAATTAAAAATGCATTTTGTGCCTTTCATTTGATTAATAATACGTTTTGTGCTACTCATCTGATTAATAATGCATTTTATACCTTACAAATGCTCCATATTGTTTTCTCTGCAAAATAAATCATAAACCAAGTTTTGGTTACCTGAAATTCATTTCCAGCCCCTTTTAATCGTTTGAGCACTATATCACCCAACCTGCTCAATATACCGTCACCGTCAACTCTGCACCAAAAGACTGGAAGAAGTTGCACTCTTAATCCCGGTTCTGATACCATGTCACTTGTCTGGTCAGGATAAAACAGATGAACAGTTGTGGGTTCAGTTCAAGCAGCTTTATTATATACAAACACATTAAGACTGAGGCTTAGTAACTTAAACTTAAATAAACTTAAAACAGACTGACTACTACACTCATGCATGTGAACACTCTGGCGGTTCTCTCAAAATGGCACTGCTGCCGCCAGGTGCTCACTATTTCTATGCACACGCCTACACTTGGAAATGCTTCTTAAAGTTACAACATATGATCTGTTCTACAGTAGTACAAGTCAATTTTGACACAGGTTTAGTAGTGGCATCTCCTTGAGCGCAACCTATTCTAAAACCATCCCTGCTCATAGGTGTACACAGAAGGTCACTGTAGCTTGTGTGGGGAGCTGGGAATGATGTCATTACTTCTTCAACTTTATTAGATTCAATGTAACTGAAAGCGCTTATCCGTTTATGTATAAATTTGCCATTTAATTTTGCCTCTGTGTTTCCTGGCTAGTTCTGCTTGATGTTTTCTTTGCTGAGATTCATGTGATATTCCTTTATCACTTTATTTCTTTAACTTTCCTCCCAAACCTCAGAAGTCGCTATTGTTGTGTTGGGCTGGGGACAGTGTAGTCATTTTTTTTCTTTAACTTCCTCACAAACCTCAGAGGGTGCACAGAGAGTCAACTCAGCTTTTACAGGAGCAGTGTACTGACTAAAAGTAACAAGTTAGAAACATTACAGCATTTTTTTTTTCATTTCCTCACAATCAATAAATCAGATGCATATATGGGTGCCTATCTTTTGTGGAAGGATAAAGAAGCATTCCGTTTATGTATGGCTGACAGAAAATATGTTTTTTTGTTTGTCTGACATTAGAGGGGGAAGGTGGCTGTCTTTTGCTGGAAGGGGCGAGTTGACATGCATATGTATGTGTGTATATATGTATGCGTGTGTGTTTATATATATATATATATATATATATATATATATATATATATATATATATATATATATACGGGTCTACTTCTAAAGTTCGAAGTTTTAAAACTTTGAATTTCTTATGGTTGAGACCATAACATCAAGGTTTTGAAACTTCAAATCATTTAAATGGACATTGCTGTACAGTGCAGAATGGTATATTTACCATTTTCCTCACTGTAGTACAATCTCAGAGTTGGTATATTTAATTAGTAGAGACATTTTTTTTTGTTTTTATTTTTTTAGTTACATTTCAAAGTTGCAAAACTTCAATCTTATGGTCTCAACCATAAGAAATTCAAAGATTTTTGAAACTTCGAAATTTAGAAGTATATATATATATATATATATATATATATATATACACATACTTATATAAACACACACACACACACACACACACACACACACACACACACACACACACACATATATATATATATATATATATGTGTGTGTGTGTGTGTGTGTGTGTGTGTTGATATATATATATATATATATATATATATATATATATATATTTTTTTTTTATATATATGCATATATATTAGCAGCAACTTTAAATATATGATTTTGGTCATTTGTCCTTTAATTTTCATCCCAATTTAACACCAGCTGACAGAGGTAATCCAGAGGGCTCGCATGATGTCTGGTATCCCACATGTGACCTAGAGGGTGACAGGACTAACAAGAGACAGAGTAGCAAATCTAGGAGTCTCTCCCTCTCTCTTTCTCCGATACCTTCCCTGTGGGGAAAATAAAGGCACCTTGTTGAAGTTTCCAGTAGTTTATTCAGTTATGCAAGTAGATGGACGAGTGCTCGCTAAAGTGGTTTTATCTGGACTAATCCTTTCTACTGTGTTTGAATTTAACACCAGATGGGGATGCACAGAAAGTGTCTACCATTTTTTAAGGTGCTTTAGGGAGGCAAGTATTATTTCCTAATATGATTAATGTAACCCCACATGCATTTGTCTTCTTTATTCTTATTAATCTTTGGATACAACTCATTTCCTCCTTCAATAAAAGAGTACAATTGAATTTCTTTTCTTATGGATGATTTTTGTTTATGTCTTCATAAAATCAGAAGGTTGGAAAAAACACTGAAATACACCCCAGAGCATTTATTACTAAATGCCTTCTGGGTGTCTAGAGGCCACTAGACCGCCAGCTTAATTTAGTTATTACAGTGTAGCTTTGGTCAGTTAGGGTGGGTTAAAAGGTGAAAAATCAAAGTTGATAAGCACAACTGATTTACTTCCCTTAATCATGATTTTGTTCAGGCCATCGTTGGATGAAAAAGCTGTTTAAAAATGAAAAATGTTCCTCAGAGCATCTAGAACCCCAGCTAAATGCAGTTGTTACTTAAATTAAAGTAAATTAGTTATTTACTAATAAAGAAACTGCAAATTCAACATATCCTGAATTGGAATTTTCACTTGACTTACTAAGTTTAAAAAATGTATTTGAGCAGACAAATTCATTTTTTATTTATTTATTTTTTATAACAGTTAATACCAGTACTAGGTTCATATTGTTTTAAATCTGGGGAGTATTTTTGTTTTGTTATTTTAATGAGAACACGTGGAAGAACACTTGGTAGATAGTCTCTTACACTGTTTGTTTTTTTGGGCTAAGTGTGTGACACTTGGCTTACTGACTGTTTAGGGGAATCTGTGGATTTTGTCTTGTTGTCCCAGAATCATGCACCAAAAATGCATCCTTACTGTATTGCAAGATTTTTAAGTTACACAAGTACACTTTATTATGATACAAAGCAGTCACTTGACCCCACTTGTAATCAATAACCACGAGTAACTCCATTGTAGTAAATGGAATGCAGCCTGTTTTTGATGTTTTCAGTTTCAAACTGATTCAAACATAAAACTACAATTTGTGAGCTAAAGTAGATAACAGTTTGCAGCAGACTATTGGTGTAGCACCCTGCTCACAATGTATCCCCCCACAACTCCAAAACATGCATCTTTCTGAGCAATACACTTTCTTCAGTACTGAACAAAGTAACAAAATGGCAGTTTTCCAGCATTCAGAAAATGTTGTGTCTTTTGGCTTTTCCCGGTTAGGGGTCACCACAGCGGAACTCCGGTCCGCTAATGATTGGCAGTAGATTTTTATGTGCCGAGTTGCCAGCCCTGACGCACAGCCTTCAACGAAGGTATGCCCATTCATGCATGTCTCCACACAGAAGACGCTTTAGTTGAGAATCGAACAGGACAACGTCTTACTGTGAGGCGACACCGCTACCGCAGCACCACCACCGCAGTCATGTCAACTTTGTAATAAAGTCTGTACTATGCCTTCACTCTGTACTGTTTCATGAAATATCAAAAAGCATCAGTCTAATCTCAAAAATAATCAAAACAGAACTTAGAACCACAGTACATTTTCTTTTATAGGGCCATAGAGAACAAAAGCATAACACAGTAATTAGTACAGGCTACCCAAATGGACAGATGCAAATGAGCTAAGTAATTATTTGGCAATGATATTACTTGTAGATCTGCCAGCAGCACAACACTGGAAACAGTAAATCCATTTATGCAACACGTTTTTATGTAGCCTTATGTGAAGTCCTCAATTAAAGCAAGCAGAAGCAGAAATAATCACATCTGAAATCACACTGCCACACAGCATTCACTGCTCACACTATATAGCTCTTAACTTCTTTGATCAAGGAGATATAAATCCAAAGATAATGGGGGACAAAGGCCCAAAGGGTGAGCAATAAGAGATTAACATATATCATTACTGACTGATTGCAATCCTCAGTGATGTACCAGAAAATCCAAAATTTTATGAGAGACAGGATAGAAATATGAGGGAAAATCAGGATTGTCCTATAAAATCAGAGACATTTGAGAAGAATGCCACACTGAGAACAAGAGACTGGCTGCAGCACATGCAGGGCATCTGACTGGCCCAGAAAGTTCCAGTTCCAAAAGAAACACCAGCACTGAGGAAGCTCAATCTTCTAGCCCTCAAAGATCACTTAACTGTCACAGTTCTAACATTTTCTGTTCTGCTTCTATTTCAAAGTGTCTGAATGAAAATAAAACTCGAAGGAATGTGCAGTACCCGTTTTCAAACTCATCACAGCGATGCAAAACATCAGGAGCATCTGCTACTGCTCCCTTTAGCTCTAAAGAGATCCAGGAAGCCAGTTTGTCAATTGACTGTACAACTGAGTCAATGGAAGACTGGAAATTTGGAGCCATCTGTTGTCAAAACAAAACAGCAATGAGGTTGCAGTTTTGGAGGGTGAATTTGGAGTGACCTACTGAATGTGGAGCAGCAGAGTGGTATCTTTGGAAAGCCTAGTATCTGAGGTAATTGCACCTTGAGAGGAAGTCCATCAGTCTGCAAAAAACAGACTGGACATGGCTGAGAAAAACAAAATAAAAGAGATGGATTTGAGGGTTAATAGATATAAAAAGGAAGTTAGGCATTTTAAAGGTACACTTAAATTTATATATAAAAAAGGTAGAAGATTTTGATGGCACTAGGCATTATAAAGGCGCACTTAAATTTATATAAAAAAGGTAAAAGACTTAGAAGGGCATCTAAGGAAAGGACATTTCAAAATATTAGAACTGGCCAAAGGGAAGAAGTGTTCTAATATGGTACATGTTTTAGAGGAAATGGATTGCAGAATTTATTAAAATTAACTCCAATTGTTGACTTCCATGGTGGTGCAGCGGTAGTGTTGTTGCTCACAGCAAGAGGTTCTCCCGTTCGATTCCTGGCTGGAGTGCGGGGAGTGCCTTCTGTGTGGAGTATGTATGTCCTCCCCATGGTTGGGTGGGCGTTAGAAAGACATGCATAAATGGGTGTGCCTTCATTGAAGATTGAACGTCGAGCTGGCACCTCGACGTTCGTGAAAATCAACTGCCAATCATTAGTGGAGCGGAGTTCCGCTGTGGTGACCCCTAACTGGGAAAAGCTGAAAGACAACAACAACATTAAAATTAACTCCAATTAAATCAATCAAAAAGAATACGGAACAGGAGAAATGGCTACACAAAGAAAGAGACCTAGGCACATAATTATGAAATTTCATTGCTATAGAACTAAAGAATGGTTGGAACAACAACAGTTTTGACTTTAATATTTGCAGGACATAAAGTGAGGCTGGTAGAAGATTTAATAACAAGTATACATTACAAAATAATTTAAATGTTCCCTATATTTGACAACATGAGAAGAAACAAGTGTCTGGTAAAAATGAAATGCCATGCAACCCTGGCTGTGGTATGAAAAGCATCCCAACTGCCAGTAGAAAAGCTTGGCAGAGGTGGTCATTTGTTGCCAAAATGTTACACAGGGACATAAGGAATGATGGTGGAGAGGGTGTAATGATGAATTAGCCCCTATGAAGTATCAGAACCCATAATAAAGAAGGAGAAGGAGGTGTTGGGGGGTTGACAGATACTTCCATACATCTTAGAAAGCAATTAGTATATGAAAAAGAAGTGTTAAAGAGGTAATACCCCCCAAAGATATGTTGACTATTTAGACAGATTACTATCAAAGGGTCAGCACAAGGCATGAGTCAGTTTGTACTCAATTACTTTTATCCCCAAGAGGTAAATGTAAGTGCCAGCATTGTGGAGTATGAATTGTCTGGGGGTCTGAAAGCAAAGGACTGGCCAAGTTGACATGTTCCAGTAGACAGAGATATTACCAACTAGAGTAAAAAGGCTCAGTTGTGCTTGAGACCAGAGGTAAGTATTGCCGCTGCAGCAAGTAGTTGCTTAAGGTAATAATGTTCCATGATTTGGAAAGAGTTACCTTATATGGTGCCCCTATTAACCTCTGCTTTCCTGCCTGTTTTCTTCATTATTGTTTCTTGAGCTTCAATAAACCACAATGAGGGCAAAAATGAGGAAACCAGTTTCAGCCAGATGCAGAAAGTTGTTGGAGAATGGCAGCTGTGGGAAGAGATGAGAAGATTTGTGCATCCAAGGAGATGTTCAAAACTTTTTGTAGGAATGTATGTTTTTGAAAAGTCAGTGGCTATGGACAATTTTGTGATCTGAGTTAAATGTTCATGTTTGATTCTTAGTGGGAAATGCAAAGAACTGTGCACAGAACCAAGAGGGACAGCTGAACTGTGAGCATAAGACATGAGTAATTATTCCTACACTGGGTTGTCCCTTAGTCTTATAATCGTGTGATTATTTATATATTTGACTTTGATTTTTATATCCTGGAATGATTTTATGGACATTGATTCTCATGGTGAGCAACTGAAGATGAAAAAACTGATATGTTTATAGAGGTATTCTGTTTGAAGTGTATATATTTTTTGGGGGTAAGGATTAAAAAGAAGAGTATAATTTCTTGAGTCAGCATAATATGTAAATATTTATGATGTAACAAAGACCGGATCTTTTTGAAAATTTAAGGTTATATTGATTCTGTTTACAGTTGAATATGAGGATTAGATCGGGTAAATGAAAAGTCAATTTCACATTTAGTATTCATGTCTGTGGCTTAGTATGTTTGTTTTTATAAATACAGATATTATATATATTATAGTGTATTGTTAGCATGTTTTGGAGTGAGCATTTTATGTCTTATGTATGAAAGTAAATTTGGATTAATAGGTACCTAGAAAATCAAAGTTTACACAAAAGTATAAGCATTTAGACCCCCCCCCCATTTATGCTGCAGTGCAATGGCAGGGTTGGAACATGAATCCAGTTGCCTGGTGTCTGAATAGAACACAGTTTCTGATCGTCCAGTATCAAAGATGAGTTTAGAGTGCTACATGTTGAACCAAATGACACTGCCAGAACCATATGGTGGATTTAATAAATAAAATGTTGGACGTGGGCATTATGCCTGCGTCTGTGCTGGAAGCTCTAATAGTGTTTCTTTCCAAAGGGAAGTATGATCTGGGGGGACTCAAAAATGGTCACTCAAAATCAATGTGCAACAGCAGTGTGAAAATTATGGCAAGTGTCTTGGCTGCTGGATTAGTAAGTTTTGTGAAAGGTTATGTATCAGGGGAGATTACTTGAAATATTACTAGATTTTGTTGCATTAACTGA
The DNA here is from genome assembly GCF_019279795.1 of Protopterus annectens. Taxonomy (NCBI): domain Eukaryota; kingdom Metazoa; phylum Chordata; order Ceratodontiformes; family Protopteridae; genus Protopterus; species Protopterus annectens. Next base: position 433,678,015 of record NC_056748.1, on the reverse strand, counting down.
AAGGGAGGGAAATGAGAAAGCAAATACAGTTTTGCTTGATATTCAGAAAGCATGTGATGTAGTAAGTTGGGAGTGCTTATAGAAATAGTGGGGCATGTTGTGAGGAGTGGGAGATTTTTGGCAGGAGTTAAGGTATTGTAGTTATTGTACAGGGATCCAGCTATGTCAGTTGCAATTAATATGACTGTATCAAAGAGGGTATGGCTAAAAAAGGGTGCAAGGTGGTGCTGTCCCTTTCTCCAACCATATTTATCTTGGTGAAGAAAAAGTTAATGCAAAGAGGTAAAACTTATTTAAGGGAGATTTGTGGAAAGAGGTAGCATGAATTTATTTTAAGATGACTGCATGTTGCTTTTAGGAGTCATTGTACCTTTACTGCCAAATATTATAGAAAGTTTAAAAAAATTGGTATGAAACAGACCTTCAACACCGCACCAAAAAGTCATTGGTAAGTCCTTTGGGGAAAGAATGAAAGGTTAATTGGAATACAGAACTACCTAAAGTGTGTTGGGGGTGTTGGTTGAGAAATACCTGGAGATTCCATTTTATTCAACTATGAAAAAGATTTGAACCAATAATTAGTTACTTCCAATAAAAATAGTATTAGTGTGGTGATAAGTCTGGTACTAATAAAATAGATTTGATATTCAACAAGAAAAAGCAACCAGAACCATGAACAGGTGAAGTACACATAGTATAATAAAGATCTAAAAACAGTAAAACGCAAGTGCAGAGACATTTTCATCCTAAGGCTTCATCAAGCAGATAACAAATGTAGCTCTTGCAACACAATTATATTATTAATGAACCAGTCATGTGATAGAGTAGCAGTTAACAGAATTGATTATGTAACTGTCTTAGATAAGGTTTTAAAGTAACCATTTCATTAAGCCTGGGGTATGTGATCTTCAAATCTGAAAATTCACTTCAGTTCTTCATGCTCAGTGGCAAGTCTAATGTCACCTCCCCTCAGTGTTTGTGACAATGTTTTTAATAGTAAGAATTTAAAGATGTGCGTTGAGTCTGTTCCATTAATATGCTTATATAATGAATTGGTAACAACTTGCCTCTTAATGTCTGAAAAGTGCTGACTGATTCTTTCTTTTAATTTTCTGTTTATTTTACCTATGTATTAGGATTTGCATTTACAACAAAAAGCTAAGTAGATGAGGTTACACATATTAGAATTGCCATTTGCATGCAGGGTAAAAGGTTTCCCACTTAAAGGATGTTTAATAAATTTTTCAGTGTAGATGGACTAACATAGACCCCATTCAAGTCATAACTACTTATAGATCCCCCTCCATGAACCATGATGCACATGAGGCCTATTTGACCAAACTGGAGTCAATCCAAATATTGCCAAACACTCTGGTCATGGGAGATTTCAATTATCCCACCATCAACTGGGCAACCCACTCTAGCCCTAACTCACTAGCACAAAAGTTCCTTGACTTTGTTAACTCAAATACCCTGGAACAAATTGTTCAAACCCCAACAAGAGGAACAAACATAGTAGACCTGGTCCTTACTAATATGCCAAACAGATGTACCACTGCAACTGTCGGACCCTCATTAGTTAAATCTGACCACAAATTAGTCAGCTTCGAACTGACACTAACACCAGAACTCATAAAGGGTGAAGTAAGACTCAAAAACTTCACCAAGGCAAACTATACCCTGCTAGGGGCAGGTATAAGAGTATTCCAAGCCCCACATCCAGCTGGAAGTGGTAACTACACCAAAGTTTACACTAAAGATCTGTACAATCACTTGTATAAATGTATAGACTTAGGTGCTCCAGAGAGAATCAAAGCCGGAGTCCCAAATAAAAAGAAGCTGCACTGGTGGGCATCCAGCTTCAACAAACTTTACAAGAAAAGCAAAAAGTTGCTGTCTTTTAAGAAAATTAAGGTGAGGCCTCAACAATGGAAAAGCACCCTCCTCAGCCTCAACAGGCAAATAAGACAACATGTCAGATATTCTAAGGGTAACTTTGAGAAAAACTTAGCAATCACAGCTAAAGATAATCAAAAGGCCTTTTACAGCTACGTATGCGGCCTAAAAGGTTGGACCCAAGCATGTGCTAACTAGTGACTAACGGTATCACACACACACACACACACACACACTGATCCCATAGAGATAGCAAACCTGCTGGTGGACAGATATGGCAAAAAATTCACTACCTTATCCCTTCTAAACTTATCACAAACATTGCCCCCAACCCCCCCCCCACCATACATATCTAAAGAACAGGTCAGTAAAGCCTTGTCTAAGGCAAAAAAACACAGCCTTTATGTGGCCAGACGGAATCCCAGACTAAGCAAACTAAAACTAGCATCAACATTAAGTACCCTATTCAGTTACAGCATAACCACAGGCTATGTTTCTGTGGAATGGTGAACAACAACAGTTATCCCCCTCCACAAAGGTGGCTTAGCAACTGGCCCAGGGAATTATAGACCCATAAGTCTGACCAGCCTCATCTGTAAAGCCATGGAACGTATCATCACGGACCACATAAATAAAGACATAGGCAACCTCAAAACCCTGGATCCGACCCAATTCAGCTTCATCAAGGGTATATCCTGCCAGTTAAACCTGGTAGCTGTCTTTGAAAATGTGACTAGGGCCATTGACGAGGGCAAATCTGTGCACATAGCATACCTCGACTTGGCCAAGGCCTTCGACACAATCCCACACTCTAAACCTAGAAAACTGAATGTAAACCCCTTTGTTGTAAAATGGGTTGCCAACTGTCTCACAAACCAATCACACACAATCAAAGTAGGTGATTCCACATCAACCAAGAGACCTGTCACCACCTAGGTGCCGCAAGGGTCAGTGCTGGGCCACCTATTGTTTGTTATATACATCTCAGAAGTTCAGGCCAAAACTAAGGGGCTGTGGTTGACCAAGTTTGTGGACGACTGCAAACTGGGTGCAGTTATCGAATCCCCAAATGATATCAGTATACTTCAGGAGGGTCTTATGCAGACCAGCAACTGGTGTCTTAGTCACAGTTTCAAACTAAATGCAAAGAAATGCATCATCATTCCCTTCGGTAAAAACAATGTCACTTCACACTATTAGATTAACACAATACCCTATGTACCTATGAAGTGGTAAAGATGTACCTATGAAGTGGTAAGGGACTCTGGGATCACAAGTAGACTGCAACCTTCCATGTGTCTACTGTAGTAAGGAAGGCTTTCCACATAATTCATAGGTTCATAAGTTCATAGGTAGGTACTAGGCTATTGGCCCTAGGGCCTATATAAGCCTAGCCAAATGGTAACCTGGCTTTTGCCACCCAAGAAAATCATTTTCCTGTGCCCCTGTCAAGCAGAGCCACAGAAGTGATCCCCGGGGTGAATTTCCTGTCTCCCATCCAATCATCAAGATTTTTCTAGAAGAGTGCTAATGAGGAGCTTTGTTTGATATAGATAGGTAGTTTGTTCCAGAGTATGGGAAGTCTCTGAGACAGGAATCTATCCCTCCAGCATGTTCTGTTTATTGTGGTGACAAGGTTTAGGTCCCTAGAGCGTGTAGCTCGGAGAGATTGGGATTTCTTTACGTGGAGCATGTCCAACAGCTCTGGGTCTGACATAGTTTTGTATGTTAGGCAAAGATCACCTCTGAGTAGGCGATATGTGGCAAAGTAAAGCTGGAGTTTTTTGAGACGGTCTGTGTAGGGCATCTGTTTGAGGCCGGTAATCCTCTTTGTGAGGTATTTCTGTGGCCTTTTCAGTTGTTGTAGACGTCTTGTGAGGTACATACCAAAAGGGGCATTGTACTCTATAATGGGTCTAATGAGTGATGAGTAGAGGGGAACAATGACCTCTTTTTTCTTGGATGAGAAACCCTTTGTGATGAGGTGTGCCACGTAGAAGGATTTCTTGACTACTGTGGCAATGTGATTATCAAAGGAGAGACTACTGTCCACCTGTGTCCCAAGGTCTCTTATCACACTTTCAGTGTTAAGTAGACTACTGCCTATGTGGTAGTTCATGGGTAAAGAGTTTTTACCAAAAGGGATGACAATGCACTTTTTGGTATTGAGCTTGAGGCCATGGCTTTGACACCAGGCATCTGTCTCAGTGAGGCCCTTTTGTAGGATGTCCACATCATTAGGAGATTTGATTATGGCTCCTAGTTTGCAGTCATCTGTGAACTTTGTTAGCCGAAGACCTTCTGTGTTAGCCTGTACTTCAGAGACGTAGATACCAAACAGGAGAGGACCTAGGACTGAACCCTGTGGTACTCCACTTGTCACTGGTCTGAACTTAGATTTAGAGTCTGCTACTTTCACAGTGTGGGTTCGGTCAGTGAGCCAGTTGGCAACTCATCTTGTGACATAGGGATTTATACCTAGTTTAGTGAGTTTGTCTATAATTCCAGAGTGGGGGATGGTGTCAAAAGCCTTGGCGAGATCTAGATAGGCTGTGTGTACCACCTTACCCTCATCTACAGCTTTGGTGACCACTTCAAAGAAGTCTATCAGGTTTAGGAGACATGATCTGCCTTTTACAAACCTGAACTGGGTAGGGTCCAGAGTTTGGAGATTACCAATGTCATTGTTTATAAGTTCCATGATGATACTTGATGATGCAGACCAGGCTCATCAGGCTAATGGGGCGGTAGTTTCCGGGGTCCGTGGTGGCTCCCCCTTTGTGGAGTGGGATAACCGTTGCTGTGTGCCATTCAATGGGCACAAAGCCTGAGGTGAGGCTATGATTGAACATGGTACTTAGGTGGGGTGCCAGTTCGTTCTGTAGTTCATGTAGAACACAGCCTGGGATGTTGTCAGGTCCCATATGCTGTGTTCTTGGCTTTGGAGAGTGTGTTTTTTACCTGTGCAGCCGTGATTACAGGTACTTTGCATTCTTCCACTATAGAGATGGGCCCTTTAGGGGATGAGAGAGGGGTAAAGTTAGCACTGAACCTATCTGCCAGGATGTTGGCAATATCAGTTGGTTCTGTATATTTAGTGCCATTGTGCTGTAACTCAGAGCAGATCTGAGTGTTGCCATTGATATTCTTGACATAGCTATAAAATGCTTTGTGGTTGTCTTTAGAATCAGTGGCGATTTTGTTTTTCTAACTAGCTTTGGAGGATTTTATGAGGGATCTCAGCTTCTTACTGAAGCTGACCACGGAGTTCCTCCAATCATGGAATTTTACTCTTTTTTTGCAACAGTCTCTTTCTTCTGTTGTAGAGTTTGTTTATAGCAGGGGACCACCAGATTGGCTTCCTTTTTTGATGGATAGCATCTTGATTCTGTTAGGGATTGCACGATCCATGCACTCGTGTAAGTGCTTATAAAGTGCAATTGTATAGGATTCAGTAGTCGTATCTCTATTGTCCGTCAGCATGGGTGCCATGAAGTTTGACACGTCTGTCTTAAGAAGCGTGAAGTTGGCTTTGGAGACATTTGTTATGGGGGTTTCCCTAATGGGGGGTGGGGCTGGGATGTGGATGTCTAGGGTGATTTGCTTGTGGTCGGAACTGACCAATGAGGAATTGACCTCTGGTGTGGAACACCGGTTGCCCATGTTGGTAATGACCAGGTCTAGGATACTGCTGCCCCTGGTGGGGGTGTGGATAAGTTGATCCAAGGCATTGGAATTTATGAATTCCAAGTTGGTACATGAGTAGTTTTCCCAGTTAATGGTGGGGTAGTTGAAATCATATCACACTTGATTAGCAAAGGCATCACTTCTTGAGAAAAGCAGGTGACAACCCCTCTATACTTGTCACTAATCAAGCCCATAATTGAGTATAATGCCTCTTTTGGCATGTACAAAGCACCTGCAGCAATTGGAAAGACCTCAGAGGTTTCTAACAAAGAAGATCAGGGGGCTCCAGCACATCCCTTAAACAGACCAACTAAAGTCCTTATCACGATACTCAATATCATATAGATTTCTTAGGGGAAACTCATGCCTGACTTACAGAGCAATCTCCAACCAAAACCTAATGAATTTGGTGCACATCCGTAAATCAAACAGGACTAGAGACACCCATTCCAGGGACCTAAATATAGCCTGTGACTTGGAATGACATGATTTGTCTCACAGTGATTTTGGAACAGACTGCCAATTCATGTGAAGCAGAGCACCTCTATGACACTGTTCAAAAAGAACCTGGATGAGTGGATGGGGCACCATAAATTCTTACCAAGGATAGCAACCATAACCTTCCTGGACATGGGCAGTCATTACTAAATTCAGTCCTTGGTATTGACTAGAGTAAAATTGGTATTACATTGGGATGAAACGGCTCGGCTTGAAATGACCTCTGGGTCAATAGCCTAGTAACCTCCTAATATCCTAAATAAATATATTAAAATGTCATACTTTATAATAATTTTATAATCTTCTAAGTCATTATTGAATGTTTCCAAATATCATGCTATAGATCAACATTGCTTAAATGACAAAGCCTGCCTTGCTGGGAAAGCCTGTACCAGGTTGCAAGGAAAGTGCAAGTTAGTCTGAAAATATCATTGTCGTCATCATCTTCATCACCACCACCATCTACTGCTAAATGGCTTGTCCTGGGGAGGGTCATGGAAGTAACAACCTGAGAAGGACAGGTGAAACTGTTAGTTAGTTAGTTAGTTAGTTAGTTAGTTAGTTAGTTAGTTAGTTAGTTAGTTAGTTAGTTAGTTAGTTAGTTAGTTTAAGTTTGTTTAAAGGGATAGCTCACTGATCACAATAAAACATTTTAGGCGCACCCCAGGAGATGAAATTCACAAAAAAAAACCCATAAAATAAAATGGAAATAATTCACACACATTGAATAATCACAGTAGGTACAAAGTCCAGCACACAACTGAAACATTGAGCAAATAATATTAACAGAGAAGAAAAATAAATGTAAATTAATTTTAGTAGTAAATATGGGAGGTAAGCAGCTGGTGAGAATAGGGGATAGAAAGTAGAAGTGATGTAGGTTACAGAGGAGTTAGGTGTTATGTTCAGTGGAAAAGCACTTGCAGTCAGATTTTTGATGCTGGTGTCTTTTGAGCTGTGCTCTGAAACTGGAGAAAGAAGAGATTTTTTTTTTTAGGTGAGGGGGTGGGATTGCCAATATTTGTGTACAAGAATGGAGAAGGGATGGTCAGTACAGTGCAATTTGGTGCCAGGGTCTTGAGGGGAAAAACTCAATTAGGAAAAGTTGTAGGGGGTGGTTTTAATATAGAGTTTGGCAGCAAGAGGCAGGAAGGTACCTAGTCAAAGTAGTTTGAAAAGAATAGAGCCTAGGAGTAACTCATCATTGTGGGTGACGGGGAACTATCTAGTTTTGGATAGGGTTATGCAGTCATGTTCCTGAGAGGAAGTGAATTGGTAGATTTTTTCAATGGATTTTAGAGTGGATGAGTTTTTTTAAGGCTGCCACTATGATTGGGAGCCTGAATTCAAGTTGACCAAGGGGTACTTACTTGTCTTTTGCAGCTCTTGCTGGCCTGGAGAGAGAGAGAGAGAGAGATTTTCCAGGACCAAAATGAGAGAGAGTTGATCTTTTTTCTGGTGTTTTCAATGTGACTGGTCCAGCTGTAATCCTATGTATTTAAATGCGGCAGTAATATCTATTGTGGTACTACTGAGATCCGTGATGCTGATATTTTTATTTTTTTTTTCAGTTTTTGTGAGATTCAAAATATACTTTTTGATTTGGGGTTGTTTAGGAGGAGCTTAATGTTGTTTAGCCAATAATTAAAGAAGTGGGCTTCTCTATCTCCGGCAGCAGTCTAGAGCTTGCCCTATAGGATCCCCAGGTATTCCCATGCAGTCTAAGAGATATAAGTTCTCTAGTGTACTATGGCTCCGCCAGGGCCTCCTCCAGTAGGCTGTGCCTGGCACACCTTCTATTAGAGGTAGCCAGGGGGCATATTCATGCTTAAATAGCCACATTTAATGCCTATCAACACAGGAACAGTGGCTGTACTGAGGTTTTCCTAGAATACTAAGCTCCTGGCATGTATCACACAAAGGTAACCTGAATACCTTATGAAACAGCCTCATGTCACACACCTTGTATCAACACACTTATCTTTTTAGTTACTATTGCACACCTCATGAATATAGGTTAGAACAGGAATATATCAAAATGCTGTGTACTTAAAATGTTAACTATTCAGTAGTAATTTTATTTTAGATCAAGTTAAATACAAAAGGATAATAGTCAAAGTTTATGTATATCTGACTGCAAATAGGTAGAACAAAAATAATGATCAAAATCAAATTGTGATTATGTATTTAGTTATTTATGTTATTCTTATTTTCTTTCTTTCTGCTTCTTTACTAGGTTATCCATTTGGGTTTTTACTCCTTTTCAGTGGCAGGCCAGGAAGAAAGTATCCAGTTCCTAGAGTTAATTTGAAAGCAGTCACAAAATGACATTAGGCATGTTGAATAACAGCAGCAAAGACACACTGCAGAAAGTCCAGACTATAAAGCAATTTGCTCTTCCTGTCCTAACGTACAGTTTTGGAGTGTCTGACTGGCCCCAAAAGGAGTTGGATAGATTAGACAGGAACACATCAAATGATTTATAAAAATCAGTGCATACCAACATTATATATTCCCCGTTCTGAAGGAGGTGTGGGCCTCCTCAAAATTGATAAAATATATAGATCTGCAATCATGGAACTGTATACATATCTGCTGACCTCACAAGACCCAAATGTAGTGAAAGTTTTAAAAGATGAGGAGATTAAGTCTAAGATGACTTCCCTGCTTAGTATTGTGAAAGCATATCGGTGTCAAGCAGGAATGGAAATCAAACCAGAAGTAGATAAAAATCAGGCAGCAATTGAATGTGCCAAAAAACAAAAAAAAAGAATATAATGTGAAGGATCAGATGAGAAGGCATGAAATGTAGAAATTGCATAATTATAGTTGCAAGTGTAGAAAACTCTTGGGACAACCTCATGTTGATCAGGATCTAATGCAGGAATGGTTAAGGAGAGGTGAATTTAAACCAAAAGACAAAAGGTTAATATGGACTGCCCAAGTTTGTGGACTATGTACACTTTGGTTTACAATGTCTATTGAACATGTGGGAGAAACAGACAAATGTAGGTTTTGTAAAACAGAATTGGAAACAGTCGCACATCCTGTTGCTGATAGTGATATACTAATGGCAGAAGGACTGTATACTGAAAGGCATAATAATGTAGCAAGACTGTTGCATTAGGGATTGTGCAAATATTAAAAAACACTGGAAACATGAGAGACAAAGCATCACATAAAATGATGAAGTTTATATCACATGGGATCATCCATTACCAAACAGTTAAAAAAATAATGCAAGAAAACCAGATATAGTAGTCCATGAGAAGAAAACAAAAGTAGAATTAATCATTGAAATTGCTACACCCAGTGACAACAGTGTTTTACGCACATACATAGGGACACAAAGTTGTAAAATACCAGGATTTGCAGGCAGAAATGAGGGAAATGTGGAAAAAGAATACCCAGACAATCCCAATAGTAGTAGGAGCAATGGGTCCTATAAAAAAGAATTTACAATCATACTTAGATATGCTACTGACACGTAACTCTGTATGACTTGCAGAAGTGGTCATTACTGAGCACATTGCGGGTGCTGCAAATAGCACTTCTGGTTAACATCAAAGACTGAAACAATACTAATTTCATAAACTTTAATCATGCTTTGACTTAGAAATGGGGTCCATTCTCATCATGGTATTAGAAACCCAAAAGGCTCAGAAAAATTAAAAAGGCAGAAACAGTATAAAGTAACAATACCTTTAAAGACAACATCAGTTTGGAATACAATTACTAGCCCTTGAAAGTCACTAGCACAATTGGTTAAGACACATGACAAGCTACATTAATCAGTGTGCTGTCAGTGCAAGAATAGTGTCCAGTGAGATTAGAAATTTGGGGTGTAATGTATGGCAAGAAGGTGCTTTACAGTTTGTTCTTTAGGCTTATAAATCTAGGCAAGTAGAGGTAAATGTACAAGTGTGGGATAAGAATGGATATACAACAAAGAAGGCAGAGTACACGATTACACTCATTTAGAATGGAAGGTGAGATTAAAACATAATTATACTGTACAACTACTGTATGTATGATTATTCTATATAAAATTAAAAGATTATAGAGCTGTGAGAGAGGTAGAATAAGAGGTAGGAGAGGATATTATTTAGATTTAGCAAAGCATTTGTACGAAACTAAAAGTCAGTGCATACAAACTAAATACAACAAAAGTAAGGTAATAATAAATTAACGGGGTATCAGAAGAGGAATAGCACATACTATGAGGTGAGCAGAGGTTAATAACTCTAGTATGATATTGAAATACAGCTATGCCAACTGTTTAAAAATGTATACGGTACGAGAGATGAAGGTAATTAAAAACGGATGGGATACATGAAGAAAAAGTGGGATGAGGCTGTTCATTGTGCTAGAAAAAATAGGATGAGACTGTTTTGCCTCCCACAGAAGGAGTTGGGTTCAGTTGTACACTTATGGTATTTTCACATACTTTGATTTTTTTGTTCTGAAACAAAAGTCAGAATTACTTGAAAAACTTTAAAATAAGACTTTGACCTGCTACCAGCAAATCAAAAAACTAACTACTCCACACACCAAAGGCAATACAACACTCCGACACACAATGATGAATAACTCAAATTATTCATTCCAGTATGTTAAAGTGTTGTATTGCCTTTAGTGTGTAGAGTAGTTAAAAAAGTCAGACTACTTCACATACAAGTTAAGTAGACCACATCTCCACATTTGGGCCCTGTATAGACTGGATCAGGCTAGGAGCAGTTCATAGTCTCATGTTCTGCTATAGCATGGTGATCCCAAATGCACAAACAGAACACACACACACACACACACACACACACACACACACACACACACACACACACACACACACACACACACACACACACACACACACACACACACACACACACACACACACACACACACACACACACACACACACACACACACACAAAAGCAAAATGACATGCAAATACAATGGGATAAAGAAATGAGGTCTTAATGATATGCAAATGTATACTAGGCACACAAAGTCATGATTCATAGTCATATTTGAAAGAATGTTCACACCAGTGGTTTCCTGACTTTAAAGGACACATTTCAGAGTCGCAGATAGTGAAAATGCTTGAGATAGCAGCACTGGTCATGTAGCAAAGTACTGTCATTCATAACATCACAGTCCAAGCATATATACATGAAGTGATGTTCGACATCAGTAGAAACATTATCATCAGCAGGTGATATGACACTATTTCACTAATCAAGAGATCACTGATTACTTTAGAGTTCATCAGTATATTGCACTGGCCTTAGTTGACATGTGCCACCTGCATATGGAATCAGTAGGAATACGTGACCTGTCCATTCCTATGGAGACCAAGGAATGTATAGATCTTTGTGTTCTAGCTCCAGGGTCCATTTAGCAATGAAATATAGACAATTTGGATATTTCATAAACCTTCATCTCTAGGGTGCTCCAAAAGTTCTTCAGTATATTACTTTTTCCTTCAGAGGGCCAAAAAAAAGGTTTCCCAAATCACCCCAAGAGACAACTCACCCCATGTGTGTCTTCTATCATCCACATCCCTATGGTAGTGGATGCCATAGTTTGCACACATATATTAAGAAATACTCCACCTTGCTAACACTGACACAAAACTTTGTGAACAAAACAGTTATCATTCAATGAAATAGCAGGTAGTGTGTGACATATATAGGATCAAAATCAATGTGCATGCAGAGCACCGTGGCAGTTCATGTGATTCACTTATATGGCATTCTTTTCATCTCTGTCACCACTTTCTATATAGAAAAATTCTGCAGGGTCATTAGGTTGTATGTTTAGGTCTACCACAACATTTATAGCATTTGTAAATGTCACACACACACACACACACACACACACACACACACACACACACACACACACACACACACACACACACACACACACATATGCTGATAGTCTGTTGTAGGTGATTCTGGATTCCCACTGAAGTGCTGATTTATGACACCCCTATGAAAACAACAGTGTGGCCAAACACCAACCAACCACACACACACACACACACACACACACACACACACACACACACACACACACACACACACACACACACAAATGTCCAGTCACACACACAAACAAGCAATATTTTTTCTCTGCTCAAATATTACGTCTACAACCTTAGCATGTAGGATGCTCTTGGAATATTGCATGCTCCATAATATACTGGTGAGCAGACAAGATGTGCATCCTCAGGTTTCTGCTATGATTTAAATGAACACATGCTCGTATGTGCACATGCACACATACACACACTCAACTATGTACATACAGGGTATCAGAGAAGCCACACCCACACCATCATCCAATGACAGTGTAGAGGGCAGTATGTTCTATGCACTACCTCAAGGCCCTATCCCTGTATTCTCTCTCCTACAGACTGTTGAGGGAATATCTATGCCTGGCATACAAGTCATTGTCAGACCCCACTCTAATGGCCCACCTGCATGTACACAAAACAAACAGCACCAGAATTCCCCAGTGCAAAGACTTTAACCTTGCCTGTGATATAAATAGGACCTGCTGGACAGACAGGTATGTATCCCAGAGACTAACCCTTCTCTGGAACAGGCTCCCCATCCATGTGAAGACGAGTTCTTCCATAACATTATTCAAGTGCAACTTGGACAATTGGATGGGAAACAGGAAATTCATCCCTGGTTTGGCACATATGTCTCTAATGGACACAGGCAGCCTGTAAATGGTTCATCTTCCAGGCCCCTGCTTGTAAAGGTTTCATCTCCTAAGCCCCTGCTTACACTTATCAAGGGTTCCTAAACTTGTCATTAATATGGGATGCTTGGCGAGGCTTAAAAAGGTCCTTGTGGTCATTAGGGTAGTACACAACTATGAACCTATGACTAACTGGCAGACTCATAACAACCCTCAGATGCAAAGATGCAGTAAATGGCAACACAGGTGGAGCAGTAACATCTAATCCAGACTTTTAGGCCCTGATGAGCACACAGTGATAGTGTTTTCTGTCACAGAACAAACATGACACATGTGGTTTTAATATTAGGCTGCGGTGGTCAGTGCATGCTTGATACACACTGTGCATGAGGCATTCTCATATTTACCAGACAAGAAGGAGTGTGGAGTGGGTCACAGTTGTCATCAAGAGCACATATATCTAGGAACACAAAAACACATCAGTTTGCAGACACTGGGTAGTGGGGTATATTACAGGAGGCAAAGATGAGGACGGGAGTCCCAAACAGACAGGTACTCTGTGTCAGTAGCAGTTTTCTCCTGCAGTGTCAAGAGAATGACATTAAATGTCTATGGCATGAGGCAAAGATATGAATCTTGAGGTGATGGGTACTTTGTGTCTTAGATAGTTTTCTCCTCTGACAGAGTAAGAGTGGTACTATGTGACCATGACATGTCCCCACTTTGTTGGCTGGTTACACTAGGACTTTATGTCCTTCCTGACAGTATTGGTACATGAATGTGGGATGAAGTCTGCTCATAATGTGTCCTATGAGTGGTGGTCAAGTGTCAATGCCATCATTATCAAACTGCAGGGGATATTGTATACCACACAATGCTCCCCCTACATGGCTTCCCCAGTATGTAACATATCCCAGCCTCAGATATTTCCATTGTGGCCAGTGATGGTGTCAGTGGCAATCCTCCTTATGGAGGTAGACAATAAAGTGGTATATGCCACCATAGACATCATAAGACCAGTAATGATTGTGTCTCTAGACTCTGTGTACTCACAGATGCCATGCAACACAGCAATCAGTTGCAAACTGGATTGGGTTGCAGCAGACTGTGCTTGGATGATACTGCTGTCATGTTAAGGGCTAGAAATGACACATGACAACAGTGGACACCTTTGTGAGGCTGCACAATGGTGAATATACTTACTTCAGGTGCATTGTACTCATCCCTGCACAGTCACATAGGAGCACTGATGGTGGTTTGAGCCACAGAGACCCCCCCCCCTCCACAGCGGTGGTGTACATTCAGATTGTGCAGCCCTAGGTTCAGAATAGGAAGGCCACACCTTCAGCTTGTACTGTAGGTGGATATCCACACTGGATGGAGACAGACTATGCTACCGTGTTATCAGACTGTGACTCGGGTATCTAAGGCTCATCACAGCATCATCAATCCCTGCATGGGTGCAAACACCTGGCTATTGCCCTGTTGTTCTCCTCTGTCTTCTAAAGATGTCAGTATAGCAGTGGTCTTTATTTTAAAACACACAGAAAACATGCTACAGTAACCATAAGTACCTGTGCCAAAACCATGCTCCTACATGCTACCATATGTCACCATAGACATCATAAGAAGAGTAATGATTGTGTCTCTAGACTCTGTGTACTCACAGATGCCATGCAACACAGCAATCAGTTGCAAACTGGATTGGGTTGCAGCAGACTGTGTTTGGATGATACTGTTGTCATGTCAAAGGCCAAAAGTGACACATGACAACAGTGGACACCCTTGTAATAATGACAAGAATGTAGAGGAATGCACTGAGGTTGTCCATGCAAAATGTACCATACAATCCCAACCAACCTCTGCTGCTATCTTGACACAGCTGGATTTTTGGTTTTCCTGTGAAAAAACAAAGGTAACACATATACTTTGGTCAGCCTACAGACTATGTGTAGTATGAATGGACAGAAATCTGATGAACATGGTACATATCTGGTTCATCATCCAAGAGATGCATGAGTATGCATTCATCCTCAAACCAGTGCCCCCTCCTCCTGTTACAATCTCAGAATTAGACACCAAAAAATCTTTTGACTCTGTCAACCTGCTTCTCCTGACAGCCAACTTCCCCATAGCTGACTTCTCAGCTGCTTTGAATGTTCCTGTACCTAGGTACAGTGTAGCAAATCTTTAATACACAGCTATAATATGCAATTGCAACCTCTCCATGGTAAGTATGTCATAAACTACTGTTTGTCACTACTGCTCCCATAAAGGGTGGTCTGCACCCCACCAACAAGTGGTATCCATGTGTCCTAAGTGCGCATTGCAAGACATAATTTTAAACAGGGTTGAAACTGTATAGCCTCTGTCATCCACCTCGCCCTCTGGATATGCAGGTGTCTGCATATCCACTTTGTCCTCTGGATATGCAGGCACATGTGAACCTATGACACACAGCTATTGACTGTATACTACTGAGACTGGTAGGATGGCAACTACTGAGAAAATGGTTACCTTGTTTTGCCATTCTATCATCACTAGGAGAGCTATAGGAGTATGCTATATATTATGCATGGAGACACATCTAAGAATCTACACACACATTGGTACATATGCATGGGGCTCATTCAGTTTGTTAAAACAAAAAGGTATGGATAATGCAAGGCTGTAATCTTGCTACCAACATAAGAGAACACCTTATGAAATGCCAGTGACACATTCCTACCCAAGTACAATGGAGGGGGGAATACATGAATGCAGGTACAGGACTACTTTATGCACCACTGTATACAGTAGACAGGCCATACCTTCATTGTAATAATGACAAGAATGTAGAGGAATGGGTTGCTCTTTGTAGTTGGCTACATTGTTATCGGCGCAATCAATAAATGGGAATTGTTCATACACTTCTCTTCATATTGTTAGCCTTTTTAATGTGAATTACAGTGCAGGGAGATACATCCTTATGATGGAAGGTAAAAACAGCTTACTAGACACTTTCAGAGGAGTGTGTGTGTACTCGGAGTTTCATATTTGTCCAAACATTGCTGCTGTTCCTCCTAATACAGCTACCCATAGAGCCAATACTGCTACCACAATCTGCATCATCTGTACTGTATGGCAGCATTACTCTAAAAAATGCAAGTTCATACCTGATTACATGACATATGCAAATTGTATCAAGTTGCATGAATATCTTTGAGCCACTTTACTTAGCTGTCACACATTTGCAACTTCAAGTGCAGCTTGATGTCTATGATTGTCTCTAATAGCCTGTGGCTGTGGGCTTTATGCTGGAGAACTGTATGAGTACATGCATCATGCTCAACTGAATGTTGCACTACATAATTTAGAAATCTCACTGTAAGTGTAATTCATACACTACCATTTGTGACACTATTTTCAGAGGAAATTTGTGAAAATAGCAGCTTCTGCTAGTGCCTACTGGAAAGTATCTGCTTGGTGCCTGAAGGAGAGTAACATTATTTCAGTGAGTGCTGCCTGCACCCACTACAATGATACATTCAAAGAAGCTGATGCTTGGCTTCACCTGGTTGAAGAGTTATCCTCATCTATAGCCCTCACCAAGATGGGGAAGAATGCAGGCATCATTATGGTGACATATGGCACAGGAACCCAATTGATTTCTGTGAGTAGTAAGTGGATGCTAGGCACCATCATCCCAAATGACACAGCAAGTACATACCACTGTATTTTTTTCTCTTTTATCCTATTATATGTCTGGGATGGGCTGTTGCTGCTACTGGCAAGTACTTGTTAAGATTAGCTTAAGAAATGTATGTATGTTACACTCTAGAACTTCCATATAGAATTGTTAGGAAATGCAAGTATGCTACTGTCTGGTACTTCCATGTAGAATTGTTAGGAAATGTATGTATTTTACTGTCTGGACCTTCCATGTAGAACTGATGAGGTAGTGGCATTTAATGTAATACAGTTACTAAATGGCATTTAAGTTTGTTCGGGAATCTGTTTTGGGAGAGAATTATGTTGCGCCATCTCAGAGTACATGCACACTGGCTGGAGTGCACCTGTACAATGTTCTGTATGCACTTGTTACTCATTATAGTTAAGTCACCCATCCAGGGATTTCTCTAGTTACATCATATTGATGCCTATAGGTGTCTAATATTGCTTATTCATATTTACATTAATAATTCTAAAACCATGCTGCATACAAGTTATTGAATGAATTCATCTTAACAGTTACATGATAGACAATACAACTGCAATAATACTTGATCTCTCTCTAGTGCAGGTAAAGAGATATTAATTGCTGCTCATATAATATTTATTTATATTGGTAACCATTTGAAATGTCAGAATCCGCTACACAAGTCCCGAAATGCAGAGACTGAATGGCCGAAATAATGAACTTATATACACTATGTCCAAAATGCCATTTCTTGGAATATTCCCATTTCTTCAAGGGCTGGTGATCTCAGAGTTGGTATATGTAAGTTCAGGGACGTGATGGGCAAAGGGGGGAGGGGCTTGTCACTCCAGCAAAAAGAAGTTTTAAGGAGAAGAGCAATTTTTGAGATTCACTGTTTTCAAGCATTTCAGTCTTTTTTTTGTTTGTTTGTTTTTTGGCAGTCAGCATTTTGAGTAGGGAGCTATTTATATTGTCATAAATGTCATAGTTCTCAAAATATCTCACAACCATAGACAGAACTGCTTAGCCTCATATGAAAGTTATTAGCTGGATTAACAAAATATTACAAACTTAATAGTGACTGTGTTTACTGTGACTTAGAAAATCCAGTCAAGATCTAATGCCTAAAGAATACTACCACTATAAAAATAGCTAGTTCTGAAGATTTTGCCATTTACTTTAATTTAAAAACCCCTGTGGATCCAGAAATATGAACATTTGCTTGAAATGCAAGGACATACCATAAAGCTTAGGCTTCTCCCATTAGAAACTATAGTACAAACTTCCAGAGCTCCACTGGACGAAATGTGCAAGAGACACGCACTTGCATTCTACCTGTCGTCCAGCTAAGAAGACATATGTATACCACTGTGATTTATATTTTTTGCTGTAGCAACTTTCCTTATATTTGTTGCAGATCTCTGATGTGTCATTGATCATTCAGCATGACATATTGCTTACCGCAAGTGGCAGGTACAGCTAATTCCACTCACAAGTGCTAACATGTTGTAAATTGTTTCATTCAAATATCAGGATAGAGTCACAACAAATTTCAAATCTTGTTTCTTTATTGCAAGTCTAGATGATAGATTCACTCAGCAGATAACTCCAATAGGTCATACCCTTGCTAAGGCTAGGAAACATGAAGCTGTTAAGGCTGGGGGTAGCACACCAGAAAGGGGGGGGTTCCGGACCCTCACCAGCAGGTAATTTGCTTGCATTGCCTAAGGTGCCCCAGCTGCAGCTAGAGCAAGTGGTGGAGGATGCAGAGGAGAGAGCCATGGGCAGATGTTTAGTCTAGATGGAGAGTGTCCTGGAGTAGATTGCAGATTTGCTTATTCAACTGGCCCCTACCATTGGCTACCAGGCAAGGGTGTGGCCATATCATTAGCAGTCCTGATCCATGCCTCAGTAATGGATCCCTGAAATTTCCCTTTGAGCTGGCCAGTGGATTTCACACTGCTATTTTACCCATCCTAACCACAGCCAAGTGAGCTCCCTTCCTCTTGTATCACACCTCATTCCCTGTATATTCTGCAGTCCTCCCCATTGACCATTTGACGTCTGTCTGTTTGTCATTACCCATTCCTATACTACTGCATGCAGTTACACCGCACTTGTCTATGATGTTCTGTTTGCATCGATCTGCCACTGCTGACTGTCATACATCCTTTTCTACCCTCCTTTCACTTGTTTCCTCCTCCTTCCTCTCCATATAATGAAACATTTGGTCCCTATCTCCAACAGAAATCTTGCCCTCCTTCCATCCCATTATGTTCACTCTTGTATGTTGACCTTTTGTATGACCCATTGCTCTGTTACTTTTTCTTACGTTCACATTTACTCCTTCCCTTCCCTTTTATGCATCTGATGGGGGTCCACATATGTGGACACCATAGCTCAGCAGCTACAAATACCGTATAGCTACATAGCATTATGTACTATGTTGTGCTGTCCTCAGCTTTGCTAATGCATGCACTGCTTTACATGTGAGATTTATCATTCTGTGTGTTTATGTTTTCTCTTATCATGAGACCCTACAATATGAAGCTTGACTGTTGTATAGATAATGCCACATGGGTGTGCTCCTTGCATAGTTTTATTTCTGCAGAGTATCCATCTGCATAGTTGCAGTGCTGCCTATGTACCTCCTCTGAAGCACAGTTAATGCACATAAGCACTGCATGGTTTGGGTAGTTAAAGACTCCCCAGGTTGCCCACAGTGCCACTTAGCTGCACAAGGCTTGAGCGAAGTACAGTGTATCTGTAAAGCATGGTTAAAATCAATAATATTGTTGGGGAAAGGTATTTTTATATACAGTGCAGCAGATACTTTTGTTGTATGGGGATGTCCAAAGTAGTTTTCTGATATGTAGGGAAATCTCAACAATTTTTGTGTTTTTTCAGAGTTTCAAGAGTTTGAGAAATATGTCCTTCAAAGTGGTGTAATATCTAATGTTTCTTACGTGTTTTCTTTATTTTAAGAAAGGGTCAAGAAATGCCCTTGTTGAGGTTCTTTTCAATTATCTGCAAGCCCTCACCATTACATAAATATATGCTAGAGGGAAAAGATTAAATATTTGTGTTTTTCTATATATTTTTTAATGTATGCATATATCCATTTACTTACTGATAATTATATTAGACAAAAATATGTTTCAAGGTGTACATAATTATTTAAAAACATTCTTAATAAAAAAATATATATAAAAATAATATCTGGTTTATGACTGAGGGGTTCAAGTTAGAGAAAGTTATCTAGATGTGATTATAGTCTGCTGTGTGCTACGCGTGTGCTATTCATTGAGGGTAAATCTGATGCAGTTCTAACTCGTCAAGCGCAACTCAGCAAACTTCAACTCCACAATCACTGTTTTCCATATGAAATCTCTGCTGAAACATTTTATAATTGTGTGCCAGCAGAGATTTTGTCCTTTAGAGAAATTTCTTATTGCTTTGTATTTGTGCAGTTATGGCATTGTTATACATTAACCTAGGGAATGTAGGGGGCTTGCACACCACCCCTCCACAAAGACATGGAGGGTGCATGCTTATATGTACATTTTTCATCGGGTTGATTCTCTGATCAATTGTGTTTGGCAAGTTGTCTCCTTGCTGAATTGTAACTCAAAAAGTCATAGTGGAAGCAATATTTTAAAACCTGGGGATTTGAAAGTGAAAGAAAATGGTTAAGTCAATTATTATACATACACATTAACTATATATCATTACAGTGGTATGATTTCCAACATTTATAGGACGAGGACAATGAAACAATTGATTCAGGTTTAACTTCATTTCAGAAAAGTTGTAAACTGAAAGACAAATGCATATTTCAAATTGAATTATTGGAGCATGCTGATAAGGAAAGGATATGAGCTAATTAGGAAAAAAAAGTTTAGTGTAAACTATGCAATCACATTATGTGATATTTTGCCAGCACTTGCACCATCAAAGGCACACATACACATGCACACAGGACAAACCACAAATAGTGCAATGCGTTTGATAAGGAATGTTACATAACATACAGCATGCATGTTATCAGACAGTGTTGTATATGCTAGATGCTGCACTACACTGACAGGCCAAAAAAACAGACACAGAAATGACAATGTTGACTATTAAAGAAGTGGAAAAATGATGTTTTGTTACTATTACTTAAAAAGTCCAGAATTTCCAGAAGAGGCTATTCACAAAGACTGAGAAATAAATTAGAGGAACGAAAAATACTCGCACAAGAAAAACTGTCAAAAGCTGCAATAGAACAGATCAATAAAAGCATGATGTAGACAAAGAAACATTGAGCTGCTTGGAAAAAGATGCAACAGAGGAAGTGAGAAAGTATAAAGAACAAAAAACAGAGCTTTTTGAAAAGTATAAAAAAGAAACATGGACATGGGAAATAAAATGAGATCCGATATGGTGCCAGATATATGCAATAAAGAAAGCCAAACTAATC
The DNA here is from genome assembly GCF_019279795.1 of Protopterus annectens. Taxonomy (NCBI): domain Eukaryota; kingdom Metazoa; phylum Chordata; order Ceratodontiformes; family Protopteridae; genus Protopterus; species Protopterus annectens. Next base: position 433,657,078 of record NC_056748.1, on the reverse strand, counting down.
ATTTCAAAAAAATTCAACTCCAAAGATATTTTAAGAGAAACACAGGCAAAGGCAGTCTGATATGGGAAAAAAATCACAATACAAATAAGATCACAAAGGGAGAATGTAGAAAAGAGGATTAGTGAGGCAGAATTTAAACCAATAGAAAGTGATGCATGAATAATCTGCAAAATGAAGGATTTAGTGTGGAGACTCCAACACAGCTAGTGTCACAGCATAATGGAACACTAGGTCCCCAGATTAAGCAGCAGCAGGTGGAGCAGGAGGCATCTGAAAAAGATTTGTCACATGGTGCTGCTCTGGAGCCTTCTACAGAAGACCGGTATGAAAGTCCAGTTGAATTTGCACAGTAAGCGGAGGAAGAGGACGCAGTTGTCACTCTGATGCAGGTATTTTGTGGTGTGATAGGCTAATGCGTCCCCATTTGAAGGAAATGTAGGGTGCATCTGAAGAGGATATGTCACAGGAAGATGATCTGGACCTTACTGGAGAATGACTGCATGAAAAAGACAGCAAAGCAGATGGTGTCAGTCCAGAACAAAATGATCTAAGGGAAGACATGCTTGATTTAATAAAGTTGGCTAGACATATTAAGATATATGAAAGAAATAGATTACAGAAAGTAAATAAGATCAATAATGTTAAAAGATTCATAAAGTAGATGAGCACAGTAATCAAGACTATTAAGAGAAAGTCATGTAACATAACAGAAATAAATAGGATACATTACTGTGCAGCTAAATTAATAACAGATAAAGTGCTACCGCAAAAATATGGAGTAACAAAGGAAAGGAAGGAAACCGGTAGAATGCCTTCTACAATATATAAATTATGTACCAGAACTGATGCAGGGAGACAGCATAAAGTCATTTGGAAAAAATAACTATGGCAGTAGAACAAAAGGTAATAAAAACGTCATATGGAACACAGGATCATTTGTTACTAAACAAAGCCTTAATAGAGAGTTGTAAAAAGGGAAGGAATCCACATATGGCATGGATAGATTACTGAGAAGCACTTGACAGCATCTCACATTCATGGATAATAGAATGCTTGCAGATGTTTAGGATACTCCCTGCACTGCAGTGACAATGCAACAGTTGCATATCATTTTGCAGACTATGTATATGTTGGTTTACAAAGTCCACAGAAAAAGAGGGAGAAACAGACAAAAGCAGGGTCTATAAAACAGAACTGGGAACAGCCATGCATGTTTTGCTGGGTGCAGAAGTGTAGCTGGCTCATCCATTGCCTGGAGTTCTTCCTTGATATTGTGTCCCTCAACAACTGAGCAGCTGCAAAATAAATAATAAATAAATAAATGTTTGTGTTTAGGGTGGGAGGGTGGTGTAATGGTTAAGGTGTTTACCTTAGCAGCACAAGGTGCAGGGTTTGATTCTCATAGGGGTTAATTGGCTAGGCTCAAAATGGTCCACAAAGGCAGTTAGCCTAGTACTAATCTATGAATCTGTGATTAAGTGGCTGATGTTCCTGAAATGCAGGAACCGCCCAGTCATCTAGATCCTCTTTCTGTGTCCCACAACTGCCATTTAAAAAAAAATCCATAATCAGGTACATCAGGTCTTATTTCTGAGCCCTGTCCCAGCCCTCCTTCTTCATATTTAGACCACACACACAATGCTACAGCACTCAAGTTTTAAGTGAAAAAAAAAAAACAGCATTTTTTTCTTTGAAACTGTAGCAAACTGCTTGCTACAAATATAGCAAGCAGTTGCTATAGTTTAGTGCACACAAGGAACACTGCTGTGCTCAGGTTTTAAGTTAAAAAAGAAACCAGCAAATCTTTTCTTTTTTTTTTTTCAAATTGTAGCAAACTACTTGCTACAAACATAGCAGGCAGTTTGCTACAGCTCAGACCACACATGACTCACTGCAGTGCTAAGGTTTGACCAAAAACCGAAAGTGCAAAACTGGCTTTTAAAAGCCAGTATGCACTAAAGAGCAATTGTGATCAGATGGTTGAATACCCCCCCAACACTTTATACCATTGGCAGTAGGGTTTTTTAATGGTTCCTTAGCTCCTTAGCTGAGATGGGATAAGAACGGGATGTAGACATAGGATCTAGTTGGCTGGATGGCTAGATGGCTCTTCAGTTGCTGATGGGCACAATATCGAGGAATGGTTCCGGGCACTGGGTGAGCCAGCTATGCCTTTGCATACTATATATATATATATATATATATATATATATATATATATATATATATATATATAAAACCACAGCTAGTGGGGTTTGGCTTTATTGGCCTGAAATTGTCCATTAAAATGATGAAACAAGTCATGGGCATTCAGAATCGCCAATTAGCTGAAACACCTGATGTTCATGAGGGTCATTTGCATGTATCTCATGTGCCTCTGATACAAAAGGTTTGGGAGATCACTCAGTGGAAGTTCTAGCTTTGCTGGAGTTTTCATTTTGTTTTTACTGACTGGTTTTTCAGTGACCTTCTCACTTATTGTTTTAGTTTGTTGTTTGGGATATGTTTGCAGTGACCCTAATGATAATGGACATCAGCTGGGTATAACAGCCCTGTGTTTCTTATGCTTAGTCAAACACTCTGCTTGTACTGTGCTGACGAGGTCATAACAAGGCTGAAATATGCATATCCACAGCTAGTGGGGTTTGGCTTTATTGGCCTGAAATTGTCCATTAAAATGACAAAACAAGTCATGGGCATTCAAAATCGCCAATTAGCTGAAACACCTGATATTGTGCTTTAGACATAATATTGTGTTAACTGTAGTTTTATACTTAAATAATAAGATATTTAAGGAAGGGTCATTGTTGTTTTGTCGACAGTACGGTTAATCGAAAATGCACGTTCGCTAAAGAAAACAACAAAAGAAAAAGACATGCCATTAGCATATACCTTTAGTTGTACGTCAACGTATACCATTGATGTACAACTAAGAAAACTTGTTTTGATCGTACTACAGTGGGGATAAGGGAATATTCCCTTTTCCCTACTGTAGTGTGATCTCAGAGTGGGAATATTAAAGTAGGGGGGTGTGGGGGGTGCAGAGGGGCTTGCCCCCCTGCATATTAGTGTTTAATGTATTTTTGTTTTTCTTTGTTTTTTTTATTGTTTATTTATTTTTCCACAAAAGTGCATTTTCGACAAAATGCACTTTCGCAGAAGTAAGTTCGATGAAGTACGGTTCGATGAACCGTACTTTCGATTAATGAACATAGACCCTTAAGGAAATAACATGATTATATTAAGCTGTATTTGACTTTTACATGAATCTCTTGTATTTAGTTTTTATATGAGTTTTAAGTATTGTCATCCTCACTGAAGTATTGATGGTTCCTGCAATAGTATTTTAAATAGTAACGTGAATCCATTGCTATTATTTTCATACCTGTTTTGTTCATTCTTTTGTTTTTGTTAATGCTTGTTTCTATAAGGTGCTTCTCTAATACACTTCAGTAAATTTGATGACTTTTACACAGCACTGTTATGACTTTTTTATAGTGCAGTAAGTTTATTTATTTCATAGCTGTATCCCACTCTCAGAGAGCAAGTTGGAAGGAATAAAGCTGAACACAGAAGACAGAGGCTGGCTTATCAGTCGTATTTAGCAGGTGAAAGAGAGGGATGTTTATGAATAACTGAGTAACAATTTTTTAAAAGATAGGGTGGTGGGGCCCAACAGAGGAAGTGTGGAAATGTATGTCAGTTGATGCAATTCAGGATTATCCAGATCACTGAAAACAGGTTGATGTAGGGGGAGGTAAAAGAAGTTGCAGATGAAAATGCCATAACAGTAGGACATAAGGCAGAGTCAAGAGATCTGTTAGCATCTTAATATATACATTTGAGCAGAATATATAGTAAGAGATATATGTATTTTCTTATTCAAAATTGCATAATTATGACAGAGTGCAAAAGAAAAGAGTAAAAAGAAGAGAAACATAAAGAAATGGGGTGATAGAGTTGTCATGTTAAATCCAGGTGTATAAACACCAGGCGAGTTCCATTAACTAAGACAAAGATTACATTAAAGGTATGCTCAGTGTGGTGAATACATTTCAGGTTATCTCTACATCTCTGTAGTTATGGTTCTTACTTGGGAAAGACACACTGTGCTAACATTCCCAGCTATGTGTGACTAGAGCAGGTGGAATTACAAAACATGGCTGAGAATAGCATACAGGCTTCTTCAGGCATGTACAGAGGTACGAACTGCAAGCTGAGCTTCAATCAGAAGATAAAGTCTGAGGACACAATAAAGGGATATCTGTCTGTCAGTCAAGCTGATTCAATAGCTAACCATTATGTAACTGTTCTAAACTTAATGTGCTTACCCACATCACACGTGATAAAGCCCTACAATTGAGTTAGGGTGAAAGCGCTTGTGATTTTTGGTGAATAAACTGTTTTTGGACATCCACTTCTGTCTGCTGATACGACCGTTTCTTTTCAGTTTATAACCAAATAAATAGCTTAATGAATCAGATAAATCTGTGGTGGGTGTAATTGAAATTGCTTTATTGAAAATTAAATTTCATTAAATTGCATTCCCTGTAGATTTTACTGGAATCAAATTTCATAACTTTTAAACAGGCAATGTTGTTTTATTAAAATTCGTTGTAGTTATGTGAAGCAAAGCCACTTTCACAGATAATGGGTTTATGTATGCTTACACTCTTTGCTTAAGAATGGATTCTGATAGTGGACTGTGATAAAAGGACTAAGCATTCCTAGGAATCTGAGTTGTCATAATGGTTAAGGTGTTTACCTCACACATACAATGTACAGTGTTTGAGTCTTACCTTTGACCACTCTCTGGTTATTGGCTTGGCTTATGATAGTCTGCAGAGTGATTGTCTAATATTTATCTATGAACACAGCATCTGTGGTCTCTCCTGTCAGAGGTCATAACAAAGTGGGTTGTGTTTAGAACAGGGCAGAGAGAAAGAGATAGAGAAGAGGGAGAGGCAAATAAAAGGCATTCTTTACCATTTATTTATTTAGCTATTATTTATTTTAAATTTGTTAACCAGGTTGGTCCAACCGAGCCAAGGCCCATTTTCAGTGGAGACCAGAGGAGAAAACATTCAGATACTTATGTAATTTTAGGAAATATAAACAAAGTAACTATGAAAAAAGATAAAAAATCAAACAAAATATAAGGAAAGTAGCAGAACAAATCAAATAAAGATACAATATCAAACAATGGCAATATAACAGTTTACAAATATGAATAATCCAATATAAAATAAACATAACTATGGCAGATACCATAGACTAACACACGGGTAGTAACTTTGAACTTCTCCTTATTACATGCAGAATAGGGGGTCAAGCAGATTAAGCCTTACCCTCCTAAAGGTGTTAGCAGGTAGACAGTTTTTTAGTTCATTTTTGAAACTATTAGAGTTGCAATGCTTCTTATGTTGAGTGGGAGTTTGTTCCAATTTTGAGATACTGAAAATGTATATAATACTTTTCCAATAGATTTATTAGATTTGAAGAAGAAGTTTGTCTGTGCTATGGAGTGGGCTTGTAGGCATTTATAAGTAGGAATATGCATAGATCACATGCCAGCATTGCATGTCTCCACTTGACAAACAGAACTAGGGGAAAGGCCCTCTTGTTAGGCCAGGCAACAATTACACTTTGTACTACATTGCAAAATGCCTGGAATATTTTCAAATGCCATGTACTTTGAAGGCTTAAATGCATGTTTGTATATATAATGCATGTTGGGGCAGGGTCATCTAACCAAGTTATCAGGATGACGTGGAATGAGTTTTTGCATGGTATGTACAGAAGGGCAGTTGGTGACATCAGTGGACACTATCTATGGTCTTGTGTCTGTGCATTTCAGTGGAGTGGCTTGGGAATTATTCAAAAAAATCTCCATAGGAATCTAAACAGAAAGAAGGAGGAACAAGTAGTAGTTCAAGAAAGGACGGAGGGAGAGAGATAATACAATCACACTTTTTGTTATTTCTCATAGGTGCGCAATACCTATTGTCCATGCAATTAGCATAATGATTTCTCAAGGCAGTATACATTTTTTGAGCATTTAGAAAGCAGCACCAATAAAGGAGACTGCAACTGCACTTTACATGGTGAACAGCTGTTGGACCCATTTTATTTATCTTTGCCAAATTGTGTATTGTAAGAAGATAGTACGGTAATGTAGCTTACAGTTTCACATTAGTCATCTCTTCACACCAGGGATATTTTAAATGGCATATGGTAACTTTTTCTATACTTGGGAAAGGACAAACTTTACAGAATGTGACATTTAAATAAATATAAAAATCTAGTAAGTCTACAAAGTGTAAAATGTTTCAACTGAATTGTTAGCTGTCTGCTTTTTCATAGCAGCTTCTTGCAGGTTTAAACAGTTCTAGAAAAGCTAGAATAGTAGAAGGCTTGCTACAGTTTTCTTTAAGAGCCATTAGAAGAGATTTTCCTCAGCTAACTGCATAACCTGGATCCAGTCCAGCTGCCTGTGCTTGTCTGTTTCTTTAGCTATGAACTGGCAGGTTTGGCTGAATGAGTGATGGGAACAGCAGCTACTCCGGTGATGTAGTGCACTGTATATAGTTCTGTTGTCTTCGGGCTATATATAACTGCAGAGGAAGTGCGTGTTACAAGTTCATATGGTGTATGTAAGCATGGAAGCTTGCTACAAACCATTATGACAGTGTTCACAAAGATAATAAAGACCTACCTTGAAGCTAAGGTATGTAAGTTGAATAAGAGTGAACTGGAGTAAATGACATTTTGCAAACTGTGAGCTTCCATGCCTGCCATTTGCAATAGGAACATGACACAAAGTAATGTACTGTGGATGATCTGCATCGCCTGTACACAGCATCTGATCACTCTTGTTTTTGTAAGGATGCAGTGCATTACAACTTTGGGCTGCTTTCCTCATAATGAAAGTGAAATCCACTGTAGCACTCACACACACACACACACACACACACACACACACACACACACACACACACACACACACACACATAACCTCACACAGACACACACGCGCACACATAAACACATGCCAATGCACGCACACACATGCCAGCACACACACATAAGCATGCATGCTGTCACCCATACACACACACACACACACACACACACACACACAAACATATGCTAGTGTGTATACACACACAAACACACACACACACACACACACACACACACACACACACACACACACACAAGCACGTATGCCGTCACACACACACACACACACACACACACACACACAAGCATGCATGCAATCACAGACACACACACACATACACACACATATGCTAGTGCACACACACACACACACACACACACACACACACATGCCAACACACACACACACACACACACACACACACACACACACACTGACACACATGCACAAATTGACATATGCAGAAAGTTCACATTCCTCCTTCACTGCAGACATACACACATACACATGCCCTATTCTAATAATCCTACCAGGTCAACTGAAGGTCTCTTCCAGGAGCATTCGCTGATTAAGTACAGAATATGCTCAAGGGAGAAGATTGCATATGCTTCCTAACATATTATAATAACACACACACAGGAGTTTATCTACTGAATACAGAAATTATGTAAATATAAAGAGAGCCAAACAGAACATAAAGGACTGTTCACCTCACTTCTACAGCTGAATAAATTTGGTCTTATAATAAAACTGATGTGAAAATCAAGAGAATTAACTGAGGTCAGGGTCTAAGAAACCCAGTAGTTTTGGACAGAAAAACAGATTTAGTCATGCTCCAATAGTGATACACTGGCAGCTATTTTTTACAGCATTTAATGTATATTATATTATATTTGACTTGTTTCATGTAACTATTATTTCATTACCTTTTGTACAGTTTAATGTCAATAACAGATACTCTGCTATCTGTTGGTGAAATTAAAACAACAGATAGTGAGCCATTTATTTGTCAACCACATAACTAAGCTTGTCCATTGACCCTTTTCAGCCATGACCAGTGCCACAGACAAATAAAAACACACAGATGAAAAAAGTTCAGTATACAGAAATGATGTCATAAATGTTTAGACATCAGTTACTGGCAGGAATCATGATATTGTAAATACTGTATGTGGTCTCTAAAGGAGGTAGACTAGAAAAGACTGGACTGTACTTAACAAAGATGAAAAGTCAGCAATAACAATGTGCCTGATAAATTGACCCCATTCTGATGGACCTCCCGCATATCCAGAAAGCAAACAGCACCAGAATTACATGGTTTAAAGACTTAAGCCTTGCTTGTGATATAAATAGGACCTGCTGGAGAGACAGGTATGTATCCCAGAAACTACTCCTTCTCTGGAACAGGCTCCCCATCCATGTGAATCAGAGTTCCTCCCTAACCCAATTCAAGTGCAACTTGGACTACTTAATGGGGAATAGAAAATTCTTCCCTGGTTTGGCACCTATGTCTCAAATGGACCCAGGCAGCCTGCAAATGGTTCATCTCCCAGGCCTCTGCTTGTAAAGATTTCATCTTCCAAGTCCCTGGTAACACTTATCAAAGGTACCAGAACTTGTCAGACATTCGGGATGCATGCCTAGGCTTAAAAAAGTCCTTGGGTCATTAGCCTATTTAACACCTATGAACCCATGAACCTATGAAGAAGTATGAGCCTGAAACAAACAGTAGCCAAGCAAACCATCAATATTCTATATGTAAAGAACTTAAGTCAGTTTAGTAAACAATTTGAATATACAGCTGATAATTAACTGTAAAGCATAGTAAAAGAAAATAAAGTTGAGGCATTGATCCTAAGTACAGAGTACAAAAATAGGAAAGTTTAGGAAACAAAAGTAGATGAAATAAAACAAAATGTTATACAGAGGAGAAGAATGGTGGAAGTAGGTAACTAGCTAGAGGAAGAACAACTTAGAACCTGTATAACAGAACACTTGGAAGGAATTCAAAGACAGAAATGGTAGGAATAGAGGAAAAATTGGAAACTCAAGGGGTTGGGAGGGTGGCCTAATGGTTAAGGTGTTTGCCTTACAAACACAAGGTGCAGGGTTTGAGTCTCACAAGGGATAATTGGCTAGGCTTACAATGACTCACAAGGGCAGTTAGCCTAGTACTAACCTATAACCTAACCTATAACCTATAACCTATAACCTAAAAACTCATAGAAACAGAAGGCAGTCAAAGAAAATCAGAAGCAACATGAAGAGAAAGAAAGTGTAGAGTGGAGGATACTGAAGTGAGAAAAATAAGCTAGACTACTTAGTTTTGAAAGATAATATATAGGAGGCTAAGTACCAGAAAATCCCAGTTCATCTATAAGAGGGGAGGGGAAGGTAAGAAACCAGGGCATGAATAAACAGTAATCTCTCAAAGTAAAGCACTTGTTTGTTAGGTGAGGGTTGACACAAAATGAATCAAGTGAGAACATTTTAGGAAAAGACCAGTTACAGATAGCACAATTAAGTCACAGAGCAGTTTACAGATTAGGAGGAAAGGATCATAGGAGGTTACTAGGCTATTGGCCCTGAGGCCCTTATAAGCCTAACCAAGAATTTAGTCCATGTTTACACAAGTCAGCACCCAAAGCCCCTGTCCAGCAGGAACACAGGTGGAATCCCAGAGGTGCATTTTCTGTTCCCCATCCAGTTATCCAGGTTGCACTTTTGGTATAATTTCATACTAGGCTAACTGACTGTGTAGGCTATTTTAAGCCTATCCAATTACCCCAAGTGAGAACCAAACCCTGAGCCTTGCATTTGCAAGGTAAACACCTTAACCATTATGCCAACCTCCCACAAGTATGGTGCAAGAGCCATTAAAACTGTACAACCTATAAATTGCTTCAACAAATAAAACATCATGGCACTGCATGTATGGAGAGTATGCCTCCTGTCTTTATTAAGAAACACTGCTCTGTACATTTCATACTTCCTGACACCACTAAGTAACAGAAGCCCAAAAGAAGAAATTCTCCCTGAAATCGGGACAAAAAGTATATTGATTACTACAAGGAGCAGCATGCATAAGATAGATAATTATAGTCTCCTTGGCATCCTGGATTCCTTTGCAAAGATTTTTGCAAAGGCAATATATCTATAAATTAAAACATTTGAAAGAGTTAACTATTTTATCTCAGATGTAGCATAGTTTTAGCTAAGACTGTAACACCTACACTGCTAATGCTATGACAGGAGACATCAAAGCCATAGGTACGGTGGTAGGGTAGATGGCACCCTAGGATACTACCTGTACAACAGCACTTTTCCAAAGTTTTTTTTTCACTAAGTAAAAAAATGCTCCTGTCATAGTTGTCCTGTTCAAGGCAGTTATGGCTACAGTGTCATTTAAGAAAAATGCTGCACACTGCTTAATTTCTTGTCTGCCTGCTCAATCACACTCACGATGTAGACAACAAGCTGCAATTTTTGTACATTCTGTGGTGGGTTGAAACATGCAGAAAGCAAGGAAACTTTAAACAATAGGAATGTAAAGGTCATGGTGGCAATACAAACCGCATTGTGAGTCCATAGCCAGCAGCACTCTGAGAGTTGCTAAGAGAATACTACGGTCAGGGTGCAGCTCACAAAAATGGTCTGGTCTGTAGAAAGTGTGACATCCCCTCTCTGGGCTAGTAATCAGGGAGTTGAATCCTCACCACTGACACTGGAGAGGGACATTCACTTGGAACAAAAATGGATACACACAGTATTTCCAGATGCAGCTCTCTGCATCAAGGACAATTTCCTTTAAGAGCACAAAGGGAACAGGGTCTATATTACTACGCTGAAATGCCGTAACATCAAACATCTGAACGCCGACAAGTATTCAGTAAAATTCACTTCCGCGATTCGCTGAATAATTGTCAGGCAAATAAATACTTCCCCTGCAATGCAACGGAATTAATTCTAACTAAACAAAACCCATCCATGTGGGGGGCACCCCCTTAACTAAATATACCAACTCCGAGATTGCACTACAGTGGAGAAAAGAGCAACATGGTGTAGTTGGCCAAACTACATCTTTGCTTGACAAGTATTCAGCGAATCACAGAAGTGAATTTTGTTGAATACTTGTCGGCATTGAGGTGTTCGATGTTACAGCATTTCAACGCCATAATACAGACCCAGGGAACAAACTCAGTTTGGGTTCTGGTTTCTCTGTCTCTCTCCAGGCTGCCAGTAAGACTCCCCAATGACACAGCTGTAGAGTTGAGTCCTTAGCTGAGTGTCCAAGCCAAGTCCTCCAGCACCCTCTCTGTGAAAACAGTGCTTTGTGTCCCTGCTCCAAGCAGCTGACACACACACACTCTTTGTGACCTGATTTTCACACCCACACACATACCTGGGAAAGGCTGGCACAGATTTATTATCTATGCCCCCTTCTGCCCAGACTATAAGGTAGTTACACTGCCACCAGACACTTCAAAGCCTTCTACTCTAAGGCTCTTACAATGGCACACAATATACTGAGTGAAATTAATATTAATACAAATGATAGTGTTTGACCAATGCAGTAAGGCTTTCAGGAGTGGCCACAGAGTCACCAAGTAGATATAGGTACTCTCAAAGGTAAAATATTCTCTAAAGGACCAGTCACAATGAAATGTTTAAATATATTTAATAATAAATAATAAAAGAACATGAAAATACAAAATATCTATTTACAATAAACAGAGTTTCAGTCACAGGTAATATTAAAATAACACAGATGAATAGATTCACACAGATAGAGGAAAAACAGTACTTAACTAATCTCATCACATTTTCCTGACTGATCTAAAGAATTACTATTCCAGGGTCACTTAGTAGAGCAAGGCAAGATGAAGTGGGTGAGAGATCCTTCTTTGTCAGGTTACAAAAACAGACTGCAATGAGACTTCTGTCTCATCTAGTATTAAAACATAATTTCAGTGATGGATTACAGAATGAAATCACATACATGTGGCCATCTGACTTTAGTTCCCACACTATCCCCTTTATTAGAGGCTGCCAGGATTTAGCACATATGTGTTTCCTTATACACCTAGAGCTTTGCTAAGATTTGTTGCAGCCTCTGGAAGTCATAAAACCATTTCAACACTTCCACCCTTCCAGGGTAGCAATTAGTTCACTGCTAAGAATAATACAACAAGGATTCCTAGTCATTGTTTTCACAGACATTTTATCTCTGGCTGCAATCAAAACTGTAAGATACAATCTTTGTGATCTACTATGTAATTTAATTTCAAATTATTTTTCAAAGTTAGCTGGACTGAGATTAACCTCTTCTCTTCCATTATCTTCTGTTAAAACATATACATTTAATCAGTTACAATACAGTCATGACCATACATTTTCAACACAGCACCTGTAAAAATCAGTTTGATATACAAATGACATATACTTCTTTACAAAACTTCAGCTAGCTATGCTGATATATGTTGCACATCCACTGCCCTCCTTCTCCTGGCATAGCTAGCATTACCTCACATTGTCACAGCAAGTATTTTATTTTACCCTTGCAAGCAACAAAACCTGCCAGCACTATTTTGTATTTTCTTGAATCAAGTGCTTTATACTGTGGCTAGCTGCTATGTGTGTGAAATGGAGATGAAATAAATTACTGTGTATTATTTTTAATTTATGAGAATAAGACATTTGCGATGTCCACAAATTTCTTAGAGTTGCTAGGTAAAGAGTCAATTTGTGGATGAAAATGAGTGACCCTGACCTGCTGTCATTTGTTAAAACTAAATAGCTATTTTTCTGGCTTTGCATGGACTAATGTGTATTTGTTTGATGCCATTTAGGATATTTACTGTGGCTACGGTTAGTTTGAAAAAAAGTTGGAATACAGTACAGTTTTGTTTTCACAATCAAACATCTGATGTGTATACAATCTACATTTGTATGTCTGTAAGGGTCATTTACATATATCCCAAGGGTCTCCACTATAGGGGGGAAATGTAAGATGTTACACATTGAAGACTCTGCTCTTGCAGCATTGTTTTGTTGTTTTTACTAAATGGTTTGTGTGTGTGACTTTTTTGGTTAATACACACACACACACACACACACACACACACACACACACACACACACACACACATATATATATATATATATGGTTCCCTATCAGAAGCCTGAAACACTATAAGCCTGAAAATCAAAATCCTGAAAACTAAAGCCTGAAAATTCAAAATCCCGAAAACCCAAAATCCTGAAACTTAAAATCCTGAAAACACAAATAATGCTAATATGTCACTATGAAGACACTAATATCTACCAACTGACCCTGACCCTAACCCTAACCCTAAGGTCCGTCACTATCGCACACTCACCTGACCCGCCCTAACCTAACTCACTTAAACTGCCCCTAACCCCAATATTTGTCACTATTGCATACATGTCTAACCTGCGCCCTAACCCTAACTCACTTAAACCGCCCCTAACCCTAACATAAAACCAACCGCACACTTACCTGAACCCAACGCATGACGTAACACCACAGGGCTAACAATAGCAAAGCCACAATGACGTCAGTATGTCCATTTTGTGTTTTCAGGATTTTGAGTTTCAGGGTTTTGGGTTTTCGGGATTTTGAATTTTCAGGCTTTAGTTTTCAGGATTTTGATTTTCAGGCTTATAGTGTTTCAGGCTTCTGATAGGGAACCATATATATATATATATATATATATATATATATATATATATATATGTGTGTGTGTGTGTGTGTGTGTGCAAAACTTGGTTAGGCTTGTAAGGGCCCTAGGGTCATTAGCCTAGGAACCTCCAATATATATGTACAAATGTGTGTGTATGTATATATATATATATATATATATATATATATATATATATACATACACACACACACACACACACACACACACACACACACACACACACACACACACACACACACACACACACATACATATGTGTGTGTCTCTGGTGTCTAGTGCTCCTACCTGTTTTGCAATATCTGTTCCTTAGCCTATGGGACTTTATCTATCTCACACATACACACCCACACACACACACACACACACACACACACACACACACACACACACACACACACACACACACACATACACGTACACCCTATCCTCTAATTATCCCAGCTACTGCAGCTATCTAGGCAAGCACACACACACACAAAATAAAAACTCTCTCACCATACACCCAGGGCACTGGAACCATAGGGAAAGGGAGGGACAAGTCCCCCCCACACACACACACTTTAGATAGCATTGTTGATCCTGCCCTCTGCTCCTGGCAAAGCTGTAAAAAAATAAAAGCTCATGATATTCATTAGCATGAGCTTTCACTTCTACAGGCTGTATAGTAACACAGCAGACCTTAGGCATAGGTTACACAACAAGGGATGCTTTGCTGCCTTTTTTTTCCATTACTGGAAATTAAATAATCAGCACCCAGTAAAGCAAGTGCCACATGCTATGCAACTGTGCTGTGGTAAGACCAAACAAACACCAAAAATAGTTAAAACACAAAACATATACCAAGCAAGGTACTGGTTGTGTTTTAACTAGTTTAAGTGCTACATGCTACTTATTTTTTTAAAGTTTTGGGGTTTTCATCTTGGTCCCGCACAATGAATTCTAGATAACCAGACAAAGAGCTTTGAAACTTCAAAGCTACTGTGACTGATTTTCTAGACCACAGTGGGTGGGATCAAGCCAAAATCCCACAAACTTTAAAAACTAGAGGGTAATGGACATAGAAATACATGAAATACTGTTGGGAAGTTATTAGCAACACCGGGTTCATTAGGATCTTCAAGACAGTGCAGCAGTGGCACTGCATCTATGAACAAGAGTCCAGTTTGCAGTAGGAAGGTATTTTTAGCCAGGGCAGGCAATCAACCAGATTTTCATATATCCCAGCTGCTTTGGTTTTAAGAAATTTTTATTCCTTGAGAACCTCTATACTGTCCCTGATTTGGCCTCATATTTTGTCTTGTGCTTGTATTGTGTGTGTGTGTGTGTGTGTGTGTGTGTGTGTGTGTGCTTTTCTGCATCTTGTGATATACCTGTCTTCCTATCTTGTAAGGACCAGTGTCAGTATGTGTGTGTGTATGTGCATGAAAAACCAGTGCTGGAGGACCCGATCTATGACTAGCAAAACTTGGTGTCACTAGCTCTGCCTAGTCAAGGCATATAAAAAAAAATTTCCTAGCATGCAGGACCAGTGTATGTGATATTGCAGACTGTCCCACTGCATTTCCCTTCCCAACCCACCATTGATGCAGTCACAGTACCAGTATACATACTGGGGACCCTTAAGGTGAAAATGGTGCAGCCAGGCAGATGATGGGAGTGGGGAGTACTGAGCTGCTTGTTTGTCCTAAGAGGAGTGGTTAGAAGCAGCAACTTGTAATTTGTTGGCCATTTTGGGTCATTTCCTGTTTTTTCCAGCCCCCTGCTATAAAGCACGCGTTAGCATGCTTTAGCTGAGCTGCTACCGTTGCGCACTAGGGCAGCGGCGGTTAATCAGATTTAAACTATTAGGGCTACCTAAAGTCCACTCTTCAAATTTTCCCTTAAAACTACCTTCCTCAAAGTATACTACTGTTCTATCTAGTGTATCCTACAACTATAAATTATCTCTACTTGACTCCCAAGTAGACTTTTCTCTATCTGTATAGCCAAGCACTTGCTCCTACAGTACTTATCACCTCGATACAGCACTCTTGTTATAGAAAGTACCCCAAAAAAGCAAACCCCATTTCTCAGTCACCCACATCCCCCAAAACCTTTTTAAGTTTTTCTGGCTATTCCCTTTAGCATGTCGAGGGATCAGTTGCTAATGTCCTCTCCTGCTCAGCTGGTGAACCTGGGAATATTGAGGCAATGTTACAATTGCCTCATGTACACAGACAACCCTCTCCTCCTCCCACAAAACACAAATACATGCGAGAGATGCAACTATACGGCCAAACTGGAGGCTGAGCTCTCTCAACATAGGACTGGCAAGACCAGACAGGAGGAGAAGGTAACCACACACACCATAGACCCAGTCTCACATAATACCATCACAACCACAAATCATACACATAAACACACAAAGGCATACTCGGAGGCTCTGATCAAAAATCTACCAAAACAGCAGAGACCACCAAAGCAGACACCCAAACAACTACCACCTCAGAACACAACACCTGCAACACATAGACCACACAGTCAGAGTGTCAAGCAGTCACAGCCCTTAAGGCCAAACACAATGCCAGATACACTAGTCATTGGTGACTCCATAGTCAGACACACTGACGTCCCGCTCACCAGACTGAGTAAGGAGAAGGTCACAGTAAGCTGCCTGTCGGGTGCTAGAATCCGCCACATAACGCATGCACTCAGGTCTCTCAACAGCAGGTACAAGTACGACTCAATCATTGTCCACGCTGGTGTTAACGACCTGAGACGTACCTCCTTGGACTACATGAAAAGAGACATAGAGGAGCTCTCTGATTATGTAGCCCAAGCAGGTATGACCCTGACCTTGAGCAGTATCCTACCTTCACCAAGAATGATGCCACAATACAGAGATAAGATGATCAGCTTTAACAATTGGCTTAAACTCTGGTGTCATTCAAAGGGGATCCAATGTCTGTCTGCCTGGGATGACATGCTGGACAAGCCATGCTGCTTCGCAAGGGACGGCTTGCACTTGTCACCCCTGGGATTCCGGATTTTGGCAAAGGCTCTTGCCACCCCCATAGTGCCTTTTTTAGGCAAGGCTCAAATTCTAAACCTACCACCCTAGAACACAACAAAGAAAAAAAACTAAGGGTAATGCTGCTCAATGCCAGAAGTCTCAACCTCAAGATGCACGCACTCGAGGCCCTTCTCAGTATGGAGAACATCGATGTTTGTGCTGTGACAGAAACCTGGTTCAAGGCTCCTGAGAGCACCCCAGCACTATCAGGTTATACCTCATATAATGCGTTCCGGCCCCAAAACCCAGACAATACGAAGAAAGGAGGAGGGGTATCCATATTCATCAAGGACACCCATACCTCTAGACTGGTGGCAACGCACGATGCATCGGAAACCATCCAGGTGCAATTAACCATAGGCAAGACTGCTCTGCAATTTGTAGCATGTTACAGGCCACCCTCGCAAACTCAGGAACCTCATATGGCCTTCCTGAAAACACTGGAGGGGATAAATGTATCTCCGAACACCATCATACTAGGTGACTTCAACTACCCTAATATAGACTGGGAACACTACTCAAGCCCAAACACTCTAGCCCAAAAGTTCCTGGAATTCATAAACTCAAATGCCATGGAACAACTAGTCACCATCCCCACAAGAGGAGAAAACATACTTGATCTCATCATCACGAACATGGGAGCACAATGTTCAACACCGGAAGTATACCCCTCACTGGTGAGATCAGATCACAAACTAATCTCGCTGGAGGTCCTCATCCCACCCCCACCCGAAATAAAAAAGACCACAGTAAAGAACTTCTCAAAAGCCGACTTCACACTTCTAAAGACTAGTGTGGTCTCCTTTAAGGCCCCTGAACCGGCGGTAAACATTACTCAAACCGCTGAATCACTTACAAATGCCTTCTACCAGCACCTGCAGGGCTGCATGGATCAGGCAATCCCAAGCAAAACAAAGACTCTTTGTACCAAAGGCAAGCGTCCAGTCTGGTGGACCCCAGCCATAAACAAACTCTACAACAAAAGGAGAAAGCTACTACAAGATAGAGCAAAATCCTTAAAAGGTAAGACACCGCTGATCACTATAAGTAAAAAGCTAAGAGCTCTCATAAAATCATCCAAAGCTAATTTTGAGAAAAAAATAGCTAAGGACTCTAAGACAACCATAAGGCATTCTTCAGCTATGTCAGAAACCTAGGAGGAAACTCCCAGATATGCTCAGAATTAGTTCAAAATGATGTGAAGATTACTGATCCTACAGACATTGCCAACATACTGGCTGACAGGTTCAGTGCAAACTTCTCCCCCCCTAAAGGAGAGATATCTATACCAAATGATTGTAGCCCCCCAAACATCTCTAATGCCCAGGTGAGAACTGCTCTTTCCAAGGCAAAGAACACAGCATTCATGGGACCTGATGGTGTCCCCGGCTGTGTGCTCCATGAACTCAACGAGGAATTAAACCCACAGTTAGGACAGCTGTTTAATCTTAGTCTCACCTCCGGATACGTACCCAGGGAGTGGCGCACAGCGACTGTGGTCCCACTCCACAAAGGCGGTGCCTCCACCGACCCTGGAAAATACCGTCCCATTAGCCTGACAAGCCTTATCTGCAAAGCCATGGAGAGGATCATAATGGATCTCATAAATAAAGACATAGGGAATTTGAAGACTTTGGATCCAACCCACTTTGGCTTTGTCAAAGGCAGATCATGCCTCTTAAACTTGGTTGACTTTTTCGAAACAGTCACCAAGGCCATTGACAAAGGAAAGGCAGTCCATACAGCCTACCTAGACCTGGCAAAGGCTTTCGATACAATACCCCACTCGGGCATCATTGATAAACTCATCAACTTAAATGTAAACCCATACATTACAAGATGGATTGCAAACTGGCTGAGTGACAGAACCCACAGGGTCAGAGTTGCTAGCGCCATGTCAGACTCAAAGCCTGTCACAAGTGGTGTACCACAGGGCTCAGTCCTGGGCCCACTCTTGTTTGGCATCTACTTTTCTGAAGTACAAGCAAACATAGGAGGGTTATGGCTGACAAAGTTTGCAGATGACTGCAAACTGGGCGCCGTAGTTGAAAACACATCCGACACAGATATCCTTCAGAAGGGTCTCACAGAAACGGATAACTGGTGCCAGAGCCATGGCCTAAAGTTAAATGCCAAGAAATGCATAGTCATACCCTTCGGGAAAAATAAGGTCACCCCTAGCTACCATATAGGAGAAAATCCCCTGATCACAGAAGAAGTTATCAGGGACCTGGGAACCCAGGTGGACAGTAGCCTTTCATTCGACACCCATATTGCTAAAGTAGTTAGGAAGACCTTCTACATTGCCCACCTTATCATGAAGGGATTCACATCTAGATCAAGGGAAGTCATAGTCTCCCTATACTCATCACTCATCAGACCAATGATCGAGTACAATGCCCCATTCGGAATGTATCTGACCCGACACTTGCAGCAGCTGGAGAGGCCACAAAAGTTCCTCACCAAAAGGATAAAGGGTCTCAAAAATCTGTCTTATGCTGCCCGACTGAAAGAACTCCGGTTATATTCAGTTGCTTACCGCTTGCTCAGAGGTGACCTATGCCTGACATACAAGGCCATGTCAAATCCAGATTTGATGAACATGCTTCATTTCAAAAAATCTAGATCCCTCAGAGCCACAAGGGCGGGAGACTTAAACCTCGACACGGTTATTAATCAAGAGGAATCTCGACCAATGGATGGGGGATCTCAGATACACCCCAGGGGTTATCTCAGTGTCACTGCTAGACAGAGGCACAGCAAAATAAAGGGCATAGTTTCTCCAAACTAAAGGGGTGGCGTAAGCCACAAAACTATGGGCTAGGCTTATAAATGCCCTCGGGCAGATAGCCTAGTATGAACCTATGAACCTATGGTCAGCTGGGTAAGCATGGAAGTGGGAGGATTAAAAATCAGTACATCTTGTAACAGATCTGGCTTTCAAAAGCAATATCAGTATGTGAATGCATGTTTATATTTTTATGAAGGTATGTTAAAAAAGTCTTTTAAAACATATATAAAATTCATCACAGAACAGACAATGCCTCACAGCTTCTAGGGTCCTGCCAGTTCCCACACACCTGGCTGTATTAATGGATTTTGGCACAGGTTTAATAGTCACCTCTGTCCTGAACCTCACCTTGAAATATGTTGCTGGGTTCTATTTGTTCTTTCAGTTTCATGTGTCTGACATCAGAGTGGTTTACACTATGTGGCTGAGTTTGGAGGAAGAGGTGAGGAGGCCTGCTTTATATATGTCTAAGAGCAGCCACTTAAAATGTGTATGACTGTGGTCATTTGTACCATAGTCCCAATCTAACAAAAAAGGGATACACAGAAGGTGATTTTCTTTTTTTTGGGGGGGGGAGATGGTTGGGAAGGAGGAAAGCACTATTCCCAGTTATGACTTATGTATCCTCATATGTATTTGTTTTCTTACTTTAATGTTAACTGCTGTTTATCAGCAGCAAACAGCAAAACCCACCAACTTGTACACCTCCTAAATAATCATAGGAAACGTTTAAAAGAAAAACATTAAAAGTATCCACAATTAAGCACTTTTGTCTTTTTCTTAACAAGATATCAGAATTCTGAATGCAACTCAAACTAGCTCCATTTTAAAATGATGCAAATACAAACACACTTCTAAAAGAAAATTATCACAAATTAGTGATGTAATCAGTACAATTCCTGATGAAGCAGCTTGTTCTGCCAATCCGCTACAAAAGGAGAAATGTTTATTTCTTCCAAAACCAAGAAAGTAAACTTTGTGACACTAGTGTAAACCATGGCATGCCCGCATAAGGCACTTTTACCATCTGTACTTTGAATACTGTAAAGATGTTGGTAAATGCACTTGTTTAAAGTGTTTTTAGTTTTACCCACATAAAAAACAGGGCATGATGCACAGGTAGCCATGTAAATAACTGTCTGGAAAGAGCAATTGAACTTCCTACCATGTTCAGCCATATCAAATTGCCCAAGTAAAGGGCCGTTGCAGAGTGTATTAATGTAGAGGCATGGATGGCAATGCCAAAATTTCTTAGTGGATGAAATTCCAGCACAGTGGTCAATAGGCTTCTCCAAAAGAGATTTTATATTCCATTTATTTTTGTATGTAAAAGATGGTAATGTGGGGAAAATGTTTTGGTGCTTTTTTATCTCTTTGCAACAAGAACCAATTCTTACATAATTTCCTTGACATCCAACATGTAGTACTATGACTATCACCATCATAAAGATTGTCCTTTATTACTACTTGACTTAACCCACTCCTGATAATTGGGGCATATTAGTGTTTCTTCTCAGCCCATATTTCATGTCTTATGGAATCCAAGAGGAGAGGGAGGGTAGCCATGTTCCAAAAATAAGGATTGCAACATTTTAAATTGCTCCAGGCACTCTGCATCTTCTGATGCCAAATGGGAAGCCCTTATTTATTGGCTCTTGACTACACCGTTCTTCTGATGGAGGAGGTGGCAGCTGATAAAGAAAAGAAATGTATTACAATAAGATGTAATCCTGTAAATACTAGATAAAAACTCTTCATTGGCACCTTTTCTGATGTCAGCATCAAGATAATTAATTTTGTCAAGCTTGCATAGATAGGAAAACTTAAGAAAGGAAGTACAGGCTTGAACTTGGGAAATTAAATCATCCAGTTCAGCCATGATGCCTTGCCAAATAATCAAGTCATCAAGGTACCCAAAATAACCAACACACATACTGAAAAGCAGGAGTTTAAAGAGTGTTTTCAATTCCCACTTTAAAAAGACAGAGTTCACAAATATAGGGACACATGCTGCCCCCATGGCCACTCCAAAGGCCTGCTTATAATATTCACCCTCAAACGTCAAAAAAGTTGTGACTAAGTACAAAGTCCATAAATTCAATGGCTAAATCAGCATCAAATTGCCTTACAGTCTCCCCAAACCACTTAAGTCCCACATCGTGTGGTATTACTGAAAATAAACTCTGTCTATCACGTCACCAAGAGAAATTAATTTTTAGCTGGAATTACCTTGAGGTTGTCTAAAAGATGCCAAAAATCTCTTATAATGTGTGGAAAAGAGGAAAAAATATTCTTAAGTTTCTGTTCAATAAACTTAGCCAGGGATTCCATAACGTATCCACTGGCACAAACAATTGCCTTAATGGAGGGTCTGATAAATTGGACTGGTTCTTTGGAATACCAAACATCTTTGGAATGATGGGACAATCCACTCTAAGATAGTCATAAAGGCCTTGTCAGATTTTGTCAATCAAAAGCAATTCATCCAATGTCACTTGAATAGCCCTATAGGCACGATTGAATTCATGAATGGAAACTGTGTTGTAGACACACTCATCATGTAGCAAATCAACCTGGTCCATTATTACCAGACTCCCACCTTTGTCCGGCTTCATACATCCAATGTCAAAGTTGTGCACAAACTGTTGAAGAAGTTGCTTCTCATGAAATGACAAATTGTAAATTTTTTTCTTCTTACCACTGTGCAATAATACATGCATTTCTTTTGCACATTGTTTCTCGAAGATGTCAATGATGGGATGCAAGGGGGTATTGCTGTACTTTTCCTCTTAAGTCTGTTGGGTGTATTACTGCTTACTTCATTACCAAAAAGCACCAAACAGTTGAGTTTGCAGTAAACAGCTTGAGGTCAAGTAAAGTATCCTCCAACCCAGCTCTAGTAGATGGAATGAAATTAAACCCTTTTAAAAACAAACTATGATGGTCAGGGGTAATCGACATCTCAGTGTAATTGTAAATGTGGTATCCAAAAAAAGTGGTGACATTGACAGTTAGTCTGCTCATAAATAATATTATCCATGTTGGCCAAATCATCTATCATCACTACTAGTTCTGATTCCTGCATCTCCTCCTGTTGTTCTTCCTCCCCCAGGAGATGCAGATCCTGACTGGCAAGTGTTCACATGTTGCATCTTGGCCAGTCTCTCCAATCTTCTCAATGGCTGTTCTTCTAAAAGGATAGTGGAAAAAAGTGTTTCCTCCTGGTTACTGAAAACTCCAGTAGGGTAGCTCTTTGACCGTGTGTGTGTGTGCGGGGGGGGGGGGGGTAAACAGTAATGTTACAGTAATCAGAATCATCATCCCTGAACTGTTTTTTATCTTTTATGCTCTTTATCTGAACAAGTCTGTTATCAACTGCCTGGAAAATGTTGTTGAATTCCAACTTATATCTGTGAAACTCTAAGTCCACAGTAATGGAATTAACTAGTTTAATGATTTCCTGCTTGTATTTAACTAAGCATCTCTTATTCTCATTCTGTTTTATCAGATCATTTTATCATTGAAAAAACAAAAAAACAGGACTGAATTTCCTTCCTTATGTATTGCTTTTGTTCAGACCATCATTGGATCAAAAGGTTGTAAAAAAGCTCTAAAATACACCTAAGAACATTTATAACCTGATGGCTTCCGGAGGCCTATCAGATCCCAGACGTTTGGCTTACTTTGAGTATTTATTCAATGGTTATTACAGTGCATTGTTGGCCAGTTATGATGTGTTAAAAGATGCAAGAAAAAACAAACACAGAGTAAGACTGAATTTCCTTCTTTCCTTAGTCATGCTTTTTGTTCAGGCCATCATTGGATTAACAGTTTGGAAATAAGCTCTAAAATGCACCTCAGAGCATGTATAACCTGAAGGCTTCTAGGGCTTAATTTCATTATTTATTCCACAGTTAGTACAGTGCAGTCTTGGCCAGTTAGGATGTGATGAAATGATGCAGGAAAATGCAAAGTTGAAGAGTAAGGCTGAATTTCTTCCTTAGGCATGATTTTTGTTCAAGCCCTTACGGGATCAAAAGGTTGGAAACAAATTCTAAAATTTACTTCAGGATATCTAGTACCCCCATTGATTAATTCACTTATTTATTTCACTTAGTCTGAAAAATTCATAGATTCACAGGTTCATAGATTAAGGCTATGATAGCAAATGGTATTTAAAGGGTAATTTCTGAACAATTACCTTGTTTTGTTGGGGGAAGACAGTATCTTTCAAAGATTAATGTGGCCATTTTATTTGAGACTTATAAAGTCTGTTGTAGTGTAACCACTCATAATGGGTAGAATAAACTCAGACAGGAGCATTAGGTATTTATTTTTTATCCAAGTATCTTAATAGAATCTCCTGATTTTTTTTATTGTAAATGCCATTTGAGAAAGTAATGCAAGTCATGGGCATTCAGAATCGCCAATTAGCTGAAACACCTGATGTTCATAAGGGTAATTTGCATATATCCCATGTGCCTCTGATTGAAGAGGTTTGAGAGGTTACTCATTGGAAGTTCTAGCTTCGCTGGAGTTTTCATTTTGTTTTTACTGATTGTTTTTTTCACTGTGACCTTCTCAATTATTGTTTTTGTTTTGTATTTTATATACAGCTAGCACATCTAGTATTTCAGAAGGCTTCTGTCACAGTCTGACACTAGGCTTGGATGTTATTTGACCTGTGCACAAAAGGATGGGCAAAATTAATATCCAAAATATATGTGCAGTAGTTCTCCTTATGCCAGAAGCAAAAATCCTATATATTTCACCAGAAAAAAAATGTGTATATATTTTCAGTTGCAACATATGACTACAGTGCCAAGCATTTAGGTGACTAAAGCAGTGGGGTCCAATTTACAGGTGTACTGTCATGTAGCTTGGTTGTTTCCAAATTCACAATATAATGTATATAGCAGGCTGCCAGGACTATAGCCAGAAACAGTCTGAAGCAACAAAGTCCCTGCTATTCAGCAGTTGCAGTTGTTCACCACTCCATAGTTTGAGTACTACTAACATAGAGAATCTAAGATACTTTAATAACGTTGTACGTTAACCCCCCTTGCTGGTTGTCATCCAAGTTCCTGGCACACAGGCCACCTATGTGAATAGTATACTTAAAGACCGTGCACTCCGATGAACGTATGTGTCGTACTCAGACTTAGAATGCTGTAAAGAAAGGCAGTAGCTTCATTTGCAATTTTATATGACATTTCTCCAAGTTGTTGTTAATGCAACTATATATAGCTCACATCACATATATGCTTTTCTCAGAGTATATAGTAAAAAAAAAGAAAAAAAAAATTTAAACGTGTCCTTTTCAGGATGCTAATTTCCTCTATGGACATCCACCAACCAGCCTTTCATATCTTCTGGCACACTTACAGGACACCACTCGTAACTCTACATACACTCACTCACATCCCCAAAAGTACCAGTCTGCTAAGTACCCAGCACTTACCTCTAAGGGGTGAATGCAAGCATATGGCTAGTTTAATTACCACAGATGGTGGTAAGGATTTATGAAGTTGGGCACTCCTATGTACTTACTGCTGGCATTTCCAGGGGAACAGGATATAGCTAATTACCATATGTTGCTCCCCTCAGAATGCCTCATTAGCATTTGTGATAAGTCATACAGACAGACCACCACAGTGGTGCACCTCTTTGAGGTAATCATTGCAGTAGGGCTGTCTAAGAATCAGAAAATAAAATAAATCCAAAGCTCTGTACAACAACGTTCCGCTGAGTGTATAACTGTCGTTTGTCGAGTTTAAATGCCTGTTACTGAAACTCATAAACCTGGTACATGGGATACTGCTGCTGTTTTCCTATGAAGACTGCCATGCCGGTTTATGATCTGCAGTCCTCATGAAGTGGAAGTCCTTAGGTCTACATTGGATGTGGTCTGAAGAAGTCTGCTTTGCAGATGAAAGCGCTTACCACGTTGTACAGAGTACTTCAATAAATTGTGTTTTTCTATTCCTTGTTCCGAGTCCATTCACGCTTTGGTTGCTAACCTAGCAGAGACTATTTCCAGTCTCATTCTTGTGATTAAGAATCAGAAAAGGCTATTGTCAGTGGTAAAAAGGGCTTACCACTAACAATAACCTTTCTGAATCCCCACAAGAGTGTAGAAAGTATGAAAAATAAAATCTTACCTAGTAACATGTAACACTTCACCATATTCAGACATCTAGTCAAAACAGCCACCAATGAGGCTAGATCATCATTCCTTAAAAATAGATAAAAAAACATTCCTAAGTAATCCAAAGTCCTACTGGTCTGAAATAAAGTACACTCTTAGCAAAACAAACTCTCTAGCAGCAACATGTCTTACTCATATTTTGTAAACCAAATCTTCTGCATTAATTGATTCTGCCAATACCACAGTCTGTCACTCAGTTGCCTCCCCTGCCCCCTTCCATTCAGTTTTTCATGCAGACAGACTATTTGCTATCACTATCAACAAACTTTACAATAAAGGAAGAGAATTTTAACCAAGAGTAAAAAATAAAATCCACCAAAGCCAAGTATGAATCTAAAATAGCCACCCAAGCCAAACACAATCCCAAGGCCTTTTTTAATTCTGTTTGGAAACTCAGAAGCACAATGCAACAACGCAGTGAGACGATTGTGAACAAAGTTACTTACTGGTCGATAAATTCATCTGTCTCTATCCCTATCTCCCATCCATCTATCACATGAGACATAACTGAAAGCAACTCATCTCCAGCTGTCACAAAGGACCAAGTCCTAAAAGCATTATCAAAAGTTAAAAATACTACATCAGTAGGTCTTGACTGGATGAATCTTAAATAACATGAAGTATGAATTAACCACCTTCCCCACCACTGTTTAACTTCAGCCACCATACAAGTTTTTTACCAAGCAAATGGAAAACAGCTACTGTCATTCCCCTGCATAAGAGAAGACGTTCCACACACCCATAAGACTGATTAGCCTCATATGCAAAGTCATGGAAAGAATTATTATGGAACTAATCAATAAGGACCTCCAAACACTGGGCCAGTATCAATTTTCATTTATCAAGGACAGGATATGCATATTCAAACTGATGGACTTTATTGAAAAGGTCAACAAATCAGTGAATGAAGGTAAAATTGTATACATCACAAACTTCGACCTGGTCAAAGGTTATGGCACAAACTCCCACCAAGACATAATTGAAAAGCTAAACAAACACGGAATAAACTCCTACTTATCCACTGTATTGCCAACTGACTCACAAATAAGACACAAGAGCTCAAAATAGGGGTAGCTACCACCACAAAGAGACCAGTTAACAATGCATAACCTGGGTTCAGTCCTGGGATCTCTGTTGTTTGATATCTACTTCTCTGAAGTAAAATCAAATACCAATACCAAAAGCTAGAAGCAGCCTTTGAATCCCCAAATGACTTATCTATCCTGCAGGAAGGTTTGTCCCAAACAAATAGCCAGTGCTGAAAATCATGGATTGAAACTAAATGCCAATAATGACTTTTCTTATCCTTTGGGAAGTCATCTACCCCAGGAAACTATCACAATGGCAATATGCCCCTAAGGATTTGGGAACTTCTTATAAACAATGGGATTGTATCCATACCTAGAGGCATAATTTTCCCCTCTAATTAGGCCAGTCATTGAGTATAATGCCTCCTCTGGCATGTATCTGTCCAGACACATATAATGCCAAAAGGAAGTTTATATTATAGGATCTGTTTAAAAATTAAATTTATTAAGCACTTTTGTCCCTCCTAAGGAGACTTCATCAGAATAATCCTGATGAAATCTCCTAAGGAAGGACAAAAGAGCTTAATAAATTTAATTTTTAAATGAATCCTGTTGCTTAAAGCTCCTTTTGGCATTATTGTAGACATATGCGACAAATGGAATGTCCACAGAGATACCGTACTAAAAGAATAAAAGGGCTAAACAATATGCCCTACGTGGACCAACCTAAAGACCTGTCACTATACTCAGAATCCTATAGACTGCTAAGAGTGACCTGTATCTTACATACAAGGCATCCTCTGACCCACATCAGCAAGTCAAATGGCATCAGAAATACTTGGTTCAAGGATCTAAACCTTTCCTGTAACAGTAATGGAATGGTTTAGTGGGACAGATATATCTCACAGAGGGTACCACTACTCTGGAACAGATTCCCCATCCACGTAAAACAAATCTAATCCCTGTTCATATTCAAGTGCAACTTGGATCTGTGGATGAGTAATAGAAAATTTACCTCGGGACTACACCTTGTACTAGCACTGGACTGAGGCAGCTCTTAAATGCTTTATCACATGCATGGGTTCCTTCATATTATTTGTGGTATGATGCCAGCTATTGTCACTAGGGGTAATATATAATTATCAACCATGGGATGGATAAGGTCAATCTAATACCAAACAGGAAAGGTTAATTCAAGCACCAAAAGGAAATTGGCTAGGCATGAAATGGCCAGGAAAAGCAGCTAGCCTATTACTTACCTATGAACTTATATGCTGACCTACCAGAATTTCATTTTAAAACTATGTCTACTGGAGCCATCCACAAACTCCTGGAGAAAGTGAATGAGATAGCCCCTCATGACAATTTAATTTTAAATCTCAAATTCTTTAGAAAACGTCAACTTCTATCTCAAGATGCATAGCCTATATATTGAATCAGTCCCTTTGCTCTGGTATTGTCTACTCAGAATGGAAACAGCTAAAATTATCTGTCTCTCAGTAGTTAACAATCCTTCTTTCCCAGGCCACTTTAAACCCTTAGCTAACTTCTGCCTCTGACAAAGATATCAGAGGTGTCAGTCTACCAGTACATTTTGACATTCTTTAATAACTGATGTCTACTAAACAACTCACAGGATGGATTCTGCCTTTCCTACACCTCTAATGCTGCCTTGTTCCAAGACATAGGTTATATTTTATTAAATATGGATAAAGGATCACTTACAGATGCACTCTTTATAACTAATGCAGTCTTTATAAATAACAAAAGGGCATTTATTTAATCAAATAAACAATTCTCTGTGACTTATAAACTTAGCCAAATCCTTTTTTTTTTAAGTTAACACACTCCAGTGGTTCCATAGCTACATGTTCAGCTGAGTCATTCAAGTCCAATATAGTAATGCCATATCACCTACTGGCACCCCTTCCCCTGGAATGCCCCAGGAATCAGTCCTCGATCCAGTATGTTTTCCATGTACATTAATAAACTTCCAATGGCCCTTCCCTGCATGAAACTAAACATTTATTCTGATTATGTGCTAGTGTTAAGAGGGGATAATAAATTCAAATGACATCCAGACAGCCCTACATAACGATTCCAGTCAACACTTTATATTATTAACTGATAAAGATGTTTAAGCAAATGTCTCCAAAATTAATTCTTGGCACACAACATTAATCAGGGACCTCCTCTCTCCTGCAACTCACTGACATATAGGTTAAAACTATTATTCAAGTACTTAGCTGAAAATCTATAGATCTTATTTTAAAACCCTCTTTTAGATTCCATCAGCATGTTTGACTTACCTTTAGTAAAGTATCAATTAAAGAAAGCTTACAAAATCAGTAAACTTCTTAACTTAGGAGGTTCCTATCACATAGTCAATATTTTACAAGTTTGAACCACATATGATCGAGACCAAAAGTTCGAATTTGTAAAGGTTTGAGCGTTTGAATGGAAATCTCCATAAGCGGAGGTTTCCATTCAGTTCAATGTGGTGAGATCTTGGAGTTGGTATATTTAAGTAGCGGGGGGGGGGGGCTTGCTCCTCTGCTTACAACAATTTATTTTGTTGTCAGTTGTTTTTTATTTATTTTTTTTACATAGTCGAAGTTCTGTAACTTTGAACATAATGGTTCGACCATTAGGTGTTTGGAGTTATGGAACTTCGACTATGTGATACAGACCCTAACTTAGGCACTGTCACCTGAATAGCTAAAAAGATGTTTATGCCAAAGCTGGAATGTTCTTATATGCTTATATTACAAAATTAATTCCAAAACATATACCAGTGTGTTACTTTAGCCAGTCATTCTGCCCACATGTTAATTTTTATGTTCCACCAACATTTTTTCAGCTACAAAAAGAACTACCTTCCTACTATGGACTGCCATTTCCAAATTATTTAATAATTCGTATCCTCCTCTGGCTATCAAACTCCAGCCATCAGCTTTTAACTTATCCTCTTAGATCCCAAATTTCTGGTTTTCAGGCTCTTCACTGATCTCTTTTTTGCCTTTCTACTGCAGAAACAACCATCCACAAGGTTACAACATCCCTCTGATTCTCCATCTACTCAGTTATCAGGTATTTCAGTTCTAACTTAACTTTAATGTCCTCCCTTCTTAATCACCATATAGATACTGCCCAATGTAAATGTTTTGACACCTGAACTGACAATACCCCTGATGCCAGTTGGTCACACTTGTCTACTACCACTGCTTCCATGTCTCTTTCAGCATCTGTCCTTGATACAACCATGCAGTCTAGGGCCACACCAAACCTCCATGCTAAGTTTGGCAGTCATCAGGTACTGTGTTCTAAGTAAAGCGGCTTATTTCCTATGGTATGCATATAGCTCCAAAATACATTTTCCTAAAAAATGTCAAAAGTATTATTTCACTTGCAAATTGTGTATTCTTTGACAATTAGTTTTGTATGTTGCATAGTTCTATAATATGTTGCATATAAATATCATATATTTCTTATCTATATTTCTTATCTAAATTCTAGGCATGTCTTAAATTTATGTCGAAAGTCACTCCATAATTTTGTGAAATTTGTAAATTTGCCTACTTAATGCAAAAGTTTTATTTCAATTGTAACTTTTGTGTTGTTCTTTCAAAAACTCTTGTTAAACTGTATGTACCTGTTGCCCAGGTTATAGCTGAAAAGCGTTTCTTGTTCCAGTTAACTAACCTCATTAACAAATATATATATATATATATATATATATATATATATATATATATATATATATATATTTAGCTGTGTGAGCTAGAATGTTATCATTTCAAGCAGCAAAAGCTATATATTTCACAGACAACTCCAGCTCTGTATTTCTGCTTGTTTGGATCAATTCAAAATTATACATGATATGAAACAGATTGAATCTTCCCAAGACCATGATACTAAATGTTTTTTTTAAACCTTCCTAGCTGGTAATCTACTGAGCTTTACTCAATTATTTTACTAACAGTTTTAAAAATGCCAGCTGGTAGCCCAGTTTTCATACTAACATAGTGATTCTAACTATTTCGGAATACTATTCCAGACAGAAAACTTAAAACCCAGGAAATATGTTACCTGTGTGGAAGACCAAGAAACTTTAATCATGTCTACGTGAATTGAATGCCAGATGTTAGTACTATGAAAATCAGTACTGACAAGATAAAGCACACAAGCTTTTATTCTTCATGTACCATATGCATGCAGAATCAGAACTGCAAACCCAGGCAAGGAGTGCTTGCACTCCAGCCATCCACTTCAAGTTTGCAAAAGCATGTACCTGTTGTGAGCTGAGAATTGTGAATGTGGCATCTTGCTTGCTGACCATTAGAAGAAGTTGATAGTTTACATTACAAAAAGCACAGTAGCTGTCAGGGATGATGATACACTAAGACCAAATAACTATTCCTCTTCTATTATTGAATGTGAGGTCTCTTTTTCTAGTTTCCACCTTCTATGGGAATTCACAGGCTGGGAGACAAGCTGGTCTTAGCAGCCATAAGGAGAGTGGAGCCAAAGTGGCTCAAAAATCAAATACAAGGACAGCAAGACAAATCTACAAGATTCCCATTCCATTCTTACAGGAATGGATTACAAGGGATAGGGCGCTCATGTGAATAACTGAGTGCACTTTGTGTTGCATATTGAAAATTATAACTGAATTAAAATGCTTAGCTTCCAAACTAAACTTTAACCTGCATAAAAATCATCAATTTTATATCTAAATCCCCATAAGATTGGGGTGGCATTTGGATTTTAACTATCCCCATGAATTTAGCTTGTTGCATCATTAATTCAAATATAAAGAAGCTGCCCCAGAACCCAACTACACATTCAACAGCTTCAAGAGCCTGTCCACAAGTACGCACAGACATATTTTAACTGAAGTGATTCCAAATACTCCAGAGGTTGTATCAGGGAGTTGTGTGTGGCAGGACAGTGCACCAGAAAAGGGGGAGGGAGAGTTTACACACTTATTTAAAAGACACACAGGTGAGTTACATTTCTGCTACTTCTTTACAATACAAGTATGAAATCTACCAGTATGGACTCTAAAAGGTAAAAATAGAAGAAGAAGGATAAAGGTAATACAAGAACATCACAGGTGAACATAAAACCATAAACCATTGGCCACCCTCCAATCAACCCAAGGCTGTCTCATTGCCCTGCACTGTGAGACCCTGCATTGGTGGAACACTAAAGTGCTTGCAGCTACACTAGTTCCCCTCAGCCAAAGTTTCATCCTGTGTTTTGGCCAACCTCTAATCAACCAAGGATGTCTCATTGCCCTGCACTGTGAGAGCCTGCATCAGTGGAACACTAGGATCTACATTAAAATCGTGAAAGCTCAGTTTCATGAATACAAATTGATCGACACATAGGTGTCGAACACCAAATACAGCGAAGAGAGAATACAGCAAATCTGGAATGTCAAACAAACTTTTTTTGGCCAGCAGGGTGATCGTGAGGATGAGGAAATAAATAATTTTCCCCACTGTAGTGCAGTCTCGGATTTGGTATATTTAAGTAGGGGGTGTGGGGGGTGCAGGGGGGCTTGCCCTCCTGCAAAAACATTTTAAATAGTGTTTTGCTTAAGGTTTGTTACGTTGGGTTTCCCTTACCTGTGTGGAGCTGTTGCTTCCGGGAAAATGTTCAACGTTGTGGTTTTTGCGTTTGTCATCCTTCTCTGTATTTGGAGTTTGACACTTATGTGTCAATCATTTTGTATTCGTGAAAGTGAGCTTTCATGATTTTAATATAGACCCAAACACTAAAGTGCTTTCAGCTACACTAGTATATGTCAGACTTGTATTTAATCTGTCCTGTAAACTGAAGACTCTTTCCTCTTTCACTGTTCATGTGCACATTACTGCCCCCCCCCCCCATTTTTCTATTCCTATTGTACTGCTAGGTTAATTACTTAAAACTACTTTCTCTTGGAAAAAGTTTACCTATGTACCTACTGCACATACTTCAATTGTTTTTCCCTGTAGAAGTGGTGGTCCTTTTCACCACACTGTACTAGATTAGTAGCATAAGATTTGTAGTTATTAGAAAGATACTGCACTACACTGTCCTGGAATTGATTTAGTTTAGTTTTCCTGTTTTCTTTAGCAGCTGGCCTAGTCCAGTTTTTCTGACTCACAACCTTGTATTACTTTGTGTCTACCCCCCCCCACCTTGTACCTGCACAACTCCATCCCACTCCTGCTTAATTACAGAGGTAGCTTCCTTTTACTGATCTGTCTTGACCAGCCCTATAGATAGGTTCTGCAGTCTTGAGGACTGGTGCAGCACCGCTCCATTTGCCTCGCTATGCTCGGCTCACTCTGCTCCCCTACCCTGCCCCAACTACCTCTACATTTATTCTAACCCCAGATCACCTGACCACACCGTCCTCCAATCAAAGACCTCTCAAACACACCCCCTATCAAATGTCTACCTTAAAAAGGTACAAAGTATCTATTTACCATGCATTCACCCTCACACCCATACTTTAACCCCAAAACCACTAAGACCCAACCACTACTCCCTCATAAAATACCATTAATCCTAGGATTTCTCTTCCTAAAACTCACATACCTAACAAAAATCACATTGTATACAAACACATCACTAGAAAGCACATCATTCCACATAACACTTTCTCAAACAAATATACACTCACACATTTTCTTTCCTATCTCCTCTACATTATTTAAAGACAACTTAATCCTACACATTCATAAGTCTCACATAACACCATCTTACATTAGAAAAACATAATTTAGATCCAACATAGACATAGTGCACACAATTAAACACATACTGTTTATCACTAAAAATCTATTTATATCTGGAGACATACACCCAAACCCTGGACCACAAAACTCTCTACTCTCTGCCAGGCAAATCTCTTACCTATTGATTCTAAATGCCAACATCAGAAGTATCCCTAGCAAACTTTCTGACCTACAAGCATTTATAGCTCACTACTCCCCTGACATACTAACCATTACAGAGACGTGGCTAAAACCTAGTACCCAAAATAAAGAAATTCTCCCACCAGGATATAATATCCTAAGACTGGATAGAGTGGGAAAAAAGGAGGTGGAGTTTCTATCCTCTACAAAAATTCAATCAACATCAAACATCTACATACCCCCATACATAAATTTCAAAATCCCGAAACCTTAGGTTCAACCCTAAGCATAAATTACACAAAAACTATCATCATTCTCTGCTGTTATATTCCCCCAGGTAATAACTCTTCCATCATTGAAGAAATGTTACAATGGGTCACAGATAATCTCCCCCAAGAAACCATCTTACTAGGTGACCTGAACATTGATTGGTCAGCCTGTACCTCTAACAACCCCACTAGCCATATTAATCTTTACAGTTTTACCCAACTTATCCAAGAACCCACTAGAATCGACAAAAAAAAAAACACAAACAGTCTGTTCTAGATTGGACACTAGTTAACTGCCCCAAACGAAACTATCAGACAGGATGCCTTCCTGACGGTCTTAGTGACCATCTCCCCACCTTCCTCCTGCAGAAACGTACCAGCGTAGCCAAACCCATTGTTTTTAGACAAGTCAGAGATGATAGTAAACTAAATATACAAGAACTAAACAGTATTCTAAAACATATTAACTGGAAACCACTACAAACCCCAAATCTAGACCAAGCTGTTGACTACCTCAACAATATTCTCATCAGTATCCTTGATAGATTCACACCAATTAGGAAAATAAGAGCCAAGTCAAACTATGCACCATGGCTAACTAGGGAAACTAGAGCCCTTCTAAAGTCAATGGATAAGGCTTGGAAAATTTGGAAGAAAGACAATACTAGCCTAGCCAAAGTTACCTACAACTTAGAAATCAGGCCAAGAGACAAACTAAACTTGATAGACAAAATTACTTCCTCAATATCCAAAACAAACATTCAAAAGATCCCCAAAAGTTTTGGCATGCCATTAACTCTCCTAAAATCAGGCAAAACTAACACTCACACTCCTAACTCCACAAATGACAACAAGGACATTGTCTCCCAATTCAATCACCACTTCACAGAATCCATTTTAACACTATCCTCCCAACTATCCAAAAACAGCCCTACATATAACCCAACCAAATGCCCTGACAACATCCCATCCTTTACGCTCTCACCCATGCCCACCACAACAATTAAAAAACACCTCCTAAAACTGAAACCTACCACCCTTGTTGCTGACAATCTACCAGCAAACTTCCTAAAAATAGCAGCTGAATCCTTATCCAACCCTATTTCTATTCTTATCAATCACTTCATACAAGAAGCATATGTCCCACAGCTATGGAAGGTATAATACATCATTCCACTACATAAAGGTGGAAAGTCTTACGAATACTCAAATTATTGCCCCATTGCCATTCTATCCCCCTTATCTAAAATTCAAGAGAAATGTATACATTCTCAGGTAACATAATTCCTAAACTCACAACATCTCCTGTCCCCAACACAGCATAGCTTCCAACAACACCATAGCACAACCACCGCTCTGCTCTCTTTCACCAATCTGATCAACCAACATAGAAATAATAATAACTATGTATCTGCAATATTTCCAGACCTCTCCAAAGCATTTGACATG